>NC_047115.1:51704408-52426908 GCF_902500255.1 Thalassophryne amazonica | reverse complement strand
TTGTATATATTGTATATATAAGGCTTGGTGGTCAGGAATGGCAGGACACAAATGCAAGACTCAAACTCACTGCTATGAAGTTTAAGACAGCTTAGTTATGATGTCAGCTGAATTATGTACACAAGTAAGCAGTCCAAAAAGAGCAACAGTACAAAAAAACATCAGGCAATAGGCGTGGTCCATAAAACAGGCAGGTGGTCAAAAAACACAATGAGGCAAGAAGGACTAGAAAAACACAGGATCAGAGCTGGAAGCAAAGGCACAAGGCACATTGATCTGGTGAGGAAACAGTGAACCAAGTGAAGCTTATATACACCCATGTAATGTGCTACAGATTAGGAACAGGTGTGACAGAAAGCACCAGAACAAAGGTGTGGCCAGACGGAGAGAAATGCCCACCACCAACCATCAAGAGACAGTCAAGAGCGATGAAGACAGAAAACTCAAAGCAGTAAAATGACCAGCAAGAGAACTCACAATCAAAGAAAACAGTCAAACAAAAATAACAAATCCAGAACACAGTATACAAAGTCCAAACCTTGACAGTATATATACACCAACAATTGCCCTCTGCATTTTTAACCGATCCTAATTACAGTTTGACACAATCCAACCATTAGGAGCAGTGGACAGCCACAGTCAGGCACCCGGAGACTAACTGCACATGTGGAGACGTTGCCTTGGTCAGGAGCAGAGAAAGGAGCAGACCCTGAATATTCATGGTTTTGATTGAGGAAGGAAGCCAGAATGCCCAGAGGAAACCCATGCAGACACGGGGAGAACATACAAAGTCCACACAGAAAGGACCAGGAGGGAAGCAATCCCATGACTTTCTTGCTGTGAGGCAACAGTGCCAAACACTCATCCACCGTGCCGCCAAATATGCCAATGTGAGAATGTGACACAGTTGCTGGACCCTCCGAATTAAAGCTAAAATTCATTGTCCAAATACTCATGTAGTTGACTAAATGAATGCAACATACACAACTTTATTGTAGTGTGCTGCAAAAAAAGTGACTTTAAGCAGACAAAGTCAAATAAAGTCAGAAATATCTGGCAACCTTTAGTACAGTTTTCACAGTTAATGAGTGTGTTGCTAGTTTTTTCCAAGAAAAGTTCATAGATTAACCAAGATGCTCTTAAGGGATCAGACCATGTGCATTAGTTTTCAACATAAGCCCCTTTGAGGTCCACACATTTCTTCATCAGAGTAAAACTTTCACCCTGAGAGTCACAAAAGTCCTTCATTCTTATTAACTTTGATTTTATAGAGCCTTTAAAAGAACCCAGGGTCGTATTACACAGAAATTGATCAGGCTGAGAAGCTATGACATACCAGCATCATGGGGTGGGGAGGTGATGGTCAAATGATTAAAGAGGTGGGCTTGTGACCAGACAATCCTCAGTTGGGCAAAGTCCTTAATCTCGGAGTTGCTCTGGGTGTTTACTGAGCACCTTGTGCTGCAACAGCCTGACATCGGTGAGTGAGTGTGTGTGTAAATGGGCCAATGTGAGGCATCACTGTAAAGTGCTTTGACCATAAAAGCACAACATAAAAATTCAGTCCATTCATCTGCATATCCTCATGAAAAATATAACACCATCATCACTCTGGTATATCTTCTCAAACTATTTTTTTGTGTGTGTGTGTGTGTGTGTGTGTGTGTGTGCGCATGTGTTGAACTAGTAGAGAAATTCAATCTCTGTGGTGCCGTTAATGTCTGGTTCAGAGATGTGTGTACACTGGGCAGCCTTTCAGATTTGCACCTCAATCTTTTCACGTCATTAATTAATGCCTTTAATTCAATAACGTGCATTCTGCTTTGACCTTTGGGCAGCACAACAGCTTAGTCGTTAGCACGGTTGCCTCACAGCAAGAAGGTCACGGGTGCAATTCCCACTTGTGGCCTTTCTGTATGGAGTTTGCATGTTCTCCCCGTGTTTACGTGGGTTTCCTCCAGATGCTCCGGTTTCCTCCCACATTTAAAGAGATGCAGGTTAGGTGAATCTACACTCAACAAAAATATAAACGCAACACTTTTGGTTTTGCTCCCATTTTGTATGAGATAAACTCAAAGATCTAAAACTTTTTCCACATACACAATATCACCATTTCCCTCAAATATTGTTCACAAACCAGTCGAAATCTGTGATAGTGAGCACTTCTCCTTTGTTGAGATAATCCATCCCACCTCACAGGTGTGCCATATCAAGATGCTGATTAGACACCATGATTAGTGCACAGGTGTGCCTTAGACTGCCCACAATAAAAGGCCACTCTGAAAGGTGCAGTTTTATCACACAGCACAATGCCAGAGATGTCGCAAGATTTGAGGGAGCGTGCAATTGGCATGCTGACAGCAGGAATGTCAACCAGAGCTGTTGCTCGTGTATTGAATGTTCATTTCTCTACCATAAGCCGTCTCCAAAGGCGTTTCACAGAATTTGGCAGTACATCCAACCAGCCTCACAACCGCAGACCACGTGTAACCACACCAGCCCAGGACCTCCACATCCAGCATGTTCACCTCCAAGATCGTCTGAGACCAGCCACTCGGACAGCTGCTGAAACAATCGGTTTGCATAACCAAAGAATTTCTGCACAAACTGTCAGAAACCATCTCAGGGAAGCTCATCTGCATGCTCGTCGTCCTCATCGGGGTCTCGACCTGACTCCAGTTCGTCGTCGCAACCAACTTGAGTGGGCAAATGCTCACATTCGCTGGCATTTGGCACATTGGAGAGGTGTTTTCTTCACGGATGAATCCCGGTTCACATTGTCCAGGGCAGATGGCAGATAGCGTGTGTGGCGTTGTGTGGGTGAGCGGTTTTCTGATGTCAATGTTGTGGATCGAGTGGCCCATGGTGGCGGTGGGGTTATGGTATGCAGGCGTCTGTTATGGACAAAGAACACAGGTGCATTTTATTGATGGCATTTTGAATGCACAGAGATACCGTGACGAGATCCTGAGGCCCATTGTTGTGCCATACATCCAAGAACATCACCTCATGTTGCAGCAGGATAATGCACGGCCCCATGTTGCAAGGATCTGTACACAATTCTTGGAAGCTGAAAATGTCCCAGTTCTTGCATGGCCGGCATACTCACCGGACATGTCACCCATTGAGCATGTTTGGGATGCTCTGAACCGGCGTATACGACAGCGTGTACCAGTTCCTGCCAATATCCAGCAACTTCGCACAGCCATTGAAGAGGAGTGGACCAACATTCCACAGGCCAAAATTGACAACCTGATCAACTCTATGCGAAGGAGATGTGTTGCACTGCATGAGGCAAATGGTGGTCACACCAGATACTGACTGGTATCCCCCCCCAATAAAACAAAACTGCACCTTTCAGAGTGGCCTTTTATTGTGGGCAGTCTAAGGCACACCTGTGCACTAATCATGGTGTCTAATCAGCATCTTGATATGGCACACTTGTGAGGAGGGATGGATTATCTCAGCAAAGGAGAAGTGCTCACTATCACAGATTTAGACTGGTTTGTGAACAATATTTGAGGGAAATGGTGATATTGTGTATGTGGAAAAAGTTTTAGATCTTTGAGTTCATCTCATACAAAATGGGAGCAAAACCAAAAGTGTTGCGTTTATATTTTTGTTGAGTATACCTTGCAAAAGAGATCTCAATTTCAGTGGGACTAACCTGGTTAAATAAAGGTTAAACTAAATTGACGCATGTCAGGGCACAACCACTTTTGTATGTGTATGCGTGTGAGCAGCCATTACCTGACAGCAGCACAAATATATAAATAATTTATAAACTCACCCACCACCAGATGACATTTTAATCCAAATCAGAGATCTGTGTGAGTAATGTTACAGCGTGTGAACTGCAGAGGGAAACAGACAGTCATGTAACTGTGTGTGACTGCATTACGATAACAACCAATGTGGAAATAGTTAATTGTGGACTGTCACACGGATACACAGATTGGATTTTGTCATATTCTATATATAATGTAGACCATCAGTCAGTGACATCACGTTTGAGTCAGATATGCAATAAATGTGGATGGGACTGGCAGCCCGGACAAGACCTTTGTGTCAAATAAGTGGTTACTTATGAAAATTCAGATGAAGAGTATAACTTGCATCACAAGGGAACGTCAGCTTTTTGGCCATGTTTCTCTGTGCATGATCCATACACAGGTGCCTCAGCATTCAGGACTGCAAGAGATGGATAAGGTCAAGAGGACATTCACATTTCACATGAGTGCAGTTGACAACTATGAAGAGGTGGAGCTGGAGCTGTTTACAGGACTCAAGGCACTGCCATATTGTGGTGGATATGGTGATGTGAGGTACTAGTGCATGGTCCCAGACCTGTCCTGACCTTTCTGTGTGTTCTTTGCCTGTTTTAACCACCCAACCCCTCCCCACATCTCGTGTGTTCTCCTATTTGCTTCTCTCTGTACATGTATGTATCTGTGTTGTGGTCATGGTGCTTCTTTCTCACTCTACCACCACTGCAATCTGCACACCTGTTCATTAGACCAGCTGTTACTTGTGACAGATTCCTTGTGCCCAGTGGCTCATCAAGTAAAATTATGCTTATCATGATGAATAAAACAAGAGATAACAACAACAACAAATAATATATACATCAAGTTAACTTAAGGCGTCAACGCATTAACTGTCAATAAAAATGATAAATGGACTGCATTTAATAACAGTCATATTATATCAATGCCAATGTGCTATTTTAGAACAATAACCTTTGTTAAAAAACACACTAATCACTGTGTTTCTGAACAGCAGGTATCTTTTAATATAAGCTGCAATACACGTTAGTATGCATCTCATACTTACATCACAGCAATAATAGTCAATAATGTCAACAGCATATAAAATGGAAATTTTCACTAAAAACAAATGTCCTTGTAATGTGCAGGGTTAACACTGCCAGTATGGAGTTTTCCCTTCAAGGCAGAAGCATCATTAGCTCTTGCAGACCGAGGTCGTTGGATATGCATTTAGCAGAATGAAATCTCTGTCTTGTTACGGTTTCTGACAGCTTATTTTATGCACATCCGGCCTAACTGAAGGGGGAGTGGAGCAGTGAAGGCCAGCTGATGCTGAAGGTGAGTTCTTCTGAGAGGTCACATCATGAATACTGAATGAGTCACATGACCCTTCAACTACTGATTCAATGTGAATCAATATGACGAATGGATATGCAAAGAACACTCATGTTCAATGGAAAATTAAAAGCAGCTTCAAAACTTACTGCTATTCAGCAATAGTTTATGCTCACTACAGATGGTGTTGGTGTTCTTGAGTGCTCATGCAAAGCTACATATAAATGTGATTTTTTTGTTTTAATTCCTTACGCATAGTGTCAATCTGTATCAACAGTAAAAACCTACTAGTGTGAACAACACAAGGTTCTTTTTGATCGTCTGCTGAGCTCCAATACGTGGGTAAACAGTTGCCAGCGGCATCCAGTAATGAAACATTTTACAGATGTCATGTCCTGTATTAGCAGAAGCACCTCTATTACAGCTACGTGTCAAAAATGTGACCTCTTCTCCCTTTCATCTTCACACCTCTTAATGAACAGTCAGACTCTGTCAGCCTTTTCCTCTTGATTGAGTTTCCCAATTTTTACGCCGCCTGTGCACTGCAGTGATACAAACGGTGGATTGGGCAATGAAGTTATAACCCTGATGATCAACTTAACCCTTGGTTGGCTCTGATTTCTGTGCAAACAGCTCTGCGGTGGTGATTCATGACTAATTGAACAATATTGATTCAAATGTCTGGGGGGTGAGAATAATGAGGTCAGATATCAGGCGACTGCAAACACAAGCTGTGTAGACAGCTTACCTCTCAATGACACGCACAAAAATTCCTTACATTTACACTTCATGATAGCACCACTATACACTGTCTTTGGCAGCACTTGCTTTTCCGCTGCTTATCTGCCATGCTGTCAATACAGACAACCCTCTGCTCCACTGGGGCCATGAGACAGTATTGACATTCAGCTCAAACCCACGGCTCTGAGTGGAGTCCAGGGTGTTACGCATGAATTATGCATGCTTCGACGCCAGGGTGCTCAGCAACACCAGTGCCATCATAATTGAAACAATTGAAAAGACAATACCAGATGAGTCAATAATTCGGCAGTGGGGGGAGAAAGCTTATCTGGACGTTCCCCTACTTGTCCTATAAACCTAACCACCGAGCATGTGGAGGAAACCTTTACAGACATGTTGTGGACCCCGTAATACTCAGCCATGTGACGCATGACATGGTGGATGATGATTTTTTGTGTGCAAGTGTATCCTTAGTACTCATGACTTGGCAGGGGCGGGCTACAACCTCACTTCAGGTGAGGCAATTTCTCAGGGGGTTTTTCATGTCAAATCACCCAGTTTTAAAAATATTTCCCAGGTCACTCCTCAGCCCTTTTCTGTCAATTTGATACATCATGCGCATTCCAAAGTTAGGATGAAATACAAAACATTAAGTCTGTATCATAAAACATTTTGAAGATATAGCCCCATGAAATGTTGGTGAATTTTTCACATTTTGCAAAAATGGTGCTTGTGCCAACTTTAGATGTTAATAACATGCTTGCTGTTTGTGTCACAGGTGTGAAGGTGCTCACTCTGAGCAACCTTTTGGTGTAGAGTGGAAATGAGTAGGCTTTGGTCTATACTGTATGATCTGGCTTCCACAAACACCTGAAAAGGGGAGCAAGCCAAAAATTTGACATGTCATTTAGATTTCAAATGGCTGAAAAATCAAAGAAATAGACTAGCTATGTCAATCTAATTGTTTGCACCATGATTTATGATGTGTCACAGCATATCTATACAGTCAAATCATAAATCAGGGTGTTTGGAGCAAAATCTATAGTCACTAGCGTGTTGCCCATGGGGATCCACAGGCTCTAGATTGGGTAGTGTTTAAAAAATAGGTAGCTGACATTTTCCAAGAGTGGTAATAAATTATGTAAAGTTTCAATAATGAGTTGGAATGGTGTGTTTAGGTTCTTGTTGTCATATACACACGTATTATTATTATACACTTATACACACTTATACACTTATACACATTCTATATTATTATTATCTGTATTATTATTGCTATTATTTGATTTTATTGTGTCTTGTGTCATCAATGTATTTTTAATGCATTTATAATTATATGATGTACTTACATTGCACTTACTATCATGCACGCATGCACTAAATATAAAGATGATTTACTGCCTCCTGCTGGAATGGCGTTTGAGTCCAGAATATAATTAGAAATGTCCATTGTTCATTGTTGTTTGCTAATATCTGTAGTTTCTCTAAAAATATTAGTCATTTTTTAAATTTATTTTCATTTATATAGCACCAAAACACAACAAACTTGCCTCAAGGCGCTTCACACAAGTAAGATCTAACCTTACCTACCCCCAGAGCAAGCACACAGGTGACAATGGTAAGGAAAAACTCCCTCTGAGAAAGAAACTTCAAGCAGACCAGACTCAAAGGGGTGACCCTCTGCTTGGGCCATGCTACCAACACAAATTACAAAACAATTCACAAAACGAATATACAAGAAATGCTGTCAATGCAGAGGACAGGAGGGTTTCAGAAACAGACACCACACCCATCTCTGGATGGTGCCGCACCTCAAACAGAGAGAAAAAAACAGAAGCAGACATCAGAAAGACAAATACAGTATAATTTGTCAGCATTAAGTAACAAGAAGAACAAAAGAAATACTAAGGTGATCACCAGCCACTAACCCTAAGCTTCACTAAAAGACCCAGAATTTAGACAAAGTTGAGGCCGCGGCATACTCTGTTTCCTAATAAAATTAATTTAAAAGACCAAAAAGCATAGCAACATACTATGCCAGTATGCTAGCCATATGAAAGGGAAAACAAGTGCGTCATAAGTCTGGACTTGAAAGTCTCTACAGAATCTGACTGTTTTACAGTATTGTTGCAAGGAGATAATTCCACAGAACTGGTGCACAATAAGAGAAAGCTCTGTGACCCGCAGACTTTTTATTCACACTAGGGACAAAAAGTAGTCCTGTACACTGTGAATGCAAAGCCTGGGCCAGTATGTAGAGTTTAATTAGGTCAACTAGGTAAAATTTTATACTAGCAGAACCTTAAAATCTGATCTCACAAGGACAGGAAGCCAGTGAAGGGATGCCAAAATGGGTGTAATGTGGTCAAACTTTCTGCTTCATGTCAAAAGTCTGGCAGCAGCATTTTGAACCAATTGGAGACCCCTAATGCCAGACTGCGGTAAACCAGAAAATAGAACATTGCAGTAGTCCAATCTCGAAGAGACAAATGCATGAATCAGGGTCTCGGCCTCAGCCTTAGACAGGATGGGATGAATTGTTGCTATATTTCGCAGGTGGAAGAAAGCAGTCCTCGTAATATCACTAATGTGGAGATCAAAGGACATCGTAGGATCAAAAATTAACCCAAGGTTCTTCACTTTGTCAGTGTGATGTATGACACAGGAGCCGAGACTAAGTGTTAGCTGGTTAAATTGATGCCGATGTCTCACTGGATCAAGAACCATCATTTCAGTCTTAACAGAGTTTAAAAGTAGGAAGTTGCTAGACACCCAGCTTCTCACTGATGCAAGGCAATCTTCTAAGGATTTTATGTGGATGAGATTACCAGCAGTTATCGGCATGTATAACTGAGTATCACCAGCACAGCAGTGAAAGGTAATCCCAAAACACTGCAATACGTGCCCAAGGGGTGCTATATAAAGGGAGAAAAGCAGGGGGACTAAGACGGACTTCTGTGGAACCTCAAATTTCATGTCACTAAGGTTAGAGGTAGTGTTACTGTACAAAACACAGTGACAATGATTGGTCAGGTATGATGTCAACCACACAAAGGCACTCCCACTAAGTCAACCACACAAGGGCACTCCCACTAATCCAAAAAATGATTCTCCAGTCTATCAAGTAGACTATAATGATCCATGGTATCACCCGCAGCACAGAAATCTAACAGCACCAGAACTATAGCGGTGTTGGAATCCACTGCAAGGAGAAGACCACTCATGATATTTTCTAAAAGCAGACTGCAGTGGCTCAAAAAGATTATTCTCAGTAAGGTGGTCCACGAGCTACCTTGAAACCAATTTTTACAGAATTTTAGAGCAAAATGATAGATTTGATATTGGCCTATAGGTCTTCAATACATGAGGATCAAGATTAGAATTCTTAATTAATGTTTTAATCACTGCAGATATGAAACATTTAGGAACAGATCCAGAATTAATGAGAGATTAATAACTTACAGTATAGTTGGCCCAAGAGTGTCCTATTAATGTTCCGTTTTGGTGGTGTTCATCCTTGACCCAAAATAAATAAGCATACCAAATGACAAATGTCAGCTCTCCACAGATTGTCCGTGATCAAAGTTATACGTACGTACGTACAGCTTTTGTCTTTTCTGCATCCTACCGCAACATGATGTGTAACGCTGGCAGCTGCAGGTTTGGTGATTAAAACGGCCGCCGTTTTTTTCTTTTTTTCACTTTTCTGCAAATATATGTACTTATGTCTCCATATACATTTCTACACGCTTTACTTTTTCTTGTCCCCCCCCTTTTTGTATTATTATTATATTTAAGTAAATATTGGAGGTGTGGGGTACAATTAGTTATACCTAACAGCTAACGTTAGCTTATCTAGCTGGCCTTAGCAACGTTCATCGTAGCTTACAAAATAGTTGGTTCTTTTGTGTTTGATAACCCACATTAATTCATACTTTTGCCCACATTTATTTTATATGCATTTGTTAATACCGTTACTGTAGGTTTAACTACGCTATTATACTTTATACACATCCCCTCATTACCCCATCCCCGTAGAGACGGTGCCTGCTCCCAGACCACCAATAACCAGCAAAAATCTATTTAAGCATAAAAATTCAAAAAGAAAAAATAATATAGCACCTTCAACTGCACCACAGACTAAAACAGTTAAATGTGGTCTATTAAACATTAGGTCTCTCTCTTCTAAGTCCCTGTTAGTAAATGATATAATAATTGATCAACATATTGATTTATTCTGCCTTACAGAAACCTGGTTACAGCAGGATGAATATGTTAGTTTAAATGAGTCAACACCCCCGAGTCACACTAACTGCCAGAATGCTCGTAGCACGGGCCGAGGCGGAGGATTAGCAGCAATCTTCCATTCCAGCTTATTAATTAATCAAAAACCCAGACAGAGCTTTAATTCATTTGAAAGCTTGACTCTTAGTCTTGTCCATCCAAATTGGAAGTCCCAAAAACCAGTTTTATTTGTTATTATCTATCGTCCACCTGGTCGTTACTGTGAGTTTCTCTGTGAATTTTCAGACCTTTTGTCTGACTTAGTGCTTAGCTCAGATAAGATAATTATAGTGGGCGATTTTAACATCCACACAGATGCTGAGAATGACAGCCTCAACACTGCATTTAATCTATTATTAGACTCAATTGGCTTTGCTCAAAATGTAAATGAGTCCACCCACCACTTTAATCATCTTAGATCTTGTTCTGACTTATGGTATGGAAATTGAAGACTTAACAGTATTCCCTGAAAACTCCCTTCTGTCTGATTATTTCTTAATAACATTTACATTTACTCTGATGGACTACCCAGTAGTGGGGAATAAGTTTCATTACACTAGAAGTCTTTCAGAAAGCGCTGCAACTAGGTTTAAGGACATGATTCCTTCTTTATGTTCTCTAATGCCATATACCAACACAGTGCAGAGTAGCTACCTAAACTCTGTAAGTGAGATAGAGTATCTCGTCAATAGTTTTACATCCTCACTGAAGACAACTTTGGATGCTGTAGCTCCTCTGAAAAAGAGAGCTTTAAATCAGAAGTGCCTGACTCCGTGGTATAACTCACAAACTCGCAGCTTAAAGCAGATAACCCGTAAGTTGGAGAGGAAATGGCGTCTCACTAATTTAAAAGATCTTCACTTAGCCTGGAAAAAGAGTCTGTTGCTCTATAAAAAAGCCCTCCGTAAAGCTAGGACATCTTACTACTCATCACTAATTGAAGAAAATAAGAACAACCCCAGGTTTCTTTTCAGCACTGTAGCCAGGCTGACAAAGAGTCAGAGCTCTATTGAGCTGAGTATTCCTTTAACTTTAACTAGTAATGACTTCATGACTTTCTTTGCTAATAAAAGTTTAACTATTACAGAAAAAATTACTCATAACCATCCCAAAGACGTATCATTATCTTTGGCTGGTTTCAGTGATGCCGGTATTTGGTTAGACTCTTTCTCTCTGATTGTTCTGTCTGAGTTATTTTCATTAGTTACTTCCTCCAAACCATTAACATGTCTATTAGACCTCATTCCTACCAGGCTGTTCAAGGAAACCCTACCATTATTTAATGCTTCGATCTTAAATATGATCAATCTATCTTTATTAGTTGGCTATGTACCACAGGCTTTTAAGGTGGCAGTAATTAAACCATTACTTAAAAAGCCATCACTTGACCCAGCTATCTTAGCTAATTATAGGCCAATCTCCAACCTTCCTTTTCTCTCAAAAATTCTTGAAAGGGTAGTTGTAAAACAGCTAACTGATCATCTGCAGAGGAATGGTCTATTTGAAGAGTTTCAGTCAGGTTTTAGAATTCATCATAGTACAGAAACAGCATTAGTGAAGGTTACAAATGATCTTCTTATGGCCTCAGACAGTGGACTCATCTCTGTGCTTGTTCTGTTAGACCTCAGTGCTGCTTTTGATACTGTTGACCATAACATTTTATTACAGAGATTAGAGCATGCCATAGGTATTAAAGGCACTGCGCTGCAGTAGTTTGAATCATATTTATCTAATAGATTACAATTTGTTCATGTAAATGGGGAATCTTCTCTACAGACTAAGGTTAATTATGGAGTTCCACAAGGTTCTGTGCTAGGACCAATTTTATTCACTTTATACATGCTTCCCTTAGGCAGTATTATTAGACGCCATTGCTTAAATTTTCATTGTTACGCAGATGATACCCAGCTTTATTTATCCATGAAGCCAGAGGACACACACCAATTAGCTAAACTGCAGGATTGTCTTACAGACATAAAGACATGGATGACCTCTAATTTCCTGCTTTTAAACTCAGATAAAACTGAAGTTATTGTACCTGGCCCCACAAATCTTAGAAACATGGTGTCTAACCAGATCCTTACTCTGGATGGCATTACCCTGACCTCTAGTAATACTGTGAGAAATGCTGGAGTCATTTTTGATCAGGATATGTCATTCAATGCGCATATTAAACAAATATGTAGGACTGCTTTTTTGCATTTACGCAATCTCTCTAAAATTAGAAAGGTCTTGTCTCAGAGTGATGCTGAAAAACTAATTCATGCATTTATTTCCTCTAGGCTGGACTATTGTAATTCATTATTATCAGGTTGTCCTAAAAGTTCCCTGAAAAGCCTTCAGTTAATTCAAAATGCTGCAGCTAGAGTACTAACAGGGACTAGAAGGAGACAGCATATCTCACCCATATTGTCCTCTCTTCATTGGCTTCCTGTTAATTCTAGAATAGAATTTAAAATTCTTCTTCTTACTTATAAGGTTTTGAATAATTAGGTCCCATCTTATCTTAGGGACCTCATAGTACCATATCACCCCAATAGAGCGCTTCACTCTCAGACTGCAGGCTTACTTGTAGTTCCTAGGGTTTGTAAGAGTAGAATGGGAGGCAGAGCCTTCAGCTTTCAGGCTCCTCTCCTGTAGAACCAGCTCCCAATTCAGATCAGGGAGACAGACACCCTCTCTACTTTTAAGATTAGGCTTAAAACTTTCCTTTTTGCTAAAGCTTATAGTTAGGGCTGGATCAGGTGACCCTGAACCATCCCTTAGTTATGCTGCTATAGACTTAGACTGCTGGGGGGTTCCCATGATGCACTGAGTGTTTCTTTCTCTTTTTGCTCTGTATGCACCACTCTGCATTTAATCATTAGTGATTGATCTCTGCTCCCCTCCACAGCATGTCTTTTTCCTGGTTCTCTCCCTCAGCCCCAACCAGTCCCAGCAGAAGACTGCCCCTCCCTGAGCCTGGTTCTGCTGGAGGTTTCTTCCTGTTAAAAGGGAGTTTTTCCTTCCCACTGTCGCCAAGTGCTTGCTCACAGGGGGTCGTTTTGACCGTTGGGGTAATTATTGTATGGCCTTGCCGTACAATATAGAGCGCCTTGGGGCAACTGTTTGTTGTGATTTGGCGCTATATAAATAAAACTGATTTGATTTGATTTGAATTACCGTTTTTGTGGCTTATTCATGGCTAATTTAGCTCTTCTACCATAACTAGCTTATTTTTACCATTTACAATTCTATTTTACATGGTGTAGATTTTTAATGATTCATCAGTTTATGTGTTCCTCTAAAGACATCAACATATACTACCTAAGTTCTTAGGTTTCCATTTGATAGCATAATGATTATACTTTTTATTTTCCTATAGTATGCCAATAGAGTTACTTTAGATAGATACCAGTACACTCACACACTCACAGCTTCTGCTTCTACAGCTTAGCCTACTAACTACAGTATATTTGATTTCACTACTGGTCTACATACTAATTACCTTTACTACAATCTTCTCCTGTGATGTCTTATCCTTCTTATGTCTTATTACTTATTATATTATATATACCTTTTTCTTGAGCTGCTTGGGTGGGTAGGGAGAGTTCCCATGAGATAAAAAAAGCTTTTGAACCTACCATCCCTGGTTCTCAAGACCAGGCACCTAAGTGGCTCTACTCTATTCTTTTCTACTCTCCTATTTTACTCTTCCTTTTTAGATATTTAGATATACCTTTGTATACTGGCATAGTTCCACCTTAGAATTGGAATATAATATATAAGATATATCCTACTGAATTTTCATGACACTTAACTTACTCATCGTAACTGCAACATGACGCTCAGCTAAACTGATTAAACCAATTGAACTACAAAAACACAATAAATCAATAACAATAACAACACTGTTAAACTAACAGGAACCACAATAACAACATTTAAACCCCCCAAAAAACTTAACTCCCACGTTGCATTGCAGCACAATGTCCATTGTTCACTGTTGTTAGCTAATATTGATAATTTCTCAAAAAATTTTAGTCCTATTAACTTGTCATTCTCGCAGCATTCATTCGTGACCCAAAATACATAAGTATACCAAAATGCAAATGTCAGCTGTACCCAGTTTCTCCATGATTGAAGCCATGCAAGCAAGCATACACGCACACAGAGGCCACTTGGCAATTTTAATACAGATTAGAAATCTGCAAATTTTTGAACAAGCTACAAAATATGCCCATTTTCTGGCAAAGTGGGCATTTCAGCATCACATTCACATTTTTACCATGTATTATTACATATTGCAAGATGATGTGGAGTAAATATAGTGATGATTCTAAACTTCCTTACAGCCCGAGCAAATTTTAGTGTATTTTTTCATATTTTGCATAAACTGTGTTTTGCACCAACTTCAGACATTAATAACTCACTTGATAAGATTCACAGATGAAAACTGCTCATTTAGGCTAATATTTGATCTAGAGTGGGAAAATTGAGTCAGTTTTGGTCTATCTAGTGTGAGCCACCTTCCATGAGGGCCTGAAATTGGCAGCGCAATAAAAAAAAAAAATATATATATATATATATTTTTTTTTTTTTTTTTCTAGGGCTGTAACTTTATAACTTTTCAAGATACATGCCTAATATTTGACATTTCACTGTAACTTGTAACAGGAATAACATCTCAAATTGGCTAAACAGGGCTGAGGGGTGACCTGGGAGTCTTTAGGTGATTTCAGATGGAATGACCCCAGGTTAACATCACATATGCAAGTAGATTTTGATCAATGGACAAACATCTGGAAAACACAACTTCAGGATGTACAGCTACTTCAATGGCCTAGATAAAGAAGAAAGTCACTGATGGACAGGGGTAACAAAAAAAAAGGTTTGAAAGGACAAACGCATAACATGCACAGAGGCGTAAAATGGTGATATGCTGTACACTGCTAATTTTTCAAGTCTTGGGGCCTACAACCAATGGGCCCTCACAAAACTGTACTTAAAAAATGTGGACGACCACTTTAATACACATGCTCACTCACTCATCACTCATCTTCAACTGCTTATCTGGGATCGGGTCGCAGGGGCAACAGCTCTAGCAGGGGACCCCAGACTTCCCTTCCCCAGGACTAGGTGGAGAGATATAATCTCTCCACCTAACTACACGGGAAAATATTTGCATATATACACAATCTGTGGCCCACTTCTCGTAATGTTTTGGAGATGGCTAAAAATGTGAGTGGCAGCATTACACATAATGATGACATGGGCGAGTGAGTCATAACTTCTACATTCAGTTCCACTTAACACACGTCACATTAGCATTATTAGATGTGATAGTGAGCCATAATTATTCCAAAGTGACTGTTCAATTGTTAAATATATCAGTAGAATGAGACCTTACATCATATCACATGCTTAATTTATTAGCATGGCATTAGGCATACTGCCCTTTATGCGCTGAAATTCCTCCAGAATTTTTGAAATGCTTAATGATATTGTGCACCGTAGAGGGAGAAATTAGCAAATCCATTTGAATCTTTCTTTGATAAACACTGTTTTTAATCATTTCGATAATTGTCTCACTCACTTATTGACAAATTCAAAATTTTCTGCAGATCTTTGCTCCTCAGAGACTTACCTTTTCATTGATACTGCTTTTGCATCGAATTGTGATTACAAACACATGCTGACATCACCTGTTTGAAATAATTATTTCATTTTCTTTACCTCATTAGCAACCCTAAATTCCTCCTGTCCCCATTTTTTTTTTCTTTTTGAATGTGTTGCTGGCCTTAAAAGCAGGAATGGATGTACATTAACAAATGGATTGAAGTTGACCACACAAAACATGACTTTTTGTTGTCCTTTGTTTTTTTAGTTGCATTTTCCATACAGTCCTCACATTTTCGGATTTGGGATTGAAAAACACCCAGTTGATGCTCAGCAGCACCTGCAATTTTGTTTTCAGACACAGCTTTCTCAATAATACTGCACTGGCTTGTTTGCACTGCAGAGTTGAATGATTTATACAGTACTTCTCAAAGTTCACTGACATGCTGGATGAGTAAACTTATCGAATCTGGAATGTTTGCCAAAAAGGTCCCTGTGTACTGTTCATCAAAACTATGTCAGCTTGGATTAACTCTCTGTAGTTTGTCATGGATGTCTTTGGGACTGAGAAAACAACAGGCAGGTCAACTGATCCTTCCAGTTCCCTAGTATCATAAATCCACAATCAGGGTTCCCAGCAGACCCATTACACTGACTGGTCTCCTGGCAGGAGAACGACTCAAGGCGATCGTCATTAAATGAGTTTTCACCAAGCCATTTCTCATCAATGAAACAAATGGAGGTCAACTGCATACACAATCAGAATGTCAAACCAACACAGCCATGTGTCAAAACTGAAAACCTACAATGCTTTTTTTTTTTTATATTTATTTATTTATTTGTTTATTTTTAACAGTTTCCCAACAACAACCACTCTTCAGGGCTGCATCCATATAGTATTGTGTTTATTTGTGTTCATATGGGGTGGGGGGGGGCAAAAACTGCTAGCAAGGGCACTGAGGAGAGCTTCATATCAACATTTTCATAAAATAAAAAAACAACAAGCTGTATTTGAGATTTCTATGTCCACAAAAAAGCAGTTAAGCTGACAACACGGTGGTTCAATGGTTAGCACTGTTGGGTTCGATTCCCACCTGTAGCCTTTCGGTGTGGAGTTTGCATGTTCTCCCCGTGTTTGTGTTGGTTTGCTCTGGTTTCCTCCCACATTTAAAAAACATGCAGGTTAGGTGAATTGGAAACTTTATAATTGTCCAGGTCTCCCTTGCAAAAGAGGTCTCAATCTCAATAGGCCTAACCTGGCTAAAAATAAATAAACAAAAATAAAAAAAAATTAAACAGCCAGCAACATATTGAGTCTGCCCAAAGTTTTGTCTCTATTGTGATAGATTTTGTGTAAGATGTCAGCTGACTGTAGATGCAGACAACAAAGACAAGCTTATTCTCTTTTCTTGTTGTCAAAGTGACAGGTTTTGTCTCATCTGATATGTTGCCTGCAAACGCTTAAGGCCCATATCCACAAAGCATCCTCAGGCTAAAAGTAGCTCTTAGTGATGCCATTCAAAAAAAAAAAAAAAAAATCTTAGAATTCCTCAAATCCTTAGACATTTGTTAGAATTTTCCCTTGATTAAAGTTGTTCACAAAGCATCTTAGGCCTGAAGAGAGTTCCTAAGGTGCCAAACTGTTAAGAGTAGGGAGGAGGACTTTTAAGAAGCCTAAGAGTGTCTTAAGTAGAGAAGATGGTGGAACGACAAAGAGGAGAGACATTCTCGGTATACTGAATGACAGTGATTTAATAACACACTACCAGCTTGATCATACAGGGATAATGTTTGTGGTTGAAGTTTCTATGAAGGCTCTCGGTTGTCCAGGTGGTTTCCATAGTAGAGAAGCTAGAATCATCGAATGGACTGGGATGCTTGACACGAGGACATTTCGCTTCTAATTGCAGAAGCTTCCTCAGCTAAAATTCTTGCTCTGGTAGTCTGACTTCTGTCTTGACTCTACAAGACTCTACAAGAGTCAAGACAGAAGTCAGACTACCAGAGCAAGAACAAGAGTCAAGACAGAAGTCAGACTACCATCAATCAATCAATCAATTTTTTTTATATAGCGCCAAATCACAACAAACAGTTGCCCCAAGGCGCTTTATATTGTAAGGCAAGGCCATACAATAATTATGTAAAACCCCAACGGTCAAAACGACCCCCTGTGAGCAAGCGGTGACCCTGAAACCCCTTTGTTGGCTCCTATGTAATGCTCTGCATTCCCATTAGGCTTTATAGGGAACCATATGCAAGTTTATGGGAAGGTTAATGGTTTTAAAGGGCCGAGTGCAGAGCTGAATTCACAGCAATAAACCCAAGAAAGGCCACCTGGGAAATACAAACATCACATGACTATATTTAACAATAAAGCATCACATATTTTAGTGAATGGCAGCCAATGCAACAATTCACTTGTAATTCCAGCAGTGGGATGCTGGGATGTGATGATGAGAGAAAAACAAAAGACAAAAACCTGTCAATGTTTACAATCTTAAATCCCTAATGAATGGAAGTAACCATAGCAATTTCATGAAAGCACATCAAAGACTAGGGAGCAACTATTTAGGCAGGCTGTATCCGTGCATAATTAGCTGTGAAAATGGCACTACAGGAATCCGTAACTCCCTCGTCTTAATTAGTTTTTATTTCTAGTCTTGGAGGTAAACAAAGTCATCAGATTAAAACTTTGTTTTTCTTCCTCAAACTATGATACTGTCAAAAGACCAGTCATTGTGCTATATTGTCTCTAGGGAATGACTGGGAATGTTTGTATTGGCTTTAGCAATAGTATTGGGAAGTCTGAAGGTGTAACACCTTCAGACTTCCCAATAATGGTACAGTGAAACATTCAAGTCTTCTGAAACAGAGCATATTATTCAATTTAAATGAAAACAATAGGACAAGTTAAAGAAGCAAGTCACAAAACTACCGTACGTGCGTGTTTGAGTGCCCAGGGTATTTTGCATGAAATTGTGCCTGAAGAGGGGGTGGACCAATGCACGAGCATCACCAATATTAAGTCAATGAGAAGGAAATGTCTGACTTCATCAGAAATACTAAATAAATCACAAATAACTCATCTGTTTGTGTCCATTTTTGTCCTGTAGAAATCCTTTTCTCATTCATTATATGTGTTCCTTCTCCTTGTGATCGCGAGTCCATTGGAAAGTTGTGTGCATGTTCAAAACTTTGAGTGGCCATCAACAGAGACATTTCCCAATGTTTGCATGTTTGTTTTGTTCTGTACTTGTTATTTGCTTGCCAGTGGACGCAGGCGCAGCCATTTTTCAGTCTTCTCTTCAAATCCAGAAGTACTGCACACCAGCAGTCCATGTGTATCCACTCATTCCACCAGAGCCAGAAATCCAATGAAAACTGACACATTAGATGATTTTTGTTACTGAACAAATCATTAAATAAATCAGCTTTAATCATTTTACTCAATCTGTCAGTGTGCAACTTTTGCCGCAACTCTCAGACTGCAAACTTTAAAATTGATGTCATTGTCAAGCAAATCTTTCAAATCTCTAGATCCATTTTTCCCAGTCCTGCATTTAGAGGTGCATTAGTAAACTGCTAGGTGGGAAGCCTGTGTACCTTCTTCACCCATCCATCATCTCACCGTTTATGGATGTCTAAGCTTTTTATCTTTTTTTTTCCTTTCTCCCATTGCATTTTCTCTGCTTCTCACTGGTGCTCACTGCTTCTGACACCATGTCATGTTATGCTTAAGTGATTCTAGAAGATGCTTCTTTGTGCTTCTTAACCTTTGAGCCTTTATTTAGCTCTTGCAACAATACTGTACTTCTAGCATCTTAAGTTTGTAGCCATTGTCCCCGAACACATATCAACATAAACTTATATTCCACCACACGTTCTACCAGCACAAACTGATGGCGTTGTCACAAGTAAGATATGGAAACAATGAAAAACATTGTGAAAAGTCACTATTTTTTTGCTTTTTATGATGTGATGGTGTCACAAATTGATTTAATTGTGGTGAGCGTTTAATCAACTTTAGTAAAAATATATTTCAGTTAGGGTGGGTCTATAACCAACTCTGGTTAACTGTTTAATGTTCAGCTTAACCATTTCGTAGAGCATGTTGACATCTACTACATTCTATTGAAAAATGTGAGGACATTAAAGGGTTAAAAAAAGGGGCATGGGCTAATGCTCAAGGAGGGGTGGCCCAGTGTGCTGATACGGTAATTTGGCTTATCCTATTCTTACTCAAAGGCACCACAGCAGATGAAAGATAGATCCACATACTGGTTTGGCAGAAGTTTTACACTGGAAGTCCTTCCTGGTACAACTCCAGATGTACAAAGAGAGTCTATCAGCCCTGCAATAGACTGGCAGCTTGTCCAGGGGGTGTACCCTGCCTCTGGCCAAATGACTACTACCTAAGCAGTCACCAGACAAAGCTGAGATCATACAAGAACGCTTTAAGTTGATCAGTTGTTGTCAGCATAGCATAAATACCAAAGATACATTTTACTTTCTGAATTGGTATGACAATATTACCAAATTGTGACACAAACATAAAGCTAAAATGGTTACATATATTGGTTATCCTGCCTACTGCTATCGGACATGTTAATTTTGTTTTTGGCTTACAAAGCCAATGTTCTTGTAGCAAGTCACCGTTGACTGATCCTTGAACTTTTACAAGAGTTTGAAGACTTGGAAGCAGCATTAAAATGAGCTTAACTCAACTGATTTAAAATGTTAAAATGTACCCATCAAACCACTGATTTTTTTTTTTTAGTTATATTGAATAATTGCTACACCCCTAATATATAGCTGAAAATAATGCCCAATTGGAGCATTTGTCAGTTACAGAGCTAAGAATAGCAAGAATTGTGAAAGCAGAAAGTCACTGGAATGCTATAATTTTTTTTCAAAAGGCAAATTAGATACAACTGATCATCAATTTGCCTAATTCACATACAAATATGAAAAAGACGTTTTTATCATTGGATATCCATAATCTCCAAACAGTTGTTTCAGAGGTGGTGCACTGTCATGCCTACACCCCACCGCTATTACCAGGTGATGCCAAATTCAAAGTGATTTCCCATTTTTAAAATGACAAGGGTAACCACATGACTGTACTGTCAATGGTTTGTGACAACAGAATTACACAATACAAGTCTGACATCAAAATGCCAAACCATATTTGTTTATGTTCCATTTAATTTCTCAAATGCATATATTCAATGTTTTAATGTTTTCTTTCAGCACAAATGGGTGTACTTTCATAATAATCTCTGCAAACCAGTCAAAACCTAGTATAAAATAATGTGAAATGAAACTATGGCAAAGTTGTGTTTGAATTAAATTCAACCTGTAGTTAGGTCATTTGCAATACCCCATGTCTTCTGCAGGATTTGGATTAATAAATCTGAAAAACAATTAGAAATTTAAAAAGCTTCAGAAGCAATTGTACTTTAATTGCGATGATGTTGTGTGTATTGTGTGAACATGGCTGTGATGAGCTCTTTAGAACGACAGCCTTCATTAGGCCAGGCTTGTGCATGGACAGATGGGGGGTGTGTTTGATGGGAAGGCAGGACTGCATTACGGCTGCTGCCACGTTTCACTTCAAACCTGACCTTCCAGTGGTACTGCTTCATCTGCCACCCACTGCCCCCCTCACTATACATCAACGTCAGTATGGGGGCTCGGACGTGTCTTTCTCCTTCCCGTTCTGATCCAAACCTCCAACAAGGCTGCTACACAGGCTGTAACTGTTCTTGCACCCCATTACTCCAGTGGCCTTTCTACTCATTTTTAACCATTTTCCGACTAAGACCACCACACTTCTTTCTGCAAGTGATTAACTGATCAGTCATGATGCCATACTCCCCCCCTTGTAGTTTCCTGGTGATGAATGACCGTTGGCCGTCTCACTGACAGCCCGGCAGCTGATGCCACATAATTACAGTATCACCATTTAGGCAAAATTACAAAATTACTCCAGTCCTCAAGAGACCTGGAAGACTGACAGGCCAGCCAACAAAGGAAACACAAATATATGAAAGGAGCTGGCAGACAACTCATGCCGTCGCCAATGAGTGGTAAAATTAGGTTTGGTCTGTTCTTTGACACTTTGCGAATTACAGTCAAAGAAGACTGTAGGTTTTTTTCTGGAGAAACTGCTTTAAAAAGCATGAAAATGTCTCTTTGAAATCTATTTTCCTTTTTAATATTATTTTCAATCAGTAATTAAGTCATTCTAAAATATTTGAGTGTGCAATTACAAAAATAATATTCACAGCCAGTATGAACATTACCTTTTAGAAATGAAAAGCCTTGTCATTTAAAATGAGGTTTAGCCTTCCTGGATTTGCAATTTTGCAGCAATCAATACTATAATGTCATTATGAGCAACTGTACTTCTGCTGCTACATGTACATATGTTCTAGGTAATATTACTATCCTAACAATTCCAGGAAACAAAGAGCAATACTGGACAAAAGCACTAAAACAACCACAACTGCCTGAAAAAGTATAAAGTAGACCCATTAGGGTAAATAGGGTGTGCATGAAGTGATGAGGTGACATTTATGATGTGAGTGCTAACAGTGAGCAGTGGAGAAGATGTTGACTTAACTCTGTGTGCGTTGCCAGGGGTATAATGGCCACCTGAGTTGAGTTAAGGCCTACTAATTTATCTCCTACAACAAAGGATCTCATTCACTCCAGCCTCCAATTCAAACTGAGAGAAGGATTACCTTGTAACATACAGATAACATATCATAAATTCAGCTGTGTGCCATATTAATCATTTCATTTTTTAAAAGCAAGGCTAAGAAGTAAAAAAAAAAAAAAAAAAAACTTCAGCTACATATAAGTCGCAATGTGTAATTTCTAAAATATCAACTGCTAAAGTGTGAATGTTCATCTGTAATCAACAACTGCCACAAGCTAGTGGAATTAAGAAGCACTTTCAAGTAAAAATGAGCACTTACAAAGTTGCACCTGTATGGTAATCAGTTTACATAATAAACGGAAAGACATTTTTCTTGCACTAGGCCTGGACAGAAAAAAACATGTAAATAAGTGGGCGAGTGAGTGAGTTAGTCATTGTCAGCCAGCTTTGGGTGACTAGTCAAAAACAATAAATGCTATCATCAGTCACAAAATTGAAACATATTGAGGATAAACTGATTAGTTCCTAGTAAATTTTAAAAAAACACAATATGTTGTGGCTGTGGATGGTGTCACAACTTTTAGTGGGTGCTGTAAATCACTGATGGCTAACTTGAAACACAGCTTTGAAATGTTTTGAAACCTCTGACATGCTTGCATTTTGAACAATGTTCTAGAGCCCACATGAACAGGAACACATAATAATGCAAACAGCAATGGGAAAGTAAATAATAATAGATAGAAGGCGTGGCAGGGGATGTGCCAAAACTGCAAATGAGCAATGGTTAACTCGAAACACTCCTTCAAAACATTTCATATCTTTTGAACTACTCCTGTTTTGAACATTGTTCTGGAAGGAATACATCATGTGCCATCGTTGCCATCTGGTGAACACTGGCACCTACTGGATAGTTCATGAATGTGTATCTGACTGCAGTCTGCAGAGGCTTGATACATGAATTTCTTTTTCAATGGCTTTAAATCACAAAAGGATATACTGATGAAAAAAATAGGAAACTGATTACATATAAAATTAAAATTTATCTTACTGAATTCCTTTTTTAAAATGTTTCCTAGCAATTAAATGCACTTAAGAATCATTATAATAATAAATTGAAAACAGCAAACAAAATTTTGGTAAAACTAGCAGCTCAACATGACAAAATCTTATGATGTAAACAAGATGTCAATAAACTAACAAATTACTGCGTGTTGGATGGTTATCTGAAAGTGTCAGCTCCAGTGTCTGTGATGGGGTGGAGACCGCTTTGATAAATAAGCACAGTGGAATGATAATGTTCTCTGGGGTAATTTAATCAAAATGAGTTATATGTCACTTACTAATAGTGAGTACTTTGCCTGTGATTTATCTGTGTTTGCTGAAAGGAGGGAGATGGAACAGAAGGCCTGGTCTCTCTGAGTAAATAGAACATGGGAAAGATTCCTCACTGTATTAGGAGAAAAACTTAGCATAGGCTCATGTTTAGTATTGTTAGCACAGGTACTGTTACAGAAAATACCAGAGAGTCTCTTTTGAAATTGAAAGATACCAGCAGATGAAACAGGAGGATTAGTGAAATGTGACACATCTCACAAAAGCGATGTAGCCTATATAACCTCAACTCTAACCTAACTCTGTCATTTTGTCAGTGGCATGACTGGGGCTTGTACAGTAGTGTTCAGAATAATAGTAGTGCTATGTGACTAAAAAGATTAATCCAGGTTTTGAGTATATTTCTTATTGTTACATGGGAAACAAGGTATGCACACTCTTAAGGCTATGAAATTGGGCTATTAGTAAAAAAAAAGTAGAAAAGGGGGTGTTCACAATAATAGTAGCATCTGCTGTTGACGCTACAAACTCAAAACTATTATGTTCAAACTGCTTTTTTAGCAATCCTGTGAATCACTAAACTAGTATTTAGTTGTATAACCACAGTTTTTCATGATTTCTTCACATCTGCAAGGCATTAATTTTGTTGGTTTGGAACCAAGATTTTGCTCATTTACTAGTGTGCTTGGGGTCATTGTCTTGTTGAAACACCCATTTCAAGGGCATGTCCTCTTCAGCATAAGGCAACATGACCTCTTCAAGTATTCTGACATATCCAAACTGATCCATGATACCTGGTATGCGATATATAGGCCCAAAACCATAGTAGGAGAAACATGTCCATATCATGATGCTTGCACCACCATGCTTCACTGTCTTCACTGTGAACTGTGGCTTGAATTCAGAGTTTGGGGGTCGTCTCACAAACTGTCTGCGGCCCTTGGACCCAAAAAGAACAATTTTACTCTCATTAGTCCACAAAATATTCCTCCATTTCTCTTTAGGCCAGTTGATGTGTTCTTTAGCAAATTGTAACCTCTTCTGCACGTCTTTTATTTAACAGAGGGACTTTGCGGGGGATTCTTGCAAATAAATAAGCATCTTCTAACTGTCACAGCACTTACAGGTAACTCCAGACTGTCTTTGATCATCCTGGAGCTGATCAGTGGGTGAGCCTTTGCCATTCTGGTTATTCTGCTATCCATTTTGATGGTTGTTTTCCATTTTCTTCTACGCGTCTCTGTTTTTTTTTTTGTCCTTTTTAAAGCATTGGAGATCACTGTAGATGAACAGCCTATAATTTTTTGTACCTGCGTATAAGTTTTCCCCCTCTCCAATCAACTTTTTTAATCAAACTACGCTGTTCTTCTGAACAATGTCAAGAACGGCCCATTTTCCTCAGGCTTTCAAAGAGAAAAGCATGTTCAACAGGTGCTGGCTTCATCCTTAAATAGGGGACACCTGATTCACACCTGTTTGTTCCACAAAACTGACGAACTCAATGACTGAATGCCACACTACTATTATTGTGAACACCCCCTTTTCTACTTTTTCTTACTAATAGCCCAATTTCATAGCCTTAAGAGTTTGCATATCATGAATGCTTGGTCTTGTTGGATTTGTGAGAATCTACTGAATCCACTGGTACCTTGTTTCCCATGTAACAATAAGAAATATACTCAAAACCTGGATTAATCTTTTTAGTCACATAGCACTACTATTATTCTGAACACTACTGTATGTAGTGTCTTTTTGTTTTTTTAATTTGTTGCTGCCATTCTGTCACTCTCATGTTTAGTGGAGGGATATTTCTGCTCTGTCTTCTGGTTGGTGTTGGGCATTTCCCTGTGATCCTCTCTCCAGCTTGCCACACCCCTTTCCAGATCCTTCCACACACACCTGCCCTGTGTTTCCTGCTAATAACTTCCTCTATTTTAGTCACACCTGTCACCCTGTCTGGTTGCGAGATTACTGAGCCTTGAGCCACTTTTGAGCACTTATTCTTCTGAGCATTTCTGTCCTGTCTTTGACTACCCGTGTTTTTGACCTGCCAGCCTGTTTTTGACATTCTCTGCCTAATGCTTCGGATTCTGCTGCTTATTTTGGTCTGCCTACCTGTGTACCGAACTCTGCCTGAACTTTCATTAAACCCTGTTGTACTGACATCTGAATCCTGCATTTGTGTCCAGCCATGTCAATTCAGTAAACCTGAAAGTCACTTGCTGCTGTTGTGTCGTTGAGACAGATTCAACATGTATTTCTTCATATTTGCACGGGATCCAAAGGAGGCAGTGCATCATTCAAGCCTCCAAGATTGGCCAGCAGAGGCCGACAGAGGCAAACAGAAAAGATGGAGTTCTAGCGGAGGTGATGTAGTGGTAGTGGAGCTCAATCTTTGCCAACAGTTTAGCAAAATATTGAAGATTTTATGCATGTTGAAAATTTTACCAGGACTCCTCACCATTGCCCGAATGACACTGACTTAGCTCCGGGAAAGCCTGCAGGACCTTGGCTCTGGACAATGTCAATCAACTTTGGGCAAACGCCGGGTTAATCGTCAGATTGTGAATGGGCCATAACCTCTCACATCTGAATGTGATACTAACATGGTGAGGAAATTAGATTAGAAATTGCTGTTTTATGTGACCACAGAAATATGTATTGACAATAAACACAATCCAGTCTGAAGCAAAAGCAGGAAACAATGTAACAGACTCAAGATGAGTCAATTACCCTGAAATCTGACAAGTAAAATTTGGCAACTGCAGCATTTGGTAGAACTCATTGTACGTGATTATAGATTTTGCTGTAAGACATGGTTAAAAAGATTAAACATTAGTGACTGAAAACTGGGTGCAACCAATGATTATTTTCATTGTCAGTTATTTTCTTGATTAGTTGTTTGGTCCATGAAATGTTAATACCCCCGTCACACATAGCCAGAATCACGCAGAATGGCGTCGGAATTATGAATCGGCGCACATCCGACAAGTCTCGTATTTCAGTTCCAAAACGTTCTGACAGCCATCTGCGGAAGTCCACATAGTTGGTCAAAATCAGCCTGCGGCCCAGAGTGTGTTGTCCATGTTCAAAATGCCGCTGAGACGGGACACCTATCTGATGGTGGTCTGAGCGCCATTTGAGCGCAATTTACATATTCTGAAGGCAGCATGAACAGGATCTGAAACGATTTGAGTAAATATGAGGGAACCTCAAGATGGATCGGGCATGGCAAAGCCTGCCGGCATGACCTGCACATGCCACTTATCCACTTATAATGTCCACCTCCACTGCCCCCCAGAGCCCAAAGGTGCCAGGCAGCCATCAATGTGCAAGTGATGTGAACACAGTGCAGTGCAACCAAACTGAAAGCACCATCTCCACTGCAGGTCAATGTGTGGCACAGCACACGGCATTGCAGATCTGGACAGGCAGTTATATCCATAATAGACCTGACAGTACAGATAATATTCCTCCCCATGGGTGACATAAATAATATGAAATATTGTGCCCATCAGATCTGCAACACCACGGCAGCTGGCAGGCAGTTGCGCATGCTGTCACACCTCACGTCAGAGGCTCATAGCTGAACAGATCTCACTGCTGTAATAAATAAATTATTGCTTGATCACATTTACTTCTGTCGGACGTATAACGTGGAACTGTTTCGCCATGATACGATACGATACACTTTATTGTCCCTTCCAGGAAATTTGTCTTGGAAATTGCCTATCCCTTGGATAACATATGAAACATGAATCTCACCTCCAGGAACATTTCGCAGTGCAGTGCGTCAGGACCACATAGCCTGTGGTGGAATGCTGCAAACAACGACGGCATAAATAAATCCCATGTGATAATCCAACCAGAAATCACAATGTAGAGCTGCGTTGTGGGGGGAAAAAAGAAACGAGGACTGCAAGCAGTCATATACGGGCCCTCGTGTCTGCGCCACCGCTTTCCCGGGCCAGTGAGTACCCTTGTGACCAGATATGGGCAGGGGCGTACAAGGGTAGGCAGTCATCACACAGTTCAAGTTTCAAGCAAATCAGACAATGCATGAAGGAGTTATGACATGTTGATGGGTCATGCACTAGGGGGCGCTCAGAGGACAAACAGAGGGGGCAGGTGTGTACAGGGGCAGACACTAATCACACACTTCACGTTTCAAGCAAATCAGGCAATGCATGAAGGAGTTATGACAAGTTGATGACTCATCCACTAGGGGGCGCTCAAAGCACAAAGGTGTCAGGTGCGTTGCAAACGGGGCAGACACTCATCACACAGTTCAAGTTTCAAGCAAATCAGTCACTGCATGAAGGAATTATGACAAGTTGATAGTTCAACCACTAGGGGCGCTCACTGCACAAACAGAGGGGTCAGGTGTGTTCAGGGGCCAACCGTCATCACAAATGTGAAGTTTCAATCCAATAAGGTAAAGCATTAAGGAGTTATCAAGACTTGATGTTCCATGGTGAAAGGTCAAAATGGTGGCGCCATAGCGGCCACACCCTTCGACTTAGAGAAAAGCGTTTGATAAATTTTTAGCAGCATGAAATTAAAGTTTGCTCGAAAGGCTGCATCTAACAAATATAGTAGGAAAGCTCACTGCAAACTTTTAAGCAAAGGTGTCCTTTGACTGTCAGCAAAGGTTCACTGCGTGTGTGCACACGTGCATGTGTGCACACGTAGCGGCTTATTATGAAAACACACACACACACACACACACACTGAGCAGTCATTTCCTCATGTCAGCACTTTTATGAACACACACGCATGTGAGGTCAGTGAGCCTGGCAAAAAGAGGAGGAGTGATTTAATGGGAGTGAGTGAACGCATGAATGGACACATATGGCGTGAGTCGGTCCATACATTGGTTGTTCTTTGATGTCCAGTACAAGTTCTGTGCAAAGGGAGGAACACAGCGCTCCAGTCCCATGTTTACCATCCAGACATTTGGGGACTGGGCAGTCTGCAGTGCCTTTTTATGGCCATCTGACAGCAGTCTGTGTTGTCTACATACGCTTTGGATGCAATCTGACAGGTGCGGATGAGGCTGTCTGCGTTCCAACACTGCTGGCCACATCTCTTTTCCTCCTGACTGTGTCGGATTATGGCAATATTTGCTGTGTCGGGCATGGTTCCAGCAAATTCTTGCTATGTGTGATGGGGGCATAAACAATAGTGAAAAAATGTTGATTACAGTTTTGCAAAGTTTAAAATAATGTCCTCAAATGTCTGATTTAGTTCACAATCCAAAGAAATTTAGTCATATAGGAGTAAACAAACAACCACATTTAAGGATCCAAAATCTGACTTGGGTGTTTTTTTTATTTATGACTGTAAATGATTGATTGGTTATCAAAAAATTGCTGGTTTATTAAGCTGGCCATTAATAATCAATCAATTGTGCAGCTCTAATGAAAACACACTAAGCTGCAATAACTCAGCGAGTAAATAAAGTGGTGTCACAATTTTGTATTATAGAGTAACGTACATAATGCACTGATTAATGTATGGATTTGCTGAATTCAGGATGCACAAAGGACTGTAAAACAAAAAAGAAAAAACAATAGAGAATAAAAGAGAGCAGATCATGTACAGATAAACCAACTGTAGGGTTGGTGCTTGGTTTCCTCCAAACGACGCCTGGCTTTAACTCCAAAGGTTCAATCTTTGTCTCATCAGACCAGAGAATTTTCTTTCTCATGGCCTGAGAGTTCTTCAGGCACCTTTTGGCAAACTCCAGGTGGGCTGCCATGTGTCTTTTACTAAGGCGTCGCTTTGTCTGGCCACTGTACCATACAGGCCTGATTGGTGATTTGCTCCAGAGATGGTTGTCCTTCTGGAAGGTTCTCCTCTACACAGAGGAATGCTGGAGCTCTGACAGAGTGATCATCAGGTTCTTGGACACCTCCGTGACTAAGGCCTTTCTCCCCAGATTGCTCATTTTACAAGGGCAGTCAGCTCTAGGAAGAGTCCTGGTGAATCCAAACTACTTCCAATTACCATTTTCCATCTGTACCAGTCCCCAGATTTGTGCGTCAAGGCAATCCTGTCTCGGGGTCTACAGACAATTCCTTTGACTAAATGCTTGGTTTGTGCTCTGACATGCACTGTCAACTGTGGGACCTTATACGTAGACAGGTGTTTCCCAATCATCTCCAATCAACTGAATTTATACCAGGAGGACTCCAATTAAGCCGTGGCAACATCTCAAGGATGATCAGTGGAAACAGGATGCACCTGAGCTCAAGTTTGAACTTCATGGCAAAGACTGTGAATACTTATACACATGTGATTCCTTAGTTTTTTATTTTTAATAAATTTGCAAAAATCTAAAAAAAAAAAAAAAAAAAAAAAATCACACTGTCATTATGGGATATTGTATGTCGAATTTTGAGGCAAAATGATTTAATCCATTTTGAAATACGATTGTACCATAACAAAATGTGGAAAAAGTGAAGCGCTGTGAATACTTTCTGGGCGTACTGTATCAGAACAGGTAGGATGAAGGTGGCACTCCAAAGGCTGAAATCTATATTTTTACTACTAATAAGACAGATTAGATCCAGTTGTGCCAAAACCAGAATGAGCCACATGTCATTAAAGACCAAAATTAAAAGAGGCCACACTTATGATGGCGAGATGATAAAATAAAACATGGCCCTTTTTTCTTCTACTCAAATATAATCCATTATTTAAAGAATATACTGGGAGCTACATGAATAACAGATATGGGGTGGAGAAGGAAACAACATACAGAAAAAATGGTTTGAAGTGTCAATCTAAAATAACCCTGGGGAGGAAAACTGAAGTGGGTAAAAGATTTCAGATGAAAGTGGAGAGTGAAAACACTCCCACATCTATCTAAAAGTTCCTTTGGGACATTAACTTTCCCAAGCAGACCTCTAGTCTGAACTCTAAATACCTTATAGGTCTGCTGTGACAGCTTGGGTTGAAATGTGCAAGTGCAGATTAACCCGCAAGGTCTTTGCTAAATGTTATGAGATTGGACATGTGGATCGGCATAATAATGAGAAGTTTCAGACAAATGTTGCAACGCTCATGTGATCATTTGTGTTTGCATGTCAAACTTATCAGATGTACGGATCAAGGAGCATGAAAAAGCAGATACAAACAGACGCCACAGTACTACAAGCAAAGTCAACACTCAAATTTTGTTTACAGTAGAAATGCCATGATATCGTATTGCCTCTGAAATTTGACAAATGAAACCTCTGTGGCCTTGTTTTGCTATTTGTCATGAGTTTGAATAAAAGCATGTTTGCGCAGTCAAACTCTCCAAACATAAAGTAGTGCCAACATTCTGTCACATGCCTTTCACCTATCAATCATAGATTTATGTCCCAACAACATCATCAAACACCAATTCACACAGGTGATTGACCTCATTGCAGTTAAAACTACATTTTTCATTTGATCAATAATCTATGTATAGATAAGTCACTTGTCGAAGAAGAGGCGGAACAGACAAAGATAATTTTCCTGCCTGATTGATGGGACACTTTTTTTTTTTTTTTTTACGTCTTTCTGCTTTGGTAGGTGAGTAATTACTGTCATTGATTAATAATCTGGGCCAACCCCATAATCAGTCCCACATGTGTTCAGTCCTCTTAAAAGAAAAGCTCATTCGCCACTGAGATGCACAGCCTAAACCATTTTGGGGGATGTAATCGAGAGCAATTTTCTTGTCACCAGAAAAACAAAAAGGCCGAAACTGGTCATTTTCCATTGCCTCACTACATCAAATCATGAAACAAGGGTATTCCTGATTTCAAATCAACTGCTCTTCGCCCTGTGGGTAATAAGCTGTTTTCCACGGAAGCATTTTTATTGCTTTACAAGTTATTATGAGTATAAATTGCAAGTTTAAAAGAAAGCAAAATTGACCACTGAAATCTTTTGATGAATGACAACAAATACACAGTGGGTGATATCTTTGAATAACACTTAAGACTCCCAGACATTGCAAGATGAAGATAAATGATTTCACAGACATTTATAGGATGATAGATGGTGGATTTCCATCCACTGTTGGCAAGTTAGAAAATGGCCACAAGAGGTACTACTGTATATGAAGCCAAGTCTAAATCTTTAAAAACCCAATTAAAAGCAAAGCAAGTTCCAGTTTATTTTGCTTTTGTCAAGATTAATACTTATTTTCAATTATATACAGTGGATAGGGTTCCAGAGGGATGTCCCCATAGAACAGCACAAACCTGGGAAAGATTTATGACTTTATTGGAAAACTGAGAAGTGCTGCCTAATGTCCAGGGGGGAAAAAATTAGGGAACGCAAAAGCTAACTAAAGCTAACTCAACTTGCCAAGAGGTAATGGTCCATCTGTTTGCGCTGTGTGTGAGTCACCATCTGTGTGTATGCATCAGCAGAAACAAAGCCACACAGGTGCAATAGGTTGTACAATAAATGCTGGAGGTACACAAATACAGTATGTGTATATTTATTTGGTTGCACATATGAAGAAAATTTACAAATTGCACAGATCTCACGATGCAGAAGTGTGAGGACTGGTGCAGCAGGGTCTTAAAAGTTGCAATCTGAGGATAAATGTATCAGAACCACATATGTTTCTTATTCATTATCAATCCAATGTCATCTCATTTGACAGACAAGGACGTGTCATACCCATGGGGTCAGCTGGGTCACTCACATGATGTTTTATGGCTGAGCATTGCAGTTCCACACAATAACCAATGCTTTTGCTGGTAAATATGGTGGCACTTTCAAAATACTGACAAATATAAATGCAAGTAGGCAAAATATTGCAATGAAGTGGTTCATAAAATATGATATGACATAGTAAAATTTGATACAGAAATATAGTAAAACAAAACTGATGTTATTTGGAACTCATGCTATAGATGTAGAGGTGCAAATCAAAACAGAAAATGTTATTGTTATGATTTAGAAAAAGTATTAAACTAAAAAACTAACTAACTAACTTCCTAACTAATCTAATTTCCTAATTAACTAACTAAAAAAGCACTGTGTTCACACAAGCATTAGGTGTATGTGCATTTCAGTTTGTGGTGTGCCTGTGGAATCGGTTATATGAAGAATTGCAGAGAAGTGCTGTTATAGAGCACTTAAAATGTACAGAAGGAACACCAAGATGCAGATGAGTGTTTATGATGACAGACTGGTTTATTTTGTAATTTCTGATTATTTATTTATTTTGGCACTGGATGTGTACTGGACTGCAAACATAGTGCCACGAAAAAGTATTCAGCCCCTTGGGATTTTACACATTTTTATTTGTTTATGCCATTTCAAATACAAAAATTCAGGTTTTTCCGATTAATACATTTCTAAATTTATCCTCCTTAAAATCAAACTCAAAGCAAATCTTTACAATTTGACATTAATTTAACTCTGTCTGGAGTAGGCAGTTTTCTCCAAAAAACTAAGTGAAAGAAGGAGACGAGTGAGGAAAACCACCAAGACACCCAAACAACCCAGAAGAAGTTATATGTTTCTGTGACTGCGACTGGAGAAACTGTACACAGTGAAGGTTTTGCATCACCGCACTTAGATTCATAGTGGAGTGGAGCAGAGAAGAATTAGAATAACAACAACACCAGTAATAAGAGTAAAATATGCCTTTTTTCTGTCACAATATCTGGCTTTTTTGGGGGGGTGGGGGTGTTCTCTTTTATACAACCCCAGTCATATTAACCGATTAAAACTAAAGCACAGGTGGGCCCTGACCATGTAAGACATGTCTGATATTTCTACCTTTTTAAATGAATGACTGTTGATGGGAATCTTGGAATAAAGTGAATTAATACAGACACACGTGTCCATTTTTGTGCCAAAACAGGCTCAACAATCGTGTCAAATGCAATACAGTTTTGCACCCCACCCCCCGCTTCAGTTTGATCGAGATTTCCAAATACTTCTTCAATTACAGTTTACATATTTGGCCACATCACAAAGGTTAATTCAAGCCTGTGGCTAATTGTGTCTCTTAAATAAGCATGTTGAAGAGCATACAACTTGAAATAAAATCCTCTGTTGTCACTGCTGATGCTGAACATGATGGCTACTTATTTTCCGTCAAATTTAAAAGTCTTTTTGCCAGGTGGTGCAACACAAATGGTTCCCCTATCACATTTTCAAAAATAATAAGTCATTCAGGCAGAAAACGCTCAAGCACCACTAGGTCATCAAAGGTTAGAACATTACAAGCAATCAAGCCTCAGAGTTGGACACAGCTTTGACATTTATTACATTTTTTGAGAAACTTCATTTTGTTGTTACGGTTGTTGCTGTTGTTGTTTTTTTAATGAATGTGGTTGATGACTGTCCTAGAGAGTTAAGAATTCATCCTCTGCTCTAACTAGCAATGAAATAATGCTGAAATCTACCTTATGGATCATTGATGTATTCGTGGTTTCAAAATGCATGCGTTTTCATTTCACTCACTTTCTATACCTGCTCACTGCAGTCAAGGGTCATGGGGGCTGGAGCCTATCCCAGAAATCATAGGGTGTGAGGCAGGGTACAAATTGGACAGGATGCAAGTCCATCGTAGGGCCACTTATAAACAAACACATTCAAACTCACACTCACGGTGATTTAAGTGACCATTTCACTAAATTGCATTTCTTTGGAAGTGGGAGGAAGCCAGAGCACCCGGAGGGAACCCATACAAGCACAGGGAGAACATGCAAACTCCACACACAAAGTACAAGGTGGGAACAGATCCCATCACCTTCTTGCTGTGAGGCAACAGTGCTAACCACTAAGCCACCGTGCCACCAAGAAATGTCTATGTTATTAATACAACCCCTGGCAAAAATTATGGAATCACCGGCTTTGGAGGATGTTTATTCAGGTGTTTAATTTTGTAGACAAAAAGCAGATCACAGACATGAAAAAAAAACTAAGTCATTTCAAATGGCAACTTCCTGGCTTTAAGAAACACGATAAGAAATCAGGAAAAATAATTGTGGCAGTCAGTAACGGTTACTTTTTTTAGACCAAGCAGAGGGAAAAAAATATGGACTCACTCAATTTCTGAGGAATAAATTATGGAATCACCCTGTAAATTTTCATCCCCAAAACTAACACCTGCATCAAATCAGATCTGCTCGGTAGTCTGCATCTAAAAAGGTAGTGATCACGTCTTGGATAGCTGTTGCACGAAGTGGACTGACATGAATCATGGCTCCAACATGAGAGATGTCAATTGAAACAAAGGATGAGGATTATTAAAGTCTTAAAAGACGGTAAATCATCACGCAATGTTGCAAAAGATGTTGGTTGTTCACAGTCAGCTGTGTCTAAACTCTGGACCAAATACAAACAACATGGGAAGGTTGTTAAAGGCAAACATACTGGTAGACCAAGGAAGACATCAAAGCGTCAAGACAGAAAACTTAAAGCAATATATCTCAAAAATCGAAAATGCACAACAAAACAAATGAGGAACGAATGGGAGGAAACTGGAGTCAACGTCTGTGACCAAACTGTAAGAAACCGCCTAAAGGAAATGGGATTTACATACAGAAAAGCTAAACGAAAGCCATCATTAGCACCTAAACAGAAAAAAACAAGGTTACAATGGGCTAAGGAAAAGCAATCGTGGGACTGTGGATTACTGGATGAAAGTCATATTCAGCGATGAATCTCGAATCTGCATTGGGCAAGGTGATGATGCTGGAACTTTTGTTTGGTGCTGTTCCAGTGAGATTTATAAAGATGACTGCCTGAAGAGAACATGTAAATTTCCACAGTCATGGATGATATGGGGCTGCCTGTCAGGTAAAGGCACTGGGGAGATGGCTGCCATTACATCATCAGTAAATGCACACGTTTACGTTGATATTTTGGACACTTTCTTATCCCATCAATTGAAAGGATGTTTGGGGATGATGAAATCATTTTTCAAGATGATAATGCATCTTGCCATAGAGCAAAAACTGTGAAAACATTCCTTGCAAAAAGACACATAGGGTCAATGTCATGGCCTACAAATAGTCCGGATCTTGAAAATCTTGGTGGAAGTTTAAGAAAATGGTCCATGACAAGGCTCCAGCCTGCAAAGCTGATCTGGCAACAGCAATCAGAGAAAGTTGGAGCCAGATTGATGAAGAGTACTGTTTGTCACTCATTAAGTCCATGCCTCAGAGGACTGCAAGCTGTTATAAAAGCCAGAGGTGGTGCCAAGAGAATACTAGTGATGTGTTGGAGCGTTCTTTGTTTTTCATGATTCCATAATTTTTTTTCCTCAGAATTGAGTGATTCCATATTTTTTTTCCCTCAGCTGGTCTAAAAAAGTAACCGTTACTGACTGCCACAATTTTTTTTCATTGAAATGAAATGACTTTAGTTTTGTGTCTGTGATCTGCTTTTTTTATACAAAATGAAACAACTGAATGAACATCCTCCGAGGCCGGTGATTCCATAATTTTTTGCCAGGGGTTGTATTATTATGTACAGGCTTATATTAAATGGGGTGCCAGTCGTTGAACATAGTTCCATATCGTTTCTGGTTCCCCTCCATTAGAAGAAGCATTAGGTTACTTTCAGGGCAGTTTTGTGAAGCACTGCTGTAATTATCATGATAATCACTCTACTCTGAAAATTAGAGACTTTTTCTTGGACATAATCATTTAATTATGTAAATATTATTTTAATTTTATTTTTAACATTTTAGCTTGAACCACAACTGTGGGCAATAACACATTAGCATTTACTTTATCCATAGAGCAAACACAGATTTCTGTAAAAGGTTTTACATTTTGTTCCGTACATGATAATTGCTACAGGATATGGAAAAGATTAATCTCTTTAGAAACTGCATGTTTTGTTTACTTTGTTCAATAGTGAGGAGGTAACAGATTATGATTTGTGATTTCATAAAAAGAAAACATACTGCTGTTTGCAGTCAAAGCGCTTTACAATTTCATGTGTCAGCAGAGCAAATATGTCAGATACAGAAATTAATCGGAAAAGAACAAAATCCCAAACACTGCACACACTTAGGAACAAGCAGTCCTCTTGTCAGAGCTGAGCGATCACAAAAAAAACAGTCAAGTGTTGTCAGTTTCTGAGCACCGACAGTAGACAACACAGTGACTGACAGTGATCACAGTCAGAGGATCAGAAGATGGTACAGGGGGTGTAAAGATAGCGCCAATACGAAATAAGATCACGTTCCAAAAAAGACCTGACTGTTCCTGGTAAAGAACTACAAAAATCTATAAACAAGTTATCAGCAGATAAAGGTTTGATAAATCTATCAAAGATAATTACGTACAATAACAGTGCCCAGTAGAAGTGAGGGAAGTTCCCAGATGACAACTGGGGGTTATTAAAATTGTCATGGTGCGCCCCAATTTGCACTGCAAGCACTAGAACTGTTCTACCCACTATAGCGACTCACAGTTTATCAGCTACATTTGTCTGACATCTTTATGACATCCCGTGGTTAACACAACTCTAAGTTCATCTGGGCCTCAATGTCTTCTCTGTCTGGCTCCAAAATCCCTCAGGGTTAGGTTAGGACCGCTGGGCAAGGTTAGTTGACTGAATGGTACAAATGGCGCTTTCTCATGAATCTCATCATTTTCTAAACCCTCTTTAGAGAAGAGAAAGAGTTCTGTGACAAAGTTTAAATGGTCACACCCGCATTACTGACAATACGAAGAAGAGCAGAGCTGGGAGCCATATGTATAAAACGCTGCTGCGTGACATACGCCACGCAAATTGACTCTTAGAAATTATCGTATCTACAACAGAAATAAAACAAAAACAAAAGAGAACAATTTAATTACTCTCCAGCTCATTTATAGTAGGACATCAAGAGTTTATATGACGCTGTTAATGAAATACAACAGCAATAAGAATCAATTTAAAAACACTAACACGTGTACTTCTGTTGTGCGCACGATAACACAACTCTAAGCATAAAACAAGCAACAGCCCATCAATTATCCTTCAAACAACAGCTCTATATTTATTACAGCTTGCCTTTATGACTAAAAGTAATAATTCAATATTTTTATTTTGGACTGTTATGGGGTAGGTAACTGACAACCCCAGAGTGTGCTACATGTGACTGCATATGTGTTGGCTGCACAGGATTGTGTGCGTGACCTGAGTGCCATATATACATTTACTTAAAATACTGTAAGATGAAGCACTGCAGGGACAATACACTATCCCCTTCCAGAAAATTAAGAAAAATAATGTAATTCAGGTTTTAAATATGAAAAACAGTTGTTGCATTCCCCACACCGGCTGAATTACCAATAGATTAATCAGTAAAAAAAAACAAATCACTTCCTTGTGTGCATCAAGTGATGTTTTCACATGGTTGCACATTGTGTTTGTTGTTATACTGTTTTAGGTTTCTTTCTTTTTTTTTGAACTTTTGTATATGTCCATTGATGCAAAGTGTCAGCTAATCCTTCTTGACCCATAACTGCAGTTCATCACAGAAATGTTGGAATCATGTGAGCAGTACTAAGCACAACATCAATGAGTTGAAATAACAACATGACACCAGCAGAAAGTTTTTTAAGACAGACATGAGTTTGTCACATATCACACTGTGGCTCGACCACTGACAGATACACTGGAGGAGCTGGAGTGAGATCTCATAACAAAAGCAAGCTATTCCTCTGTCAGACAAAGATGATTCATCTCTAATCTGTTCCTTGGTGGATACACATTCAAATATTTTATTTTCACACATTCATGCAGGCACTGACATCTTTGAAAATTCCTCATTATGAATTATTCAGTTTATGATGCATGTGTGTATATATAAACTGCAAGGATGTGGCAAGACATATGTGACTGTACAATCATCATTTTGGAAACGCTCTGACTGTGTGAGTTTGGTGGTGCAATCTCAGTGGTATAATAGCAGCATGACAAGGAAGAAATGATTTCCTACCAGCATTGTGAAATTTGTCAACATGTGAGTACAGGGAGCATTGCTTCTGGTCCACAGATTGATTTGCAGAGACTTGTGCACAAGTAGAAAATCATGAGTGGGCAGACAGGTCAAGCTGCAAAGTCCTTTGTCAGATAGATATTTCTGAATAGTCAGTCTCCCATTGCCAGTTTCTGACACCCAAACTGTGTATGTCACTGGCAAAAAAACAAACCAAAACAATCAGATCCTCAACTGGAGCATGAGAATGTGTTGTAATCTGTAGTAATAGTGGCGCTGAAATTCATAGTGACCAATTGGGGAAATTTTGAACATGTTAAAAAAATAAATAAATCTGATGTGAGACTAAAAGTGATTGTAAGACAGCCAAGATGGGTAAAATGCATATCTGACTTAAATTTTACAGGACTGCTTTTGGTTTTTAGTTTGTCTTTGCACCTCAAAATCAATCATATATGCTTGAAGTGGGCTTAGCAGACGGTCACTTTGATGCAGTTTAAAATTATAGGGTGAAATTATAATATAATGCAGAGCGTTTTCTATTCTGGAGTAGAATGATTTTACTGACCGTAGCAGGCACGGAGGCACAGAACGAAGCACTCCACGGTGGTGTGTGTGTGTGTGTGGTGTGTGTGGTGTGTGTGTGTGTGTGTGTGTGTGTGTGTGGTGTGTGTGTGTGTGTGTGTGTGTGTGTTGTGTGTGTGTTGTGTGTGTGTGTGTGTGGTGTGTGTGTGTGTGTGGTGTGTTCATGGACTCTTTAAATCTCCACTTGAGCTCTATATACATCCATAATCCCATGACAGGCATGCTGTACTCTTCAGCAGAAGACATTTTTCAGATGTTCACAGATACAGTTTAGCTTTGTAGTATGTCTTGTTATAAGCAAGGACTGCACATAGTACCATTATGAGCATGACCCATGTCATGAGGCTGCATTCAGTGTCCCTTGTAATTGCCAGTAACCTGGTATATAGTCATGTAAAATACTATGACACTCAACGTAAGGACTGCTGTTGTAGACAATTATCTAACCATTTGGAATCGGGGGCATCAACCAGGGCCAGAAATCGCCAGTGGGAGACTGATTTAACGTTGTGATGATTGAGCAAAAACCCAAAAATCTCAAACGCACACTTATGACAGTCAAGATATTTGGACCAGCTGCTTCACCAGCCCTAAGTTTTAATCAATGACACACTTCTGTAAAACAACAGAATTACCCAACATTATACACCATCCCAATGTCTGCTAGTGAAGCTTGTGTGATGCAGGTGATTGTAGCTCTGAAGTAGCAGTTTCAACTTGGATACAATCCTGCAGGCCTTCGACATATACTACCAAACAAACAAAAAACAATAACTACTCACATTTTGCTGGGAGATCATAGCCGCAGGTGATCTTGGCTTTGCCGGTCTCACAGCCATTTAGTGAGAGACACTCGTCATACAGACAAGACCCTGCCGCTTTGTGTATACAGCCATCAACTGAAAACAGACAAATACAGACAAAAATAGCAAAATGATAAACAATATGAAACAATAAGGCAGCTGTGCAATACACAATTCATACATCTAAGTATGTCAACAAGAAAAAGTTCACAAAAACAGCACAATGGCGGAGACTGATTTCTGTTGTTCTGAAATGGTCTATGCCGCTTTCATCTCTTCTCCAACAGGAGAGCTGGAAAGACCAAAGAGCATGACGCCTGTTGCTGGGAAATATTGGCGAGCGTAAGAATGAAATTAGCTGGGCTGGGATCTAATAATGCCTGCACACACAGAGAAATGAGACTGTTCTTCCTGTAATCCCTCCCCGATGTCAACAGCAATAGAGTTAGATCATTAACTTATTTTCTGCCCTGTGGTGGGAATGTTATATCCATCCTGCTCTCTGTGGCGAGCCTGTTACAACTGTGGATCGCTGTTCTGATTCTGTCGTGCTCCCGGTTGATGTGTGTGTCCTGGTATACAAGACCCTAGACCCCCGCCCCCTTAAGGTTTTAATTTTACCGGGTTAAGGCTGCGAAACATTTGATTGATAGCATGTCTTACGCAAGAAGACAGAGAGATAGAAAGCCGCATTATCCATCTCTGAAAGCCTGACATCCCTCCAACAGCATGTTATCAATCACAGTGGAACATCATAAAATTCTCCTCAGTTGTCCTGTAAAAATCCTCACAAGCTGTCAGAGGATAACAAAGCCAGGAGCAGCAGCAGGTGGACAAACTAAAATGGGCTTTACGAGCTTTATCTTTGTAAAGGCTTGGCCAAAGAACCATAATGTCGTACTGTGTTTTTACCCCTGAATATAAAACATGTTCAGGTAAGATAATCAGAGTTAAAATCTGTGGATCATTTACCACTTTCACATGAGAAGCCACAACTAGGTTTAGTATTATGGTGACACTGTCATCACAGAAGTGACGTACATAATCAGAAAAGGGGATAGGGTCTTTTGATGAGAGACGAGTCGTCTCCAAAAGTCCTTTCAGCATCTCCACAATGCCGTCAACGACAACAGCTGGGCAGAAGATTTTCTGGCTGCATCAATCATCTTTAATGGACTGAGTCACAAGCAGCTGACAGAGATGAATCCTGATGGCTTTTCGAAAAAGCAACACGAGTCAGACAGTGATGTCCATATGAGGAGGAATCGCTTGGTGACGGTGAAAGCCACTTAACACAGAGTGATGCAGTGCTGGCTGCAGGCTTTTTTAATATCCACTGTGTAAACAAGATTCCCATGATCATCAGCCACAATTACTTGCCACCTAATTAATTCCAACATTTAGCAAACACGGGTAGCTAGATGCAAAGGCTGAGAGCTGGGAGACCCACGATAAGTCTTACTCATCGTTTATGTAGATGTGCAGCAACCCCGTCAAAGCAACAGATTTTTTTTTTTTTTTACATTTGAGGGTTTTTTTTTTTTTTAACAAAGCCAGACAAGTGTGTAAGTAAACTGACCTGCTGATGCACTTAATTACCAGCATTGCTGAGTTCGTGAAGTTGCACTCTCAATCATGTGATCATATAACAAGATAAAGTTTAACATACTTTGTTGATATTAGTACCTCTTTGCAGTGTTGTTTTTAATCAATAATCAATACATGACTATGTATATTTCTGAGTATGTTTGTTTAATTGTATATTTTTTCACAGCACTTCACTTTTCCACATTTTGTTATGTTACAGGCTTATTCCAAAATAGATGTAATTCATTTTTTCTCACAATTCTCCACACAATAACCCATGACAATGTGAAAAAGGTTTTATTGGGATTTTTGCAAATGTTATATTTAAAACAACAACAAAAAAATCATATGTGTAAGTTATCACAGCCTCTACCATGAAGGTCAAAATGGACCTGAGGTGCATCCTGTTTCCACTGGTCAATCGTTGAGATGTTTCTCCAGGTTAGTTGGACTCCACATGGGGTAAATTCAGTTGATTGGACATGATTTGGAAAGGCACACACTTGTCTGCGAATATCAGTCCTACATTTAACAGTGCATGTCAGAGCACAAACAAGCTGACGTATAGAGGAATTGCCTGTTGCCGCAGAGACAGAATTGTCTCAAGGCACAATCTGGGGAAGGGTGCAGAAACATTTCTGCTACTTTGAGGGTCCCCAATGAGCACAGTGGCATATATCATCCATAAAAGGAAGACGTTTGGATCCACCAAGACTCTTCTTAGAGGTGACCACCTGTCTAAACTGAGTGATCAGAGGATAAGGGGCCTAAGTCAGGGAGGTGACCAAGAACCCAACGATCACCTCTGTCAGAGGTCAAGCAGTCCTCGATAGAGAAAGGAGAAACTTCCAGAAGGACAACCATCTCTGCAGCAATCCACCAATCAGGCCTGTATGGTAGACATGGCCAGACAGAAGCCAGTCCTTAGTAAAAGGCACATGGCAGCCCACCTGGAGTTTGCCAAAAGGCACCTGAAGGACCACAGACCATGAGAATTCTCAGTAACACTTTATATTAACTGCACTCTATAAAGCATTAGTAAAGCATTTATAAACTGTAAATAAATGCTTAAGTAACTACTTGTAAAACATTTACAAAGCTTTCTTTTATATTAGCTACTCATTGGTAAGAACATAAACAGATGGCTTAATAATTATTAATAACAAAATATGTAATGTCTTTATAAAACATTTAAGAAAAGTTGATCATGAATAGTTTACCCTTTACAAATGTAAAATCGGGCACTATTCATTAGTGATAAAAACTTTACAAATAATATTTTTGTCTTTACATTTTTTCCTCACAAATTATTAAGCCTTTACTAAGCATTAATAAACGCAGCTGGTCTGCTCTGTGTCAGCCTGATCCCGTCAGATGTCAGAAGCTAAGCAATTCAATTCAATTCAAGTTTATTTATACAGCACATTTAAACACAGCTGCAGCTGACCAAAGTGCTTCACAATAATAGCAATACAAAACTGTAAAATACTGACAAAGGAAAAGAATAAAAATCTAAAAATACAGAGCAACATAGCAGAGCAAAGCATATACCACTTAGCCAGTGTTGAAAGCCGAGCAGGATCTGGTTAGTACTTGGATGGAAGACCTCTTTGGAACACCAGCGGCTGTGTGTGCTTCTCCAGGAGAAACTGGAGTTGCGTAAGGAAGGGCATCAGGCGTAAAACTTGTGCCAATTACCAATGCGGATCTGGCTGTATCCGCTGTGGCGACCCCGAACAAAACCGGGAGCAGCCGAATGACACAACAACTAAGCATTAATAAACCATTAGTTGATTCCCAACGTATCAGTTATAACATTTGTAAAGCTTGCATTAACTACTTATCCTTAATCCTCAATACTTTATGTATCATTTGTTAATAATGTACAAAGCTCAAGTCTCTTTCCCCATCACTATAAGTATGCAGGTTTAAATACTTTATCTATGTACTAATTTGTTTTATAACTCATTTGTATATGCTTAATATATATTTTAATCACAATCTCAAACAGTTGATCAATTCACTTTTATATGCCCATTTATACATGCTTATCAACGCATTAGTAAACTTAAACATACTACTATAAAGCCTTTACAAGCTGTTAGCAAAGTATTTGGTGTGAACTTAACTAAAGTAAAAGTTAAATTTGCATTATAACTCATTTGTAGATGCTGTTTATATGTGACGCAGAGTCACCAACAGTTGACCCACTTCATAAATACTTAACAACATATTTTGTTTTGAGGAACTGGTACAGTGGATTAGACGAGGAGTGCGGGTTCATTCGTCGTGAAATGTTAAAGTGTTTGGTTAGGAGGTGGTGTCGATTTGCCAGTAATTGTACCGCCATTAGTTGCTAACCGATAGCTAAACGTGGGTTCATAACAAGTTGCCATTAGCCGCTAAGCGATAGCGGCTAATCAGCTAACTGGTATTAAAAACTAACGAGGTTTTCCATCCGACAATATAAATTCATATTGATCAAGCGGGTAGCCTCTCGGACGGAAACAAAGTGTCTGCTTGATGATTTTCAACCTTAGAATATATTAAGCAGTTAGATTTGGTATGACAACAGATAGCCAATTCGCTAACACTTACGCGTGTAGCCGATTAACCATCGTTTTCGGTGAAGTGTCTGCTGGAAATGTGTGTGAGAATGCCAGTGATTATGCAGCATTAGTCCATACTGTCATTAAAATGAGCTTTTTTTATTTTAATCCCCTTGGACGTTCATCGTCAATGAAAACAGAAACAGGAAGTGTTGAAGGACGCCTTCCTCGCCATTTTAATTTGTTGAAGAATTGTGTGAGCTGCTGCCATCTTTCAATGATATAGTATCATTTGCACTTGGTGTTGCAGCCATTTGTTGGCGAGGTAAATAAAATCACATCTTAATTGGTTTGAAAAAATAGGTTTATATTCCTTGAAACAATTGGGTGCTTAAAATTAAGAAATTTAATAAATAAAACATAAAATAAATAAAACTGTGTGCTAACAATTAAAATTAAGAAACTGAATGAAATAAAATAAGGTACTAATAATAATAATTAATTAATTAATTTTTTAAAAGATGTCACGGGAAAAGGCTCAATATGAGGACTTCCTTAACCGGAGGCACAGTATTTGAGAAAGCTAAAAAGGAAAAGAGGAAAGAATTAGAGAGCACAGAGCATGTAGCAGCTAAAAGAACAGAAAGGAATGTGATGAAGAAATAATAGGTGCAGAGAGAAGTCGTTAATTGTGGGATTCTTAAATGGTTTATAGAGGATTAAAAAATAATTTATAAATGTTGTTATTAATAATTATTAAGCAATCTATTTATGTTCTTATCAATGAGTAGCTAATAAAAAATGCTTAATAATTTGTGAGGAAAAAATGTAGACAATAAAAATGCTTGGTAAAGTATTTTTATCACTAATGAATAGTGTCTGATTTTACATTTGTAAATGTAAACTATTGATGATCAACTTTCATGAATGGTTTATAGAGAATTAAAAAATTATTTATAAATGTTTTATAAAGACATTACATATTTTGTTATTATAATTATTAAGCAATCTATTTATGTTCTTACTAATGAGTAGCTAATAAAAAGAATGCTTTGTAAATGTTTTACAAGTAGTTACTTAAGCATTTACTTATAGTTTATAAGTGCTTTACTAATGCTTTAAAGCGTGCAGTTAATATAAAGTGTTACCAAATTCTCTGGTCTGATGAGATAAATATTGAACACTTTGGCATGAATGCCAGGCATGTTTAGAGGAAACCAGGTACCATCCCTACAGTGAAGCATGGTGGTGGCAGCATCATGTTATGGGGATGTTTTTCAGCGACTGGGAGACTAGTCAGGATTGAGGGAAAGATGAATGCAGCAATATACAGACATCCTGGATGAAAACCTGCTCCAGAGCACTCTTGACCTCAGACTTGGGTGACAGTTTAATCTTTCAGCAGAACAATGGCCCTAAAAACCCAGCCAAGATATCAAAGGAGTAGCTTCAGGACAACTCTGTGAATGTCACTGAGTGGTCCAGCCAGAGCTCAGATCTGAATCCAATTGAACATCTCTGGAGAGATCTGAAAGTGGCTGTGTGCAGACGCTCCCTATCCACCCTGATGGAGCTTGAGAGGTGCTGCAAAGAAGAATGGGCAAAACTTCCCAAAGACCAGTGCACCAAGCTTGTGACATCATATCCGGATATTCCACTGTTAAAGGAGATTTTTTTAATGAAAGACGTGCGGACGGGTCCACACACAGGAAAAACACCTCTGTTGAAAGCCTTAAGGACAAGTTGGAACATGTCCTGCTGTTAAACAATTTCTCATATACTCACTCCACTGAAAGCCATCAAAAGCCGCCTGGATTTTACAAATGGTTATCAACACGGAGGTGTTTTTCCTGTGCCGCCGCACCGCGTCGGCTGCGTCCCAACGCGCGGACCCGTCCGCACGTCTTTCATTAAAAAAATCTCCTTTAACAGTGGAATATCCAGATAAAATGCTGAAACCGACTTCTTCTGAAACTTCTCTGTTCTCTCACGAAGTCCTGGATCAATAGAGCCTGAAATGTGGAGGTTTTCAGCTTCAACAGGCTGACGACGGCGGCTGAGAGCACTGAGCGACGTCTCGCACCGTGGGAAGTCCTTAAAGCGACAGAATCACCTCAAAATCTCTCATCAGCCGTTAAAATTTTCACTGAAAACCAGCTTAATTTTTCAAACCGTGTCCACTTCGATGTGTCTCTCAGGTTTAGAAAAAAGTTTGATCAAACAACGCGCCAGTCTCTCAGCAACTTCTCAGACAAAGGAATTCCGACGAGGGGCTGGACGACTCCTCCCACAAGGAGTGCTCACAGGCGAATGACGTCACCGACAGGCGTGGAAAAACTCACGCATGCGCACGAGGGTTCAAGCATGTCTGACGTAAAAACATATGAATGAAATCCATATAGTTTTTGAAAAAAATAAAAAGGACCGTTGCTTTATTGACAGACCTCATATATATATATATATATATATATATATACTCAACAAAACTCAACAAAATATAAACGCAACACTTTTGGTTTTGCTCCCATTTTGTATGAGATGAACTCAAAGATCTAAAACTTTTTCCACATACACAATATCACCATTTCCCTCAAATATTGTTCACAAACCAGTCGAAATCTGTGATAGTGAGCACTTCTCCTTTGCTGAGATAATCCATCCCACCTCACAGGTGTGCCATATCAAGATGCTGATTAGACACCATGATTAGTGCAGAGGTGTGCCTTAGACTGCCCACAATAAAAGGCCACTCTGAAAGGTGCAGTTTTGTTTTATTGGGGGGGATACCAGTCAGTATCTGGTGTGACCACCATGCCTCATGCACTGCGACACATCTCCTTCGCATAGAGTTGAAGAGAACACCTCTCCAACGTGCCAAACGCCAGCGAATGTGAGCATTTGCCCACTCAAGTCGGTTACGACGACGAACTGGAGTCAGGTCGAGACCCCGATGAGGACGAGGAGCATGCAGATGAGCTTCCCTGAGACGGTTTCTGACAGTTTGTGCAGAAATTCTTTGGTTACCAACCGATTGTTTCAGCAGCTGCTAGGTGGGAAGCCTGTGTACCTTCTTCACCCATCCATCATCTCACCGTTTATGGATGTCTAAGCTTTTTATCTTTTTTTTTCCTTTCTCCCATTGCATTTTCTCTGCTTCTCACTGGTGCTCACTGCTTCTGACACCATGTCATGTTATGCTTAAGTGATTCTAGAAGATGCTTCTTTGTGCTTCTTAACCTTTGAGCCTTTATTTAGCTCTTGCAACAATACTGTACTTCTAGCATCTTAAGTTTGTAGCCATTGTCCCCGAACACATATCAACATAAACTTATATTCCACCACACGTTCTACCAGCACAAACTGATGGCGTTGTCACAAGTAAGATATGGAAACAATGAAAAACATTGTGAAAAGTCACTTTTTTGCTTTTTATGATGTGATGGTGTCACAAATTGATTTAATTGTGGTGAGCGTTTAATCAACTTTAGTAAAAATATATTTCAGTTAGGGTGGGTCTATAACCAACTCTGGTTAACTGTTTAATGTTCAGCTTAACCATTTCGTAGAGCATGTTGACATCTACTACATTCTATTGAAAAATGTGAGGACATTAAAGGGTTAAAAAAAGGGGGGGCTAATGCTCAAGGAGGGGTGGCCCAGTGTGCTGATACGGTAATTTGGCTTATCCTATTCTTACTCAAAGGCACCACAGCAGATGAAAGATAGATCCACATACTGGTTTGGCAGAAGTTTTACACTGGAAGTCCTTCCTGGTACAACTCCAGATGTACAAAGAGAGTCTATCAGCCCTGCAATAGACTGGCAGCTTGTCCAGGGGGTGTACCCTGCCTCTGGCCAAATGACTACTACCTAAGCAGTCACCAGACAAAGCTGAGATCATACAAGAACGCTTTAAGTTGATCAGTTGTTGTCAGCATAGCATAAATACCAAAGATACATTTTACTTTCTGAATTGGTATGACAATATTACCAAATTGTGACACAAACATAAAGCTAAAATGGTTACATATATTGGTTATCCTGCCTACTGCTATCGGACATGTTAATTTTTTTTTGGCTTACAAAGCCAATGTTCTTGTAGCAAGTCACCGTTGACTGATCCTTGAACTTTTACAAGAGTTTGAAGACTTGGAAGCAGCATTAAAATGAGCTTAACTCAACTGATTTAAAATGTTAAAATGTACCCATCAAACCACTGATTTTTTTTTTTTAGTTATATTGAATAATTGCTACACCCCTAATATATAGCTGAAAATAATGCCCAATTGGAGCATTTGTCAGTTACAGAGCTAAGAATAGCAAGAATTGTGAAAGCAGAAAGTCACTGGAATGCTATAATTTTTTTTCAAAAGGCAAATTAGATACAACTGATCATCAATTTGCCTAATTCACATACAAATATGAAAAAGACGTTTTTATCATTGGATATCCATAATCTCCAAACAGTTGTTTCAGAGGTGGTGCACTGTCATGCCTACACCCCACCGCTATTACCAGGTGATGCCAAATTCAAAGTGATTTCCCATTTTTAAAATGACAAGGGTAACCACATGACTGTACTGTCAATGGTTTGTGACAACAGAATTACACAATACAAGTCTGACATCAAAATGCCAAACCATATTTGTTTATGTTCCATTTAATTTCTCAAATGCATATATTCAATGTTTTAATGTTTTCTTTCAGCACAAATGGGTGTACTTTCATAATAATCTCTGCAAACCAGTCAAAACCTAGTATAAAATAATGTGAAATGAAACTATGGCAAAGTTGTGTTTGAATTAAATTCAACCTGTAGTTAGGTCATTTGCAATACCCCATGTCTTCTGCAGGATTTGGATTAATAAATCTGAAAAACAATTAGAAATTTAAAAAGCTTCAGAAGCAATTGTACTTTAATTGCGATGATGTTGTGTGTATTGTGTGAACATGGCTGTGATGAGCTCTTTAGAACGACAGCCTTCATTAGGCCAGGCTTGTGCATGGACAGATGGGGGGTGTGTTTGATGGGAAGGCAGGACTGCATTACGGCTGCTGCCACGTTTCACTTCAAACCTGACCTTCCAGTGGTACTGCTTCATCTGCCACCCACTGCCCCCCTCACTATACATCAACGTCAGTATGGGGGCTCGGACGTGTCTTTCTCCTTCCCGTTCTGATCCAAACCTCCAACAAGGCTGCTACACAGGCTGTAACTGTTCTTGCACCCCATTACTCCAGTGGCCTTTCTACTCATTTTTAACCATTTTCCGACTAAGACCACCACACTTCTTTCTGCAAGTGATTAACTGATCAGTCATGATGCCATACTCCCCCCCTTGTAGTTTCCTGGTGATGAATGACCGTTGGCCGTCTCACTGACAGCCCGGCAGCTGATGCCACATAATTACAGTATCACCATTTAGGCAAAATTACAAAATTACTCCAGTCCTCAAGAGACCTGGAAGACTGACAGGCCAGCCAACAAAGGAAACACAAATATATGAAAGGAGCTGGCAGAAACTCATGCCGTCGCCAATGAGTGGTAAAATTAGGTTTGGTCTGTTCTTTGACACTTTGCGAATTACAGTCAAAGAAGACTGTAGGTTTTTTTCTGGAGAAACTGCTTTAAAAAGCATGAAAATGTCTCTTTGAAATCTATTTTCCTTTTTAATATTATTTTCAATCAGTAATTAAGTCATTCTAAAATATTTGAGTGTGCAATTACAAAAAATAATATTCACAGCCAGTATGAACATTACCTTTTAGAAATGAAAAGCCTTGTCATTTAAAATGAGGTTTAGCCTTCCTGGATTTGCAATTTTGCAGCAATCAATACTATAATGTCATTATGAGCAACTGTACTTCTGCTGCTACATGTACATATGTTCTAGGTAATATTACTATCCTAACAATTCCAGGAAACAAAGAGCAATACTGGACAAAAGCACTAAAACAACCACAACTGCCTGAAAAGTATAAAGTAGACCCATTAGGGTAAATAGGGTGTGCATGAAGTGATGAGGTGACATTTATGATGTGAGTGCTAACAGTGAGCAGTGGAGAAGATGTTGACTTAACTCTGTGTGCGTTGCCAGGGGTATAATGGCCACCTGAGTTGAGTTAAGGCCTACTAATTTATCTCCTACAACAAAGGATCTCATTCACTCCAGCCTCCAATTCAAACTGAGAGAAGGATTACCTTGTAACATACAGATAACATATCATAAATTCAGCTGTGTGCCATATTAATCATTTCATTTTTTAAAAGCAAGGCTAAGAAGTAAAAAAAAAAAAAAAAAAACTTCAGCTACATATAAGTCGCAATGTGTAATTTCTAAAATATCAACTGCTAAAGTGTGAATGTTCATCTGTAATCAACAACTGCCACAAGCTAGTGGAATTAAGAAGCACTTTCAAGTAAAAATGAGCACTTACAAAGTTGCACCTGTATGGTAATCAGTTTACATATAAACGGAAAGACATTTTTCTTGCACTAGGCCTGGACAGAAAAAAACATGTAAATAAGTGGGGCGAGTGAGTGAGTTAGTCATTGTCAGCCAGCTTTGGGTGACTAGTCAAAAACAATAAATGCTATCATCAGTCACAAAATTGAAACATATTGAGGATAAACTGATTAGTTCCTAGTAAATTTTAAAAAAACACAATATGTTGTGGCTGTGGATGGTGTCACAACTTTTAGTGGGTGCTGTAAATCACTGATGGCTAACTTGAAACACAGCTTTGAAATGTTTTGAAACCTCTGACATGCTTGCATTTTGAACAATGTTCTAGAGCCCACATGAACAGGAACACATAATAATGCAAACAGCAATGGGAAAGTAAATATATAATAGATAGAAGGCGTGGCAGGGGATGTGCCAAAACTGCAAATGAGCAATGGTTAACTCGAAACACTCCTTCAAAACATTTCATATCTTTTGAACTACTCCTGTTTTGAACATTGTTCTGGAAGGAATACATCATGTGCCATCGTTGCCATCTGGTGAACACTGGCACCTACTGGATAGTTCATGAATGTGTATCTGACTGCAGTCTGCAGAGGCTTGATACATGAATTTCTTTTCAATGGCTTTAAATCACAAAAGGATATACTTGACTTGAAAAAATAGGAAACTGATTACATATAAAATTAAAATTTATCTTACTGAATTCCTTTTTTAAATGTTCCTAGCAATTAAATGCACTTACAGAATCATTATAATAATAAATTGAAACAGCAAACAAAATTTTGGGTAAAACTAGCAGCTCAACATGACAAAATCTTATGATGTAACAAGATGTCAATAAACTAACAAATTACTGCGTGTTGGATGGTTATCTGAAAGTGTCAGCTCCAGTGTCTGTGATGGGGTGGAGACCGCTTTGATAAATAAGCACAGTGGAATGATAATGTTCTCTGGGGTAATTTAATCAAAATGAGTTATATGTCACTTACTAATAGTGAGTACTTTGCCTGTGATTTATCTGTGTTTGCTGAAAGGAGGGAGATGGAACAGAAGGCCTGGTCTCTCTGAGTAAATAGAACATGGGAAAGATTCCTCACTGTATTAGGAGAAAAACTTAGCATAGGCTCATGTTTAGTATTGTTAGCACAGGTACTGTTACAGAAAATACCAGAGAGTCTCTTTTTGAAATTGAAAGATACAGCAGATGAAACAGGAGGATTAGTGAAATGTGACACATCTCACAAAAGCGATGTAGCCTATATAACCTCAACTCTAACCTAACTCTGTCATTTTGTCAGTGGCATGACTGGGGCTTGTACAGTAGTGTTCAGAATAATAGTAGTGCTTGTGACATAAAAAGATTAATCCCAGGTTTTGAGTATATTTCTTATTGTTACATGGGAAACAAGGTATGCCACATCTTAAGGCTATGAAATTGGGCTATTAGTAAAAAAAAAGTAGAAAAGGGGGTGTTCACAATAATAGTAGCATCTGCTGTTGACGCTACAAACTCAAAACTATTATGTTTCAAACTGCTTTTTTTAGCAATCCTGTGAATCACTAAACTAGTATTTTAGTTGTATAACCACAGTTTTTCATGATTTCTTCACATCTGCAAGGCATTAATTTGTGGTTTGGAACCAAGATTTGCTCATTTACTAGTGTGCTGGGGTCATTGTCTTGTTGAAACACCCATTCAAGGCATGTCCTCTTCAGCATAAGGCAACATGACCTCTTCAAGTATTCTGACTATCCAAACTGATCCATGATACCTGGTATGCGATATATAGGCCCAAAACCATAGTAGGAGAAACATGTCCATATCATGATGCTTGCACCACCATGCTTCACTGTCTTCACTGTGAACTGTGGCTTGAATTCAGAGTTTGGGGTCGTCTCACAAACTGTCTGCGGCCCTTGGACCCAAAAAGAACAATTTTACTCTCATTAGTCCACAAAATATTCCTCCATTTCTCTTTAGGCCAGTTGATGTGTTCTTTAGCAAATTGTAACCTCTTCTGCACGTCTTTTATTTAACAGAGGGACTTTGCGGGGGATTTCTTGCAAATAAATAAGCATCTTCTAACTGTCACAGCACTTACAGGTAACTCCAGACTGTCTTTGATCATCCTGGAGCTGATCAGTGGGTGAGCCTTTGCCATTCTGGTTATTCTGCTATCCATTTTGATGGTTGTTTTCCATTTTCTTCTACGCGTCTCTGTTTTTTTTTTTGTCCTTTTTTAAAGCATTGGAGATCACTGTAGATGAACAGCCTATAATTTTTTGTACCTGCGTATAAGTTTTCCCCCTCTCCAATCAACTTTTTTAATCAAACTACGCTGTTCTTCTGAACAATGTCAAGAACGGCCCATTTTCCTCAGGCTTTCAAAGAGAAAAGCATGTTCAACAGGTGCTGGCTTCATCCTTAAATAGGGGGACACCTGATTCACACTGTTTTGTTCCACAAAACTGACGAACTCAATGACTGAATGCCACACTACTATTATTGTGAACACCCCCTTTTCTACTTTTTCTTACTAATAGCCCAATTTCATAGCCTTAAGAGTTTGCATATCATGAATGCTTGGTCTTGTTGGATTTGTGAGAATCTACTGAATCCACTGGTACCTTGTTTCCCATGTAACAATAAGAAATATACTCAAAACCTGGATTAATCTTTTTAGTCACATAGCACTACTATTATTCTGAACACTACTGTATGTAGTGTCTTTTTGTTTTTTTAATTTGTTGCTGCCATTCTGTCACTCTCATGTTTAGTGGAGGGATATTTCTGCTCTGTCTTCTGGTTGGTGTTGGGCATTTCCCTGTGATCCTCTCTCCAGCTTGCCACACCCCTTTCCAGATCCTTCCACACACACCTGCCCTGTGTTTCCTGCTAATAACTTCCTCTATTTTAGTCACACCTGTCACCCTGTCTGGTTGCGAGATTACTGAGCCTTGAGCCACTTTTGAGCACTTATTCTTCTGAGCATTTCTGTCCTGTCTTTGACTACCCGTGTTTTTGACCTGCCAGCCTGTTTTTGACATTCTCTGCCTAATGCTTCGGATTCTGCTGCTTATTTTGGTCTGCCTACCTGTGTACCGAACTCTGCCTGAACTTTCATTAAACCCTGTTGTACTGACATCTGAATCCTGCATTTGTGTCCAGCCATGTCAATTCAGTAAACCTGAAAGTCACTTGCTGCTGTTGTGTCGTTGAGACAGATTCAACATGTATTTCTTCATATTTGCACGGGATCCAAAGGAGGCAGTGCATCATTCAAGCCTCCAAGATTGGCCAGCAGAGGCCGACAGAGGCAAACAGAAAAGATGGAGTTCTAGCGGAGGTGATGTAGTGGTAGTGGAGCTCAATCTTTGCCAACAGTTTAGCAAAATATTGAAGATTTTATGCATGTTGAAAATTTTACCAGGACTCCTCACCATTGCCCGAATGACACTGACTTAGCTCCGGGGAAAGCCTGCAGGACCTTGGCTCTGGACAATGTCAATCAACTTTGGGCAAACGCCGGGTTAATCGTCAGATTGTGAATGGGCCATAACCTCTCACATCTGAATGTGATACTAACATGGTGAGGAAATTAGATTAGAAATTGCTGTTTTATGTGACCACAGAAATATGTATTGACAATAAACACAATCCAGTCTGAAGCAAAAGCAGGAAACAATGTAACAGACTCAAGATGAGTCAATTACCCTGAAATCTGACAAGTAAATTTGGCAACTGCAGCATTTGGTAGAACTCATTGTACGTGATTATAGATTTTGCTGTAAGACATGGTTAAAAGATTAAACATTAGTGACTGAAAACTGGGTGCAACCAATGATTATTTTCATTGTCAGTTATTTTCTTGATTAGTTGTTTGGTCCATGAAATGTTAATACCCCCGTCACACATAGCCAGAATCACGCAGAATGGCGTCGGAATTATGAATCGGCGCACATCCGACAAGTCTCGTATTTCAGTTCCAAAACGTTCTGACAGCCATCTGCGGAAGTCCACATAGTTGGTCAAAATCAGCCTGCGGCCCAGAGTGTGTTGTCCATGTTCAAAATGCCGCTGAGACGGGACACCTATCTGATGGTGGTCTGAGCGCCATTTGAGCGCAATTTACATATTCTGAAGGCAGCATGAACAGGATCTGAAACGATTTGAGTAAATATGAGGGAACCTCAAGATGGATCGGGCATGGCAAAGCCTGCCGGCATGACCTGCACATGCCACTTATCCACTTATAATGTCCACCTCCACTGCCCCCCAGAGCCCAAAGGTGCCAGGCAGCCATCAATGTGCAAGTGATGTGAACACAGTGCAGTGCAACCAAACTGAAAGCACCATCTCCACTGCAGGTCAATGTGTGGAACAGCACACGGCATTGCAGATCTGGACAGGCAGTTATATCCATAATAGACCTGACAGTACAGATAATATTCCTCCCCATGGGTGACATAAATAATATGAAATATTGTGCCCATCAGATCTGCAACACCACGGCAGCTGGCAGGCAGTTGCGCATGCTGTCACACCTCACGTCAGAGGCTCATAGCTGAACAGATCTCACTGCTGTAATAAATAAATTATTGCTTGATCACATTTACTTCTGTCGGACGTATAACGTGGAACTGTTTCGCCATGATACGATACGATACACTTTATTGTCCCTTCCAGGAAATTTGTCTTGGAAATTGCCTATCCCTTGGATAACATATGAAACATGAATCTCACCTCCAGGAACATTTCGCAGTGCAGTGCGTCAGGACCACATAGCCTGTGGTGGAATGCTGCAAACAACGACGGCATAAATAAATCCCATGTGATAATCCAACCAGAAATCACAATGTAGAGCTGCGTTGTGGGGGGAAAAAAGAAACGAGGACTGCAAGCAGTCATATACGGGCCCTCGTGTCTGCGCCACCGCTTTCCCGGGCCAGTGAGTACCCTTGTGACCAGATATGGGCAGGGGCGTACAAGGGTAGGCAGTCATCACACAGTTCAAGTTTCAAGCAAATCAGACAATGCATGAAGGAGTTATGACATGTTGATGGGTCATGCACTAGGGGGCGCTCAGAGGACAAACAGAGGGGGCAGGTGTGTACAGGGGCAGACACTAATCACACACTTCACGTTTCAAGCAAATCAGGCAATGCATGAAGGAGTTATGACAAGTTGATGACTCATCCACTAGGGGGCGCTCAAAGCACAAAGGTGTCAGGTGCGTTGCAAACGGGGCAGACACTCATCACACAGTTCAAGTTTCAAGCAAATCAGTCACTGCATGAAGGAATTATGACAAGTTGATAGTTCAACCACTAGGGGCGCTCACTGCACAAACAGAGGGGTCAGGTGTGTTCAGGGGCCAACCGTCATCACAAATGTGAAGTTTCAATCCAATAAGGTAAAGCATTAAGGAGTTATCAAGACTTGATGTTCCATGGTGAAAGGTCAAAATGGTGGCGCCATAGCGGCCACACCCTTCGACTTAGAGAAAAGCGTTTGATAAATTTTTAGCAGCATGAAATTAAAGTTTGCTCGAAAGGCTGCATCTAACAAATATAGTAGGAAAGCTCACTGCAAACTTTTAAGCAAAGGTGTCCTTTGACTGTCAGCAAAGGTTCACTGCGTGTGTGCACACGTGCATGTGTGCACACGTAGCGGCTTATTATGAAAACACACACACACACACACACACACTGAGCAGTCATTTCCTCATGTCAGCACTTTTATGAACACACACGCATGTGAGGTCAGTGAGCCTGGCAAAAAGAGGAGGAGTGATTTAATGGGAGTGAGTGAACGCATGAATGGACACATATGGCGTGAGTCGGTCCATACATTGGTTGTTCTTTGATGTCCAGTACAAGTTCTGTGCAAAGGGAGGAACACAGCGCTCCAGTCCCATGTTTACCATCCAGACATTTGGGGACTGGGCAGTCTGCAGTGCCTTTTTATGGCCATCTGACAGCAGTCTGTGTTGTCTACATACGCTTTGGATGCAATCTGACAGGTGCGGATGAGGCTGTCTGCGTTCCAACACTGCTGGCCACATCTCTTTTCCTCCTGACTGTGTCGGATTATGGCAATATTTGCTGTGTCGGGCATGGTTCCAGCAAATTCTTGCTATGTGTGATGGGGGCATAAACAATAGTGAAAAAATGTTGATTACAGTTTTGCAAAGTTTAAAATAATGTCCTCAAATGTCTGATTTAGTTCACAATCCAAAGAAATTTAGTCATATAGGAGTAAACAAACAACCACATTTAAGGATCCAAAATCTGACTTGGGTGTTTTTTTTATTTATGACTGTAAATGATTGATTGGTTATCAAAAAATTGCTGGTTTATTAAGCTGGCCATTAATAATCAATCAATTGTTGCAGCTCTAATGAAAACACACTAAGCTGCAATAACTCAGCGAGTAAATAAAGTGGTGTCACAATTTTGTATTATAGAGTAACGTACATAATGCACTGATTAATGTATGGATTTGCTGAATTCAGGATGCACAAAGGACTGTAAAACAAAAAAGAAAAAACAATAGAGAATAAAAGAGAGCAGATCATGTACAGATAAACCAACTGTAGGGTTGGTGCTTGGTTTCCTCCAAACGACGCCTGGCTTTAACTCCAAAGGTTCAATCTTTGTCTCATCAGACCAGAGAATTTTCTTTCTCATGGCCTGAGAGTTCTTCAGGCACCTTTTGGCAAACTCCAGGTGGGCTGCCATGTGTCTTTTACTAAGGCGTCGCTTTGTCTGGCCACTGTACCATACAGGCCTGATTGGTGATTTGCTCCAGAGATGGTTGTCCTTCTGGAAGGTTCTCCTCTACACAGAGGAATGCTGGAGCTCTGACAGAGTGATCATCAGGTTCTTGGACACCTCCGTGACTAAGGCCTTTCTCCCCAGATTGCTCATTTTACAAGGGCAGTCAGCTCTAGGAAGAGTCCTGGTGAATCCAAACTACTTCCAATTACCATTTTCCATCTGTACCAGTCCCCAGATTTGTGCATCAAGGCAATCCTGTCTCGGGGTCTACAGACAATTCCTTTGACTAAATGCTTGGTTTGTGCTCTGACATGCACTGTCAACTGTGGGACCTTATACGTAGACAGGTGTTTCCCAATCATCTCCAATCAACTGAATTTATACCAGGAGGACTCCAATTAAGCCGTGGCAACATCTCAAGGATGATCAGTGGAAACAGGATGCACCTGAGCTCAAGTTTGAACTTCATGGCAAAGACTGTGAATACTTATACACATGTGATTCCTTAGTTTTTTATTTTTAATAAATTTGCAAAAATCTAAAAAAAAAAAAAAAAAAAAAAAAATCACACTGTCATTATGGGATATTGTATGTCGAATTTTGAGGCAAAATGATTTTAATCCATTTTGAAATACGATTGTACCATAACAAAATGTGGAAAAAGTGAAGCGCTGTGAATACTTTCTGGGCGTACTGTATCAGAACAGGTAGGATGAAGGTGGCACTCCAAAGGCTGAAATCTATATTTTTACTACTAATAAGACAGATTAGATCCAGTTGTGCCAAAACCAGAATGAGCCACATGTCATTAAAGACCAAAATTAAAAGAGGCCACACTTATGATGGCGAGATGATAAAATAAAACATGGCCCTTTTTTCTTCTACTCAAATATAATCCATTATTTAAAGAATATACTGGGAGCTACATGAATAACAGATATGGGGTGGAGAAGGAAAACAACATACAGAAAAAATGGTTTGAAGTGTCAATCTAAAATAACCCTGGGGAGGAAAACTGAAGTGGGTAAAAGATTTCAGATGAAAGTGGAGAGTGAAAACACTCCCACATCTATCTAAAAGTTCCTTTGGGACATTAACTTTCCCAAGCAGACCTCTAGTCTGAACTCTAAATACCTTATAGGTCTGCTGTGACAGCTTGGGTTGAAATGTGCAAGTGCAGATTAACCCGCAAGGTCTTTGCTAAATGTTATGAGATTGGACATGTGGATCGGCATAATAATGAGAAGTTTCAGACAAATGTTGCAACGCTCATGTGATCATTTGTGTTTGCATGTCAAACTTATCAGATGTACGGATCAAGGAGCATGAAAAAGCAGATACAAACAGACGCCACAGTACTACAAGCAAAGTCAACACTCAAATTTTGTTTACAGTAGAAATGCCATGATATCGTATTGCCTCTGAAATTTGACAAATGAAACCTCTGTGGCCTTGTTTTGCTATTTGTCATGAGTTTGAATAAAAGCATGTTTGCGCAGTCAAACTCTCCAAACATAAAGTAGTGCCAACATTCTGTCACATGCCTTTCACCTATCAATCATAGATTTATGTCCCAACAACATCATCAAACACCAAATTCACACAGGTGATTGACCTCATTGCAGTTAAAACTACATTTTCATTTGATCAATAATCTATGTATAGATAAGTCACTTGTCGAAGAAGAGGCGGAACAGACAACAGATAATTTTCCTGCCTGATTGATGGGACACTTTTTTTTTTTTTTTACGTCTTTCTGCTTTGGTAGGTGAGTAATTACTGTCATTGATTAATAATCTGGGCCAACCCCATAATCAGTCCCACATGTGTTCAGTCCTCTTAAAAGAAAAGCTCATTCGCCACTGAGATGCACAGCCTAAACCATTTTGGGGGATGTAATCGAGAGCAATTTTCTTGTCACCAGAAAAAACAAAAAGGCCGAACTGGTCATTTTCCATTGCCTCACTACATCAAATCATGAAACAAGGGTATTCCTGATTTCAAATCAACTGCTCTTCGCCCTGTGGGTAATAAGCTGTTTTCCACGGAAGCATTTTTATTGCTTTACAAGTTATTATGAGTATAAATTGCAAGTTTAAAAAGAAAGCAAAATTGACCACTGAAATCTTTTGATGAATGACAACAAATACACAGTGGGTGATATCTTTGAATAACACTTAAGACTCCCAGACATTGCAAGATGAAGATAAATGATTTCACAGACATTTATAGGATGATAGATGGTGGATTTCCATCCACTGTTGGCAAGTTAGAAAATGGCCACAAGAGGTACTACTGTATATGAAGCCAAGTCTAAATCTTTAAAAACCCAATTAAAAGCAAAGCAAGTTCCAGTTTATTTTGCTTTTGTCAAGATTAATACTTATTTTCAATTATATACAGTGGATAGGGTTCCAGAGGGATGTCCCCATAGAACAGCACAAACCTGGGAAAGATTTATGACTTTATGGAAAACTGAGAAGTGCTGCCTAATGTCCAGGGGGGAAAAAATTAGGGAACGCAAAAGCTAACTAAAGCTAACTCAACTTGCCAAGAGGTAATGGTCCATCTGTTTGCGCTGTGTGTGAGTCACCATCTGTGTGTATGCATCAGCAGAAACAAAGCACACAGGTGCAATAGGTGTACAATAAATGCTGGAGGTACACAAATACAGTATGTGTATATTTATTTGGTTGCACATATGAAGAAAATTTACAAATTGCACAGATCTCACGATGCAGAAGTGTGAGGACTGGTGCAGCAGGGTCTTAAAAGTTGCACTGAGGATAAATGTATCAGAACCACATATGTTTCTTATTCATTATCAATCCAATGTCATCTCATTTGACAGACAAGGACGTGTCATACCCATGGGGTCAGCTGGGTCACTCACATGATGTTTTATGGCTGAGCATTGCAGTTCCACACAATAACCAATGCTTTTGCTGGTAAATATGGTGGCACTTTCAAAATACTGACAAATATAAATGCAAGTAGGCAAAATATTGCAATGAAGTGGTTCATAAAATATGATATGACATAGTAAAATTTGATACAGAAATATAGTAAAACAAAACTGATGTTATTTGGAACTCATGCTATAGATGTAGAGGTGCAAATCAAAACAGAAAATGTTATTGTTATGATTTAGAAAAAGTATTAAACTAAAAAACTAAACTAACTAACTTCCTAACTAATCTAATTTCCTAATTAACTAACTAAAAAAGCACTGTGTTCACACAAGCATTAGGTGTATGTGCATTTCAGTTTGTGGTGTGCCTGTGGAATCGGTTATATGAAGAATTGCAGAGAAGTGCTGTTATAGAGCACTTAAAATGTACAGAAGGAACACCAAGATGCAGATGAGTGTTTATGATGACAGACTGGTTTATTTTGTAATTTCTGATTATTTATTTATTTTGGCACTGGATGTGTACTGGACTGCAAACATAGTGCCACGAAAAAGTATTCAGCCCCTTGGGATTTTACACATTTTTATTTGTTTATGCCATTTCAAATACAAAAATTCAGGTTTTCCGATTAATACATTTCTAAATTTATCCTCCTTAAAATCAAACTCAAAGCAAATCTTTACAATTTGACATTAAATTTAACTCTGTCTGGAGTAGGCAGTTTTCTCCAAAAACTAAGTGAAAGAAGGAGACGAGTGAGGAAAACCACCAAGACACCCAAACAACCCAGAAGAAGTTATATGTTTCTGTGACTGCGACTGGAGAAACTGTACACAGTGAAGGTTTTGCATCACCGCACTTAGATTCATAGTGGAGTGGAGCAGAGAAGAATTAGAATAACAACAACACCAGTAATAAGAGTAAAATATGCCTTTTTTCTGTCACAATATCTGGCTTTTTTGGGGGGGTGGGGGTGTTCTCTTTTATACAACCCCAGTCATATTAACCGATTAAAACTAAAGCACAGGTGGGCCCTGACCATGTAAGACATGTCTGATATTTCTACCTTTTTAAAATGAATGACTGTTGATGGGAATCTTGGAATAAAGTGAATTAATACAGACACACGTGTCCATTTTTGTGCCAAAACAGGCTCAACAATCGTGTCAAATGCAATACAGTTTTGCACCCCACCCCCCGCTTCAGTTTGATCGAGATTTCCAAATACTTCTTCAATTACAGTTTACATATTTGGCCACATCACAAAGGTTAATTCAAGCCTGTGGCTAATTGTGTCTCTTAAATAAGCATGTTGAAGAGCATACAACTTGAAATAAAATCCTCTGTTGTCACTGCTGATGCTGAACATGATGGCTACTTATTTTCCGTCAAATTTAAAAGTCTTTTTGCCAGGTGGTGCAACACAAATGGTTCCCCTATCACATTTTCAAAAATAATAAGTCATTCAGGCAGAAAACGCTCAAGCACCACTAGGTCATCAAAGGTTAGAACATTACAAGCAATCAAGCCTCAGAGTTGGACACAGCTTTGACATTTATTACATTTTTGAGAAACTTCATTTTGTTGTTACGGTTGTTGCTGTTGTTGTTTTTTTAATGAATGTGGTTGATGACTGTCCTAGAGAGTTAAGAATTCATCCTCTGCTCTAACTAGCAATGAAATAATGCTGAAATCTACCTTATGGATCATTGATGTATTCGTGGTTCAAAATGCATGCGTTTTCATTCACTCACTTTCTATACCTGCTCACTGCAGTCAAGGGTCATGGGGGCTGGAGCCTATCCCAGAAATCATAGGGTGTGAGGCAGGGTACAAATTGGACAGGATGCAAGTCCATCGTAGGGCCACTTATAAACAAACACATTCAAACTCACACTCACGGTGAATTTAAAGTGACCATTTCACTTAAATTGCATTTCTTTGGAAGTGGGAGGAAGCCAGAGCACCCGGAGGGAACCCATACAAGCACAGGGAGAACATGCAAACTCCACACACAAAGTACAAGGTGGGAACAGATCCCATCACCTTCTTGCTGTGAGGCAACAGTGCTAACCACTAAGCCACCGTGCCACCAAGAAATGTCTATGTTATTAATACAACCCCTGGCAAAAATTATGGAATCACCGGCTTTGGAGGATGTTTATTCAGTTGTTTAATTTTGTAGAAAAAAAGCAGATCACAGACATGAAAAAAAAACTAAAGTCATTTCAAATGGCAACTTCCTGGCTTTAAGAAACACGATAAGAAATCAGGAAAAATAATTGTGGCAGTCAGTAACGGTTACTTTTTTAGACCAAGCAGAGGGAAAAAAATATGGACTCACTCAATTCTGAGGAATAAATTATGGAATCACCCTGTAAATTTTCATCCCCAAAACTAACACCTGCATCAAATCAGATCTGCTCGTTAGTCTGCATCTAAAAAGGAGTGATCACGTCTTGGATAGCTGTTGCACGAAGTGGACTGACATGAATCATGGCTCCAACATGAGAGATGTCAATTGAAACAAAGGAGAGGATTATTAAAGTCTTAAAAGACGGTAAATCATCACGCAATGTTGCAAAAGATGTTGGTTGTTCACAGTCAGCTGTGTCTAAACTCTGGACCAAATACAAACAACATGGGAAGGTTGTTAAAGGCAAACATACTGGTAGACCAAGGAAGACATCAAAGCGTCAAGACAGAAAACTTAAAGCAATATATCTCAAAAATCGAAAATGCACAACAAAACAAATGAGGAACGAATGGGAGGAAACTGGAGTCAACGTCTGTGACCAAACTGTAAGAAACCGCCTAAAGGAAATGGGATTTACATACAGAAAAGCTAAACGAAAGCCATCATTAGCACCTAAACAGAAAAAAACAAGGTTACAATGGGCTAAGGAAAAGCAATCGTGGACTGTGGATTACTGGATGAAAGTCATATTCAGCGATGAATCTCGAATCTGCATTGGGCAAGGTGATGATGCTGGAACTTTTGTTTGGTGCTGTTCCAGTGAGATTTATAAAGATGACTGCCTGAAGAGAACATGTAAATTTCCACAGTCATGGATGATATGGGGCTGCATGTCAGGTAAAGGCACTGGGGAGATGGCTGCCATTACATCATCAGTAAATGCACAAGTTTACGTTGATATTTTGGACACTTTTCTTATCCCATCAATTGAAAGGATGTTTGGGGATGATGAAATCATTTTTCAAGATGATAATGCATCTTGCCATAGAGCAAAAACTGTGAAAACATTCCTTGCAAAAAGACACATAGGGTCAATGTCATGGCCTACAAATAGTCCGGATCTTGAAAATCTTTGGTGGAAGTTTAAGAAAATGGTCCATGACAAGGCTCCAGCCTGCAAAGCTGATCTGGCAACAGCAATCAGAGAAAGTTGGAGCCAGATTGATGAAGAGTACTGTTTGTCACTCATTAAGTCCATGCCTCAGAGACTGCAAGCTGTTATAAAAGCCAGAGGTGGTGCAAGAGAATACTAGTGATGTGTTGGAGCGTTCTTTTGTTTTTCATGATTCCATAATTTTTTTCCTCAGAATTGAGTGATTCCATATTTTTTTCCCTCAGCTTGGTCTAAAAAAGTAACCGTTACTGACTGCCACAATTTTTTTTCATTTGAAATGAAATGACTTTAGTTTTGTGTCTGTGATCTGCTTTTTTTCTACAAAATGAAACAACTGAATGAACATCCTCCGAGGCCGGTGATTCCATAATTTTTGCCAGGGGTTGTATTATTATTGTACAGGCTTATATTAAATGGGGTGCCAGTCGTTGAACATAGTTCCATATCGTTTCTGGTTCCCCTCCATTAGAAAGAAGCATTAGGTTACTTTCAGGGCAGTTTTGTGAAGCACTGCTGTAAATTATCATGATAATCACTCTACTCTGAAAAATTAGAGACTTTTTCTTGGACATAATCATTTAATTATGTAAATATTATTTTAATTTTATTTTTAACATTTTAGCTTGAACCACAACTGTGGGCAATTAACACATTAGCATTTACTTTATCCAATAGAGCAAACACAGATTTCTGTAAAAGGTTTTACATTTTGTTACCGTACATGATAATTGCTACAGGATAGGAAAAGCTTAATCTTTAGAAACTGCATGTTTTGTTTACTTTGTTCAATAGTGAGGAGGTAAACAGATTATGATTTGTGATTTCATAAAAAAGAACATACTGCTGTTTGCAGTCAAAGCTGCTTTACAATTCATGTGTCAGCAGAGCAAATATGTCAGATACAGAAATTAATAGGAAAAGAACAAAATCCAAACACTGCACACACTTTAGGAACAAGCAGATCCTCTTGTCAGAGCTGAGCGATCACAAAAAAAAAGTCAAGCTGTTGTCAGTTTCTGAGCACAGACAGTAGACAACACAGCTGATGACAGTGATCACAGTCAGAGGATCAGAAGATGGTACAGGCTGGGTGTAAAGATAGCGCCAATACGAAATAAGATCACGTTCCAAAAAAGACCTGACTGTTCCTGGTAAAGAACTACAAAAATCTATAACAAGTTATCAGCAGATAAAGGTTTGATAAATTATCAAAGATAATTACGTACAATAACAGTGCCCAGTAGAAGTGAGAATGTTCCCAGATGACACTGGGGGTTATTAAATTGTCATGGTGCGCCCAATTTGGCACTGCAAGCACTCGAACTGTTCTACCCACTATAGCGACTCACAGTTTATCAGCTACATTTGTCTGACATCTTTATGACATCCCGTGTTAACACAACCTAATTTCATCTGGGCCTCAATGTCTTCTCTTGTCTGGCTCCAAAATCCCTCAGGGTTAGGTTAGGACCGCTGGGACGGTTATCTTGACTGAATGGTACCAAATGGCGCTTCTCTCATCTCATCATTTTCTAAACCCTCTTTAGAGAAGAAAGAAGTTTGTGACAAAGTTTAAATGTCACACCCGCATTACTGACAATTACGAAGAAGAGCAGAGCTGGGAGCCATATGTATAAAACGCTGCTGCGTGACATACGCCACGCAAATTGACTTAGAAATTATTGTATCTACAACAGAAATAAAAACAAAAACAAAGAGAACAATTTAATTACTCTCCAGCTCATTTATAGTAGGACATCAAGAGTTATATGAGCTGTTAATGAAATACAACAGCAATTAAGAATCAAATTAAAAAACTAACAAGTGTACTTCTTTGTGCGCAGATAACACAATCTAAGCATAAAACAAGCAACAGCCATCAATTATCCTTCAAACAACAGCTCTATATTTATTACAGCTTGCCTTTATGACTAAAAAGTAATAATTCAATATTTTTATTTTGGACTGTTATGGGGTAGGTAACTGACAACCCCAGATGTGTGCTACATGTGACTGCATATGTGTTGGCTTGCACAGGATTGTGTGCGTGACTGAGTGCCAATATTATACATTTTACTTAAAATACTGTAAGATGAAGCACTGCAGGACAATACATAATCCCCTTCCAGAAAATTAAGAAATAATGTAATTTCAGGTTTAAAATAATGAAAAAAAGTTGTTGCATTCCCCACACCGGCTGAATTACCAATAGATTAATCAGTAAAAAAAAACAAATCACTTCCTTGTGTGCATCAAGTGATGTTTCACATGGTTGCACATTGTGTTTGTTGTTTATACTGTTTTAGGTTTCTTTCTTTTTTTTTGAACTTTTGTATATGTCCATTGATGCAAAGTGTCAGCTAATCTTCTTGACCCATAACTGCAGTTCATCACAGAAATGTTGGAATCATGTGAGCAGTACTAAGACAACATCAATGAGTTGAAATAACAACATGACAACAGCAGAAAGTTTTTTAAGACAGACTGAGTTTGTCCACATATCACACTGTGGCTCGACACTGACAGATACACTGGAGGAGCTGGAGTGAGATCTCATAACAAAAGCAAGCTATTCCTCTGTCAGACAAAGATGATTCATCTCTAATCTGTTCCTTGGTGGATACACATTCAAATATTTTATTTTCACACATTCATGCAGGCACTGAAATCTTTGAAAATTCCTCATTATGAATTATTCAGTTTATGATGCATGTGTGTATATATAAACTGCAAGGATGTGGCAAGACATATGTGACTGTACATACATCATTTTGGAAACGCTCTGACTGTGTGAGTTTGGTGGTGCATCTCAGTGGTATAATAGCAGCATGACAAGGAAGAAATGATTTCCTACAGCATTTGTGAAATTTGTCAACATGTGAGTACAGGGAGCATTGCTTCTGGTCCACAGATTGATTTGCAGAGACTTGTGCACAAGTAGAAAATCATGAGTGGGCAGACAGTTCAAAGCTGCAAAGTCCTTTGTCAGATAGATATTTCTGAATAGTCAGTCTCCCATTGCCAGTTTCTGACACCCAACTGTGTATGTCACTGGCAAAAAAACAAACCAAAAACAATCAGATCCTCAACTGGAGCATGAGAATGTGTGTAATCTGTAGTAATAGTGGCGCTGAAATTCATAGTGACCAATTGGGGAAATTTTGAACATGTTAAAAAAATAAATAAATATGATGTGAGACATAAAAGTGATGTAAGACAGCCAGATGGGTAAAATGCATATCTGACTTAAATTTTACAGACTGCTTTGGTTTTTAGTTTGTCTTTGCACCTCAAAATCAATCATATCTGCTTGAATGTGGGCTTAGCCAGACGGTCACTTTGATGGCAGTTTAAAATTATAGGGTGAAATTATAATATAATGCAGAGCGTTTTCTATTCTGGAGTAGAATGATTTTACTGACCGTAGCAGGCACGGAGGCACAGACCGAAGCACTCACTGTGTGTGTGTGTGTGTGTGTGTGTGTGTGTGTGTGTGTGTGTGTGTGTGTGTGTGTGTGTGTGTGTGTGTGTGTGTGTGTGTGTGTGTGTGTGTGTGTGTGTGTGTGTGTGTGTGTGTGTGTGTGTGTTCATGGACTCTTTAAATCTCCACTTGAGCTCTAATATACATCCATAATCCCATGACAGGCATGCTGTACTCTTCAGCAGAAGACATTTTTTCAGATGTTCACAGATACAGTTTAGCTTTGTAGTAATGTCTTGTTATAAGCAAGGACTGCACATAGTACCATTATGAGCATGACCCATGTCATGAGGCTGCATTCAGTGTCCCTTGTAATTGCCAGTAACCTGGTATATAGTCATGTAAAATACTATGACACTCAACGTAAGACTGCTGTTGTAGACAATTATCTAACCATTTGGAATCGGGGCATCAACCAGGGCCAGAAATCGCCAGTGGGAGACTGATTTAACGTTGTGATGATTGAGCAAAAACCCAAAAATCTCAAACGCACACTTATGACAGTCAAGATATTTGGACCAGCTGCTTCACCAGCCCTAAGTTTTAATCAATGACACACTTCTGTAAAACAACAGAATTACCCAACATTATACACCATCCCAATGTCTGCTAGTGAAGCTTGTGTGATGCAGGTGATGTAGCTCTGAAGTAGCAGTTTCAACTTGGATACAATCCTGCAGGCCTTCGACATATACTACCAAACAAACAAAAAACAATAACTACTCACATTTTGCTGGGAGATCATAGCCGCAGGTGATCTTGGCTTTGCCGGTCTCACAGCCATTTAGTGAGAGACACTCGTCATACAGACAAGACCCTGCCGCTTTGTGTATACAGCCATCAACTGAAAACAGACAAATACAGACAAAAATAGCAAAATGATAAACAATATGAAACAATAAGGCAGCTGTGCAATACACAATTCATACATCTAAGTATGTCAACAAGAAAAAGTTCACAAAAACAGCACAATGGCGGAGACTGATTTCTGTTGTTCTGAAATGGTCTATGCCGCTTTTCATCTCTTCTCCAACAGGAGAGCTGGAAAGACCAAAGAGCATGACGCCTGTTGCTGGGAAATATTGGCGAGCGTAAGAATGAAATTAGCTGGGCTGGGATCTAATAATGCCTGCACACACAGAGAAAATGAGACTGTTCTTCCTGTAATCCCTCCCCGATGTCAACAGCAATAGAGTTAGATCATTAACTTATTTTCTGCCCTGTGGTGGGAAATGTTATATCCATCCTGCTCTCTGTGGCGAGCCTGTTACAATGTGGATCGCTGTTCTGATTCTGTCGTGCTCCCGGTTGATGTGTGTGTCCTGGTTATACAAAGACCCTAGACCCCCGCCCCCTTAAGGTTTTAATTTTACCGGGTTAAGGCTGCGAAACATTTGATTGATAGCATGTCTTACGCAAGAAGACAGAGAGATAGAAAGCCGCATTATCCATCTCTGAAAGCCTGACATCCCTCCAACAGCATGTTATCAATCACAGTGGAACATCATAAAATTCTCCTCAAGTTGTCCTGTAAAAATCCTCACAAGCTGTCAGAGGATAACAAAGCCAGGAGCAGCAGCAGGTGGACAAACTAAAATGGACTTTACGAGCTTTATCTTTGTAAAGGCTTGGCCAAAGAACCATAATGTCGTACTGTGTTTTTACCCCTGAATATAAAACATGTTCAGGTAAGATAATCAGAGTTAAAATCTGTGGAATCATTTACCACTTTCACATGAGAAGCCACAACTAGGTTTAGTATTATGGTGACACTGTCATCACAGAAGTGACGTACATAATCAGAAAAGGGATAGGGTCTTTTGATGAGAGACGAGTCGTCTCCAAAAGTCCTTTCAGCATCTCCACAATGCGTCAACGACAACAGCTGGGCAGAAGATTTTCTGGCTGCATCAATCATCTTTAATGGACTGAGTCACAAGCAGCTGACAGAGATGAATCCTGATGGCTTTTCGAAAAAGCAACACGAGTCAGACAGTGATGTCCATATGAGGAGGAATCGCTCTGGTGACGGTGAAAGCCACTTAACACAGAGTGATGCAGTGCTGGCTGCAGGCTTTTTTAATATCCACTGTGTAAACAAGATTCCCATGATCATCAGCCACAATTACTTGCCACATAATTAATTCCAACATTTAGCAAACACGGGTAGCTAGATGCAAAGGCTGAGAGCTGGGAGACCAACGATAAGTCTACTCATCGTTTATGTAGATGTGCAGCAACCCCGTCAAATGCAACAGATTTTTTTTTTTTTTTTACATTTGAGGGTTTTTTTTTTTTTAACAAAGCCAGACAAGTGTGTAAGTAAACTGACCTGCTGATGCACTTATATACCAGCATTGCTGAGTTCGTGAAGTTGCACTCTCAATCATGTGATCATATAACAAGATAAAGTTTAACATACTTTGTTGATATTAGTACCTCTTTGCAGTGTTGTTTTTAATCAATAATCAATACATGACTATGTATATTTCTGAGTATGTTTTTTAATTGTATATTTTTTCACAGCACTTCACTTTTTCCACATTTTGTTATGTTACAGGCTTATTCCAAAATAGATGTAATTCATTTTTTTCTCACAATTCTCCACACAATAACCCATGACAATGTGAAAAAGGTTTTTATTGGGATTTTTGCAAATTTATATTTAAAACAACAACAAAAAAATCATATGTGTAAGTTATCACAGCCTCTACCATGAAGGTCAAAATGGACCTGAGGTGCATCCTGTTTCCACTGGTCATCGTTGAGATGTTTCTCCAGGTTATTTGGACTCCACATGGGGTAAATTCAGTTGATTGGACATGATTTGGAAAGGCACACACTTGTCTGCATATACAGTCCTACATTTAACAGTGCATGTCAGAGCACAAACCAAGCATGACGTATGAGGAATTGCCTGTTGGCCGCAGAGACAGAATTGTCTCAAGGCACAAATCTGGGGAAGGGTGCAGAAACATTTCTGCTACTTTGAGGGTCCCAATGAGCACAGTGGCATATATCATCCATAAAAGGAAGACGTTTGGATCCACCAAGACTCTTCTTAGAGGTGACCACCTGTCTAAACTGAGTGATCAGAGGATAAGGGCCTAAGTCAGGGAGGTGACCAAGAACCCAACGATCACTCTGTCAGAGGTCAAGCAGTCCTCGATAGAGAAAGGAGAAACTTCCAGAAGGACAACCATCTCTGCAGCAATCCACCAATCAGGCCTGTATGGTAGACATGGCCAGACAGAAGCCAGTCCTTAGTAAAAGGCACATGGCAGCCCACCTGGAGTTTGCCAAAAGGCACCTGAAGGACTCACAGACCATGAGAATTCTCAGTAACACTTTATATTAACTGCACTCTATAAAGCATTAGTAAAGCATTTATAAACTGTAAATAAATGCTTAAGTAACTACTTGTAAAACATTTACAAAGCTTTCTTTTATATTAGCTACTCATTGGTAAGAACATAAACAGATGGCTTAATAATTATTAATAACAAAATATGTAATGTCTTTATAAAACATTTAAGAAAAGTTGATCATGAATAGTTTACCCTTTACAAATGTAAAATCGGGCACTATTCATTAGTGATAAAAATACTTTACAAATAATATTTTTGTCTTTACATTTTTTCCTCACAAATTATTAAGCCTTTACTAAGCATTAATAAACGCAGCTGGTCTGCTCTGTGTCAGCCTGATCCCGTCAGATGTCAGAAGCTAAGCAATTCAATTCAATTCAAGTTTATTTATACAGCACATTTAAACACAGCTGCAGCTGACCAAAGTGCTTCACAATAATAGCAATACAAAACTGTAAAATACTGACAAAGGAAAAGAATAAAAATCTAAAAATACAGAGCAACATAGCAGAGCAAAGCATATACCACTTAGCCAGTGTTGAAAGCCGAGCAGGATCTGGTTAGTACTTGGATGGAAGACCTCTTTGGAACACCAGCGGCTGTGTGTGCTTCTCCAGGAGAAACTGGAGTTGCGTAAGGAAGGGCATCAGGCGTAAAACTTGTGCCAATTACCAATGCGGATCTGGCTGTATCCGCTGTGGCGACCCCGAACAAAACCGGGAGCAGCCGAATGAACAACAACAACTAAGCATTAATAAACCATTAGTTGATTCCCAACGTATCAGTTATAACATTTGTAAAGCTTGCATTAACTACTTATCCTTAATCCTCAATACTTTATGTATCATTTGTTAATAATGTACAAAGCTCAAGTCTCTTTCCCCATCACTATAAGTATGCAGGTTTAAATACTTTATCTATGTACTAATTTGTTTTATAACTCATTTGTATATGCTTAATATATATTTTAATCACAATCTCAAACAGTTGATCAATTCACTTTTATATGCCCATTTATACATGCTTATCAACGCATTAGTAAACTTAAACATACTACTATAAAGCCTTTACAAGCTGTTAGCAAAGTATTTGGTGTGAACTTAACTAAAGTAAAAGTTAAATTTGCATTATAACTCATTTGTAGATGCTGTTTATATGTGTTACGCAGAGTCACCAACAGTTGACCCACTTCATAAATACTTAACAACATATTTTGTTTTGAGGAACTGGTACAGTGGTATTAGACGAGGAGTGCGGGTTCATTCGTCGTGAAATGTTAAAGTGTTTGGTTAGGAGGTGGTGTCGATTTGCCAGTAATTGTACCGCCATTAGTTGCTAACCGATAGCTAAACGTGGGTTCATAACAAGTTGCCATTAGCCGCTAAGCGATAGCGGCTAATCAGCTAACTGGTATTAAAAAACTAACGAGGTTTTCCATCCGACAATATAAATTCATATTGATCAAGCGGGTAGCCTCTCGGACGGAAACAAAGTGTCTGCTTGATGATTTTCAACCTTAGAATATATTAAGCAGTTAGATTTGGTATGACAACAGATAGCCAATTCGCTAACACTTACGCGTGTAGCCGATTAACCATCGTTTTCGGTGAAGTGTCTGCTGGAAATGTGTGTGAGAATGCCAGTGATTAAGCAGCATTAGTCCATACTGTCATTAAAATGAGCTTTTTTTATTTTAATCCCCTTGGACGTTCATCGTCAATGAAAACAGAAACAGGAAGTGTTGAAGGACGCCTTCCTCGCCATTTTAATTTGTTGAAGAATTGTGTGAGCTGCTGCCATCTTTCAATGATATAGTATCATTTGCACTTGGTGTTGCAGCCATTTGTTGGCGAGGTAAATAAAATCACATCTTAATTGGTTTGAAAAAATAGGTTTATATTCCTTGAAACAATTGGGTGCTTAAAATTAAGAAATTTAATAAATAAAACATAAAATAAATAAAAGACTGTGTGCTAACAATTAAAATTAAGAAACTGAATGAAATAAAATAAGGACTAATAATTAATAATAATTAATTAATTAATTTTTTAAAAGATGTCACGGGAAAAGGCTCAATATGAGGACTTCCTTAACCGGAGGCACAGTATTTGAGAAAGCTAAAAAGGAAAAGAGGAAAGAATTAGAGAGCACAGAGCATGTAGCAGCTAAAAGAACAGAAGAGGAATGTGATGAAGAAATAATAGGTGCAGAGAGAAGTCGTTAATTGTGGGATTCTTAAATGGTTTATAGAGGATTAAAAAATAATTTATAAATGTTGTTATTAATAATTATTAAGCAATCTATTTATGTTCTTATCAATGAGTAGCTAATAAAAAAGAATGCTTAATAATTTGTGAGGAAAAAATGTAGACAATAAAAATATGCTTGGTAAAGTATTTTTATCACTAATGAATAGTGTCTGATTTTACATTTGTAAATGTAAACTATTGATGATCAACTTTCATGAATGGTTTATAGAGAATTAAAAAATTATTTATAAATGTTTTATAAAGACATTACATATTTTGTTATTAATAATTATTAAGCAATCTATTTATGTTCTTACTAATGAGTAGCTAATAAAAAGAATGCTTTGTAAATGTTTTACAAGTAGTTACTTAAGCATTTACTTATAGTTTATAAGTGCTTTACTAATGCTTTAAAGCGTGCAGTTAATATAAAGTGTTACCAAATTCTCTGGTCTGATGAGATAAATATTGAACACTTTGGCATGAATGCCAGGCATGTTTAGAGGAAACCAGGTACCATCCCTACAGTGAAGCATGGTGGTGGCAGCATCATGTTATGGGGATGTTTTTCAGCGACTGGGAGACTAGTCAGGATTGAGGGAAAGATGAATGCAGCAATATACAGAGACATCCTGGATGAAAACCTGCTCCAGAGCACTCTTGACCTCAGACTTGGGTGACAGTTTAATCTTTCAGCAGAACAATGGCCCTAAAAACCCAGCCAAGATATCAAAGGAGTAGCTTCAGGACAACTCTGTGAATGTCACTGAGTGGTCCAGCCAGAGCTCAGATCTGAATCCAATTGAACATCTCTGGAGAGATCTGAAAGTGGCTGTGTGCAGACGCTCCCTATCCACCCTGATGGAGCTTGAGAGGTGCTGCAAAGAAGAATGGGCAAAACTTCCCAAAGACCAGTGCACCAAGCTTGTGACATCATATCCGGATATTCCACTGTTAAAGGAGATTTTTTTAATGAAAGACGTGCGGACGGGTCCACACACAGGAAAAACACCTCTGTTGAAAGCCTTAAGGACAAGTTGGAACATGTCCTGCTGTTAAACAATTTCTCATATACTCACTCCACTGAAAGCCATCAAAAGCCGCCTGGATTTTACAAATGGTTATCAACACGGAGGTGTTTTTCCTGTGCCGCCGCACCGCGTCGGCTGCGTCCCAACGCGCGGACCCGTCCGCACGTCTTTCATTAAAAAAATCTCCTTTAACAGTGGAATATCCAGATAAAATGCTGAAACCGACTTCTTCTGAAACTTCTCTGTTCTCTCACGAAGTCCTGGATCAATAGAGCCTGAAATGTGGAGGTTTTCAGCTTCAACAGGCTGACGACGGCGGCTGAGAGCACTGAGCGACGTCTCGCACCGTGGGAAGTCCTTAAAGCGACAGAATCACCTCAAAATCTCTCATCAGCCGTTAAAATTTTCACTGAAAACCAGCTTAATTTTTCAAACCGTGTCCACTTCGATGTGTCTCTCAGGTTTAGAAAAAAGTTTGATCAAACAACGCGCCAGTCTCTCAGCAACTTCTCAGACAAAGGAATTCCGACGAGGGGCTGGACGACTCCTCCCACAAGGAGTGCTCACAGGCGAATGACGTCACCGACAGGCGTGGAAAAACTCACGCATGCGCACGAGGGTTCAAGCATGTCTGACGTAAAAACATATGAATGAAATCCATATAGTTTTTGAAAAAAATAAAAAGGACCGTTGCTTTATTGACAGACCTCATATATATATATATATATATATATATATACTCAACAAAACTCAACAAAAATATAAACGCAACACTTTTGGTTTTGCTCCCATTTTGTATGAGATGAACTCAAAGATCTAAAACTTTTTCCACATACACAATATCACCATTTCCCTCAAATATTGTTCACAAACCAGTCGAAATCTGTGATAGTGAGCACTTCTCCTTTGCTGAGATAATCCATCCCACCTCACAGGTGTGCCATATCAAGATGCTGATTAGACACCATGATTAGTGCAGAGGTGTGCCTTAGACTGCCCACAATAAAAGGCCACTCTGAAAGGTGCAGTTTTGTTTTATTGGGGGGGATACCAGTCAGTATCTGGTGTGACCACCATCTGCCTCATGCACTGCGACACATCTCCTTCGCATAGAGTTGAAGAGAACACCTCTCCAACGTGCCAAACGCCAGCGAATGTGAGCATTTGCCCACTCAAGTCGGTTACGACGACGAACTGGAGTCAGGTCGAGACCCCGATGAGGACGAGGAGCATGCAGATGAGCTTCCCTGAGACGGTTTCTGACAGTTTGTGCAGAAATTCTTTGGTTACGCAAACCGATTGTTTCAGCAGCTGTCCGAGTGGCTGGCCTCAGACGATCTTGGAGGTGAACATGCTGGATGTGGAGGTCCTGGGCTGGTGTGGTTACATGTGGTCTGCGGTTGTGAGGCTGGTTGGATGTACTGCCAAATTCTCTGCAACGCCTTTGGAGACGGCTTATGGTAGAGAAATGAACATTCGATACACGAGCAACAGCTCTGGTTGACATTCCTGCTGTCAGCATGCCAATTGCACGCTCCCTCAAATCTTGCAACATCTGTGGCATTGTGCTGTGTGATAAAACTGCAGCTTTCAGAGTGGCCTTTTATTGTGGACAGTCTAAGGCACACCTGTGCACTAATCATGGTGTCTAATCAGCATCTTGATATGGCACACCTGTGAGGTGGGATGGATTATCTCAGCAAAGGAGAAGTGCTCACTATCACAGATTTAGACTGGTTTGTGAACAATATTTGAGGGAAATGGTGATATTGTGTATGTGGAAAAAGTTTTAGATCTTTGAGTTCAACTCATACAAAATGGGAGCAAAACCAAAAGTGTTGCGTTTATATTTTTGTTGAGTATACTTAAGTATGATTTTCCGGTACTTTATACAACACTATTATATATATATATATATATATATATATATATATATATATATATATAAATTTTCTAAAAAAAATTCTTGTCATTATGGGGTCTTGTGGCATCATATTCAAGAAGACTTGAGGCTGTAATTGCTGTCAATGTACATGTGATTTCTTAGTTTTTTATTTTTTTATAAATTTGCAAACATTTCAACAAACCCTCTTCATGTTGTCAGTATGGGGTACTGTGAGTAGAATTTTGAGGAGAAGGAAGCTGTATAATAATAAAGCTATAACATAAAATGTGTAAAATGTGAAGTGTTGTGAATACTTTCCGGATGCACTGCAACTACGTGCAATTTGTATGTACACTATACTGTAGCTTTGGAAATGCTCAAAACACAACTATTACACAAAGACCATACCACATACCTTGGTGATGTAACAGTTGGGCAACCAATATGGAGTCCTGGGATAAAATCCTGATCACGCTACATGTGTAAGTCCTTAGACAAGACATTTCATCTGCAATTTTCCAGTCTACCCAGCTACAGTATAAATGGTTCCCAACATTGGCTGGGGAAGTAATCAGCAATCCACTGGAATCCCATCCAGGGAAGTTGGACTCTCTCATGCAGTTCATGTAGCAGAGTCTATTGATAAGCACTACTACTAATGGGCTTCAGGGCCTGTAAAATACTTGTCTTACCTTCTAAATTACAGCTGGAAGGCATCGATTTCAATGCTGATGATGAACTGCATCTCCTACTACTCATTTTTTGTGTTAAGTTGTTCGTATTTAAAAACTTGTCAATGAATCATACTGTTAGCATATGAAAATGACAGACATGTTTCATATTAAGGGTTCCTAATGTAACATTGAATTAATGCAAAATTATAGATTGCTATCGAACGCTAACAGAATTTATTTGCTTCTGGCACTGAGTCTTTCAGCATAGGGTTAATGGGCATGCATTATTGTGAAATCATTACTCTGGCCACTTTAGTTTGGGCCAGTTCAGACAGAAAACAACATCAATGCAAGTGTGGTGTGTTCTGTTTGGACTGAATCATGTTGGTGCCAAGAGCAGTATAATGCCCCTGATTTTTTTTGCAATCCAGGCAATCATCCTTTTCTTCACACAGGGGGACAACAAGTCCTTCTTCTAGGTTGTTGGGATGATATCCGTCTTCCAGATAGAGGCAAAGATTGCCTGCAATGCCAGGAGAGCAGCATCATCACCTGACTTGAGGAGTTCCCTGATAAAACAGATCTCTGCAGCTTTCCCTGCCTGCAGCTCCCACGCAGCGTGCCACTGATTATGTTTTTAATTGTTTTTGTTCTGTTACACATGATGGCTGGAATTATTGTTAAGTGTATTTAATAATTTGTCTACCTACAGAATCTTCAGATAATATCAGCAAGTATTAAAAGGCTGGTTCATCTGAACTGGGAAAGCATATTGTTGATTCATTCTTCTGAACTCAAACAGATATTCTGAAGGAAACTGCCATTGTACTATATAATGACATAAACAAATATAATTCAATGCTAAAAATACCCTCGGCCTTATGAGCATTGTACATTTGTTACTTACAATAATTATTAAGATTGTATTGTCTTATTTACAATTTGTACGTGTTCAATACAGCCCCTCTATTTTGTCATGTGAAAATTTCAGAAGGATCACAATGGAAATAAGCATTTATACTTTATAATTTATGTATCATTGATATAATCACCTCTGTGTGTTTATATTGATATTGCAGTCAATCAATCAATCATAAACAACATTTTATTTATGTTTTACTGTGTCTGCAGCAGAGCGTGCATGTGCTCATACACGAGCTTTTGAAAGGAGCGGAAGTTACCTTTGACCGTGTGTGATGCGTGTGCACACTGATGTCCGCGAGATGTCTTGTAAATCACTCCAGAGGTGCTATCAGGTTACAAAAATAGCATTTTCAGTTTATGCAATATTTATTTCTCGTTTAGCTTTAACATAATATATGAGAGACATGTTGGAGTTACAGGGAAACACAGCAGTTCTGGAGCAGATTCCGCAATGTTAAGAGTAATAGTGTAAAGAGGTTGAACGATTTTATAGAAAAACATCATACGGGGTCTGTTAGAAAAGTATCCGACCTTTTTATTTTATGCAACAACCTTATGGATTTGAATCATGTGTGCTTGCATCAGCCAAGCTTGAACCTTCGTGCGCATGTGTGAGTTTTTTCACGCCTGTCGGTTGTGTCATTAGCCTGTGAGCAGGCTTTGAGTGAGCAGTGGTCCACCCCCCTCGGCGGATTTTCATTGCGAGGAAAATGTCTGAACGATTTGGAGCTTTGCTGCATCAAATTTTTCCAGAAACTGTGAGAGACAGCCAGGTGGAAACCATTTGGAAGATTCAGACGGCTTTCAGGGACGATTCTATGGGAATCACACAGATTAAGGAGTGTTACAACTGGTTTAAAGATGGCGCACAATGGCTGAGGGCGCGCCGCACTCCGAGCGGCGATCAACAGGCTGAAACGACCAGATCATTTCTAAAGTGAACGCTGTGTTGATCCGGGACATCATCTGACTACCAGAGAAATAGCAGAAGAGGTGGACATAGCACTTTTTCGGCACATTCCACTGTTACAGGAGTTTCTATCATGGAAAGAGGAGCGGAGGAATTCGCCACGGAGCCGCTAATGGCGCGGGTCAAAAGCTCCTCCGTGTTGGTCTCACAGGACATGTTGTAACATGCCCAGCTCTTGCACCATTCGGAAGATTCAGACGGCTTTCGGTGGCTTTTCAGTCGTGTGACTATTCGAGAAATTGTGGACGAGCTGGACATGCCACAACATGTCCTGTGAGGCTTCATCACGGCACTGCTTTTTGTTCTGCGCCATGCGGCTCCGTCCCGACGCGCGAATTCCTCTGTACGTCTGTCTCAATGTGCCGAAAAAGTGCTATGTCCAGCTCTTCTGCCATTTCTCTGGTAGTCAGACGATGTCCCGGATCAACACAGCGTTCACTTTGGAAATGAACGGCACATTCCACTGTTACAGGAGTTTTTGTGTGGAGGAATTCGCGCGTCGGGATGGAGTCGCATGGCGCAGAACAAAAAGCAACGCCGTGATGAAGCCTCACAGGACATGTTGTGGCATGTCCAGCTCGTGCACAATTTCTCGGATAGTCACATGACTGAAAAGCCACCGAAAGCCGTCTGAATCTTCTGAATGGTGCAAGAGCTGGGCATGTTACATGTCCTGTGAGACCAACACGGAGGTGCTTTTGTCCCGCGCCATTAGCAGCTCCGTGGCAAATTCCTCCACTCCTCTTTCCATGACAAAAAATCCTGTAACAGTGGAATGTGCCGAAAATGTGCTATGTCCAACTCTTCTGCTATTTCTCTGGTAGTCAGATGATGTCCCGGATCAACACAGCGTTCACTTTGGAAATGATCTGGTCGTTTCAGGCTGTCGATTGCCGCTCGGAGCGCGGTGCGCCCTCAGCCATTGTGCGCTGTCTTTAAACTGGTTGTAACACTCCTTAGTCTGTGTGATCCCCATAGAATCGTCCCTGAAAGCCGTCTGAATCTTCCGAATGGTTTCCACTTGGCTGTCTCTCACAGTTTCTGGAGAAATTTGATGCAGCAAAGCTCCAAATCATTCAGACATTTTCCTCGCAATGAAAATCCGACGAGGGGGGTGGACCACTGCTCACTCAAAGCCTGCTCACAGGCGAATGACGCAACTGAAAGGCGTGAAAAAACTCACGCATGCGCACGAAGGTTCAAGCTTGGCTGATGCAAGCACACATGATTCAAATCCATAAGGTTGTTGCAAAAAATAAAAAGGTCGGATACTTTTCTAACAGACCTAGTATACTTAACGAACAGCAGTATGGTTTCAGAAAAAATCAAACAACTTCTTTGGCTTTAATAGATTTTGTGGAACAAGTTACAAATGCAATAGAGAAGAAGCAATGCACTGTTGTTTTTTTTTTGATTTACAGAAAGCATTTGATACGACTGATCATACCGTATTATTGGAAAAATTACAGATGTATGGTATTAGAGGACTGGCCTTTAACTGGATAGCTAGTTATTTACGTAATAGATATCAGTGTGTTCACCTTGGTGGGATAAAATCAGAATTTTTGAGGATTACATGTGGAGTGCCCCAGGGGTCAGGTCTTGGGCCATTATTGTTTTTGCTGTATATAAATGATATGGTTTGGTTTCTAAGTCTTTGAGTTGTATTTTGTTTGCTGATGATACAACTGTGATTGGTAGTGGAGATAATTTGAGACAGCTCTTGGACTTGGTGGAGAGGGAACTGCAAAAATTTAAATACTGGTTTGACTCTAATAAATTATCACTTCATTTCGGTAAAACTAAGTGCATTATATTTGGAAATAAACCTAGAAATTTAAGCAGTAAATTATTGCTGAATGGTATTCAAATTGAAATTGTATCTCAAACTAAATTTCTTGGAGTTTTTGTTGATGACAAGCTTAGTTGGAAAACTCATATAAAACATATTGAGTCCAAAATATCAAAAGTTATTGCTATCTTGTACAAAGTACAAGACTTTCTCTCCCAACATCTGTTGGATCCATTGTATCACTCATTACTTGTCTCTTATATGACTTACTGCATTGAAGTTTGGGGAAATAGATATAAAAGAAATACTAATCCAATACTTCTGTTACAAAAAAAAAGCTATAAGAGTAATAAGTAAAAAAAAACATATTGTGAACCAACAAATTCACTGTTTGTTCGTCTTCAGTTTTTGAAATTTTATTACTTGGTTGATTATTTTACAATACAGATAATATATAAAGTTAAAAATGGACTCTTGCCTCATCATGTCCAGGAGCTGTTTAAAATGAGAGAGTCCAGTTATAATTTGCGTGGATCTTTGGTGTTTGATAGAAGAAAGATTCAAACTACTGCTAAAAGTCATTGCATTTCTGTAAAGGGTGTTAGAGTGTGGAATGACTGTTTGGATTGTATTCAAGTATCCAGTACATTGCCTTGTTTTAAAAGACTGTATAAAAATAATATATTAACTTGTTATAGTTTGCATAATTAAGTAAATTGACTGTGTGGCTATTTTTTTGTTTGTTTGTCTGTTGTATTACTTTGTATGTTTCACTGCATTACATTTCCGACTGTTAATTGTTTTTTGTGGCAATTTTTTTGCTTGTACACAGAAAGTGATGTACGGGGTGGGCGTTTATAAGCTTTTGCTTCTGCCCACACCCTTTCAGCCGCACTAAATTGGTAAATTGTTTGAGTTTTGTTCTATATGTTTTAATTTTTGTTTTCTCTTAACTTGTTTTGTAAATGAGAGATTTTGTCTGTGCGTGCATGCTGAATAAAAATCATTCATGTTGAATTAGTAGGCAGAGAGACCAGTCAGTGCAGTGACATCATAGTGCCTCTATACTCTGATGGGCTGTCAACTAAGACAAAATGGATTTGCATGATTCAGAGCATAAAAATAGCAAATGGAATGTGACCTTTGGAGCTTTGAACTTGTTCAAGGTCTGTGTCCCAAGAATGTTTCCTGTTAATTTGAAGACCCTGGAAGTCACAGGACTGGATCTATGCTGAGCACAGACAGACGGATGGATGGACAGACAGATGGATGGACGCAAAGCCTTCACAATACCCGATGGCCATATTTTGAAATTTTGAAATGTAATTATTGATTTAATTATTCTTTTGTTAACATAACATCAGTGCAACTATAATCATACAACTTGCACTTAGTCATTCGTGAAATGTCAAAAAAGAATTGGGATACATCCTGGAAATCCTCTGCTCTGGGGTCATCTGTGGAGCTCTACTTTCTACTCTAGATTATCAGCTTCAAACTCAGAATGATACTGAGAAGACTGAATATTCAAGTTTATTCCAACAAAATGTGCATTTTATTCTCATCGTCATTGAAGAAGCTATTCAATTAAAATGTGATGTCTTTGTAGGTGTGCATGGCAATCACTCAGTAATAAAACATAAGTTTGCCAAAGCCTGATTTTGGAAAAAAAATGCAGACGGCAGATGATGAGGAAACATTTTGAAGTCTTACAGGTGTAGTCTTACACACCTCTCTGCAGCTTCTCTCCCCCTGCCATCCCCTCATTACCCCATCCCCGTAGAGACGGTGCCTGCTCCCAGACTACCAATAACCAGCAAAAATCTATTTAAGCATAAAAATTCAAAAAGAAAAAATAATATAGCACCTTCAACTGCACCACAGACTAAAACAGTTAAATGTGGTCTATTAAACATTAGGTCTCTCTCTTCTAAGTCCCTGTTGGTAAATGATATAATAATTGATCAACATATTGATTTATTCTGCCTAACAGAAACCTGGTTACAGCAGGATGAATATGTTAGTTTAAATGAGTCAACACCCCCGAGTCACACTAACTGTCAGAATGCTCGTAGCACGGGCCGGGGCGGAGGATTAGCAGCAATCTTCCATTCCAGCTTATTAATTAATCAAAAACCCAGACAGAGCTTTAATTCATTTGAAAGCTTGTCTCTTAGTCTTGTCCATCCAAATTGGAAGTCCCAAAAACCAGTTTTATTTGTTATTATCTATCGTCCACCTGGTCGTTACTGTGAGTTTCTCTGTGAATTTTCAGACCTTTTGTCTGACTTAGTGCTTAGCTCAGATAAGATAATTATAGTGGGCGATTTTAACATCCACACAGATGCTGAGAATGACAGCCTCAACACTGCATTTAATCTATTATTAGACTCTATTGGCTTTGCTCAAAAAGTAAATGAGTCCACCCACCACTTTAATCATATCTTAGATCTTGTTCTGACTTATGGTATGGAAATAGAAGACTTAACAGTATTCCCTGAAAACTCCCTTCTGTCTGATCATTTCTTAATAACATTTACATTTACTCTGATGGACTACCCAGCAGTAGGGAATAAGTTTCATTACACTAGAAGTCTTTCAGAAAGCGCTGTAACTAGGTTTAAGGATATGATTCCTTCTTTATGTTCTCTAATGCCATATAACAACACAGTGCAGAGTAGCTACCTAAACTCTGTAAGGGAGATAGAGTATCTCGTCAATAGTTTTACATCCTCATTGAAGACAACTTTGGATGCTGTAGCTCCTCTGAAAAAGAGAGCTTTAAATCAGAAGTGTCTGACTCCGTGGTATAACTCACAAACTCGTAGCTTAAAGCAGATAACCCGTAAGTTGGAGAGGAAATGGCGTCTCACTAATTTAGAAGATCTTCACTTAGCCTGGAAAAAGAGTCTGTTGCTCTATAAAAAAGCCCTCCGTAAAGCTAGGACATCTTTCTACTCATCACTAATTGAAGAAAATAAGAACAACCCCAGGTTTCTTTTCAGCACTGTAGCCAGGCTGACAATGAGTCAGAGCTCTATTGAGCTGAGTATTCCATTAACTTTAACTAGTAATGACTTCATGACTTTCTTTGCTAACAAAATTTTAACTATTAGAGAAAAAATTACTCATAACCATCCCAAAGACGTATCGTTATCTTTGGCTGCTTTCAGTGATGCCGGTATTTGGTTAGACTCTTTCTCTCCGATTGTTCTGTCTGAGTTATTTTCATTAGTTACTTCATCCAAACCATCAACATGTTTATTAGACCCCATTCCTACCAGGCTGCTCAAGGAAGCCCTACCATTATTTAATGCTTCGATCTTAAATATGATCAATCTATCTTTGTTAGTTGGCTATGTACCACAGGCTTTTAAGGTGGCAGTAATTAAACCATTACTTAAAAAGCCATCACTTGACCCAGCTATCTTAGCTAATTATAGGCCAATCTCCAACCTTCCTTTTCTCTCAAAAATTCTTGAAAGGGTAGTTGTAAAACAGCTAACTGATCATCTGCAGAGGAATGGTCTATTTGAAGAGTTTCAGTCAGGTTTTAGAATTCATCATAGTACAGAAACAGCATTAGTGAAGGTTACAAATGATCTTCTTATGGCCTCGGACAGTGGACTCATCTCTGTGCTTGTTCTGTTAGACCTCAGTGCTGCTTTTGATACTGTTGACCATAAAATTTTATTACAGAGATTAGAGCATGCCATAGGTATTAAAGGCACTGCGCTGCGGTGGTTTGAATCATATTTGTCTAATAGATTACAATTTGTTCATGTAAATGGGGAATCTTCTTCACAGACTAAAGTTAATTATGGAGTTCCACAAGGTTCTGTGCTAGGACCAATTTTATTCACTTTATATATGCTTCCCTTAGGCAGTATTATTAGACGGTATTGCTTAAATTTTCATTGTTACGCAGATGATACCCAGCTTTATCTATCCATGAAGCCAGAGGACACACACCAATTAGCTAAACTGCAGGATTGTCTTACAGACATAAAGACATGGATGACCTCTAATTTCCTGCTTTTAAACTCAGATAAAACTGAAGTTATTGTACTTGGCCCCACAAATCTTAGAAACATGGTGTCTAACCAGATCCTTACTCTGGATGGCATTACCCTGACCTCTAGTAATACTGTGAGAAATCTTGGAGTCATTTTTGATCAGGATATGTCATTCAAAGCGCATATTAAACAAATATGTAGGACTGCTTTTTTGCATTTACGCAATATCTCTAAAATTAGAAAGGTCTTGTCTCAGAGTGATGCTGAAAAACTAATTCATGCATTTATTTCCTCTAGGCTGGACTATTGTAATTCATTATTATCAGGTTGTCCTAAAAGTTCCCTAAAAAGCCTTCAGTTGGTTCAAAATGCTGCAGCTAGAGTACTGACGGGGACTGGAAGGAGAGAGCATATCTCACCCATATTGGCCTCTCTTCATTGGCTTCCTGTTAATTCTAGAATAGAATTTAAAATTCTTCTTCTTACTTATAAGGTTTTGAATAATCAGGTCCCATCTTATCTTAGGGACCTCGTAGTACCATATCACCCCAATAGAGCGCTTCGCTCTCAGACTGCAGGCTTACTTGTAGTTCCTAGGGTTTGTAAGAGTAGAATGGGAGGCAGAGCCTTCAGCTTTCAGGCTCCTCTCCTGTGGAACCAGCTCCCAATTCAGATCAGGGAGACAGACACCCTCTCTACTTTTAAGATTAGGCTTAAAACTTTCCTTTTTGCTAAAGCTTATAGTTAGGGCTGGATCAGGTGACCCTGAACCATCCCTTAGTTATGCTGCTATAGACGTAGACTGCTGGGGGGTTCCCATGATGCACTGTTTCTTTCTCTTTTTGCTCTGTATGCACCTCTCTGCATTTAATCATTAGTGATCGATCTCTGCTCCCCTCCACAGCATGTCTTTTTCCTGGTTCTCTCCCTCAGCCCCAACCAGTCCCAGCAGAAGACTGCCCCTCCCTGAGCCTGGTTCTGCTGGAGGTTTCTTCCTGTTAAAAGGGAGTTTTTCCTTCCCACTGTAGCCAAGTGCTTGCTCACAGGGGGTCGTTTTGACCGTTGGGGTTTTACATAATTATTGTATGGCCTTGCCTTACAATATAAAGCGCCTTGGGGCAACTGTTTGTTGTGATTTGGTGCTATATAAAAAATTGATTGATTGATTGATTTTGCAGTTTTGCTTGCTGGGCATAATTCAAATTCTTCAAAAAGGAAAAATGTCCCTTTTGGCCTACTGTTATCACTATGATTGTGCAACATACCAGCCTCCACAAGGGGGACCAATCCTATTGTCAAGAAAGATGACTTTAAGCTTGCTTTCAGCTTGTTTTCATCTTGGAATATAGTACGTGCCATTGGATTAATATACATGCTGTTGGATTAAACTGGACAGTGTTTGGTACTTTCCCGGAGTAAATGAGGTCATACCGGACTTTTCCATTGCAGATGGGGAGGCCCATGGAATGAACTCAGTGGTAAAGACGATGGAATATGTCTAAGATGATTCTAAAATGACAAAGTATGATCAAATAAAGTATTAATGTGTTAAAAGTAATGTCTAAGGATGATTCTAAAATTATAAGTATGATTAAATGAAGTATTAATGTAATAAAATTAAGAGTTGATTAGAAAAAGTATGTTACAAATAAGTGAAATGAATGATTGAAGAAGTTGTTTTTCATTGCAGTCAGAAGAAAGAGGAAGTGAAGAAGTTGTTTTTCATTGCAGTTAGAGAGAAAGAGGAAGTTAAGTGATGTCGCAAGCAGAGCAAGAGAAGCTGATGATAAACAACTGTTCAAATGATTAAGATGTGATAAAATATGAAATGAATAATAAGGAATGAAAATGTTTGTATATGATCATATGAATTGTTTTTATGTGAAAGAGAGTTGTAATGAAATGATTGAATATGATTGATGTGATTCTAAAGACATGATTTATAAAAACGAATTCTTAGAAAAGCTGAAATGTTAACAGAAAAGAGGAACTTGAGAAATAAGTTACTGGCAAAGGGCCGCAGATGGCTTCCAGTAAGGGAAGGAGAAGGGGGGAGGTTTTGAGTCACCAGCGTCCCCATGGTAACCAAGCTCATCTAAATACAAAGTATATAAACTGTAAAACACCAGGAAACGGGGTTATTCTTCCAGGGAGAGGTGCTGTTGTCACTTCTCCCCTGCTACGAGGAGATCACAACACTTGACCATCTTGTGAGCGGCAACTGGAATCGTGGAGTGAGAGGATTGGAGCCATAAGAGATCATTTGAGAGAGTTTTCAACTCCCACTCAGGCCGTCCAGTCACGGAGTAGCAAAGCATTGGAGAATAATCACTGGCCTTAAGTCTGAGTGGGGAAGTTTCAACGTTTTCTCTCTCAAGGAACATCACAGCATACCAGAATGGATTAGATCAACTTTTGGTTGATTGAAGAAGGAATAAACTCTTATGTGGATTAATTTCCTGAAGGATTACAACATCACACAAGGATCGTGGTCAGCTAACGACTAATAGCTGATGAAGAGGAAATCAAGTTTATCGAACTGGGGATTTTAACATCAAAAAACCTCCTTCCCTCACTCCTAGAAAAATTGTTAAGAAGTTAATCCAGTCCAGTCAAAGTAAGATCAGACAGCATTATTGAATTAGAAACAAAAATCTCTGCCAATCAATATTTTAATTATACTTGAATTACTGTTGTGAAATTATCATCATATAACCTATTTTGATTATGTTGTCGGCACTTGCAAAACCTGCAATAAATTTCCAAGCATGCAGTTAAAGTGTTAAGGCTCGGACATTGGATTTATTGATGCTTCTTAAGGTGTAAAAGTTAAAGTTTATTGGGTGTATAACATCAAAAAGTGCTCTAAAAGGTTAGTCTGGTTTTTAATGAAATTAACGCATCCTGGGGACTCGCTGTACGAGTCACTAAATTCAAAATCTAGCAACATTCCAAGAGCCCTGATCCATAAGAGGAGAGCTGCCGTTAACGGGCGTGGCTGGCTCGTATCCTGGTTCCAGAGAAGGCTATTCGACCGGGGTGCGAGATCAGCGTCAGTGGGGTGGACGTCCGGATGGAGGCAGTGAGACGAATCTCCTCGCCACCAGCTTGAACATCCTTTGTGCAGCCCTGCCGGGTAATACCCGTGGAGACACGAAGGTCGGACCCCAGAGACGGAGAGCTGGTTTTTAGTACACAAACACATTCATCGGAGGGTGAGCGTGTGCCGCGTGTATCTAAAAAATAAAAACGGGATCTGACACTATGTAAGTCTGAAGGGCTCAATGTAAGCTCATGAAAACATTAATGAACAGATGGTTATGAATGTTATATTCCATTTATGTGAATAAATACCCCTGAATCCTATGCACTGTAGCTTTAAATTATAGTTGTATGCCAACCACTCAAGCACACCTTTTTTCATTTTTCAGCCATTGTACAGGTGTATGGTGCAAAACAACAAAAATTGTGGACAAAACCTAAAATAAATTACACAATTTTATAACCTAAAATATATTACGTATTTCAAAAAAAGGTGAAAAGTGGTACAGGGCTTAGTGGTTAGCACTGTTGCCTCAACAGCAAGAAGATCATGGGTTTGATTCCCACCTGTGTCCTTTCTGTGTGGAGCTCACATGTTCTCCCCGTTTTGTGTGGGTTGTCTCCGGGTTCTCTGGTTTCCACTCACATTCAAAGACACGCACTTTAGGAGGACTGGAAATTTTAAACTGTCTGTAGTTGTGTGTGTGGATGTGAATGTGTTTGTTTGTCTATATTGTTGTGTGTGGGCCGCCAGAAGAGGAGGTACTGCTGGCCCACCACCAGTGGGCGCCCTGCCTGAAGTGCGGGCTTCAGGCACGAGAGGGCGCTGCCGCCATGGACACAGCCTGGGGTGACAGCTGTCACTCATTACCTCTTGACAGCTGTCACCCATCTACTCAACATCCTCTCACTCCATAAAGACCAGACGTCATCTCCACCTCGTTGCCGAGATATCATACTTCATTGGAGGTAATATCCTCAGCCGTTTTTGTGATTGCAATATTTGTATATTGTGAGTGTTTGCAGGAGTACCAGTACCTCCATCGGTGAAAGCTGTGAGAGCGCTGAAGGCACTCTTTTCCCCTGAGGAATCTACAGTACTCTGCAATTTTTGAGTGAGAGGTGGAGGTGGCATTCCCACCGCTGTTGTTACTGGGTGTACACACACCCACACCTGACTGTCTTTGTTCTTCGCCAGCAGTACCAGATCCGACAGTCGGGGACGGTGATCACCTGGGAATTCGGGACTTGGCGGCTCCAGTATTCACCAGGTTCTGTGGCTGCGGAAATCGTGTGGTTCCGGCTCTTGTCAGGACAGACGTCTTCTATCCTCAAGCCTGCCCACACGTCACCTTTGTGATTTGACTGTAATTATATTCTGAGATTGTCTGTATGTTCGTTGTGCACATTTCACAACATTAAATTGTTACCTTTTTGGCTCATCTATTGGCCGGTCATTTGCGCCCCCTGTTGTGGGTCCGTGTCACTACACTTTCACAAAAGGATATCTCGGCCAGCGTCATGGACTCCGAGGGGCGTCACCCGGCTGTTGAACGACCAATGGGAGAGCAGGCGTCTGCAGGAGGCGTGATTGGTGAGCTGCAGCACATTCTCACCGCCTTTACGGCTCGGTTAGATCAGATGACCGAGCAAAACATCCTCCTGAACCGCAGGGTGGAGGCTCTCTCCGCACAGATGGCGGAGAGCGCTCAGGGCGCTGCTGCAGCTCCTCCTCCTGCCGACCCTGTGCAGGATATGAACGTTCCAGTGGTGGTTCAACAACCCCTCCCACCATCCCCTGAAGCATACATAAGCCCTCCTGAGCCGTACGGAGGTTGTGTGGAGACGTGCGCGGACTTTCTCATGCAGTGTTCGCTCGTCTTCGCACAACGTCCCGTCATGTACGCGTCAGATGCTAGTAAAATAGCTTATGTGATTGCTCTGCTTCGGGGTAAGGCACGCGCCTGGGCTACGGCGCTCTGGGAACAGAACTCACGGTTGTTATCAGCATACACTGGGTTTGTGGGGGAGTTCAGAACAGTGTTTGATCACCCTAACAGAGGAGAGACCACTTCAACTGTGCTGCTGTCAATGAGACAGGGACGCGAGAGTGCAGCCGCTTATGCAGTCAACTTCCGCATCGCGGCTGCGAGGTCCGGCTGGAATAACGTTGCGCTCCGCGCCGCCTTCATAAACGGACTGTCGTTGGTTCTGAAGGAGCAGCTGGTAGCTAAGGAGGAACCGCGGGATTTAGATGGGCTTATCGATCTCGTTATACGGTTAGGCAATCGGTTGGTGGAACGCCGTCGGGAGCGAGGCGAAGGACGTGACCGGATACGCGCCGCCCCTCTCCCTTCCGGGTTCGAAAAGGGGCCACCCTCCCCACGCTCCACAGCCACAGCGCTCTGTGGGGCAACAGCTCCCCCTGCTGACATTGTTAGGGAAACGCACAGGGCCAAAATGAGCAGGCTGATCCGCGGGGAGTGTTTTCTCTGCAGCTCAAAGGAGCACATACAGAAAAACTGCCCCAAACGGCCAAAACGACAACACTCGCCCTTAGAGACTGGGCTAAGGGGGGGTCAAAACATTCAAGTGAGACACACACAGATTGCCACACGACTGCCAGTCACAATCCTGAGCGGAGATTTAACCCTTCAAGCCCCAGCACTGGTGGACATGGGGTCAGAAGGGAATCTGCTAGACAGCAGATGGGCAAGGGAGGTAGGGCTCCCTCTGGTGGCGCTTCCTTCGCCAGTGCAGGTGCGGGCACTAGATGGCACCTTCCTCCCTTTAATCACACACAAGACACAACCAGTAACTCTGGTGGTGTCTGGAAACCATCGGGAGGAGATTGAGTTTTTTGTAACTCCTTCTACCTCCCGCGTGATTTTGGGCTTCCCATGGATGTTGAAGCACAATCCCCGGATTGATTGGCCGGTTGGGGTGGTGGTTCAGTGGAGCGAAACCTGCCATCGGGTGTGTTTAGGATCCTCGGTTCCTCCCGGTTTACAGGCTAAGGAGGAGGTCAAAGTCCCTCCCAATCTGACGGCAGTGCCGGTTGAGTACCACGATCTTGCTCACGTCTTCAGCAAGGATCTGGCACTCACCCTTCCCCCGCACCGTCCGTACGATTGTGCCATTGATTTGGTTCCAGGCGCTGAGTTCCCGTCCAGCAGGCTGTACAACCTCTCACGACCTGAGCGCGAATCAATGGAGACCTACATCCGGGACTCATTAGCTGCCGGGCTGATCCGGAACTCCACCTCCCCGATGGGGGCAGGTTTCTTTTTTGTGGGCAAGAAAGATGGCGGACTCCGTCCATGCATTGATTACAGGGGGCTGAATGAGATTACGGTTCGCAACCGATACCCGTTGCCATTGTTGGATTCCGTGTTCACCCCCCTGCATGGAGCCAAAATCTTTACTAAGCTGGATCTTAGAAATGCGTATCACCTGGTTCGGATCTGGAAGGGAGACGAATGGAAGACGGCATTTAACACCCCGTTAGGTCACTTTGAGTACCTGGTCATGCCGTTCGGCCTCACCAACGCCCCCGCAACATTCCAAGCCTTGGTTAACGACGTCTTGCGGGACTTCCTGCACCGATTCGTCTTCGTATATCTGGACGATATTCTCATCTTTTCTCCGGATCCTGAGACCCATGTCCAGCATGTACATCAGGTCCTGCAGCGGTTATTAGAGAACCGACTGTTTGTGAAGGGCGAGAAGTGCGAGTTTCACCGCACATCTTTGTCCTTCCTGGGGTTTATCATCTCCTCTAACTCCGTCGCCCCTGATCCGGCCAAGGTTGCGGCGGTGAGAGATTGGCCCCAACCAACAAGCCGTAGGAAGCTGCAACAGTTCCTCGGCTTTGTTCATTTGTATAGAAGGTTCATTAAGGGCTACAGTCAGGTAGTTAGCCCCCTGACAGCCCTAACCTCTCCAAAAGTCCCCTTCACCTGGTCGGATCGGTGCGAAGCCGCGTTCAAGGAGTTGAAACGACGGTTCTCTACTGAGCCAGTTTTGGTGCAGCCCGACCCTAGCCGCCAGTTCCTGGTTGAAGTGGACGCCTCTGACTCAGGGATAGGAGCCATGCTATCCCAGAGCGGAGAGTCCGATAAGGTTCTTCACCCGTGTGCCTAGTTTTCACGCAGATTGACCCCGGCTGAACGGAACTATGACGTCAGCAATCGAGAACTCCTTGCGGTGAAAGAGGCTCTTGAGGAGTGGAGACACCTGTTGGAGGGAGCGTCTGTGCCATTCACGGTTTTCACTGACCGCTGCCGGTGCCTCATCGCCCCTGGTCCCACATCGGCCTGGATTTCGTCACGGGCCTCCCGCCGTCCCAGGGCAACACCACCATCTTCACGATAGTGGACCGATTCTCCAAGGCGGCCCACTTCGTGGCCCTCCCGAAGCTCCCAACAGCCCAGGAGACAGCAGACCTCCTGGTCCACCACGTCGTCCGTCTGCATGGGATACCCTCCGACATCGTCTCTGATCGTGGTCCCCAGTTCTCGTCACACGTCTGGAGGAGCTTCTGCAGGGAACTGGGGCCACCATGAGCCTCTCGTCCGGGTACCATCCACAGACGAACGGACAGGCAGAGCGGGCCAACCAGGAACTGGAACAGACCCTCCGCTGCGTCACATCCGCGCACCCGACGGCCTGGAGTAACCATCTGGCCTGGATCGAGTATGCGCATAACAGCCAGGTGTCTTCTGCCACCGGCCTCTCCCCATTTGAGGTGTGTTTGGGGTATCAGCCCCCGTTGTTTCCCGTGGTGGAGGGAGAGGTCGGTGTGCCCTCGGTCCAGGCCCACCTGCGGAAGTGCCGTCGGGTGTGGCGCTCCGCCCATTCTGCCTTGTTGAAGGCCCGGACGAGGGCGAAGACCCATGCAGACCGCCGGCGATCCCCGGCCCCTGCTTACCAGCCCGGGCAGGAGGTGTGGCTTTCCACGAAGGACATCCCCCTCCAGGTGGACTCCCCGAAACTTCAGGACAGGTACATTGGCCCCTTCAGGATCCTCAAAGTCCTCAGTCCTGCCGCAGTGAAGCTCCAACTCCCGGCTTCACTGCGGATCCATCCGGTTTTCCACGTGTCCCGCATCAAACCTTACCACACCTCACCCCTCTGTGCTCCCGGACCGACGCCGCCTCCTGCTCGGATCATCGACAAGGAGCCGGCTTGGACGGTGCGCCGGCTCCTGGACGTCCGTCGGATGGGCCGGGGGTTCCAGTACTTGGTGGACTGGGAGGGGTATGGACCCGAAGAACGCTCCTGGGTGAAGAGGAGCTTCATCCTGGATCCGGCCCTCCTGGCCGACTTCTACCGTCGACACCCCAACAAGCCGGGTCGGGCGCCAGGAGGCGCCCGTTGAGGGGGGGGTGCTGTTGTGTGTGGGCCGCCAGAAGAGGAGGTACTGCTGGCCCACCACCAGTGGGCACCCTGCCTGAAGTGCAGGCTTCAGGCACGAGAGGGCGCTGCCGCCATGGACACAGCCTGGGGTGACAGCTGTCACTCATTACCTCTTGACAGCTGTCACCCATTACCTCTTGACAGCTGTCACCCATCTACTCAACGTCCTCTCACTCCATAAAGACCAGACGTCATCTCCACCTCGTTGCCGAGATATCATACTTCATTGGAGGTAATATCCTCAGCCGTTTTTGTGATTGCAATATTTGTATATTGTGAGTGTTTGCAGGAGTACCAGTACCTCCGTCGGTGAAAGCTGTGAGAGCGCTGAAGGCACTCTTTTCCCCTGAGGAATCTACAGTACTCTGCAATTTTTGAGTGAGAGGTGGAGGTGGCATTCCCACCGCTGTTGTTACTGGGTGTACACACACCCACACTTGACTGTCTTTGTTCTTCGCCAGCAGTACCAGATCCGACAGTCGGGGACGGTGATCACCTGGGAATTCGGGACTTGGCGGCTCCAGTATTCACCAGGTTCTGTGGCTGCGGAAATCGTGTGGTTCCGGCTCTTCTCAGGACAGACGTCTAATATCCTCGAGCCTGCCCACACGTCACCTTTGTGATTTGACTGTAATTATATTCTGAGATTGTCTGTATGTTCGTTGTGCACATTTCACAACATTAAATTGTTACCTTTTTGGCTCATCTATTGGCTGGTCATTTGCGCCCCCTGTTGTGGGTCCGTGTCACTACACTTTCACAACATATATGTGGCCTTGCGACAGACTGGCGTCCTGTCCAGGGTGTACCCTGCTTCGTGCCCTATGACTGCTGGGATAGGCCCCGCCCCCGTGACCCTTAAATGAAGTAAACGGTTGAAGATGAGTGAGTGTGAGTGAAAAGTGGTACATCATTGCATGTACTTGTATTTACTTATAAATCTTAGAGTGAACTCACACTGAGTCCAACTGCCTTGGACGATACCGGAGCACAACTGTCCCCCTCGCCACTCCCCCGCTGTCCTCCACTCACACTGCACTCTACATTCGGATCCCGAACACATCTACGTCAACACTACCTGACTTTTGTTTTGAGAAAGCATGCTCTCCCACACGCCATAATATAATTGAAAGATTACTGAGTTTATCCCTCTTCTAATGAGATTAGTTTTAAATAAGGAAGTGAAGTCATGTAACATTTATTATGACCAATATGAAGCTTTTTTTTTATCTTGTGATGACAAGATAAAAAAAAAGTTTGATATTAATGACAGAAGGGAGTGGTTACTCAATAAACATGCTAGACACACAGCTGTCCCTCCTTCAAAAAAGAAGAAAAAAGAAAAGAAAAGAAAAGAAAAGACCACTTATTTTGTTGTCAATTCTACAAGAATGGACTTGTCTCCACACTCATTTTTCTGTCAGTTTCATTTCATTGTTTTATTTATTTTATTGGACTATGGGCGATTCGGGTGTCCAAAGCAGAGAAAGTGGCCTGAACACCTCTCATTCAGGCAAAAACAGATGTGTCCCTTCACACTGACTCTGAATTTTATTTTTTATCTGGATGGAGTGTGTGTTATGTGCACAAAAAAGCAGATGATCCAAAGGCACACACCATATTTTCAAAATGGATCTTTAAGCATTTTATGCTGGAGAAAGATGTCAGAATACTCCTTTTCCACAGGATATTTGTGAATGTGTTCACACAGGATTAATATAACCTGAGATAATGTCTGTGGACTGTTTTACAGAAGGGAAATGTGCTGACACAGGTATTTGCAAGCATGCACACATACTGTTAAAAGTGACATTTACTGACATTACTGTATTTGGCCAAAACCATGGTAATGGTATGGTATGGTAAACAGAAACTATGGTAATAATTAATCCCCCCATATGAGGAAATATTTTGCTGCTTTGCTCAGTGACAACAATTCACATTCATCAATAAGGGAAGAAACCAGATACATCTTTAATCCAAATGTTGTTAAATGAATTAATTAATCTTTTTAAACATTTATTTATTTCTTTTATATCAAAAAAGTTTAAACATTTACACTTCACATCTCTTTCTCTTGAAATGTTCAAAATGGAGGAGGTGGAAGTATAAAATTGAAGTCTGCACTATCAAAGAAGTAATAGTACTATTAATAATAACTGTTTAATTTAACAGCTGTGTCACTGATGTAACATCTGAATTCCATTTTGTTTGTGATCACAAGAATATGAGTGCTCTGGATCGTGCCCAGCCCACCTCTGTAAGCAAGGCAACGTAACAAACTCAGTTGTTGACCAGGGTGTACAGTGTGAATACTACTTCAGTTAGCAGTGATGCATCATTTTACAATGTTGTACCTACAATATGTATATGTCACAGACATGAACGAGCAATGTCACTGAGGTCCTTCAGACTGTTTTTTGAGCAAATGCTCCAGGGGAGCATGAGCATGGCAAAAAAATTTCAGCTTCACCTTTTTAAGCATTTTTCATTTTTGCCTTTCAGCTTCTGGGGGAACCTCCACCCCACAGACCCCCTGTAATTACAGCCCTCTTAACCCCCTGCCACCTTAAGCAATTTTTTTTTTTTATGTAGATATAACTTAATATTCAAAGTTTTTCAGCTAGTTGACAGTAGGGCTGCACAATATGACCAAATGATCATATCTCAATATTGTCATATCAATATGATATACGACATGACTATGATTTGACACAAAGTGCAGTAACAGTGAAAATTAGACATTCTTAAACAAAACAGTAATAATACCACACTCATTTTTGCACTCATCATAAAGTTACGATACGGTGCCCTCCAAAAGTATTGGAACACTTGGGATTTCACACATTGTACTTTGTTCATGCCATTTCAAAAACAAGGAAAACAAAACAAAACAAAAAAAAAAAGAATAAAAATTTCTAAAATTATCTTCCTCAAACTCAAACTGAAAGCAAATCTCTAAACTTGACAATACCTGTAAATACTAGTTTTATTGCCAGTTTTCTTAAGACAAGTCAGGGGATGGAAACATGAACATTTCCAAGTCACTGAATATGTCTTTGACTTTATTTACATCAAATATGAAGAAATACAAAAGTTTATTTCACCAAAACATCAAATCTAGGCTTGCATGTCAAAGTATATTCTGGCAAATTGTAGCTGAACTACCGGGTCTTCTTTTTAAGAAAATCCTCCTCTACACCACTTCATCAGGAAGATGGATTTTATATTTTTAATTAATTTATATCAAGTTGTAGAGATTTGCTTTCAGTTTGAGTTTAAGGAAGATAATTTTAGACTTATTTATCTAAAATTCTCACTGGTGTGTCACTCAGACAGCAAAATTAAGAGGTTATTTAATCAATAGCTGCCTGCTTGTTTGAAATCATTGGAACAACAGGTATATATAAGGCAACTTGAATTAAAGGAGATATGCCGCTTTTAACAACCTGGACCTCATTTCTGGCATAAAATACGGTCCCTTATAAAATACGGTCATTTCCTCACCAATATAACTTTGGTGTCATCAATAGTCCATGGTTCAAATGATGTGTTCAGTTCAAATCTGAGGCAAATCTTTTTCTTCTTTTACAAAGGTCGATTAGAACTATTTGTGGTACAGCACCAGGTACTGGACAGGAGGAACCTAGCAGTCAATATGACTCACTGATTTCAAGATGTAGCTGTCAGAGTTTGAGTTTCATTAGTTTTGTATTATCAGGGTTTTGGTTTGTTTATTCTCTTGTTGGGATTTTTCTGCTTGGGTCTGTCTCTCTCTTGGTTCTTGGTGATGGGTGTTTCTCTCTCTGGCCACGCCCTGCTTCTGGTGCTTTCCATGTGCACCTGTTCCTGATTTACTGATTACCACCTGGGGTTTTCTAAGCTCACTGGGTGGTTTTGTTCTTCGCCAGTTTGCCATGCCTTGTGCCTTCATTCCAGCTCTGTACCTGCGGTTTTGTTCCTGCCAGCCTCATAGTGTGTACCTGACCTCCTGCCTGTTGCCTTGTCCTCGCCATTTAGCATGATGATTTCTGTATTGCTGCTTTTGTTGGACTGCCTACTCGTGTACCGACCACTGCTATCCACTTCAATAAAGTTTACTAAAACTCAGAGCTGTCTGCTGGAGCCCTGCATTTGTGTCCTACCATTCCTGAGCATCCCCCCTGTCAGCAGCTCTTTCCAACCAAACGTGCAGTGCCGTGACATGTCAATCATCTGTGTCCAATCAGATTTCAGGGGAGTCCAGTGCAACCCTGGCCTCTGCCTCTGCTCTAGCTCCATCCATGCCAGAAAGTGTTCAACATTTGACATTCCCTGTTTCACTGTGGACTCAAACACTCAAAAGAACACTTCCTGTTTCTTCCTGCGCATCGCTTTGATTGTATTAAATGTCCTTAAAACATCTGAACAGTGAAGCAGAGGAATGAAGCTGAAACAACATATAGGAAACTGGTCAATGCATCAAATGACTTCTGAAAGGTAAATTTTAACTGGTTTTGGCTGACTGATCTGCTTGCTCCATTTACAGGATATTCCAGTTAATCCCTTATAATCCATCCTGGTGCCTGGTAAATTGTGTTCACATTTTAAATCATATTTGTCCAATAAAAGGCTATATTCATGACCTGCGCATGTGTGTGTGTGTGTGTGTGTGTGTGTGTGTGTGTGTGTGTGTGTGTGTGTGTGTGTGTGTGTGTGTGTGTGTGTGTGTGTGTGTGTGTGTGTGTGTGTGTGTGTGTGTGTGCAAACGCATACAACCATGCCAAAATTTAGTTTTACTTTCATATGGACACAAATACCTCTGACTGCAAAAGGTTTTTCAATTACTGAACAGTGAGGAGGGGTGTTTAGAAAAAAAAAGACTGTCCTTTTTGTGACAAAAACAAAGACAACAATAGTGCAAAATGCCAGACATTTGTTGAATACAATATACTGTGAAAGAAAAATGTCTGCACACTTAAATCCTTTTATACATTTAATAGCCAAGCTTTCGGTCAACAGACCTTCCTCAGGGCTCAGTCACAAATGGAACATACAACACACATATCAATTAAGACTCATTAGGTGTTCAATAACACCTGCTCCGATAAGTTGTAGTCCAAGTGTAATGGATTTAAGTGTGCAGACATTTTTCTTTCACAGTTTTCGTTCATGTTTGGCACCTTTTAATCATGAGTGCGGTGTATCCGTTTAAATGTTGAATGCAATAGACAAAATAACAAAATTCAGTCATACCATTTTTTTTTTTTTTTTGCAGTTCAGAGTTTACACAGAAGTTAATCTAACAAGGCAACTTATGGGGTTTCTGAAATATTTGTGCAGAATCATGTATAAAGTTGAAATAAACTCAATTTCCTTAAATACTTTTAGACTTTCTATTATTATTGAACTTGAGAATGACTGAACTCAATCCCAGCTCACAGCTAAAAATTGTAAAATTTTGCTGACAGCAGACTCTGCGTCATGGGCGAGACTTAGGGTGCCTTGCCCACCTTCAGAGTCAGCTGGGCCTGCCCTGGACGGGCAAGCCTGACAGTCACCTACCAGTTACAAAAAAAAAAATGCTGGGTACCATGATGAGAAATTGCATAAATTTCCAATATAGATCATTCATAATAATATTGATAAATAAAATATGGAGTAATTATTAGGCTATAGCAGGGGTGGCCAAGTTCGGTCCTGGAGAGCCACATTCCTGACACTCTTAGGAATGTGGCTCTCCAGGACCGAACTTGGCCACCCCTGGGCTATAGCATAATAATTTAAAGGCAATTCATAATCTAAAGGCAATGTGTGTCACTGCGTGTCATTGCATGCAGGGCATCTGAACGATAATGAAGAGATTTTACAGCTATAATAAACATAATGTTACAGATACATTAACTAACTCATGAGGAGGAATGAAGGAACTGTTTTACCAATCCACTACAATACATATACATATTATACATATATATATATATTATAAATAATTACCTTTGAAACAAAATTCCAAATTTGTTCTCCACCACACAACATGAGCGAGACAGCCTGTAGCTGTAGATAATTTCTCTGATTCTGGGAGCGATAACAAAATGGTTTCTTCAGCCAAGTTTTGAGAGCAAATGTGTCATCGGCTATGAAATGATTATTTGATATCGTGTGACATCAAGCAGGACAAAGTGGCACACATTGGCATGACGAATTGCAAGTCAATGAAGGGATAAAATTTATGAAAGTGTCAAGGTGCCTTAATTTCAAGTTCAGATGCCCTGCACGCAGTGACACGCAGTGTTTTCAAATAGGTTGTGCCAGACATTTTTAACATTTCAAAAAAAAAAAAAAAAAATTACGCACTAGCACACAGCTGCGCACAGTTCACGACGAGTTTACTATGAGTTTACTCATTGGCATGCAAGACTGTCAGTGTGGGGATCAAATTTGTGCTACTGTCAAGACTTGTCTGGTGGACACACTGAGATCGCTTTAAGCTCTCGCTAAGATGCGGCACACCAGCTGGATGTCTTTGGGCATGATGGTGATCCTCTTGGCATGGATGGCTCACAGGTTGGTGTCCTCAAACAGGTCGACCAGGTGTTTCCGGCAGAGCCATCACAGTGGAGCTCCAGAAAGGCAGATCAGTCCTGAAATCCTGAGCGATATCTCTCACCAGGTGCTGGAAAGGCAACTTGCGGATCAGCAAAAGCTTTGTGGATTTCTGGCAATGACGCATCTCCCACAGTGCCACGATACCGGTTCTGGAATGGTGACGCTTCTCCACACTGCTGGTAGCAGAAGCGCTCTTACAGGCAGCCTTCGTAGCAGGCTGCTTTGTGAGCGCTTTGCCACCAGATGATTTACTGGTTGTCTGTTTGGTTCTTGCCATATTAGCAGAGCAACAGTTTTCTTCTCAAGCAGGGACACGACCATAACACACACATCGCGGTTGTGGGCAGTAATTATCTGACATTCAGTGGGAGTGGGGTGGGCAGGAGTGGCTACAGGATGAAGAAAACAGGCCCACGCAGGACTCTACTTTACATTTCTGGCCTAAAAAAAGTGCCCCCTCAGAGCAATGCAAGGCCCCTCCACAAATCTGTGTCTGGCTCCAGGACTGGGTGACAGGCAGGGAAAAGCAAATGAACCATCATATTTTCAAAAGAACAAGCAATTATTTAACTTTCATTTATGCTCAAACAGAAAAAAAAAAAAGATTTATTTAAGACATAGGCCAGTGATGTGTTTGCACACTGGCATCAAAATACTTTAATCACTGGTCATGAGAAATACAAAAAGATATTTGACACCTAAAACATCATGAAATCTAACCATTAAAATCAGTTATTTTGACCACAGATCATTCTCCTTGGGGATCTCCAAGAATAGAGTGTTTTTTTTTTTTTCATGGTCATGTGACAGCAGCCACATTAAAGAAATGTAATAACACACTCCTACGTTTTCCAATGTTCCCACAGGGTTCCATCTCACCAGATACATCCTCTCATCACTAGCCAGCCTGTCTCATCTCTTACCTATGAACCAAACAAGAAAACCCATATTCAGCACACTGCCTTTCATCTCTGGTGGCTGAAGAATGAGATTGGATATAATAGCTTCAGCTTCATTTTTGCTGCACTTTCTGTTCTAGTCGCATAAAGCCACAGTGACTGTGAACCTGTTTTTTTTCTAACTCAGCTCAATGTGTCACAGTGCATCCAGTGACAGCACGGCTCTACAAGCCTGGAAATATGCTTATAGTGTTATGAAATAGCACAGGAAATGCTGAACGGATGCAGCTGCTCGCCAGAATCTTGAATGTTAACGCCACCGATTTAATTTACCTGCTTAGACCTTCTTCACAGAAGTGGGAGTGCACCACAGATGCACCATGGGGAATTTGTTTATATTCCAATTGTAGCAAAAAAGAGCATCTGCAGATTTGACTACGTACTTTGTGCCTTTAAATACAACTATAGATTGGGCTGTAAACACAACTGTAAAATAAGCATTTCTGAGACAGCTATTTAAAGACATAAAAGCAGATGTCTTATTGACTCACATATATGTAATCAATTTTTTTATTGACTGATTGATTTCAGTAATATTTGCAGCAGGTTTGTACAGTATGTTTGCTTCAGACTGTTGTTAACAAACAATGCCATTCATATTGACTTGAGGAAGGAGGCCATGTCAGCCCCTGCTGCATGTGCGGAAATACTGGACCTTTAAAAGCAATAAATAAATACAATTAAAATGAAATAAATTATTGAAATAATAATAACAATGATAACTTTCTTGCATTTTATTTACTTACTTCAAATTTAATTACAGATACTGTTACGTTAAAGAGCAAAATGCAGTCACAAATTTTGAGAAAAAAAAACAAAGCTATATGCAGCTATATGCAGTTACAATGGATGATGGCCATGGAACAACTTATTACAAGAGCTAAAACTAGATACATTTTTATCAGTTAATAAATATAAGGGCAACATAAAAACACCCATAAATGTGGTCAAATTTAGACTTTACCACTTTTAAATTTAAAAGCTGTAAGCAAAATCACTGTGTTTGAATAGCTGTTCTTTAACTGTGAATGATTAACCTGTTGAGTGTGTGTGTGTGTGTGTGTGTGTACATAAATAAAAAAAAAAAAAAAAAAAATATATATATATATATATATATATATATATATATATATATATATATGGACATGTGCAAATGAGGGACCCAGGGTATGTAGGGAGAAAGATGCTGAGGATGGAGAAGAGGGAGGCCAAAGAGGAGGTTTATGGATGTGCTGAGGGAGGACATGCAGGTAGTTGGTGTGACAGAGGAAGATACAGAGGACAAGGTGAGATGGAAACTGATGATCTGTTTTGCAGACTGTAATGGGAGCAGCAGACATCATAATAATAAAAATATAAAACAATATCTTACTGTATGCCTGATGATGCACCTGCATCACAGCAACAAAAAGCCATCAAAGCAGCCTCACTCATCTGCCAGCTTTCAGCCTGAATCACAAGCACAGTACAAATGACCAAGTACTCATGTGTGATGCACAATCAGGTGTGCCAACTGCTACACTTCAGCTGCTGTTAAAACTGTTTTGAGGAGAACATTTCATTTAACAGGCTTAATATTCAGGCTGCAGCATCTGCTTCTCACTATCCTGCTACCGGCCTGCCTCAGCCCTGCTGAAAAATGTAGGAGTTAATACCTCATCTATTTCTCCGAGCTGCCTGCCACTGCTTTAGGCTGGGCCTATGTGGGACAAAACATTTATTCATCTTCTCTGAGTGCCTAGTTCAGAAAAAACTGCCCCCAGCAGCCACTTCACCAAGTCCACACGACTAATGAAGATAACTTTGAGCTCAGGCTGGACAGCATTGGTCTGAACTCGCAATAGGAACAAGGAGGGAGCAGAAGACCGAGGGGGAGGCATATTGAGAGGCACAAAGCAGACGAGTGTGTGCGCGCATATGAGTGTGTGTCGAGCAGTTTGAATTAGTTACTCAGCTGTAACCTTGGCTCCTGCCATTGTTGGAGACACCTCTGCCTCGTCCTCTCAAGACTTCGTTCCCACGTGCATTAAGGGACTCAGCAAAGCCCTGCTCGCTCTTCCTGGGCTTCTCCCAGGCAGCCTGGACACCAAAGGCTTTCAATCGCTCCCTCAGACAAAATGAATACCTGCTCTGCTCTCATTCCAATACCCTGCTTTTCAGAAATAGTGTCAGCTGCAATTTTCTCTCCTAATTATTTTCTGCTCCTCTGAGGTTTGGGTTCAGGACGGGAAGCCAGAGGAGGCAACACAGGATGGGCAGCAGGGAGGGGAGGAGAGCTGGATTCCACCTGGCAGGATACCGAGACGTCTGAATATCAGTGGATAATCTAACAGAGAGATAGATGCTCGTGTCAAGGAAGACTGAAACATCTGCTTGCCTACGTGAGCGCTACCTGCTGCTCCGCTAAGACATCTCAAACACAGACACTTTTCTGCACGAGCAGTGATAGTAAGTCAAACCTTTATCAATACTCTCAGATTGACAGCTGCAGTTTCCAGACAAAACTACACACACTCCTGGGGGAAAAACAGAGAGAAACTAAGCCACATATCCCTCCTTCACTTATTTCTGTAGTATCCATGGCAACAGCATATTTCGTCTTTCCTTGCAGTGATTTCATAGCTGCAGGCTGATCAAAGCCACTCCGCAATCCCAACCCTGTGATTTAGAAAACCATTTTCTACTCAACTAATTTCACTAAAGGAGATAATGACATGGATTAGCTGCTAATCAGGTGCCAATCACAGATCTGGTTGAATTAAATGTCACGTGGAATATGTTCAAGCCATTGTGGGCACTCCCTTGTGAAACTGGATTACGAGGTCTAATCACCACAATTTCAGATGTAACAGGAGCCAGGGATCACTCTCTACTGCAACCAAGTTCCCAGGAAGGGGATAATAATTTTCATTCTGTCCATAATATACCTGAGTAAACAGGGGATTTGGACTAATAGAATGCCCGGCTGATAGTCACAGATGTTACTCCCCAAAGTGGCATAAAGTACCTCTGGCTTACATGAGACAAAACTCCCTTGATGCTGCTACATAAACAAGAGGAGCAAGAAACAAAAATACATGACACACAAATCACATTTTTTGCAACACCACAGTTGTATTACTGGTACATTTCAGTTCAAACTGACAAATAATTATTTTGTCTGAAATGCCATAAAAGAAAAAAAGAAAAAATTCAAGCAGCCTACAGCTGCAGCTTTAAGTCTTAACAGAAGTCGTATTAAAAACTGCAGCGTCTGCAGCCTTTCAGCATGTGGCTGAAAGGCTGCCAATTTTAATGCACCAACCAGAAGGCAAAAATCTGAGTGGTGAAAAAGGCCTCTGTTAAACTGCCCTGAAGCAAGGCACCAGGTGCTGAATGCACTGTAAACAGCCCAACTAAATGTGTGCAATATTATGGGCTGTATCATGATGTTAGGCACAAAATGAGTGGGTGCAGAATGGTGCAAATGCTTTTGGGGTGTGCAAGGTCTACTGTGGAGGTGGTCCAAAAACCATGTGTAAAACTGCCACCAGGTGCAAAGGGGTTGGGTTTACCTGTTCATTATTCATGGACTTGTTGTAGTCCTGAGATAAAATCTACCAAATTGAGGGGTACCTGTGGAATCTCTTCAAACTGGATTGCACAAGGTATAGGAGTAGCATTGAGAAGGCAGATAAATAAAAGAATATCTGAAATGTTAACGTATTAGCAGCAAACACAACCTACGAGGTCTGTCAATAAAGTATAGGTCCTTTTTATTTTTTTCAAAAACTATATGGATTTCATTCATATGTTTTTACATCAGACATGCTTGAACCCTCGTGCGCATGCGTGAGTTTTTCCACGCCTGTCGGTGACGTCATTCGCCTGTGAGCACTCCTTGTGGGAGGAGTCGTCCAGCCCCTCGTCGGAATTCCTTTGTCTGAGAAGTTGCTGAGAGACTGGCGCTTTGTTTCATCAAAATTTTTTCTAAACCTGTGAGACACATCGAAGTGGACACTGTTGGGAAGGTGTCGTAGCACGGACCCACAACAGGGGGCGCAAATGAACGGACAATGAATAAGCCAAAAAGGTAACAATTTAATGTTGTGATAATACACAACGAAACGTACTGTAATCTGCACAGTCAATTTAACACCAGGTGACGTGTGGGCAGGCTCGAAGATAGAAGACCCCCGACGAGAGAGAAGCTGCGTCCCACACGGCTTCCACCACCAACGGTCTGAAGAACACCGGAGCCGCCAAGTCCCGAGTCCCCAGTTGGTCTCTGTCTTCGGCTGTCGACCCTGGTACTGCTGGCAGAAAGCAGAAATATGATGAGTGAGTGTGAGTCCGCACACTCAGTAAATCCACAGTTAGCGAGGGAGGAAGCACCTCCACCTCCAATCACACACTCGTGCAGCTCCTGTTTGAACACTTATCTGGGTGGGAGGTGTTGCGAAGCCGTCGCTGAACACCTCAAACGCCACCTCCACAGACGAGTCTCACCGACAGGAAAACGGCTGCAAAGTTGCAGTCCGGCTTTTATGGTGGTGATGATGAACGAGTGACAGCTGGTGCAGAGGATGAGTGACAGCTGTCACTTCTTCTGGGTCTGGCGCCCTCTCGTGCTTGGAGCCCGCACTCCAAGCAGGGCGCCCTCTGGTGGTGGTGGGCCAGCAGTACCTCCTCTTCAGCGGCCCACACAACAGGACACGGTTCGAAAAATTAAGCTGGTTTTCTGTGAAAATTTTAATGGCTGATGAGAGATTTTGAGGTGATACTGTCGCTTTAAGGACTTCCCACGGAGCGGGACGTCGGGCAGCACTCCCAGGCGCAATCGTCAGCCTGTTTCAAGCTGAAAACCTCCACATTTCAGGCTCTATTGATCCCGGACGTCGTGAGAGAACAGAGAAGTTTCAGAAGAAGTCGATTTCAGCATTTTATCCGGATATTCCACTATTAAAGGAAATTTTTTTAATGAAAGACGTGCGGACGGATTGCAGCGTCAGCTTGCACAGCCACGATGCTCCGCCACAGGAAAAACACCTCTGTTGGAAGCCTTAAGGACAAGTTGGAACATGCCCAGCTGTTAAACAATTTCTCAGATACTCACTCCACTGAAAGCCATCAAAAGCCATGGAGGTGTTTTTCCTGTGCCGCCGCACCGCGCTGGCTGTGTCCCGACGCGGGCCCGTCCGCACGTCTTTCATTAAAAAAATCTCCTTTAATACCTATGGCATGCTCTAATCTCTGTAATAAAATTTTAGTCAGTGTGACTCGGGGGTGTTGACTCATTTAAACTAACATATTCATCCTGCTGTAACCAGGTTTCTGTAAGGCAGAATAAATCAATATGTTGATCAATTATTATATCATTTACTAACAGGGACTTAGAAGAGAGAGACCTAATGCTTAATAGACCACATTTAACTGTTTTAGTCTGTGGTGCAGTTGAAGGTGCTATATTATTTTTTCTTTTTGAATTTTTATGCTTAAATAGATTTTTGCTGGTTATTGGTGGTCTGGGAGCAGGCACCGTCTCTACGGGGATGGGGTAATGAGGGGATGGCAGGGGGAGAGAAGCTGCAGAGAGGTGTGTAAGACTACAACTCTGCTTCCTGGTCCCAACCCTGGATAGTCACGGTTTGGAGGATTTAAGAAAATTGGCCAGATTTCTAGAAATGAGAGCTGCTCCATCCAAAGTGGGATGGATGCCGTCTCTCCTAACAAGACCAGGTTTTCCCCAGAAGCTTTGCCAATTATCTATGAAGCCCACCTCATTTTTTGGACACCACTCAGACAGCCAGCAATTCAAGGAGAACATGCGGCTAAACATGTCACTCCCAGTCCGATTGGGGAGGGGCCCAGAGAAAACTACAGAGTCCGACATTGTTTTTGCAAAGTTACACACCGATTCAATGTTAATTTTAGTGACCTCCGATTGGCGTAACCGGGTGTCATTACTGCCGACGTGAATTACAATCTTACCAAATTTACGCTTAGCCTTAGCCAGCAGTTTCAAATTTCCTTCAATGTCGCCTGCTCTGGCCCCCGGAAGACAATTGACTATGGTTGCTGGTGTCGCTAACTTCACATTTCTCAAAACAGAGTCGCCAATAACCAGAGTTTGATCCTTGGCAGGTGTGTCGTCGAGTGGGGAAAAACAGAAATGTGAACGGGTTGGCGGTGTACACGGGGCTTCTGTTTAGGACTACGCTTCCTCCTCACAGTCACCCAGTCGGCCTGCTTTCCCGGCTGCTCGGGATCTGCCAGAGGGAAACTAATGGCGGCTAAGCTACCTTGGTCCGCACCGACTACAGGGGCCTGGCTAGCTCGGTGCGGAGCCGAGTCTCCAATTCGCCCAGCCTGGCCTCCAAAGCTACAAATAAGCTATACTTATTACAAGTACCATTACTGCTAAAGAAGGCCGAGGAATAACTAAACATTTCACACCCAGAGCAGAAAAGTGCGGGAGAGACAGGAGAAGCCGCCATGCTAAACCGGCTAAGAGCTAGTAGCTGCGCTAAGCTAGCGGATTCCTAAAAACACACAAAGTGAATAATGTGTAAATAATTTAGAGGTGATTCAGCAGAGGCAGTGCTTTAGTTAAGGCACGTGAAGATTACACTGTGAAACAAATCGTTATCTAGTTAACTAGATCAATCTAACTGCGCAGATTAAACAGCTAACAGATACAGCAAAACACCGCTGTGCTCCGGAACAGGAAGTGATACAATACCGCAGTGAGAGCCAACCACCAGTAGAGGCAAGCAAGAGCTTATGTATATAATATCTCAATGCTGTTGAAATGAAAATCACTGTGCTTAAAGTGTAGGCTTTCAGTGTTCAAGGGATTTAACAAAAAAATACTGCATTAACCATAGAAAAATTACAGCCATTTTTACACATTCATTTGTTCATTTTAGAGGCCATAAGTTTCCTTCAATCACTTTTAAAGACAGTTTTCTTTTAAAAAGTCAGGGGAAGAATACAAGAACGTTTCCAACTCAGTTCTGGAGTTCATTTACACCAATAATTAAGAAATACAAAGAATATGGAGTTTGTAAAGAGTTTGTAAATCTGTCTGTGTAACCCATGGAAAAAAAAAAGCAAACATTCATTATAAATATAAATGAATTCCATTTTTTATGTGTGCCCTAAAATGTATCTGTCATGTAACGTCATCACGCACGCACTGCGTACAGCCAATCACACAACTCGGTCGAGTATGTAAGCCTTCCGCTTCCCTCCCACAGCAGATGCAGGGAGAGGAAGTTAGCGTATGGCTCTGACAGGTACGCTTCTGTAATTTTTAATCTTATTTAAATAGTTTTTGTACATCTTTATTAAGTTATATGCCTCTTTCAGACCTTGGACTATATCCGCCTTTAGGACATCGGCTTTCGCTGTGTAAGGGATCTCTGAGAAGAACTGGTGAGTCTGTCTGTTTGTTTGTGCTATGGTTAGCATGTTGCCTAGCTGGGCGTTAGCTGAGCCCATTCAAAGCAGTGTAATTTAATGCTAACTGTGAGCCAAAGTTTATAGCCTGTGTTTACAAGTCACACTGGCTAAATCTCTGAATGTTTACGTACTGCTACTTTAATATGCGTTTCCCTTTTATTAATGGAGACGTTGTGAATGTGTACACTGAACTGGAATGACAGTTGTGAAGAAGCTAGCTAGTAGTATTTGTTTTAGTGATCTGTGGTCCTGTTGTTTACATGTAGGCCAGGTCCTTTGGGTACCCTATGATGGCGAGCTGAGCCCGAACCTGCAATAGCAACAACTTAAAGAACCTTTCCAACCCATCAGTGCGGTAGGAGGCTAGACAGCCTAACCTCTCCGTCTCTCATTTGCGCATGATTTTATTGCACAACCTTGAAGACTGCGTTGAACTGTGCTGTGCATATGAATTATTACTTCCGCACAAACTCTGTGCTTTGGACTCTTGTGATTTTGCACAAATTAAAACTGGTGCTTATGGACTTTTAGAAAAAAAAATGCATTTTACTGTCGGAGTGGCAGATTTATTGGAAATTGCTGTGAACTTTATTTTGTATTGCTGTTGATTGATATTGTGTTGGAAAATATTTTGTGATCTACAAATGCACTATAAAACCAGTGCACTTGGTAACTAAAGAAGAACTGTGTGAAACCTGTTTAACATGTCTGAACTACTCAGTTTGTGAGTGTAATATCTGCAGATTTGTAAATACTGTAAATATATTCTTGCACTTTCAATAATAAGGCAACAGCCACTAAAAAGAAGGTATTTGTCACTCTCTTTATTTCACTGCATTGCACCTCCCAGAGCCGAGTCTACAACTTCTGACACTGGCCTACCACTTCTACTAAATCCTTTCATTTCTTCCTTCTGTAGCATTATATAATCATATCTGCTACAACTGCATGAAGCAGTTCTTAAATACTGAGTGATCGTGCAAGATGAAGCCATCAAGAGACCTGTGACAAATCAGAAGTAGTTATAGGCTTCTGTGGCTGTGACTGGAGAAACAGCATGTGATGCAACTTTAGTCTGTTGCATTACCAATTCTACAGGCTCATGGTGGTGGAGAACAGAGAAGGACGTTCTTAAAAAAATACATGTGGAATTTTATATGGTTGGCAGAGAAGGTGCATAAGCTATTCAAGCCGAGATTGTATGTTATTTCTTGTGTTAAATTCCTTCTCTGTTCTGTTTGGGAAAGACAGAAACAAACACTTGTGGATGATATTAGTTTTATGACACCCGTGAGGTTGCAATACATATACTAGTTCAGTACATAAGACCATTGTCAATGCTGCTGTCCAATCTGACCCTATCATCATCATTTTTAAATGTTTGATTTCCAATATGTCAGCAGCCATAAGTTTACTGAGCCCAGTGTTCTCAGCAGTGGAATAATTAGGGAATAACCATATTGTGTCTGATGATTTGTGGATGCTCATGCTGGTTATACGGTCACAAATTGAGCTTTACCGGCAATGCACAAGCGGAGCCAGTAAAAAGGAGTTTTACAGCGACACATTAGCGGAGCCGTAAAACAGCCTTTTGCGACCGTATAACAACATAAACATCCGGAAATCATCAGACACAAGTGGGTTATTCCCATTCTAATTCAATTTCATTGTTTGCACAGTTTATTTTTCTGTAGGTAATTCAGCAGCATCGTTCCAACAGCGGTCTGGGCATGGAGTAATCCATCAAATGTGAAAATCCATCAAATCCATCAAATGTGAAATGGTAATTCTGCATTAGAATCCACATTAACCATCTGGGGCCGACGTCGTCGTATACGACGGCTAAGACCAAGCTTTACTAAATTATAAATAAGTTTTTAATGATATGAGATAGAAACTTACTTTATTTTTTGCTGAAAAGTTAACTCCGTGGACTTTTGAGCCAGCCATCGGCCATCTTTGTACTCCTCATAGAAGCAATGTGATGACGTGCGCAATGTGAGTGTCCAATTGGAATTGGTTCACCGTCACATGGTTTTACAAAATCCAATCGTAGGGCAGATTTACCTCATGTGAAAAGCCTAAGATCATTTTCAGGAGTGATATGTTACTAGTTGGCCCATCTAAATAGCCCCCTGGCTGCTCCAATGAGTATATACTACTGGACTCCAATGCGCCCTGTGGCATTATGCACAGCAATCAGTGAAAGCAGACGGAGAGCCTCTGATGACAATCTCACATGCTCAAACAAAGAGTGTGTAACTATCAGGATTACTCCACTAGTTTGCATGTGAATGTTACTGGATAACTCTGTTGCTTTCTCTGCGTAAAGCACTGTTTACCATATGAATGGAGCGAGGGGGAGGGCCACTCCTCAGACTGTAAGGAGCCAAAGTGGGCCAAAGTGTGAATGAAAGCTGCTTTAGGAACAGCACAGAACACTCCAAAACACAGTAGAAGTAGAAGTCTGTGATGTAACCTTTGTGTAATAGCAGACAGAAATTGCTTTGAAATGAAGACAAACAAAAACGCATAGACCATTTTGTATATATAGTTCAAAATGTGCATTTGTGTTTATTGTTTGAACCTTTTTGTTGTACAGTCTTTCACACAACACCTCAAATTACCATTATAAAGTATTAAAACAGTTATTTATTATAGTTTGCTGTGTGTTTTGAATAAATGTGTGTGAAAAATGATTTTCTACTTCACTTTTTCCTTTCTTATGTCTGATTGTAAACCTTTATTACACTTAAACACAACAAAATAAACAAAACAAAAGTTCCACATCCCGACAATATTGCGTATGCGTAGTTGCGCGGAGGACAGGAATGACATCTCATCAGAACACCGGTCAGGGCGTGGAGTAAGGCATCCAAATGTGAAACGGTCAAATATTTTGCCACCGTTACCCCGATATTATATGGTCTGAAATCTCACACGATTAACCAATCAGATTTGCGGAAAAAATGTAAATGGATAAGAACTGCTCTTCTACTGCATTGCAGCTATCAAGAAAACAGAATGATGACTCTGGTTCCACAGACTCATCTCCTTAAATCCCTGATATCTAACATTTTGTTTCTTCCATCCACCACAGTTGTTTTCAAACTGATCCTCAAGGATCACCTAGTCTAGACATTTTCCACCGCTCTCATTCAGGTGTGCAACCAATCAAGTACTAACAGACAGCTGAATGAGCTATTCAGCTTGAGGCAGAGCACGAAGAGATGGAAAATGCATAGCTTAGGTGGTGCTTGAGGACCTGATCTACTGTATCACTCAGCACAGGCCAGCAGCAATGCGGATGGTTTGGCAAACTTATTCTCCAAATTGAGACTCAGCAACAAATCTGTAGTGTCAGATGCCTGAAAAGGCAAATAGATATGAGTGAATATAGAAGAAAAACATTAGCAACAAATGCTACAACGTAAATGTGAATCATTCATAAAATACATGGAAAAGCTAAGGAAGTCCAATAAATCGTATTCTTCAAAAAATGTATCTGTCTCTTAGCACTGTGATGAACGATTAAGCATCTCATATTACACATCTTTCAGTAAACATATTTGTCAGCAAGTGTCTCACAAATTGATATTAAACTTTCTGGATAAAAGCATTCCTGAGAGAGAGAAGTGATAAATCACACAAATAGAACAGTTCCAGTTTTCTGAGATACAACATGCTTCTGTGTCTGTTGTTTTAAACGGAGAAAGAGCAAAAAAAAATCATTTAATGTGCAATATGTCCCTGTTAAGTTTAACACTTACACCATGTTAAATCTTGTACAATCAAAACCAAGTACAAGACATGACCAGATGTTTGTATTTGATACGAAGTGCAGATCACAGACTCTCACATTTTTGATGTTAGATTCCTTAATATCATCTCTTGAAATCCTTGAAAGATTTCCAGTCCATTTCATGCCACTTCTTACATTTGCTTACCTTGTTTATTGATAACTATCAGCATGCTGTCAAGAGAGTGGTGCACATCACGGCCAAACACTGCAAGAACTTGTTTTGTTTATGCATTATGGTGTGTTGTGCTTCTCCCTCGTAACGGTGGAGATGGAACGTAAAGTACGACACTGCACTGTAGGGATGGTCCATATCATTTTGTCATGGATATACTGGTAGAAATCCTCACCACAATAACACTTTGCCATCCTATGATATCAACAATATTGATGATGTGTTTACATATGCGATGTATCTGGATAGATCATGCAGAAAGAAATCAAGAATGCCATAAGGTGGGGTACAAAGCGGGAGAAAAAGAAAAGTTCAACTGACCATTTAACACAAGAAGATACAATGTGATACTGCTGTATCATAAACCAGGCCTCTACGCTCGCCGCCAGAGGTTACATACTCTGCTGGGAAAATTGGGGGTCAAAATCTACTTGCTGAACAGTGAGTAAACAAATTTAAACAAATAATCTGCACATATGTCTGGAGAGATTCTGCATCCCAGGATGCCATGGGTATGTAAAACCTATGCCCTTGTTGTAATTGTTATTCTTTAATCATATTGCAAGATAGCATTAAATTGAACCATGTGACGCTCTGTCAGATATACAACAATATGTATTGTTTCATAGAGACAAATGTATTTTTGTAAAATATTTTTCTGACTTTTTGTGCTGTGCTGAGAAATTCCCCTGCCTGCCTCAATTGGCAGCAGAATCTAATAGAGAATTTCTGCCACTGTGTGTACCGATCAAATAAATGTGCATGTGCACCTGTGAGAATGTTAAAGGCAGGAAACAACAAAAATGACATTGAAAAATGAGGGAAACTAGGAATTATTTGTGCCCAACACGGCAAACATGCTTAAATTGTTTTTGCCTGAACCTTTACTTCTGGCAGAGCCCAGTGTTGACAACAACCAAGCAAGACTGTTGGAATTTTTCATGAGGAAAACTCCTGTATTGAGTATCTGTGGATAGAGACTCCCATTCTGATACTTGTGTTTTCCTAGATATTGCACTTACAAAGAGCACACTGCACACATATAAAAATTTATCCAATTAGGGCTGCATAATATATCGTTTGAACATGGCCATCCCCATGTGCACATTTTCAAATGTTACGTCACAGGACTCGCGATGTGGCATAATTAAATTAAGCATGCACGTTTACATTGCCAAGTGATGATGGTAAGAACCCACTTTTGTTTTTCATGACTAACCAACAAAAGATTGTCGAAGACGTTGAATTTAGGAAAATAAAGGATACTGGTACTGCGAGTGCATGACATACAGTACACCTTATCCCTCACTGCGCTACACACATCAAATGGAAAATGGTAATGGACTACATTTATATAATGCTTTTCCATCTGCATCAGACGCTCAAAGACCTTTTCAATAATGTCTCACATTCACCCCGATGTGAGGGTGCTGCCATACAAGGTACACACTACACACCGGGAGCAACTAGGGGATTAAGGACCTTGCCCAATGTCCCTTAGTGATTTTCCGGTCAGGCTGGGATTTGAACAGAGGATCATCGGGTCTCAAGCCCAATGCTTTAACCACTAGACCATCACCACCGCAATCAATCATGGTCACAGCCGAGGGGAAAAAACAAAACAAAACAGGTGGCTCCTTCGGAGGTTGGCTTGTTTTCGGTGCCAAAAACTACGCACCCTAAGTAGTGTATTATAAACTTCTTTCAAAAAGGAATGTTTATTAACAAGCAATTTCCATAATAAAGAATTAAAGTATTTCCAACGGCATCCTCCAAAACATAAAAACAGGTCAGAATAAAAGACTATTTACTCAGTATGCCACTTTGAAGCGTTCTAGCCTTCTCCTGCTACATTGATTTCGTGCATAATTAGGGGTTCACAACCGATGGGGCTGGTTGCAAAGCAACCACTCTTTCCAGTCCAACAAGGTTGGACACCCTATTGTTTTCACTCCGATATTTATTTATTTGTCCCCCAACCACCACTAAATGCAATATTGCAGCCTAGACCATACAAGCTGGAGAGGTGCCATTTTCTGAACTGGTACAGACCCCTGCACATAACTCAAATACAAAGAATTGAAATAAATCTGCCTATAGAGCGGGCTATAGCCCCACATTTGCATTTTGGGGTATAACTCCCAAACCACACATTGTACATTCAATTGCATTATACAGATGTATTCAGTGTCATGAGCTGTATTTCTGAGGCTAGACAGTGCCCATTTCCACCTAGACAGTTTTTACAAAATTAGCAAAATATGCAAAATAGTTTGTGACATGCAACCCAAACTATTGCCCTGATCAACACAAAACGTAGTACATAGAGTCTACTAGACCTCAGAAGCTTACGTTATTAAAATGAGCTCGATAGGCCTTAAACCTACCTGAGAAATTAAAGACCAACTTCCTGTTAAAACATGTGATACAGGAAGCTGGACACATCTTCATAATGGTAACTCTGATGTGGACGAAACTCACCTGTCTCATGCACAATGGTACAGAGAGACTGCCTGATTAAAATAGTTTCAACTGGACACTAGGGGATCAATCTCAAATGTTTATATCTCATAATTCGGAGAATTGCAGAAAATTTTGCAAGGGTAATCTTGGGGCAACTCTTACTTGAAATACATAACTTCATAATAACTGTTCAAGGGGGTGTGTGGTCAATTGTTTTTTCAATTAGAAAAGTGGGTATGACTAACACCATTCAAATTATCAAGCTGAAATTTGGACATTTTGATGTAGTCCACCTCACAATTAGTGGCATATTAAGTTTAACATTTTTTTCACATCCAGCTGGCACTATAATGAAGGAAAATGCATTTTGACAAAAACTCCAAGACCATACATCGTACGCACAATCAATATTGATGCATTCTTTGGAGTGTGACAAACTTTGTGATGTAGGCCACACCCATTTCTATTTTTTTCTGTTTTTATGCAGTATTCCAATAGATGTAAAACCTTTAAATCTATCTTACCCCAGGCCATCACTTTGATCAACACCAATTTTTGCAAGTACAATCAATGGACCATTTAGACCATAAGTTATCAGAAGGAGCACGAGAGCTCAAATGATGCCAAATTAATAAAGGAGAAGAGACTGCGAGGAGCAATCAAAACAGAAAGGGTTACATATCTTTGCAACAGTACCTCCTATAAACATGAAAGTTATCATAATGATACAGAAGCATGGACAAAGGTTGTGTACCAAATGCGGCACACACTAAGTTGTGACACAAGTGCAAAAACAATAATCTTAAAAAAAAAAAAAAAAAAAAAAAAAAAAAAAGTGCACAGAATGGCAAAAAATTATGTGGTATGATTGGGGAACGTGTCTTGAGTTGAACCATAAAACGTGTTGATGATTATATAAAGCCGACATGCCTCATTATGCAAATTACACTTACACATCTCAATTACACAATTACACATCTTCCCGTCAAAATTTCAAAAATTCACCAAAAATCATCTGTTTGTCATACAGAGCTGTAACATTTTCAGCATATCCAGTGAATATAGAACAAATTTTCAAACATTGGCACGTATGGTCTATTTTGAATTCAGTCACTCTATATTTTTCAAAATATGAAATGTCATATTAAAAATAATATTTCCATATTTTATATCAAATATTACCAAAGTTGAGAGAAACATTTTCTTTCATATTAAAATGACTGTTTAAATTCTTATTACATTTGGTCCATCTTTACTATTTATTTTAATTTTTCAAAACAAGACTTACAGTATGAAAGGGGCATGGCCCACACTGTACAACTTTTTAAGCTGAAAACATTATGGAAGGTAAAGATCTGTTCATGTTACTCATATACCAAGAATTACATTTATTCACCTGTATAATAAAGGAAAATGCATTTTGGGCTGAAACGCATGTTGTGAAAATTTGTCAACATTCAAACAGTCAATCAACATTCATACATGCATATTCTTTTACGTGTACTGAATGTTCTACAATGGGCTACACCCATTTTTGCCTTTCATTTTTTATCCAAAACTGCAACAAATGTTAAACCTAGCTATTCAACCTCTGCCTTACTCATGAGTCTCATGTGCACCAAGAGTTGCACATACATTCAGTGGACACTCAAGGACTTATGTTATTAAAATGACCTTGATAAATGCCAAAGTTGCACCAGTAAATCCACTGCAAGTAGCAGTCACAACAGGAAGGCTTGCATATATTCAAAATGTAAGTCCAATAAACACGAAACAATGACCAAAAAAATGATCAAAAAGCTCCCTGTCAAATTTAATAGCAGTCAGTCATAAGGTGATGCCACAGAGGGGAAAGTAATAATGTGAAAGTGTGTGCATAGAAAAATAAAATTCAACTTAGCAAAGACCATCAAAGTTCAAAGAAGAATTTTATGTTTCGATATGACTAGCTTTAAATTACATGTAGAATGAGCACCTCAGATGCCATATGTGCTCGGAGAGTGATGATGAAGTGTAGAGAAGGCCAGATGGAGTTATGTTTGTTTGCTTGTGGACTTAAAGTGGATATGACACCTAAAAAATTAGGTAAAACTGATATAAATATCAAAATATACATACAGTAAGTTGAAAGTGGTTTTAATTATTATCACTGAGAAATAAAGTTTGTACAGTTTCTCAAAAGTGTGTTTCTTGGAAAGCGCGCTGGCAGCTTTCCATCAGCGGTCACATGATGTCGTGACGTCACAACGTGTAGAGTCCTGTCTTTGTCTGTTAGATTGACAACAGGAACAGATAGACCTCAGCATGAACAGTGATGAGATGAAGAGCTTTTCTGACTCCTCTTCAAGTGTGGATTATTTCTGACTCGGATCCCGAGGATGTCACAGCAGTGATTAGACCCTACAGATTGGGGCCGTATCTTTTGGATGAACATTCAAACCAGGAGCATTCTGGCAGCGAAAATAATGGCGACAGTGCTTATGGCAGAGCCGAAGCAGAGGCAAGAGACGTGCCAATTCCGATGGATTTTGAAAGGCTGCAGAATATGGAATGGTAAGGGAGGCTTTGATTTTTGTTGCTCCTGTTTATAACACTCTAATTACACTATGTAACACAACTTTTGTTCCTGGCTTCTAAGTGTTATATTTCAACTGCTTATGTCTAAAGTCTATGGAAAAATGACTACATTCAGCACAAACTTTGATTTTATTTTTTTAACATTCTAGAAAGTTCTAAAAGTTTCTTGAAATTTCTAGATAATTCTGGAAACTTCTAGAAAATTCTGGACAGTTCTAGCAGTTAAAGAATATTCTAGAAGACTACCCAGTAGTAGTGAAGGCAAATCGAGAATATTCTTGAAAACAGACAAATTTCAAAATATCATTGTCCTGATCACAGAAGCAAAGTTTCTGTGGAATAACAGCTATTTTCTATTTATTTAAGGCATAACAGGTTAGGAAAACACACTGTGTACCCAGGAACAAAACAAAAATAAAAATTTGTTACATAGTGTTATAGCATTTTTGATTCTAGCGTCTGTTTACTGCCTTTGTTATTGTTCCGGAGCCGCAATAGTGTAGCTATTACTTGAGGACCACCGTCATTACCTTCGGGTTTGTGCCATTTTCAAGTGCCTGGCATTGCATTCATCTGTGTTTAGTTACGTTATTTTCACAAAAGAACAGGAAATAAACGGAGAACGTTTCGAAAAAGATCGCCGAAAACAACAGTGAACATGAAGCCGCCTTGTTTACTACGTATTGCACTGATATTTTTACAAGTTCCTTGACCATTTCAAGATTATTGTGAACATATTATTTGGGGTTGACATTTTAGGTGTTCCTGCGAGTGGTAAGAACATGGAGACGGTAGAGGAAAGTGTCTGCTGTCGGGAGCAAATGCGTGTGTGCGAGAGGAGCAAGCGGCTGCCTGACATTTCGTGCATCGCACAACACCGCGGCTTTCGATCAATTTGCTTGGACTTGAAAAGGCTAAAACCTTTCGCCCTTGTGTTTGTGCAATATGCTGCGACACACTGGTCAGGCATATCGACAAACAAGTCCCTGAGAGCTGTGTTTAATCAAAGTTTCTGCTGCTAAAAAAGTGTAAACAACGGCCACCAGGCGCACAAGCCGATACGGTCTACACGCAGTGACGTATTTCAGGCTTGGTGCTCAGCTGGAAGCTGGTCACGGGGCGTGCACATTTTTCAGTGGCGGGACGTTCAAATGTTGTATATAACAGGAGAACCGCATCCATTTTCCCAAAACGCTTAGGTTGACCGAATTATATAACCTTTGTTACATGTAATAAGTCTATGTTGTCTTTAAGTGTCATATCCACTTTAAAGAGAGCTAATGACTGCCAAGAGAAGACATGTGACATTGTATGAGAGAGTATGGTATGGCAGAGAAGTAAATGAGTGAGGTGCAAGATATGTGCAAGCACAGTCACCCCAGTCTGGTGAGGTTCAGGTTTCTTGTGGTCATCAAAATGCCTGACTTAAAGTTAGTCCTTTTGCCGGCAAAGTTGAAGTGACAGCACCGTCGCCCATGTGGCCCTGTGAGTCAAGCTGACATCTTACAGCTGCATCATTGCTAGTCACATGGGCCTTGTGGGAGTTCGGGACGCCGCCCGCAAAGGGGGCTTGAACACTGTGAATACCTGCTGGCAGGTCTTGTTATTTATTTATTTTTTCACGTCGTTACAAGTTTCGGCACTTTCCCGAACTGTAAACACAGGCAGTCAGTGAAATTTAGTCAGAGGACAAGCTGCATGTAAATGTGAACACAGCCTGTGAAAAACGGCTGTGGAGTGCAGCTTTTCTGCAAAGGCAGCATTGATAAATTCGCTGTTCATGCTGTTATGAAAAGTGATTGAATCCAAATAAGGGCATTTTTTTAACAGGTTGATTCACAAAAAGTGTACATCCATTCGCTTCATACGCAAGTTGCAGATCAGCCAGTGGGTTAACACACAACTGCTTTCCTTTAAATAGGCAATAAATCTATTTCACATGATCAATGTGATCCCTCTTTCTCTTAAAGCTTTACCTACTGAGGCTAGAAATTGATGATTGGTTATAATTTTTTATTATAGCAATAAAATTAAGAAATAATGTTCTATGTTTGTGTGCTTTGGTACCCTTTTCCAAGAGTACCTGAATTTCAATTATATTACACCTGATTAACTATTTATACACATTATTTGTAAGTTTTAGCATTTAAAATGAGAAAAAACACAAAAACAAACTTGATTTTTTTTTCAGTTTTTTAGTGAAAAATGATTGTTATGTAAAGGAAGTTTGGATTTCACATTTTAACAGGAAGCTGTAAGTGTTTACAATCAAAATAATTAATTTTGTGTGTCTAGAAATCAGAAACAGTGCAGAAACAGTGCAAAAGTAAACATTTTACAAGGCGAAAATACGCAAAAAGTAACCAATTTTAAAGTGCAGAACCAAACAATATGAATAACAACAAAGTGCAAAACTATATATAAATATATCAATTATTATCTGTATTATTAAAATGTGCAATAAATCACTCATTTGATCACTCATTTTGTGCAAAATTATACAATATGAATAAAACAATAAAGTGTCAAACTATATACAAATATATAACCAAGAATCAAAATGAGATCTAAACTACATCAGTCAGTGTGGTACTGTTTGTAACAGTTTCTGTCTGGCTGAAGACAGAGGCCAATTTTACAAAGTTTGCACATCCAGCAGGTTGACCTCTTGCAAACCTTGCAAGAACGCCGCCCCTTTGTGGTTCGCTGGTAAATTGGGTTTCCACTGCTTGTTGGCACCGGGCAGTGGCTTGTGGCTGATGGAGCCATCACACCCACACAAACACGCACACACACCTTCACAAATGACACTAACACCCTGCCTTTTCCTCAAAAATTACTACATTTATGTTTGCTGTCTGTCTCTGTACTTTTCTGTCACTTTTGCGCTCTTTTTCATACTTTTCCCTCGTTTCAAAAGTCACCAAACGCACTTTACCATAATATATGCAACATATAGCATACTGTTGGAAAGCACGGGTTCTTGGCTTGCTGTCAGTGTTGAAATTTTTCAGATTGAGGGCTTACATGAGAACTTACGGTAATGAGAAGCAGCGGCGCACTAGTGTGAAACTTCCGTGTTTTTCCTCTGCGTTATAACGTCACAGGCTTACGTTTACCGTAATACACCATATATCATTGGAAATCCCTTGGTGTTAGCTTAACAATGCACTTTGAATCATTCGGATTGGACAAACTATGGCGGAGTTACGGTAAAAAAAAATACGCATATGGAAAATATGGCGTGGGCGCCATCGCCGTAGATAAAGCGTTAAAATAATTTATTTTACACAGTGTGTCACATTGGAAAGTTGTACCTACTGCTGCTACACTGATTAGTTCCGAACACCAGTAATGTACATGATTCCATCTTCACCATTTTTTGTGGAACCGTTACACAGGCACATACAGGCCTAGCATGTACATTTTCAGTGCTTTCTGAAAAATCCTGCAACATATTCATATATTGGAATATATATCACCATGGGGGGAAAAAATTGCAATGTCATATTTTTCAATATCGTGCAGCCCTTGATCCAATGTAGTGCAACAGATAACACAATATTTACAGAGGAATCCTTCAAAAGGTGATACAAGCACCAAAGTTTGGACAAATACTCCTTAATCATTACTCTTTTGAAAAAACTGAATATCCACTTGAGTTTTTGATAGGTGGCCAGGTAGTGGCCAATTTAAGAATTACACAGGGGTCAAAATTAAAAAATGTTCCAATCATAGTGAAAGCTATATCACATTATTATCACTTTACCGAGGCGTTGCTAGGCCGGTATCGTAGATTTACATCGACGCTACCTGGCTATACCCACCCGCTGTGCGTAAACAAATGACATCATAGCGCGCAGCAAAAGAACTGTCCGCAGAGGGGAAAAAAAATGTCCACAGAGGAAAAGATAAAAAGGCGAGAAGTGTGTGTTGGTCCCAATATGGATATTCCGGATGATTTTCTCATGGATAGTACAACAATGAACAGCAGCCAAAGCAGCCAGCTTGATGAGGACGCACTGCCGAATTTGGAGAGCAGCCCTCACCAGCCGACACGACAAAAGTTAAAATGAGCCAACTTTTTATGTATGTGTTACGTGTTGTGTATCTCAGTAAGTGATAATAATGCAAATAACGTCGTGCGGTATGCATTCTCTGAGGCCCGACGTTCATGCTCAGTCGCCCGCAATGACAGATATTTGCCCGACTGAAAATGCATACCGCCCTCCAAAAGCATGTTATTGTATTATTATTTGTCTGAACGTAAATATTCCAAAAAGGTATAGTTTGGACTGTCTGTGACTGAATGTTATGGAGTTATGGTGTTAAAAACAGCAAGAATCCCAGAGCCTAAAACCAGATTAAAGACGAGAGGTGACACAGCATTTGCAGCAGCTGCCCCCAGGCTTTAGAATAGTCTCCCCTTTAATATTACATCATCCCCGTCCCTAGAGACTTAGGCTCTTTAAAAACCTATTTCTTTTTTCTGGTGTTTCCTAAACATGCAATTACATTTCTTCTGTTTTTTCCTGTTGCTTAATGCTGACAAATTTACCTTATTTGTAGTCTTTCGGCCCAAAAACAGGGTCACCCCTTTGAGTGTGGTCTGCTTGAGATTTCTTCCTCAGAGGGAGCTTTTCCTTCCCACTGTTGCCTCTGTGCTTGCTCTAGCGGTTGGTAAGGTTAGACCTTACTTATGCGTTGCACCTGAGGCAGCTTTGTTATGATTTGGAGCTATATAAATAAAATTAAATTAAATCAAATTCAATTATTTCTTACTACTTTTTACTCTTTATTTTACTTTGTCTTTTATCTGTTTTATTGCCTGTTGTAATTTTACTGTTATTTTTAATTCATTTAGTTATGATAAGGGTAAATTTGTGCCCATTTTTTAATTATGTACAGCACTTTGGTCGACTGTTGTCGTTTTAAACGTGCTTTAGAAATAAAGGTGGAGTTGAGTTGAGTAGAGAAGAATGGTAAAAAAAGGTCAACTTTAGTTTGTACAGGGGTCAGAAATTAAAGTTGCTCCACATATTGTAAAAAGTGATGCAAATTATTGGTTGAGTTAATAGGGTTTTAAAAAGGAATAGATTGCACCATGAGTCATGCTTAGTTATCATGTTACAGGGTAGCATATGTCACATGATGCTACAGAATTCAATGAACATTGACAATGTTTGACCTTTACCTTTAATTTAACAAAGTCAAAACCATTCCATTTATTAATCCAATTAGTTCGACCAATAATGTGCACCACTTTTCACCAATATTAGAGCAACTTTAACTGCTGACCCCTGTACAAACTAAAGCTGACCTTTTTTTTACCATTCTTCTCTACTCAACTCAACTCCACCTTTATTTCTAAAGCACGTTTAAAACGACAGCAGTCGACCAAAGTGCTGTACATAATTAAAAATGGGCACAAATTTACCCTTATCATAGCTAAATGAATTAAAAATAACAGTAAAATTACAACAGGCAATAAAACAGATAAAAGACAAAGTAAAATAAAGAGTAAAAAGTAGTAAGAAATAATTGAATTTGATTTAATTTGTGCCTGCACAGTCTCTTTGAGCAGGTAGAAAACAAACATGGAAAAACTTGTTTACTTATGTGGAAAGAGGAACCGTAACAAGTTTTCATCATCCATCAGAAACATATCTGGTGCACATATAATCAAGAGTGATGTTTTTTGTTTGTTTTTTAAATGCTTCACTGAAGGTGTGCTGGCTGTTATTTTTGCTGCGTCAGCACCGCACTATAGAACAGTGATACCGGCACGCACTGCTGATGTTCTATATGAATAAAGTAGACTTGTTGCGTACTGACTGTGAAGCAGTGTGTTAACGTACTTTTAAAACATGCATTGCGCTCTGTTCTGAATGCAGTCACAGCACTGTCTGACTGCTGACTCCAATGACACTGCAAAGTGATAGGAAATGCGCACAGCTATATATTGAATCAGGTTTCATTTACTCTACGTCAATCAATGAAAAAGGCCCAGAAACCTCACGGAAATATGTTGGTATTTGACCACATCTCCTTCTGAATGGGCCTGAAAATAATCTTGTCATTTAGGTCACGTTAGGTGCATGCTGCACTTGTCTGACAACTCCACGCACTCAGTACTGTCGAGCGGTCAAGCCTTACAGTTAGTTGAGTCCTGTAAACACATCGACATGATGCAGGGCAGTGCAGAACTACAAAATAATGATATTAGAGATTGTGCTTTTATTTGCTCCATGCACTGAAGGAGGAAGATGGTGAAAAGTGTGTAGCCGAATGGCCCAATTTATGTTCCAAGCAGTGATCCAGAGAGAAACACAGTACATCCATTTTGTTATGTTACAGCCTCATCCAGGGATGGGTGTGGTGTCTGTTTTCTGAGACACTCCTGTCCTGTGCACCGGCAACATCTCCTGTATATTCACTTTGTGAGCTGTTTTGGAATTTGTGTCTGTAGCATGGCCAAAACAGAGGGTCACCCCTTTGAGTCTGGTCTGCTTGAGGTTTCTTCCTCAGAGGGAGTTTTTCCTTACCACTGTTGCCTGTGTGCTTGCTCTGGGGGTTGGTAAGGTTAGACTTTACTTGTGTGAATTGCCTTGAGCCAAGTTTGTTGTGATTTGGCGGTACAGTGGTCGCTCGTTTATCGTGGGAGTTACGTTCTAAAAATAACCTGCGATAATGCGAAATCCGGGAAGTAGTCAGCGCTATTTTTTGCAATCATTATAGATGTTTTAAGGCTGTAAAACCCCTCACTACACACTTTATATGCCAGATTTGGCGCAGCTCCACACAGCAGACAGGAGGGCAGTGTGAGTGGCCCGCTGCTGCGTTTACCGAGCCCGCAGACTCAGTAAGTGCATCAGAGGCAGTGAGAGCATTCGTGGTGATGCCGACCGGTGCTGCGACCGGCCCGCCTGATAAGGACGCAGAACACAATGTGCTGTTATAAAAAAAAAAAAAGCATGCAAAATTGCACTAAAACAAATCCGCGAAAGGTGAACCACGTTATAGCGAGGGACCACTGTATATAAATGAAATAAATTGAACTGAATTGAAATGCACCTTGGGCAGCAATTACAGCCTCATGTCGTCTTGAAGACAATGTATCTTTGGACAGTTTTGTCCATTCCTCGTCGCAGTACCTCTCAAGCTCCATCACGTTGGCGCGGGAGCGTCAGTGTATAGCCATTTTCAGATCTCTGCAAAGATGTTCAATCAGATTCAGGTCTAGGCTCTTGCTGGGCCACTCAGGACATTCACAGAGTGATCCTGAAGCTACTCTCTTGATATCTTGGCTGTGTGCCATTATCCTGCTGAAAGATTAACCATTGCCCTAGTCCGAGGTCAACAGCACTCTGGAGCAGGTTTCCATCCAGAATGTCTCTGTACATTACTGCATTCATCTTTCCATCAGTCCTGACTAATCTTCCAGTTGCTGTCGCTGAAAAACATCCCCACAGCATGATGCTCCCACCACCATGCTTCACTGAAGGGACGGTATTGACGAGGTGATAAGCAGTGCCTGATTTCCTCCAAACATGACGCCTGGCAGTCACAACAAAGAGTTCAATCTTTGTCTCTTCAGACCTAAGAATGTTGTTTCTCATGGTCACAGTCCTTCAGGTGCTTTTTGGCAAACTCCAGGTGGGCTGCCATGTGCCTTTTACTAAGGAGTGGCTTCCATCTGGCCACTCTACCATACAGGCCTGATTGGTGGATTGTTGCAGAGAAAGGTTCTCCTCTCTCCACAGAGGATTGCTGGAGCTCTGACAGCGTGACTATTGGGGTTTTGGTCACCTCCTTCAATAAGGCCTTTCTCCTCAGATCGTTCAGTTTCAACAGGTGGCAAACTCTAGGAAGAGTCCTGGCGGATCCGAAATTCTTTCATTTACGGATGATTATTTCTTCGTTTTTTTTATTTTTAATAAATTCTTTAAAAAAAAAAGAAAAAAAAGTTTTTCACATTCTCATTATGGGATATTGTATATAGAATTTTGAGGAAAAAAGGAATTTCAGCCATTTTGGAATAAGGCTGTAACAGAACAAAATGTGGACAAGTAAAGCGCTGTGAATATTTTGATACACTGTATATATACCACAAAGTTTGTGCACAAGATATAATTTATTTGTACGGTTCAAACAATGAGTTCCCACGTTTGATAACTTTGTACACTACGTTGAGCTGAATGTACACACAGCATGCTAAATTGAGTGACACGGAGTGAGATGTTATTACTGTGTGTTCACATAAACAATAATAATAAAAAAATAATTTATTGAGCAGAGAATCAATTTTGTTTGCCCAGAGAGTACATGCACACAGACAAATGAAGGTTTCTGCCATATGCACTGATATAATCATTGAATTATTGATCTGTTGTGTGCAAATTAATCAGCCCAAATCAAACCATGGATGCATATCTTGCGTGCTCGCAATAGCATATTGAGCATTACAATTTTCTTTTTCTTCCAAATTTTTACTCTCTATCATAACTCCGGGGATCCATGACTGAGCTGAGGGCACCTTCACATGCACAACATGGAGGTCTGGTCCCTCAAAGGTGCACATCTTTTTTCTTGTGTGTGTGTGTGTGTGTGGGGGGGGGGGGGGGGGGGGGGGGTCTACGCTCCATGAAGATTTTCAACAACCTTACAGCAATTCTTTTGTGGAAGTCTGAAGGACATTGGCCACTGGTGAGGGTAATGAGTGGTACCATTCTCATGTTGTACCACAACATACTGATGTAATTTTAAGTCTATACCACACATTCCCACTGTGATGTTGATTGGCAACACCCTATTGTACACTACAGTGGACTACACTGTATGCCTATGTGTTGACCTTGCTGTAATTAAGACATTACACAGCAGATGCTGTCAGCTCATGGCAAAACAAATCTGAAGGATAGACTGTGGTGATGTAATATACTACGTAAAATACACTCAGGCAACAACTTAAATCTAGACTAAGACCAATGAAGCTTGTAAAATAGGGCTTGTAGTTAGGCATGCTGGAAGCACACACTGTGGTTTCCCACAATCATAAAAAACTGCAAGGTTAGGTTACCCCTGAGCATGAGTTGTTGTCATTTGGACCTGGGAGTTCAACAGCTGCGGACGACTTGGAGCCAAACCCCAGGCGTGCTCAGCTCAATGGGACAACAGTCACGGCCCTGTCCGCTACACTTGAAGATGTTGTCTTAAGTGCTCCGTCTTGTTGTTACAGCAATCCCAGTCTTAGATAGCGGAGCCGTATTGCCCAAGACAACCTGAAGAAGACTGTCAGCATTCTTCACATCACAGGGGCAGGTTTTTCTTGTCACAACTCTCAACAGCCTCTCAGTAACTTTATTGTGAATTCCAACATTGAATGTCATGGAAAATTGACAATTTCAATGTTAAATTCAAGTCTGAACAGACTGCTAAACCCAAACCTAAACACTGAGCACTGAAACTGACAACCTATGACACAATTACGACTCTCCTTGGTGTTAAATGGTAAATGGTAAATGGACTGCATTTATATAGCGCTTTTCCATCTGCATCAGATGCTCAAATAATGCCTCACATTCACCCCGATGTGAGGGTGCTGCCATACAAGGTGCTCACTACACACCGGGAGCAACTCGGGGATAAAGGACCTTGTCCAAGGACCCACAGAGATTTTCTGGTAAGGCTGGGATTTGAACCGAGGATCCTCTGGTCTCAAGCCCAACGCTTAACCACTAGACCATCACCTCCCCCACCTATGTCACATTGCAGTTACTTATGGTGCAGTGACACGAGCATGACTTTGATTCATGGACTAGCATGACGTGTTGTGCTGGAGCGTAAACACATCTTTAACTGGTGCAGACTGAGCGTAAGAGGCGCACCGGTGCGTGCTATTGTGAGCAGAGAATTTTGAAGCGTTCAAAAAATCTTTCACACACAAATGTTGTGAAATTTCTTCATGACGTGCAGCTGTCAAGTGGAGTAAAGAAGAAGTGAACTGAGCGAATGATCAGCAGATCGCATCAGAGCGCAGCTCGTTTGAAGGATTATAACAAGAAGTTAAATGTGTTATAAACATACTTTAACAGCTGTACACAAGAAGGAAAGAACACACAACTGATTTACAAAGACATGACAATGTAAACATGACAAATAATTACCTTTTTAGACGGCTGAAAATGCTTTATTCAGCTTGTGCGCGTGAACGGCACCAGCTGAACCCTCCTCTGTGATTCAGGAAGCAATTACAGCCGTTTTCAGTGGCCAATTTGCAGAGAAAATGATTAATCCACCAAGAAATACACAGCATCCAGTGCAGAGCACGTGGCACCCGGCAGAACAAAGAACGGCATCCAGAAGGGATCACAGTGGGTGGGATCGTCACAACGGCGGGTGTGCTAGTGCATGAATCAAAACCATGCTCGTGTCACTGCGCCTTTAATGGAAGACATACTCTCAACATAGGATTATTCAAATTGGATGTAACACATTGCCTACTGTGCCTTCCCAGTCTCTATTGTAAAGTGCCTTCTTTAGCTATATTGATTTGCATTTTTACCTTTTATAGGGATACTATGTATACCTTGTAAACATACATGCAAGCCAGCTGCTATCGATAACAGAGCTGGCTTGTTACTACACGGGTAAAGGTGCCCTGATACATGCACGACTTTGACCCGCAAACTTACACGCACATCATCATGATGATCTAAATGGTAAATCGACTGCATTTATTGATGCCTTTACGGAGTCAAATCTTGTGCGTAATTGCGTTCTCGCTGGGGAGGCCAAGATTTCGTTGTCAGACAAAACAAGCGGCAACTTGTTTGCAACATTGCGTCGTTATGGAGGTGAGTTCAACCAAAATATGTATTTAGGTGTTTAGCTAAGAGAATCGTGAGTCTTTAATGTGAGTTTTATATATAAAAAAAAAAAAAGTGTGTTGCTGTTAGGGTTGTGTGTTGGGAACCGGTTCTTTTCGGGTATCCTTAAGAAATGATTTGATCCATCGACATCAATAGCATTTTTGTGTATCGATTCCCTTATCGGTCCTTTAGAGTGGCCGTTGTTTTTGGGGATGTTTGTCAGGAAAATTATCATTTCTTTACATTGATTACACACCCTGCAGTGGGTCGGTATAATCAACTATTTCTACAGCTTTGCTTTGCTTTGAACCTTGAACGACTAAAGCAGTACTTTGATCTTCGATCTGCTGCTTCATTGGTTCTTTGTTTTATTTTGCTTTATCTTCATTTTTCCCTGCTAAATCCCTAAAGAGCATATGTCTGTGAGTAATAGTTACCTTTTTTATGTTAAACCGACCTGTTATGGTCTTTTGAAACAGTTGATAGATGTATTTTATAACTTAAAAACGGGACCGATGCTAACGTGTTAGCATGTCTATGGCATTTTCAATGTTAAAGTTAGCATTAAGCTGAGCCATTATCAAGCCTCCCTCCACAATGCGCAAAGGATTCTGGAATACTCTAAAACTGTGAATATAGTGCTTCTCCATCTGCACCAGATGCTCAAAGCGTTTTACACATCAATGTCTCACATTCACTCCGCTATGCAAGGCACCCACGACACACCGGGAGCAACTCGAGGATTAAGGACCTTGCCCAAGGGCCAAATGTCCACCCACTGTGGTCCCAGCTGAATGCCATGCTTTGTTCCACTTAATGCCCCGCATTGTGCGCTGGACACTGCATATACAAAATAATTATTTTGCACTGGATTAATCATTTTTTCTCAGAGTTGGCTGTTGAAAACACCTCTAATCGCTTCCGGAATCATAGAGGACCATTTCAGCTGGAGCTTTTTTTTCCTTCTCTCTTTCCTGCGCTTCATAAGGTGGAGAATGTATCTGGAACCATCGAACAGGTATTTGTCATGTTTATACTGTAATAGCTTGCATGTTCTTCCCTTCATATGAGTAGCTGTAAAATTATGTTTATGATAGATTTAGCATTGCATTACAATCTTTCAGACAAGTTGTGCTGTGATGTCGTGTGCAGACGCAATCACATGCAGTGTTTTTGAATTGTTTGCGCAATGTTCGCGTGAAGTTCACATTATTAATGCAAGTGTGCAAAATTTTCTTTGCGCTCATGCATGAAGCCGCATACAGTTTACAACAGTTTACAACGAGTTTGAGACGTGTTTACTCCTGCATGAGCAAGTGTGCGAATCTAAGTTGTGCAAAGGTCAGGGCACCTTAACAAACAGGGAGGCTTGCAAGATGAGCTTCAATCACAATCATCCAATTCAGATGGATAACTTGTAATGAAACTTGGATGTGTTACTATGACTTACAGTGCAAACAGGAAACAATGGAGAAGATCCATGTTGGATGTCCAAATCCCAAAAAAGATCAAGAAATCAAGTTTCACTTCTGTGATTCATACCAAATGGAAGTACAGAACAAATCAGTTTCTTGAGCATATGCTACCAGGTGTTTGCTGCTGCATCCCAAAGAAGACAAATGAGACCTCAGCACCACACCAGTCTAGAGCCTTATGTGGTTTCATACTGAATATTTTAGCAGGAATTAGAATCTCAAATTTTCCAACAACTCCTGTTGGGTATATATATATATATATATATATATATATATATATATATATATATATATATATATATATATACACGAGGTCTGTTAGAAAAGTATCCGACCTTATTATTTTTTTCAAAAACCATATGGATTTGAATCACGTGTGATGGGCATCAGCCAAGCTTGAACCCTCGTGCGCATGTGTGAGTTTTTTCATGCCTGTCGGTTGCTTCATTCGCCTGTGAGCAGGCTTTGAGTGAGGTGTGGTCTACCCCTCTCGTCTATTTTTTATTGCGAATAAATGTAAGAATGATTTGGATCTTTGCTGCATCAATTTTTTTCCAGAAACTGTAAGAGACCTCCAGGTGGACACCGTTCGAAAAATTAATATGGCTTTCAGGGACGATTTTATGGGGATTAAACAGATTAAAGAGTGTTACTGCCCCTTTAAGGACGGCCCACAACTGCTGAGAGCGCAGCGCGCTCCCAGCGCCGATGGACAGACTGACACCCCGTACAAACAACCAGATCATTTCCAACGTGAAAGCTTTGTTGATCCGGGACCTCATCTGACTTTCACAAAAAGGCAGAAGATGTGGACATCAGCACTTTTTCCGGCACATTCCACCGTTACAGGAGTTTTTTTTTCATGGAAAAAGAAGCCGAGGGATGCGCCACGGAGCCGTTCATTACGCGGGACAAAACCACCTCGGTGTTGGTCTCTCAGGATGGCTTAAAGGTGGATTTCAGACGGATTCCGGTTGCTTTCCAGTCGTGTGAATATCCGATTGTGATTGTGCATGAGCTGGACATGCCAGAACATGTCCTGTGAGGCTTCATCACGGCGTTTCTTTTCGCCATGCAGCTCCGCCGCGATGCGTGGAATTCCTCCGCCTTTGTTCCTCTTTCCATGACAAAAACTCCTGTAACAGTGAAATGTGCCGTTCATTTCTAAACTGGATGCTGTCTTGATCCGGTATGTCCTCTGAGTAGCACAGGAATTGTGAAAAGACGTGGACATCAGCACTTTTTCGGCACATTAAGACAGACATGCGGAGGAGTTCGGCGCGTCGTGGTGCAGCTGCTCGGCGCAAAGAAACGCTGTGATGAAGCCTCACAGGACATGTTGGGGCTTGTCCAGCTCAATTTCTCGGATATTCACACGACAGAAAAGCAACCGGAATCCGTCTGAAAGCCACCTGAAAGCCGTCCTGAGAGACCAACATCTAGGTGGTTTTGTGCCGCGTCAAGAGCGGCAAAAAAAAACCAAAACCGGAATTGGAATCCGTCTGAAATCCACCTTTAGGCCGTCCTGTGAGACCAACACCGAGGTGGTTTTGTCCCGCGTAATGAACGGCTCCGTGGCGCGTCCCTCGGCTTCTTTTTCCATGAAAAAAAAACTCCTGTAATGGTGGAATGTGCCGGAAAAAGTGCTGAAGTCCACATCTTCTGCCTTTTTGTGAAAGTCAGACGAGGTCCCGGATCAACAAAGCTTTCACGTTGGAAATGATCTGGTGCTTTGTGCGGGGTGTCAGCCTGTCCATCGGCGCTGGGAGCGCGCTGCACTCTCAGCAGTTGTGGGCCGTCCTTAAAGGGGCAGTAACACTCCTTAATCTGTTTAATCCCCATAAAATCGTCCCTGAAAGCCATATTAATTTTTCGAACGGTGTCCACCTGGAGGTCTCTTACAGTTTCTGGAAAAAAATTGATGCAGCAAAGATCCAAATCATTCAAACATTTATTCGCAATAAAAAATAGACGAGAGGGGTAGACCACACCTCACTCAAAGCCTGCTCACAGGCAAATGAAGCTACCGACAGGTATGAAAAAACTCACGCATGCGCATGAGGGTTCAAGCTTGCCTGATGCAATCGCACGTGATTCAAATCCATATGGTTTTTGAAAAAAATAATAAGGTTAAGGATACTTTTCTAACAGACCTCGTGTGTGTATATATATATATATATATATATATATATATATACACACAACCCCTGGCAAAAATTATGGAATCACCGGCCTCGGAGGATGTTCATTAAGTTGTTTAATTTTGTAGAAAAAAAGCAGATCACAGACATGACACAAAACTAAAGTCATTTCAAATGGCAACTTTCTGGCTTTAAGAAACACTATAAGAAATCAGGAAAAAAAAATGTGGCAGTCAGTAACGGTTACTTTTTTAGACCAAGCAGAGGGAAAAAAATATGGACTCACTCAATTCTGAGGAATAAATTATGGAATCACCCTGTAAATTTTCATCCCCAAAACTAACACCTGCATCAAATTAGATCTGCTCGTTAGCCTGCATCTAAAAAGGAGTGATCACACCTTGGAGAGCTGTTGCACCAAGTGGACTGACATGAATCATGGCTCCAACACGAGAGATGTCAATTGAAACAAAGGAGAGGATTATCAAACTCTTAAAAGAGGGTCAATCATCACGTAATGTTGCAAAAGATGTTGGTTGTTCACAGTCAGCTGTGTCTAAACTCTGGACCAAATACAAACAACATGGGAAGGTTGTTAAAGGCAAACATACTGGTAGACCAAGGAAGACATCAAAGCGTCAAGACAGAAAACTTAAAGCAATATGTCTCAAAAATTGAAAATGCACAACAAAACAAATGAGGAACGAATGGGAGGAAACTGGAGTCAACGTCTGTGACTGAACTGTAAGAAACCGCCTAAAGGAAATGGGATTTACATACAGAAAAGCTAAACGAAAGGCATCATTAACACCTAAACAGAAAAAAACAAGGTTACAATGGGCTAAGGAAAAGCAATCGTGGACTGTGGATGACTGGATGAAAGTCATATTCAGTGATGAATCTCGAATCTGCATTGGGCAAGGTGATGATGCTGGAACTTTTGTTTGGTGCCGTTCCAATGAGATTTATAAAGATGACTGCCTAAAGAGAACATGTAAATTTCCACAGTCATTGATGATATAGGGTTGCATGTCAGGTAAAGGCACTGGGGAGATGGTTGTCATTGCATCATCAATAAATGTACAAGTTTATGTTGATATTTTGGACACTTTTCTTATCCCATCAATTGAAAGGATGTTTGGGGATGATGAAATCATTTTTCAAGATGATAGTGCATCTTGCCATAGAGCAAAAACTGTGAAAACGTTCTTTGCAAAAAGACACATAGGGTCAATGTCATGGCCTGCAAATAGTCCGGATCTTAATCCAATTGAAAATCTTTGGTGGAAGTTGAAGAAAATGTTCCATGACAAGGCTCCAACCTGCAAAGCTGATCTGGCAACAGCAATCAGAGAAAGTTGGAGCCAGATTGATGAAGAGTACTGTTTGTCACTCATTAAGTCCATGCCTCAGAGACTGCAAGCTGTTATTAAAGCCAGAGGTGGTGCAACAAAATACTAGTGATGTGTTGGAGCGATCTTTTGTTTTTCATGATTCCATATTTTTTTTCCTCAGAATTGAGTGATTCCATATTTTTTCCCTCTGCTTGGTCTAAAAAAGTAACCGTTACTGGCTGCCACAATTTTTTTCCTGATTTCTTATAGTGTTTCTTAAAGCCAGAAAGTTGCCATTTGAAATGACTTTAGTTTTGTGTCATGTCTGTGATCTGCTTTTTTTCTACAAAATTAAACAACTGAATGAACATCCTCCAAGGCCGGTGATTCCATAATTTTTGCCAGGGGTTGTATATGCGCGCATGTGTGTATAAACTGTCTTATTTTAAGGCATTTAATATCTCGAGATACCACAATTGTTGGTGCTATGCTGCATGTCAGAAAGACTGAGCTCATACTGTACACCCTGATGGAAATTTAACATTCTCTTGGACTATTCTTCCTAATTCGCAATACGATCCGTCTTTCCTGCTTGTGACATTTCCCAAATAATTATATATAAATACAAGCCGCTGTTTTACAGATAATTCTTCCACATTCAATAGCACAATCATTTTTCACCTCTGACTCCTCAATCTTGTCTCTTATTACAAACAATCACTCTGTCAATGTGGCTATTATCGTGACTTCTCCAGGGTTAGATTACCTTGGGCACTCCACCTTTACTATTACTGCCAGAGAAAGACAGAGTGAAGGCAAGTGTCAATAGACCGTAAACATTATGGTACAAAAGATCCTAAGATTTTGCTCATCTTGTAAAATTTGAGCATTTGCAACTGTGCACTTGTGAAAGAGGTTGATGATTGGTGCATTTTGTTTTAACTCTTTATAATATATGGGTATTTCTGACCACTTTTCTGTCAAAAACATACTGAATCCCTTTGACGCTTGAACACATATAATAAAGGAGAGATTCACTTTGTAGTAAATAACAGACGAGCAACGTACCTACACTGACTTGAATATGTGAAAACAAATGTGTCAAAACAGTTGAGGAATGTAATTTAGCGTAGCACTTGATGTCTTCCATTTGATAAAAAGTTCTGGAGCAATGTTTCAAGACTGAAATCGCTCATTTGCAGTACTGACGAAAAGTTGTGATATCATCCACAACCAAATGCTCTATCAATTCTTTAATTATTCTGGTTACCTTAGCCTGCAGTCCATTGGGTGGCACTGCTCTCCACCAAGTCATTACAAGTCTATATCCAATGAGAAGCTCTTTCTGTAAGAGAGCGCTCCAAACACTAACTTTTCATTCGGTCATCTCAAAAACCTTATGTACATCATTCACTGAGGTGAATATGCTCATACATGTTTCCTGCATCGGGAGCCTCTCCATTAGTGACGCACGGGTCAAACTGTAACCTGTAAGCTCCAGTGGGCAAACCTGCGAGTTAGGCGGGTGTGGGTTAAATTGGTAAGAAAATATTGTGGGTGTAGGCTTGGTAGGTGAAAAGTGACAAAGCAGGGTTACCACTAATTAATTAATGATTTAGAGATATATTACAGGCTTTCGAAAGGACATACAGTGGGCTAAGATATGATTACTCTTCCTATTACATACACATACACACACACCAGAGGGTGCACTCTGCGCTACTAAATATTGTAAGCATTTATGTTGTGTTCATGTTGACAGGAGAAAAACCATCCTACCAGTCATCACAGCAGAATTCCTGCTGTCTGCAACAAAGTACGAAGCGGCCATTTTGTCAATATTAACGACAGACAATAATTTACAACAGAGGGTGTGTGCACTACACTGCTTGATACTGTCTGCATGAAGTAGTATAACCTATATTTTACAAATCTCACTGTAGCCAATCATAACTGTGAAATATTAATTATAATACATTTACGGTCTGCTAGTACTCTGTTTTGTCTAAGGAAAACCTGTAGCCTCCAGGTGCCACATGTCACGTTTTTTTTCTTCTGCAGGCCTCCTGTCTTATGCACCAGCATGGATTCCCAAAATCTCCCCAAATTGCCTGTATAAATTCCTGTATTGTCTATTGTGTCGGTAGCATGGCCCAAGCAGAGGGTCACCCCTTTGAGTCTGGTCTTCTTGAAGTTTCTTCCCCAAATCAGAGCGACTTTTTCCTTACCACTGTTGCCTGTGTGCTTGGTCTAGGGGTTGGTAACGTTAGACCTTACTTGTGTGAAGCGTCTTGAAGCAACTTTGTTGTGATGTGGTGCTATATAAATGAAAATAAATAGAAACTGAGAGAGACAGAGAGAGAGAAAGCACTCATGTAATATACTCTAGTAACACTAGTGATAAGGACTCCATTGCAACACAGACCCATTGGCTTTTTCCCCACCCCTCCATGGGCTGGGTTTGGGTTATTAATCAGCACATATTTTTAGGGTCAGTCGGTGTGGATGGTGCTTTAAAAAATCTTTACCTGTGCGTCATTACTCTTCAAGCCAACAGAGCCTCCTAATGACATTTTTGCCCATTCAGTGGCAACAAGAAGTGGTTTACTTGAAGGTTTTTACCTTGCCCTGTCCAATAGCATTATGCAGTTGGTTAGTCTACAACTGTGTTTTTGTTCTAAATTAATATTTGCACCAATTACTTCCGTTTTTGTCCAAACTGAAAAGATGAACCCCAAAACATCTGCAATGGAGCCTAGTTTAAAAAATGGTGGTGTTCTCCTGTAAAGCATGTGGTTATGTGGCTCCATACTTTCACAGAAAGACAAGTTTTGAAAGTGGCATTTTAGATTACGTTATGACATGTTTGTCTATAATGTCACTTGTTCACAGAATTAGCCACAGTTTCAGTGGTTTCCTGTTGGCCACAAAGTTCTGAACATCATGAAACACACACACAAATGCCAGAACAAATTTTATAGAGGCACACTGGTAGTTGTACAGCCACTGCACCACCTGATGTCAGTGAGGTTGCTGCTTACCTCAGTGGGTACATGGTGACAAGAAAACTACGAAGCTATCCGGGGAGGAAGCCCTGGGTTTACACTGAGTTGGAAGCAAATGTGAATTATTGATCCATGTTCTTAGTCAGCCCTAATGAACACATAAGAGTTCTATTAATTACACCTATTGGAGTCTTATGTTTTTACTGAGGGTAAGTTCATCACTATATTAATAGCAAAAAGGTAAATCAATCAGAACATCACCAACATTATTTTCCAGTTTACTTCTCTTTACACAATACGGGCAGCAGGAACTATTTGGAATCAATGCAACACACATTTTTATCCAGCCTCTTGAAGAAATTGCTTTCCCTGAGAAGTTAGGCTAATAAGGGACACATTAATGTTGAAAAAACATAGTTGGAAAACAACCCTATAGAGTAGATCCAGGGCAATTTCATCATAAATTACTTCCCTGGACAAAGTTCATCTTTGAGTCACCCAGAAGAGCCGGCTTCTTGATGGTAATAGATGACTTCTCTCAGAACAACCTGGCTAGAGGTATAAAGAGGTGAAAGTTGGAAGACGAGCACTTTGTTCAATGAATAGAGTGCACCAAGAAGCAACAATAGCAAGCGGGATTAGATGAATACACACAATTATGGAGTAATCTGACAAGTGAGCTTTAAGGCCCGTGAGGAGAGAAAATAAGCATAGGTGCAGCTTTAGACTCTCTGAACTTTAGGCCCAAATCTCTGCAAATCAGCAATTGTACAAATAGAATTGCAAAAGAGGCATTCAATAAAAAACCACAGTTCTGAAATTCATGTGCATGAACAGTTGATGCATAGGTTATTTGGTCTGCTGGAGAAAGGTGATTCTTCAGAAAAGCATAACAGATTGTATGATCGACTAACATTTGCAAAGCAGCACAAAAGACTGCACAGAGATGAAAGGTCATCTTATTGTTGTTGAGATTTTCCTGATCACTTCCCGTTTTTCTTTTGAAAACAAAATCAGAGCATGTCTGACTTTATGTTCAAGTTTAGCAAACAGATGAATTTCACTGACATTACTCAGGGTTTTTCCTGGTTCAATTTCTATTTATTTTCATTTACACTCAACAAAAATATAAACGCAACACTTTTGGTTTTGCTCCCATTTTGTATGAGATGAACTCAAAGATCTAACACTTTTTCCACATACACAATATCACCATTTCCCTCAAATATTGTTCACAAACCAGTAAAAATCTGTGATAGTGAGCACTTCTCCTTTGCTGATATAATACATCCCACCTCACAGGTGTGCCATATCAAGATGCTGATTAGACACCATGATTAGTGCACAGGTGTGCCTTAGACTGCCCACAATAAAAGGCCACTCTGAAAGGTGCAGTTTTATCACACAGCACAATGCCACAGATGTCGCAAGATTTGAGGGAGCGTGAAATTGGCATGCTGACAGCAGGAATGTCAACCAGAGCTGTTGCTCGTGTATTGAATGTTCATGTCTCTACCATAAGCCGTCTCCAAAGCCGTTTCAGAGAATCTGGCAGTACATCCAACCAGCCTCACAGCCTCACATTTAGAATTTAGTATTTATATAGTATGAGTGACAAACAGTACTCTTCATCAATCTGGCTCCAATTTTCTCTGATTGCTGTTGCCAGATCAGCTTTGCAGGTTGGAGCCTTGTCATGGACCATTTTCTTCAACTTCCACCAAAGATTTTCAATTGGATTATGATCCGGACTATTTGCAGGCCATGACATTGACCCTATGTGTCTTTTTGCAAGGAATGTTTTCACAGTTTCTGCTCTATGGCAAGATGCATTATCATCTTGAGAAATGATTTCATCATCCCCAAACATCCTTCCAATTGATGGGATAAGAAAAGTGTCCAAAATATCAATGTAAACTTGTGCATTTATTGATGATGTAATGACAGCCATCTCCCCAGTGCCTTTACCTCACATGCAGCCCCATATCATCAATGACTGTGGAAATTTACATGTTCTCTTCAGGCAGTCATCTTTATAAATCTCATTGGAACGGCACCAAACAAAAGTTCCAGCATCATCACCTTGCCCAATGTAGATTCGAGATTCATCACTGAATATGACTTTCATCCAGTCATCCACAGTCCACGATTGCTTTTCCTTAGCCCATTGTAACCTTGTTTTTTTCTGTTTAGGTGTTAATGATGGCTTTCATTTAGCTTTTCTGTATGTAAATCCCATTTCCTTTAGGCAGTTTTTTACAGTTCGGTCACAGACGTTGACTCCAGTTTCCTCCCATTCGTTCCTCATTTGTTTTGTTGTGCATTTTCGATTTTTGAGACATATTGCTTTAAGTTTTCTGTCTTGACGCTTTGATGTCTTCCTTGGTCTACCAGTATGTTTGCCTTTAACAACCTTCCCATGTTGTTTGTATTTGGTCCAGAGTTTAGACACAGCTGACTGTGAACAACCAACATCTTTTGCAACATTGCGTGATGATTGACCCTCTTTTAAGAGTTTGATAATCCTCTCCTTTGTTTCAATTGACATCTCTCGTGTTGGAGCCATGATTCATGTCAGTCCACTTGGTGCACCAGCTCTCCAAGGTGTGATCACTCCTTTTTAGATGCAGACTAACGAGCAGATCTGATTTGATGCAGGTGTTAGTTTTGGGGATGAAAATTTACAGGGTGATTCCATAATTTATTCCTCAGAATTGAGTGAGTCCATATTTTTTTCCCTCTGCTTGGTCTAAAAAAGTAACCGTTACTGACTGCCACAATTATTTTTCCTGATTTCTTATAGTGTTTCTTAAAGCCAGAAAGTTGCCATTTGAAATTACTTCAGTTTTGTGTCATGTCTGTGATCTGCTTTTTTTCTACAAAATTAAACAACTGAATGAACATCCTCCGAGGCCGGTGATTCCATAATTATTGCCAGGGGTTGTACCTATTTTTTTTTCTCAAACTTTGTGATTTTGCTCTTTAATGTAACAGTATCCGTAATAAAATTTGAAGTAAGTAAATAAAATGCAAGAAAGTTATCATAACTGTTATTATTATTTCAATCATTTATTTCATTTTAATTGTTGATTCATTAAAAGACCAGAATTTAGGTAAGGATCATTCCACAGAACAGGGGCACAACAAGAGAAAGCTCTATGACTCACAGACTTCTTATTCACCCTAGGGACACAAAGTAGCCCTGCACCATGAGAATGAAAAGCCCGGGCCGGTACATAAGGCTTAATTAGGTTAGCCAGGTAGGGATGTGCCAGCCTGTGAACAATTTTATAGACTAGTAGCAGAACCTTAAACTCTTATCTCACTGGGACAGGAAGCCAGCGAAGGGATGCCAAAATGGGTGTAATGTGGTGGAACTTTCTGCTTTGTGTCAAAGGTCTGGCAGCAGCATTTTGAATCAATTGGAGGGCCCTGATGCTGGACTGCGGTAAACCAGAAAATAGAACACTGCAGTAGTCCAATCTTAACGCATTGTTAGTTATGAATGAAACTGAGGTGGTAGCCCAACACAGGACCAGGAGAGGCTGTTGTGTGGGCCGCCAGAAGAGGAGGTACTGCTGGCCCACCACCAGAGGGCGCCCTGCCTGAAGTGCGGGCTTCAGGCACGAGAGGGCGCTGCCGCCACGGACACAGCCGGGAGTGACAGCTGTTACTCATTACTTCCTGACAGCTGTCACTCATTCTTCATCACCTCACTCCATAAAACCCAGACGTCATCTCCACCTCATCGCCGAGATATCGTACTTCATTGAAGGTAATATCCTCAGCCGTTTTGTGTTACAATATATCTGTATATTGTGAGTGTTTGCAGGAGTACCGGTTCCTCTATCTGTGGAAGCTGAGTGAGTGCAGGACGGCACTCTTTTCCCCTGAGGAATCACTGCGGTACTCATCACATATTGAGTGAGAGGTGGAGGTGGCAGTCCCACCGTTGTTGTTACTGGGTGTACACACACCCACACTTGACTGTCTTTGTTCTCGCCAGCAGTACCAGATCCGACAGTCGGAGACGGTGATCACCTGGGAATTCGGGACTTGGCAGCTCCAGTATTCACCAGGTTCGGTGGTGGCAGAAATCGTGTGGTTCCGGCCCTTCTCAGGACAGACGTCTTCTATCCTCGAGCCTGCCCACACGTCACCTTTGTAATTTGACTGTAATCATATTCTGAGATTGTCTGTATATTCGTTGTGCACATTTCACAACATTAAATTGTTACCTTTTGGCTCATCTATTGACCGTTCATTTGCGCCCCCTGTTGTGGGTCCGTGTCACTACACTTTCACAACAGAGGCATCTTGTTTATGGAACATGTACACAATTCGTCTTAGTCTTGCAAATTGTTGTTCAGTCTTAGTCTTGCAAATTGTTGAATAATAAAGGCATTGAACTGCTTCACCTCAAGGAGCTCTGGTGGATGCTGCTTCCATAAATTATCTGCTCACAGTATTTGACGCTTTGAGCCGATCCATTTTGTCACCCGATACTCTCTCATCTTAATTAACGATGCACCAGATTAAAGTGGCACCAGATTAAAGTGCACAGTGCTTGGTGTTTGCGTCTGTGGGATGAGTTAAAAAATTTATCAACAGAAAAATGACATGATTAATTATTTAACTGAGATGAAGTTAACATCTGTTGAATATGTTAAAATAAAATTGTTTCACTGTGTTGAATTAAAAACCCAAAAGTGCAGCTAGTCCACCAAACCCATGAACACTAGCAGAATGACAAAAATATGAACAAAACACAAATGCTAAAGGCAATGACAGATGACAACCTGATTGTTGTATTTCATGCTACTGCCAAAAGTCATCCATGATTTATTACAAAACTATGTACATCTCTGTTGTGCTCTGCATGCGGAATAGGTCCCTCCCCAAATGCATTTGTATTATGCACTTTAAACCATGTGCTATAGATCCCCCACATAGCATTGGATAACATATGCAACATAATTAAATTTAAGCCAAATATCAATATAATCATTTGTAAGTTTTGTTTCACAAGGAGTTTACTCTTTTTTTTCCTTACTTTGCATTATGGTGAAACTGTAAATAAAGTGAACCAAAAAGGAAATATTTATTTTCAGTATTAGCTATTCTCTGCACAAAGTAAACATCTGTGCTGCACAACAGAATTTTAGGAGTAAGGGCATGTCTTACAGGATTGTTTTGTTGTCTTCCAAGCCATTATAGTCTACAATTACTATTAAATGAAAAAGAAACTAAAAACTGGTTTTTTTTTTTCAAATGTTAATCAACAATTACAGTGATTGCTTGTGCATCGAAACTTAATTTCCCAAGATTTACGTAAAACACAGCATATAATTCAGGGTAATCACATGAGCTGTCAAAAAGAACCATGTGGTGTATCGCTGCTACAAATTTATTACTCTTCTTTAACTCAGAGTAAGCAAACAAAGAAAATCAGGCCAATGACGCCACAGCTTGCAATAGCCAGTGTGAAATCTTTTCTGGTGATTTATCTGATGGGGTCCTGACAACTTTCTTGCAGAATCCCAAAGTGCGCTATCTATTAATTGAACCTGTGTCAGTGCAGGTGAGATTAAGCGTCTACAGCTGCCCACTGAAACGTCTTCTGCAAGCCCAGCTGTGACACAGAAATCAAAGCCTCAGGCACTGAGATGAACTAGCACGACACAGAGCCCAATGCCACTCCAACAAAAACCACAGCACAAATGTCCTGCCTTGATGAATTGCGTTACTTCAGTCCACCGCCACATCTGAACTAGGACTCCAATGCAAAATTTAAAAGGTTACACACTTAAATGATTACAATTAACCATAATTAGGGACGTGCAATATGACAAAATTTCAAATCCAGATAAAGGTCATTTCATACCGTGATAATGACATATCAAAGACATAGTATATATTGTATAATCTCAACAAACTAATACATTTATATGTGTATAATAATCACATGGAAAATTCAGTTTCTTATAACATTTGAAATTATACAGTCAAAAATAAAAATTATTTCACATTTTCTTCTCCTTTCATTTACAATCTTTGGACACATGTAATTAAGTATGTAAAAAATTACTTGACTTTTGAAATGTCCTGCACTTATTGAAGTTCTTTCAAAGAAACTTGCATTTTAACAGTAGATTTTCTAAAATATATAACTTCAATCTGAGATGTCACTGAACTGAAAAACTTTCTTTTTTTATCAGTAAAAATATAAATATAACTGGGAAAAAAAATCATCCTTCCCTTCTTGTATCCCTTCAAGGTCACTCCTCCAAAACAGTAGAAAACGCACTGCTCATTGACTGCTGGAGGTTGCCTGAACAATTAGCATTTGAACACACTGCAGAGACAACATCAGAAGGTCATCTACAGTGTAAGTTCTGCACATACATAAATACTCCTTGCCATTAGGTGGCAGTTGTCTATATACGCCCTTCAGGGAGAGAATCCACTACCCGTGAAGAAACAAAGCAGAAAAGCAGAGTTTATTCAACACTCCTGCTCTTCATTCAGCTTTGCAACAGATCAAAAATGATCTCAATAAGGCTGCAGTCAGTAGCGGCCTCATCAGTCCTGGGCCTTTGGGTGTTGTAAGAACAGCAAAAACAGATTTTAAAAAAAGCAAAACCATGTCACTTCACTTGCACCGATTTGCTAAAACTAGACAGTCAATCAGCGTACATGCTCTCTCAGATGCCGACTACCTCTGATTCAACTGGTTGAACTCACAAAAAAGTCGCGGTCAGTGAGTGCAGAGGGGTGCAAATGAGCCGACTTGTGTCATGATTTCCCAGTGAGGCCAGATGGCCAACCATCGGCTCGGTGTGAACAGACCTTTAGACGGACCTGAAAGTTGATACAGTGTTATGAGGGACTCTCCTCACAGTGACACAGTGAGAATAAGTTTGAGGTTTTAAGGAGGAGCAAATGCATACAAGTGTGCTGGATTTATCATGCCAGGCAAAAGGAGAAAGATGAAATACATTATGAAACAACAGATTTTTTTTCTATTGTCATACGATATGTAGTCAAATCGCACAGCCTTAATCATAGGACTTCAACTTGTGTTTTATTTGCTTAAACTAATTAGAACACATTACTAAAAAAGGTAAATATGCAACCACCACAAATACAGTACCACAGCTCAAAAAAATACAACAGTGCTTGACATATTGTTTGCAGACTTGACTTGAATCATGCCCATGACAATCCTCTTAACTCCACTTCCATCAAACATGATTGTGCTGTCCTTTTCACACAGACATCATAGCAGTAAAAAGCTTCTGGGAGACCCATTTGCTCCCTCTGAGCTTTGTCAGTAGAAGACCCCCTCATCCTCTTACTGCCTCTTCTTGTAAATGCTCTGTGTGGTCCCAGTGCTGAACTCATGGCCACAGCCTGTCTCCACTAGGCACGACTCCTTGCTGCAGAGCCAAGGATTAACAAAATTGGGACTTTTATAATTATACAGTCATAATTCCAGGCCTTTCCTGCTGGTCCGTTTAATTAAGAAGATCATTTTCCTCTGGGGAAGACTGGCTTTAGCATACTTACCGGCTATTTCAAAAGCAGGTATTTCTGAGAAATGTGTAATGCAGTATAAAAGATAATGCAAAAACTATGTGATAGTAGTTGAGAGAGTATGTTAATGGAACTCTGAAGTGTTTTCTTGGTGCTCTGCACTCATCTGATGGCTGTAAATGTGATCCATTGCTGTCGTGTGTCAGTGTGTATCTTGGAAAGTTTGTGTTACCTCCCATACCTTTGTGAATGAAAGTGGAAACGCCACTGATAAGGGAGATGCCTACTCACTCTGGGTCCCATTCCACTATCCAGTGGTCAATGATGCATCCATGCTACAAAGAGATTTCCAAATTCAAATAAAGCATCATACTGGCCTCTTACAGCAGCAGCATTCACACAACTATGATTGGCCACTTGGACTTATACCTGCAGCCTATATTAAATCCAAATTCAGACAGGACATTGTTATAGTGTGAAGAACATTACTCTGGGCTCCGACTGGCAATAATATGGCCGTCATCACTTCCCTCTCAAACAATGGTCCCTACTATAAACCAAAGTAGACTCTGAGGAGCTGCCCCTGGAGAGAGCTCAGTCAGGCCTCTTACCACATGGTCACATCAATACTAGGCAGGAATCACCCTGTGAGCAAACCATGAATCTAATCTTGAGACCTGTGTCAGGGGTCACAACACAGAACTCTTATGAAATAGGACATCTTATTTCCTCCCAACACCCAAACTTCCACCAAACCTGTTATCCCTCTTCCACTTCCCTGTGTTATCTTGTCAGGCAGACCTATCTAGTCCATGGATTCTGACAGGTGTTGTGGGAATACATGAATTGGACTCAGGACTTCACCTTTCAGGAGGTCCATGTGGTGCTCTTAGTTATCTCTTCAATTGTACTTGAAACATGTTATGCATTGTATGTGTACAGTGTAATGTCGATTGTCAGTGTGGGGCCTCCGTTTCACAAGGTCCCTTGATGTGGTCCTTCCTAAAATCGGTGACATCTGAACGCTACACAAGCCTTTGCCAATAACCTTTTAAAGATTTTATTGATAGCATTAGCAGAAAAATGTTTGGACAGTGTGGAAAACAAAAACAAAAACAAACACACACACACAGTGATTCTCACAATTACTTTGCCATTTGATTGTAGATCATATGAACCCAAGACATTTTACATTTTGTTGTGTCACCTTCATTTCATGTGTTACTCTACATCAATTCCTACATTTAAAGCCTGGAACAAATTCCAAAAAAAGTCAGGGCACAAACTTTTACCACTTCTTAACATTGCCATTGTTTCTCACAGCTCTTAAAGAAGAACTAGCTTAAAAATAATTCTTATTTCATCTGATAAAACATAAGAAAAACTTGCATTTCCCACATTTCTTATGAGTTGTTTTTGTTTGTTTTTGATAATTACTAAATCGATTAAAAAAAAAGACAAAGCATCTGATTGGTTAGAAATGTTATGATATATGCATGTGGTGACCAAGCTCCCCCCTTAATGTATCCATACTGAATTATATGTGGAACAGAGGGAGAATGTCAATAAGATGGACTGACAAAGGTTTCACCAAGTTCTGGTGTGATCAAAGGGACTGTCACAAACAGACTCTGTGTGTGGGGTACATACACAGAGGTTTATACGCTTGTTTATATGCTTGTCTAAAAATAGAGCCTGACTCACTCACTTACAGATGCAGCCACTCACGTGACGGCGACTCACTTGCCCCACTGAGAATGGGTTCAAAACCAAAAAATTTGCTGAAAGATATTGCAGTCCCAACGTTATTCGACTTCAGTAAATGTGTAAACAGCCACAGCCAAAGTCTTAATCTTACCTGTTACGCCATTTCACTCGGATTCATTCATTGCAGCCTGATGAAAACTTATCCACATAACTCATCCTCATTGTGGACAACAACGTCTGAAAATAGTTCCTTATCATGAATGAAGAAACGAACCATTTTAAAAGAAGTCCCTCTATGATTTCAGCCTGAACCAAAGAACACTGGAGTTTTGTTCCACAAAAAGTTGAAGAGTCACAGCTGTGCCTCAATTATTAGCATCACATCAGCGTTTATCACAGCCATCAGTCGATTCTTCCCACGATGAAAATAAATCCCATAATCCACCAGCACAAAAATAAAATAAAATAAAATTTAAAAAATGTTAAATTACTGTCATCAGTGTAATATGTGAAAAAGGTGCAGAGCTTCTGCCTTCCAGCTATATATAATAACATTACCCCATATGCTTATGTCACACTACTGGTTTGAATGCAATAACTCTAGTGGTGATTTATTTTTACTAAATATGTTTAGCATGATAATTATTAATAGAAAATGCTCATTTTGAAAATACTGCTGCAAATATTAGTTTTATTTACCACTTTGAATAATACTATTATACCAAAAAAGTTACAAGAGGTCCCTTTTAAAACATTCTGGCATTGAGGATACCAAGTGCTGAAGCATTTCACGTTATGTGTTCCCTTCTTCCTGCAAACACATCTTAAAGAGCACGTGACACAAAATGTAATGGTTTTTTGAGTATTTAAGACTAAAATTAAACAACAGATTGAAACTTTTCCTTTCCTCGTGTGCAGTTACTGAAGCGATAACTATTCTGATTTTGAACTGCGCACCACTAAAAACCAGGAACTTCCCGGCGAGTCCCGACACTGGAGAAGAAGGAGGAAGTGGCATCACCACCGGAACCATTATCTTAATAGGCCCATTACTTTATGGATTTTTACAGGCTACTGACACGCTACTTATACGTTTTAGGACGCTAGTTCTTGCCGACAGAATCCTTTTGATTGGCAGGTGGAGCACTTTTATTGATGAGAGCGCTTGCATGGTGTCGGCGGCTTCTCCACAGTCTTTGAACTTGCAATGCAAACAGGAAAGACACTATCCATCAGCCACAGACACAACAAACATATTACACCTGTAGTTGCCCGTGCCGGTTGCGAATCAGTACAGCAGAGACTCGAACCATCAGCCGCAGACGAAATCAACGGATTACACCTGTAGCTGACCGTGATGGTCACGGATCAGTACAGCAGAGACTCTAACCATCACCCACATACACAATAAACTGATTACACCTGTAGTTGACCATACTGGTCATGGATCAGTACAGCAAAGACTCAAATCATCAGCTACAGATGCAATGAATGGATTACACTTGTAGCTGACTGTGCCGGTCGCAGCTCAGTACAGCAGAGACTCGAAACATCATGGATTTTTCTTCAGCCAGGACAACAAATTAAATTATTTTCAGACATTTTCTTAAAAGAAGCAAGATATCCATTCCATACTATTTTTTTTTTATTGCTGTTCTTATGCTTCATAATAAAAATATTTGAAACTAAATTATTTTCAGACGTTTTCATCAGACTGAAAATGATCTCACTTAAATGGACAGGTAAGACTATATTATTTACTCCTTGTGTCAATATGTAATAACGTGTTACTCTACTAACATACAGTGCACTAACTGTATTCAAGAAGGAAACAAAATTTATTTTAAAAATAGCTGACATTTTCAGTCCCTCGTGACATTTTTCAGATGTGAATGTACCTGTTTGTCAGAAAAAAAATCATAAATAAAAAAATCCACACAATTACTTTTTTTTTGTGATGTCACAGAGAGTAAAACTATTTTTTAAATAAGCTGATACACCAAAGAGCTGCCAAAAAACAATCTATCGTGTCCACCTGCATGCCAAAATGCCAAAACACAAAACAGTGGATGCTGCACTATCATGTACATATCATGTAGGCCATTACACAAGCATATTTTATATTTCCCTTCTTACAGTGTATATTTCTTTTTATTACATTATTACATTTTTATTACATTGCTTGTTACATTCTATTGTTCTTACCAGCATGCTTATTTTATGTTATTTAATTTTTTTCCACCATTTATATTTAGATATTTTATACTTAGTTATTTATATATAGTAGTGTTCAGAATAATAGTAGTGCTATGTGACTAAAAAAATTAATCCAGGTTTTGAATATATTTCTTATTGTTACATGGGAAACAAGGTACCAGTAGATTCAGTAGATTCTCACAAATCCAACAAGACCAAGCATTCATGATATGCACACTATTAAGGTTATGAAATTGGGCTATTAGTAAAAAAAAAAGTAGAAAGCCGCAGAAGAAAAGCCAGAGAGCCGCGGAGCCAGCGAGGAGCACAGAGGAACCAGGAACCCGTGGTTCGGGTCTAGCTGGTCTGGTGCATTACAGGTGGACAGCAGCCTGCGGAACTGTGCTGGAGTGTCTACTTTTGGACTGCGTTTAAAAAAAAAGAAAAAAAAAAAAAGAAGGGACATCTTTAAATGCTGCTGTGAATCTGTGAATTGAAAACCCACACTTTGAAGGGACCAGGTGTGGGAGGGCTGGAGGTTTGGACCAAACTCATGCCTAAATGTGTGCCAACATGGCGTTATCATGGCGCTATCATGACACTATGTGGCTTAGTGTGGCTGATGCAAGCCATTCGAGGCTGCAATGACAGGTCAGTCGTGGCTCACTAGAGGCTGCTACGCAGCACATGCGGGGTACAGAGAGGCACATAGTGGCACCTTCATAGTGGATACGTGATAGATCAAAACGTGGGTCATTCTTCGAATAATCACCCCACACCCATGTGTGGCTCCTTCTTCAGCCTTCATTATTCGGTGGGACCGAGGCTTAATCCTTTTCCCCATGTGGTTATATCAGCAACTGATGAATTACTCTTCTTGATGTAGATATGGGAGATGATGGGTGTTCAGTTTAGGCTTGCGTTCCTGTCCTTTCACACAATGGAATTCCTGAAGATTACCTTGAATCATTTAATGATATTTTGCACTGTAAAGGAAGGCATATGCAAATCCATTTCAGCAGTCCTCTGAAAAATGCTGTTTTAAACATTTCAATAATTTTCTTCTTTTCTGCCCAGCTTGGCTCCTTAAAGACTCAGCCTTTCGTGGGTACTGCTTTTAAACCAAATCATGATTAAAATCACTTGACATTCAACACACAGCTGGATAGCATCTGTTGAGACTATGATGGAAGCGACTGACATTCCGGCCATGATATGTGAATTACAACAGAGTGCACTGTCACCTCTGAGAATATCAGTTATCATTTCTGACGTGAAAACTTTCAGGTCAGCATATATGTCATCTAAACAGTGTGAAAACAGTGATGGATGTTAAAAGAATAGCGGGTTGCATTCTTTGTTTTGGAGCTAATCTGATGATTTCTGCCCAGCCTGTTAAAGCAGATTATAATCCATTTTTCATGTCTTAAGTTAAGACAGGATATATTAAATCCATTTATCACATAATTGCTGATGCCATTACATAAGAGATTAAAATATTATTAAAATCAGATTATTCTGCAGAACAAGAATGCCTGTCCCTCTAACGTAAGACACAACAGAGAAGAAAAGAGTAAAATAAAGTAATTGGTGGTGCATCTCACACACAAACACATACAAATATATACTAGAGCTGGGCAATGATTACAAATTTTAAATGCAATTAATCACATGATTTCCACAATTAATCACATTGTTATACATAAAATCCAAAAATGAATTCAAAAAGTAGTGTATAGCGCAATGTTATTCTAAATGTTCTGCCATATGAACGAAAGCATGGGCGGCGCCAGGGGGGCGCTAGAGCTCCCCCTGGATTTGTCATAGCACCCCCATGAAAATAATTCCTCATTTATTATTTTATTAATTTCATCCCTTGTCTGCACTGAAACTGAACTTCTCCTATACAATCTTTTTCTTTGTCATTTTCAAAAAGTCTTCCATTCAAGAAATGTCACCGTTCTCACAGATCCAGTGAAACCGCGTGAAAATGCTGTAGTACATATGCCAGGCCTGTATGTAGTGCTGTAATGCTTCTACAAAAAATGGAGAAGACATGGCACTAACAAGGAAAGCTAAAACTTTAGAAGCCGACTCATGATTAAATAAAGACTTTTAATCTGACCTGTTCCCAGGATTCATAATCACAAATGAAAACTGTTCTCCACATGACACGCTTGTTTTGGAAGATTCGTTATGATGGAAGTTACTTGTTCTGGCTTTTTAAGGGGTTTTTAAGAATTCCATCAGTGTCTGTCTGCTCTTGGTGAGTTTCTCAACCTGCTTTGTCCCACCACCAAGAAGTTTAAATTACACTGTAAAATTGCCCAGTGATGTCCAATAGTCCCCACTGAGAGCTACAGCGGGTGCACATTTTAAGATGTGGCTTTTGCAGTCCTCTCCTTTATGGTGCATATTAAGGGAATCTCATACATGCCGTCATTTGTTGTGATTCTCAGAATGTCTCTCAGACCGACATCTTCCACAATCTGCCTGCAGTCTGTAGCAATCCATTTTGCTGTCGCATTTGTGAGCTTCTCTTGTCTTTGTTAATCAAGGCAACTGATTGACAAAGGCCGCAATGTGTTTCTTTGAATGATTTGCTGGTATCAGCTGTGTGTGCTGCATTTAGGTGATATCTAAGGCTAGAAGTACTCCGCTGATTTAAAAAAAAACAACTGCGTTAACATGCAATAAAAAAATTGTCGGTGTTAATTCATTAATGCGTTAACGCGATAATAACGCATTAACTTGCCCAGCCCTAATACACATAGGTGTGTGCGTGTGTGTGTGTGTGTGTCTGTGTGTGTGTGTGTGTATGTATGTATGTACAGCATGTCGCAATTCGGCTTTACTCACGGTTAATTTGTGGACCCTGAAAATTTAGACTACTGTGTAAAAGTCAAATTCAATACATGCCCACCACATGTGCGACGGGCAGGCACGTGTCTCAGGTGCGAGGGGAGGGTGTGTGTATAAACTCTGGCCAAATCTGAATCGATGGAAAGGATTTAAAGAGGAAAGCCACATCAAAAACTTTGTATCGTCCAGAATCATCCGCACTGGCAAAGCCCTCATTACATCGTAGAAGTGCACCAGCCCGAGGAGGAAGATCCTGAACACACTCCAGGTGAAGAAATTATCACCATTCAGGAAGGAATAATGCTTCAAAATGGTTGAAACTATTGTAATGTAAGCTGATTTAAAGTTTTTTGGTCAATCTTATTAACTTGTGGTTTCAGATAACTCATGGCCCAATTTTATGGATCCTGAGAGAGAGAAACAGAGCCAGAGAGAGAGACACACACACACACACACACACACACACACACACACACACACACACACACACACACACACACACACACACACACACACACACACACACACACACACACACACACACACACACCTGCGATTTTGCATCAGTTTCTGTGGAATTGTAGAGAAATGTGAAATGAGTGAACTGACTGGGCACAACAAACTGTTCGCACAAACAGATAACTTGAACTTTCTTGTAAATGCATTAATGACTATTTTTGCAAAATCCATTGTGTGCACCATGAAGACAACATCAAAGAAACGCACACACACGCATGCATGCATGCGAAAAGGTATCAGGAAAATGTACATTATGGCGATATCGCCTGCATCTGGAATCGCAGAATGGATGCTACAGTTGTAAGTGGCCATGATATTTCCACTGAGTGTAGACTCCTGTGAAATTACACAGCTTCATGGTAGAGGGGAAAGAAAGAGACATTCCTAAAAAAAAGAAAGGAATTTTCAACCACAGCTTGGCAGAAGGCACAAGCATAAATCAAGCCTAGACTTCAGAACTGCCTACTCCGGACTGATTTACCATGCAGTACCACAATGTTTGTACTTCTTATTGATTGATGTGAATCAAGTCCAAGACAAGTTCAGTTACTTGGAAATGTTCATGCATCCATCCTCCAACTTGTCTAAAGAAAGCAGTGTGTGTGTGTGTGTGTGTGTGTGTGTGTGTGTGTGTGTGTGTGTGTGTGTGTGCATGTGCGTGTGATGATTTACTGTGAACTTATAAAAGACTGCCAATGACCGTTACATGCACATTTTATATCAGGTGTTTCTGTTTTATTTCGCTTATGTGAAAGCATTTTGTTTTGTTGTTGTTCAGTAACAGATTATTAAATATTCTGATGATACAAAATTTGATCAGTTGCATTTTATTCTGAACATACTTTAAATTCTGCACTTAAAATTAAGGGGTGCCAACGATTTTGACCAGGACTGTGTAACACCTTTTGGAACGAGGGTGGTGGACAAGCGTTTCCATTGCAGAAGGTTCTCAGTTCAAACCCACCCCTGTCCATTCTCCAATTTGGAGTTGCCTCAGGAAGGGCATCTGGTGTAAAACCTGTGCCAAATCAACATGCAGATCCACCACAAATTTGCTCTGGCGACCCCAAGTGATATAAGGGAGATGTGTAAGAACTTTTGCATAAATAATGCAAATACATTGCACACAACAACAGAACTTGAACAAAAGCCAATCTCTCTCTCTCACATGGTCACAAAAGAGCCAAAAGGATCGCATTTTACAGGAAATAATGATGTGTCCAGCTATACTATGTAAGCTGTTGAATTATGATTCCTACAGTAAAGGCAAACCAGCCTTTCCAGTGCGGGGGCAACATTTTGGCAGGAAGTGCTACAATTTATGGATTTCGACAACAGAGGAAGACAAACACCCAGTTGGCCAGAAAAGAGGGCTGGCATCATTCAAAGTGTGTAGCTCAGTGCCACTCACAGTCCAGAGGTTTGGCTCTTCTGCAGCTATTTTCAATGTAAAAACAGCCAAAAGACAAAATACGAGTATGCTAGAATTCAAGCTGAAAATCATAGATATGGATAATGACTTCACTTCATGTTGTTATTAAGTAAAATTGAGTTATTAAGTTATGAAGCTGTACCAATACATGCACACACACACACACACACACACACACACACAAGTTGTGTGGAATACAAACTGCTAAAAATTAGGTTTGTCTTGCTGTAATTTATTGTGTTAATTTAATAACTACCATGATCAAACTGTTCAATAGCTATCTGAAATAATATAAATTAAACACATCATATAGTCATCTGTACCAGCTTTCCTACTCACTGAGTTTTTATTCATTTTTCAAATATAGCTGTAGGAAAATAAGATGAAAACAAATTTTATTTTTGCAGTCATTACAGTATTTTTACATAAATACGTAAATAACGTAAATAAATGACAGCTAACATAGTAATTCTGTTGGCCACAGGTGGATTTTTTGCTCTTGCTATATTTATATCCGTGTAATCATTTCTTGGCACACAGTGACTGCAAAATTGGGCAGTGAGTGCAGCACAGAGTGTGTTAATAGTGAGTGCCCTACTTATGAACCTAATGACAGGAGGTGATTGGAACTGATGCCAAGCGCAATCACACTATCGTTTCTCCTAATGCACCGAATCTAATAACAGCACAGCAGGTGCAGCTGGACCATTGGACTCTAATCACAAAATCAGCAAAAGCTCCTTGTTACGCCTAAATCAACTTTCATTGCGAAATGGAGTCACCATCTGCAAGATGGTGCTCATCACTGCAGTGTATCTCTGCACTGTGTAACAACGGACAATACAAAATCTAAAGTGAGCTGAAATGAGCAAAATAACCTGAGGCTTTCTGCAGGAGCTGTGACAAATTTTGCAATCGTTTATTGAACCCACAAATCTGACAAAGAAAATAAAGAAGACGCCACTGCATTTTATCTATGCATGTGCTGTGTCAGTCATTAAAATTGACAACAGAACAAACTGCAGAGCTGTCAGCTGCAAGCTGCATAGGCAAACTGTGACTATGAATGAGAGCTCAACAGCAGTATTTAGCCAGATGTCAACATCTGTTAAGCATATGTGAAATTACTGCACAAGCGTGCAAACCTTTTGACATGCATTCTGTATGCAGACAATACACAACTGCAGAGATAATGTCTGAGATTTCTGGCCACCTTACTTTAATAGAGAAAAGACATAGCTATTAACTTTATAAAAATGTTTTTACAGCAAATTCACAGCCATGGAGACAAGAAAACCTACAAAGTGTGATGTAAAAAAAAGTTATATGAACTACTTGGGCTTTCCTCAAGCATTCTTTTAACATATAATGTATAAAGTCTATAAACAATATCTTTTCAGTTACTGGCACCAATTGATGAAATTACAGCAAATCATCACTTTCACAAGATTTGATTTACACAAGTGAGGGGATGGATACATTAAACATTTTCAAATCACTCAGTGTGTAGTGGACCTCACTCGCATCAAATATGTCTGGAATAGGCCCTTCTCGAAAACTGAATGACTGTGCAACAAAGGGAAATTCATCAAAGGCTGCCAATAACTGTGTCCAGCATGTTCTCACCAGAAAATATTCACTGCACTTCACGTTTTCCACATTTTTTTAAGTTACAGCCTTATTTCAAAATGGAGTAAATTCATTTAGTCCCTCAAAATTCTACTCACAACACCCCATAATGACAACATGAAATAAAGGTTTTGTTTGTTTGTTTTTTGTAATTAAATTAAAAATAAATGAAATCACGTACTACTGTACATAAATATTCACAACCTTAAGTGCTTAATATTCACGATATATTTATACTCTCTACGCAGCCTTATTCCAAAATGGAGTAAATTCAGTTTTTTCTCCTCAAAATTCTATTCCCACACCCCATAATGACAACATGAATTTTGACAACATGATTTTTAATTTTTGCAAATTTATTACAAATAAAAAACTAAGAAATCACATGCACATAAGAATTTCAACCCTTCACTCAATAGCCTTTGGCAGTCTTCCCGGGGAGGTGATGGTCTAGTAGTTAAGCGTTGGGCTTGAGACCAGAGGATACTCGGTTCAAATCCCAGCCTGACCAGAAAATCACTAAGGGCCCTTGGGGAAGGTCCTTAATCCCCTAGTTGCTCCCGGTGTGTAGTGAGTATCTTGTATGGCAGCACCCTCACATCGGAGTGAATGTGAGGCATTTGTGTGTAAAGCACTATGAGTGTCTGATGCAGATGGAAAATTGCGATATAAATGCAGTCCATTTACCATTTAATACGATGCGACAAGATTGGAGCACCTACCTTTGGGCAGTTTTGCCCAATCCATGTTGCAGCACCTCTCAAGCTCCATCAGGTTGGTTGGGGAGCATTGGTTCACAGCCATTTTCAGATCTCTAAAGACTTTGAATTGGATCCAAGTCTGGGCTCTGGCTGGGCCACTCAAGGACATTCACAGAGTTGTTCTGAAGCCACTCCACTGATATCTTGGCTTTGTGCTTCGGGTCATTACCCTGCTGAAAGATGAACCATTCTGAGGTCAAGGTTTTCATCCAGGATGTCTCTGTACATTGCTGCATTTGTCTTTCTCTCAATCCTAACTAGTCTTTCAGTTCCTGCCATTGAAAAAACATCCCCACAGCATGTTGCTGTCACCACCATGCTTCACTATAGGGATGGTATGGGCTAGGTGATGAGCTGTGTCTCGTTTCCTCCAAACATGACACCTGGCACTCATGCCAAAGTGTTCAGACTTTGTCTCATCAGACCAAAGAATTTTGTTTCTCATGGCTCTCATATCTAAGAGACCATATCTGAGAGTTCTTCAGGTGCCTTTTGGCAAACTCCAGGTGGGCTGACATGTGCCTTTTACTAAGGAGTGGCTTCTGTCTGGCCACTCTACCATACTGGCCTGACTGGTGGATTGCTGCAGAGATGGTTGTGCTTCTGGTAGGTCCTCCTCTCTCCACAGATGAATGCTGTAAGTCTGATAGAGTGACCATCGGGTTCTTGGTCACCTCTATGACTATAAGACCCTTCTTCAGGCAGTGTCTTACCTGTGAAAAGGTTGCCCTATACTTAAAACAGAGGTTTACGCTGCCCTCAGTGGCAGATTTTCATCCATCACGTCTGAATCGCTTGCTTTCAAAAAGGAATTGTCCTCCAACTTCTCTGCTATGCAGCTAAGCTTCAACAGGCTAAAAGGAACTGTGGCTGAAATGGATCAGTCCTTGTCTACCTGCACAGATGACATCACACGCCTTCAAGCCAAAGCTGAACATTTGACTAAAGTAGTAGCAAAATTGGAAGATAAATGTGAGTATTTGGACTCCAGATCTCTACGCTATAATATCAGTATTGCCAGTGTTCAAGAAGACAACCCGGCTTCAACAACGGCTAACGTTTCCAAACTGATAAATGAAGCTTTTGCTCTCATGAAGGAGCCACTGCTGGGCACATCCCACTGGGTTCCCAGTCCCAAACCCAAATCAGGTAAATGGCACTGCGCCGTAATAGCAAGGCTCCACTATTATTGTGACTATGTACATATCCTCTTGAAGGCAAAGGAGCTGCAACAAATTAAGGTTCAAACATGACCATATCTGTCTTCCCCGACCACACTGTCAAGACCGCACATGCCCGTGCTGCTTTCAACGAAATTCATCGCATGCTACATGACATGGAGGAGGTCCAGTTCAGTTGTCTTCACCCAGATCAGCTCCACATTACACATGAAAGGGTTCAGCACGACTTCATGTCACCAGAGGAGGCCAAAACATTTATTAAGTCTTTAACTAAATAGAGACAGTACTCTGGGAAGTTTGCTGTTGTTTCTGTTCTTTTTTCGTGTAATTCATATGTTCTGGTGAGCTATTAACACGTTAATATTTCATACAAAAGATGTTCTGCTCATTGTGTTGCCTCAAATTTACCTTTTTTTGGTACTGGGGGGGGGGGGGGGGCAGACCAGTGCTGAGGACTCATTTATATTTTTTTTATACAAATATACTTTTTTGTGTGAAGATGTGTGAATCTCCTTTACTTCTGTTTTGATTTAAAGTTGTCTTTTAACATAGTTATTGTTGCTGTTGTTTGTCATTGGTTAAGTAGTTTTATGATATCATGCATTTACAGCTATTGCTAGTATTTATGGCATTGCAGTTCTTAATAATGCCTTTTATATTTTTAATGTCACTCACTTCTTTGCAGGTTTCACCTGTTAGTTCTAGGTTATCTACTTAGCTGTAAGCATCAACCTGAATATCACTTAGAGAATCTAATGTTGTGTTGATTTGACTGTGTTTGCTCTCTTCAAAAAAAAAAAAAAAAAAGAAAAGAACAAAAAGGCACCTGAAGGACTCTCAGGCTGTGAGAAACAAAATTCTCTGGTCTGATGAAACAAAGATTGAGCTCTTTGATGTGAATGCTCGGCATCATGTTTGGAGGAAACCAGGCACCGCCTGTCACTGAGCCAATACCATCCCTACAGTGAAGCATGGTGGTGGCAGCATCATGCTGTAGGGATGTTTTTCAGCGGCAGGAACAGAGAGACTAGTCAGAATTTAAGGAATAATTAATGCAGCAATGTACAGAGACATCCTGGTTGAAAACCTGCTCCACAGCGCTCTTGACCTCAGACTGGGGTGACGGTTCATCTTTCAGTAGGACAATGACCCTAAAAACACAGCCAAGATATCAAAGGAGCAGCTCAGGACAACTCTGTGAATGTCATTAAGTGGCCCAGCCAGAGACCAGACCTGAATCTGATTGAAAATCTCTGGAGAGATCTGAAATTGGCTGCACACAGACACTCCCCATCCAACCTGATGAAGGTTGAGAGGTGCTGCAAAGAGAAATGGGCAAAACTGCCCAAAGATAGGTGCACCAAGTTTGTGGTATCATATTCCAGAAGACATGAGTTTGTAATTGCTGACAAAGGTGCATCAATAAAGAATTGAGAAAAGGGTGTGAGTACTCATGTAGATGTGATTTCTTAGTTTTGCAAAAATTAAAAAATAAAAGCTTTTCATTTTGTCATTATGGGGTGTTGTGAGGAGACGTTTGAGGGGAAAAAATGTATTTACTCCATTTTGGAATGAGGCTGTAACATAAAAAGTGAAAAAAGTGAAGCACCGTGAATACTTTCTGGATGCCCTGTACAACTGAGATGCTGTGAGTGTTGGTCTTCATTCGAGATTCTTTCCTATAGTTTATCTTTGACTAGGTATACTGGCACTACCATATTAATTATAGTTTGAGCTACGTAATAGGCATCTCGCCAAGGATTATATGGTGTTTAGGACAGCGACAGCATGGAAAACTAGGCTGGTCCTCTCCAAGTCTATGCAATCTGCAATGCAAATCAATCAACTCTGTGTAGCTCATGAAAAATCCTGCAGAACAGCCTGCCTGTGTGCAGTCAGGGTTGAAATGATCGCTTTTTTCATAAGTAGCCATCTTTCTGTGCCAGGTGCCATAACCATCTCAATGCCATCACTCTAATTAAAGATAATCCCACAAGCAGAAAACGTGATGGAAGAGAACTACACAAATACATCAACTCAATCACAGAAAAGGAGATAGAAAGGCAAATAAATGCAGCTTTTAGATTAAATCTTACACTTTCTGGACAAACAATATCTTATGATAATGTTGCAACAGATAATATTGCAGCAGAGAATTTAGTTTATATTTATTGTTCTTATGTAATACAGTCACACATTTGTTTAAATGGCAATTATAAAACTCATTGGACAAGTGACAGTCTGAGGGATTTCTGTTGCTAACTCCAAATGTTATTATGCCTATCACTGTTCACGCTTACACCATCCTGACTCACAATCAACAAGGCTGGACACAATATATATAATCGACACACATTTTCCATTTGTTTGTTTCTCCTCACTGCTGCAAGTCACTGCTTCTGTCCCTCAGAAGCCTGCTCTGTGTATGAGCGCAGACTGTGTAAGAGGCACTTAGAGTTAACAGCATACACACAGATGTCAACCTGACTCCAGAAAGGGCAAAGAGGGTGCAGGTTTCTTTGCAACCAACAACTCCACCAGGTGATTTCATTGATGAACTCATCCCGTCTGCTGTTAATCAGTGAAAACACCTGGTGGATTTGGTGGTTACAAAGGAACCTGCACCCTCTTTGCTCTTTCTGGAGTCAGGTTGACATCTATGCATAAAACAGCGAACCAGCCTGCATCACATCATACACAAAGTTTGGAAGAATAAATGGAATTGGTTTCGTCTAAACTAGGAACCGAAAAGCCAATGTGTACCAATCCAGATTTGTGTTGAATTACTGTCCCCGTACGTGATCAGACTGTGCTGCAATTGTGTTTAAGATGACAACCCCACCAATTAGTTACATTATTCATTATTAATTTAAAGTGTAGGTGACACGATATGCAATGTTTTTTGCAGTGTTTAAGATGAAAATTAAACACCAGTTTGAAATTTATCCTTGACTGGTGCGCAGTTACTGAAGAGATAAATATTCAGATTTTGAACTGCGCGCCACTAAAAACCAGGAACTTCTGGGTGAGTCCCGACAATGGAGAAGAAGGAGAAAGTGACATCAGCACAAGAACCATTATCTTAATAGTCCCATTAATTTATAGATTAATTTATGGATTTTTACAGACTACTGACAGTCTCGTTTCCACCGACTGGTTCAGGCCGGTGCTGCACAGTGTTATCGTGTCAGAACGGTTCATTCTTGCCGACAGAATCCTTTTGATTGACGGGTGGAACACTTATATTGACGAGCACGCACGCGCAGTGTCGCGCAGCTTCTTCACTCCACATGGAGGCAAAACTGAGTATTTTCACATTATTTTATTTTATTGTTTTGGATAATGGTATAATTTCATTGTGTGCAGACTGAGACGTTAAGAGCTGATGAGGGGCTGTGAGTCTTTCAACTTGTGACACAAAGCAGTCCGCAGTGGAAGAAGAGGACACTCCGTTCACAGCAGAGACTTCAACGATCAACCGCAGACGCAATCAACGGATTACCCCTGTATCTGACCATGTCGGTGTCCAGTCACAGATTGGTACAGCAGAGACTCGAACCAGCAGATGCAATCAATGGATTAAAGTTGTGGCGGCGCTGTAACCTGGTGCAAACTGCCGGTGTCACAAAAGGACTTTTCTTACGCCAGGACAAAGAATTAAATTATTTTCAGATGTAGTTTTCCAAATGTGTATAAGTTTTTCATCAGACTGAAGATGATCTCACTGAAATGGACAGGTAAGACTATATATTTACTCCATGTGTGAATGGTTTTAATATTTAATAACATGTTACGCTACTAACGTACAGTACACTAACTGTATTCAAGAAGGAAACAAGATTTATTGAAAAATAGCTGATATTTTCAGTCCCTTGTGTCATTTTTCAGATTTGAAATGTACGTACCTGTTTCTAAGAAAAAAAGCTCCACACTAGAAAAGAAATCATCAAAAACACAACCTCAGCTGTGGTTGCAATTGATTTGGGCTTGAATCATCAGGTCCTGTTCTCGCAATGATGACTTTTATTGTTCAGGATTTTTTAAAATATCAACATTTCATCATTTTAGTGAGTATTTGTGCACATTTCTTGGTGTCACCTACTCTTTAATGATGCATGTGAATTGGTGTAGGATTTCATGGAAGGGATGTTTGCAGAATAGTGACTCTGTCTGCAATGATTTTTAAACTGTACAGCATGATGCTTTATGACCGTAAATTGTGCAAAAATCAAAAAACTTAAAATTGACAAAATATCAAAGGCGGCCTGGCGTGACATGTCGTGCGACTAATGGTGGGGGGGTAATGAGCTGCAGAGAAAAATTTAAAAGAGTTTACATTTACATTTTGTCTCATGGTGCTAAAATGCCTGTAGCTCTCTCCTGCTCACAGAATAAAGCTATTGTATTTAAATTTTTGGACACAGCAGCAAACTCTGTAGCCATCCAACATTAATGCATTTTTAACATTTTAAGCATCATTCATGACCTATGGATATCATCAAATAACATGAAATATAATAGAAAATAATGAAATATTTTAAATTAAATTGCCTCAAGTTGTGGCTCTTGCAATAGAAAAAAAAAATACAATACAAATATTGATTTATTTTATTTTGTTTTAGTCTGCTTCGCTTTAACAAATTTCCAGCCAATTCTGAATGTGCCAAAAGAATAACTAGATTCAACGCCTTTTTCATTTCAAAAGACCTGCACACCCACAGGGTCATGGAAAACCAATTCATAGATTTACTTTTGTTTATATTGCCCCTTTCAAATATAAAACTACATAAACTTCACTTTACTTTCATGGCATAATTTGCCACACCACAGCACACTTGAGCAGCTCCTGAACTTAGCAGCTCTTTGTACTGAATTTGGCACTCATATGAGCCGGCAAAGCCACCTCAAAGTGCTGGGACTCAGGGCTGAGCCTTGGGCCTCACGTTTTCAGTATCTAGTGTTTCACAGGACTCAGTAGCCAAATGTACACCTTGGTCTTTACTTTAACTTTGAGCACTTTTCCTAAAAGGCTAATATGGGTAAATCGCTTGCTGACATTAAGCATATTTGCCACATCATAAATGCAAATCATTGAGGACAAACACAAATTGGCTTTCTTATACACTTCCCATCACTGTTGTTGTTATGGCTGAGGTGTCACTTCTGTTTCTTTTTTATTTTTTTTGCAGGTATGGAATTACCACCCCCATACTCAGATGGTTAACTGCATCTGACAGTTTAAGAAACAGTAAAAATGAATAAATGTTAATTTTGGAGGACTTGTGTTCAGTGCAGTATGTGATGGTGGAAGATATTTTGATCCTGATCTGACTACCATTTTTGGAATGGTGTTGTGCAATGAATGGTTGGTTTCACAACATGGCTATAAATTGACTACTTTCTCTTAAAATATTTATAATTAGGTCAAGGGTTAGGCTTAAAGTTGCTGAAATCCATATAACACCACAAAATCTCAGCAATATAGTGCAGCAGATAAGAGAATACGAGGTCTGTTAGAAAAGTATCGGACCTTTTTATTTTTTCAAAAACCTGATGGATTTGAATCACGTGTGCTTGCATGAGCCAACCTTGAACCTTCGTGCGCATGCGTGAGTTTTTTCATGCCTGTCGATTGCACCATTTGCTGGTAAGCAGCCTTTGTGTGAGGATGTGTATAGACTCTCGTCGTTTTTTCTTTGCAAGGAAATGGCGGAACGACTGGAGCAGCGCGACTGCATCAAATTTTGCCAGAAACTGGGCGACAGCCAGGTGGAAACCATTCGGATTATTCAGACGGCTTTAGTGATGATTTTATGGGCATCACACAGATTAAGCAGCGGTACAACCGTTTAAAGACGTCCGCACAAGGGTGGAGAGCGCCGCGCTCCGGCGGCCATTCAACAGCTGAAATGGCCGGATCATTTCAAAAGTGAACGCTGTTGGTGATGTGGGACCGGCGTGTGACTATCCGAAAAAATTGCGGAAGAGGTGGACAGTCAGCACTTTTTGGCACATTCCACTGTTGACGAAGATTTTGCCATGAAAAGAGTTGCAGTGAACTTCATGCCGATGGCTTTGGCACAAAGCTGGCTGAAGGAGCAAAAGTTCCTCTGTGTTGTGTTGTTGTCACAGGCCCTGTTGTGGCATGCCCACCTCTTCCACCATTCGTAAGATTCAGACTGCTTTCGGTGCTTTTCAGTCGTGTGACTATCCGAGGAAATGCCCAAGCATTGCATTAATTTTTGCATCGGAACAACAGCTTTGCACCCTTCTGAAAAGCTCCTATGGTAAGCGCTAATTACTTCACATGCAGCCAAAGACATGCCAACAATGGGAGTGGCAGAAAGGAAGTATATCATGTGCTCACAATTTTCGTCTTGGCAGAGTCGACGCTGACCTTAGTTTTCATGTTAGTGTCACTCCCTATTTCAAATCACATTGCATTTACAAGAAGAAAAAAAACAGTATGAAGCAAGTGATTTTTTTTCCTCCTATCTGTCCATAGAATCACGTCTGCTGAATAACGGCAAGATGGACAAAAGAGGAACAGAGCAAAGGAATGATCAAATCCAGGGTGATTCTTGTTTAGTTCACGAAAGCAAGATATCCTCCTCCCGTTTTCTATGGCTGCAGAGCAATAGTGGTTAAAATAAATTAATAATAAATAAAGTAAGCAGTGAAAATCCTTTCATTTAGCACAGAGTTGCCATTCATCAGATCTGCTGTTTCGGCGATATTCATTATTAGATTGGGGGGGGGGGGGGCACACAAGCGAGATTAAAATGTTCAATAAAAAATGATGACATCATGGGTACAAGTTTTGATTTCCAAGTGCTCCTACAGTGAAATATGGCAGCCTATTCAGTGTGATAAAGTACGTTCAAGTGAAAACAAAGCGAGAGGGGGGAAAAAACTTTAGTAACCTATTTATTAAATAAATGTAATATGAAGTATATTTGTGACAAGACTGGAGGGCAGCATAATGAATGGGTTTCTCTGAAGTCATTTGGAACAGATAAAAAACTAGTTTAGTTTAATTAGATTTTCAAATGGGTGGGAGTGTTGCCCCAGTTCTGAAGCAGAAGAGCTTTGTCAAGTTGCATTACATAAGCATGGCTGCAAAGGAAGCACAAATCATAGCTAAATAGATATTGTGCATTTTATTGAGTGTCAGAAATGTGAGTAAAAGGTAATACACTTTCCAATGTAAATGTATTTAAGGCAGCAATGGGGGGGGGGGGGGGGGGGGGGGGGGGGGGGCAAGTGTAAAACCTTTCATTTGTCACTGGGAAACACTAACTTCCATAGATTATTTCTGCATTTTGAAAATGCAATAATTCCAAGTCAGCGTGCTTCTATTAATCCTCTGAGGTCCAGGGTAAATTGGCTGTTTTTGACTGCTTTTGGTTTTACCTTTATATTTAACCTTTAAAAAAGTGTTTACATACCTTGTTTTTTTGTCATTGTTTCATTCTGACATACTGTATACAACACAATGGACCTTAAATTCCACAGTAAAAACATAAATTCCAAGTAGAACAAGTTTTTTTTTTTTTTTGACTGTGAAAACCACAAACTTGCTTAGGAAACCATTTTGTCTGAGGCCAGTAAAAAATATGGCCAATTGCGTATTGCAAAGGCTTTGGGTTCTTCCGTGCCGTCTGTCTGTGTACAGCATAAGTCCAGTCCCGATATACTGCCAGAGTGTTCAATTCACAGGGAATATTCTTGAGACTCAGACCTTGGACGAGTTCAAAGATGGCTAACCTTGACCTATTTTAAGAGTTAAAATGATCACACGCTGTTTCAAATTTTTAGCAATGAATCATGCAAAACCCGTTATTTATTTATTTATTTATTGATGGGTGGGGGTGACAGCCAATCAGAGTAGAGCACACTGTGACATCACTGGCTGGTCTCTCTTGTGCTCCAAAACCGCTTTAGGTGTAAAGATAACTGTTTCTCATATATTATGTAACTGCTAGCGAGGTATAAACACTTCTAAAACTGAAAACATTGTTTTTGTAACCTGATAACACCTCTGGTGTGATTTACAAGACAACTTGTGGACGTCAGCATGAACACTAACTTCCACTCTTGTCAAAAGCTGTACGCACACACACGGCCTCTTGCAACTGCCGTTAAAATGTAAATGAAATATTGTTTATGATTAACTGATAGAATAATTGGTTGATTGAGTTTATTGTGCAACATCAATATAAACATACGAGGTCTGTTAGAAAAGTATCCGACCTTATTATTTTTTTTCAAAAACCATATGGATTTGAATCACGTGTGATTACAGCAGACATGCTTGAACCCTCATGGGCATGCGAGAGTTTTTTCACGCCTGTCGGTTACGTCATTCGCCTGTGGGCAGTCTTTGAGTGAGGAGTGGCCCACCCTCTCGTCGTTTTTCTCATTGTTTAGGAATGGCTCAGACTGCTGCTTTGTTTGATAAAAATTTTTCAAAAACTGTAAGGCACAACTGAGTGAACACCATTCGATAAATTCAGCTGGTTTTCGGTGAAAATTTTAATGGCTGATGAGAGATTTTGGTGTGTAAGTGTCGCTTTAAGGACAACCCACGGCGCCTGACGGCGATCTGCGCTCCGAGGCGGCGTCGTCTCGCTGTTTCAAGCTGAAAACTTCCACATTTCAGGCTCTGTTCACCCAGGTCATCGTCAGAGAACAGAGAAGTTTCAGAAGAGGTCGGCATGAGGAGTTTATGCGGACATTCCACTGTTAAAGGAGATTTTGTAATGAAAGAACGTGTGGGCAGATTCGCATGTCGGGCCGGACCCGACCGCGGGGGGTCGCGACAGGAAAAACACCTCCATTGGAAACCTTAACGGAGAAGTTGGAACATACCCAGCTGTTAAACAATTTCTCAGATACTCACTTGTTGAAAGCCATCAAAAGCCGCCTGAATTTTACAAATGGTTTTCAACACGGAGGTGTTTTTCCTGTCGCGGCGCAGACGGATTTGCGTCGTTGTCACGGAACCGACTCAGCGAATTTGCTCGCATGTTCTTCATTACAAAATCTCCTTTAACAGTGGAATGTCCGCATAAACTCCTCATGCCGACTTCTTCTGAAACTTCTCTGTTCTCTGACAACGTCCTGGGTGAACAGAGCCTTAAATTAGGATGTTTTCAGCTCGAAACAGCCAGACGGACGCCACCTCCGACCGCGCTGCGCCGATCCGCTTTGTGAGCTGTCCTTAAAGCAAAGAAACTCCACAACCTCTCATCAGCCGTTAAACTTTCACCGAAACCAGCAGAATTTCTCGAATAGTGTCCACTCGGATATCCCTCACAGGTCCTGAAAAAATTTTGATAAAGCAACGCGCCGTCTCCAGCAGTGTCTCAGACAAAGGATTTCAGCTGAGAGGGCTGGACCAGTGCTCACTCAAAGCCTGCCCACAGGCGAATGACGTCACCGACACGCGTGAAAAAACTCACGCATGCGCACGAGGGTTCAAGCATGTCTGATGTAATCGCACGTGATTCAAATCCATATAGTTTTTTTTTTTTTTTATAAAACTGTCGGTTTCTTTCCTAATAGACCTCATACAGGGGTGAATGTATCAATAATACACAGCTAGCACAATAAAGCATAAATGTTTATTTCCATTGTGGTTCTTGTGAAATGTGTTATGTTTGGAGGAAACCAGGCAGTGGTCGTCATCTAAATAATACCATCTCTACAGTGAAGCATAGTGGTGGCAGCATCATGCTGTAGGTATGTTTTTCAGTGGCAGGAACTGGGAGACTAGTCAGGATGACAGAAAGATGAATGCAGCAATGAAAAGAGACATCCTGAATGAAAACCTGCTCCAGAGCGCTCTTGACCTCAGACTGGGATGACGGTTCAACTTTCAGCAGGACAATGACCATAAGCACACAGCCAAGATATGAGAGGAGTGGCTTCAGTACAACTCTGTGAATGTCCTTGAGTGGTCCAGCCAGAGCCCAGATCTGGAGAGATCTGAAAATGGCTGTGCACCGACACTCTCCATCCAACCTGTTGGAGCTTGAGAGGTGCTGCAAAGAGGAATGGACAAAACTGCCCAAAGATAGGTGCACCAAGCTTGTGGCATCATATTCAAGAAGGCTTCAAGCTGTAATTGCTGCCAAAGGTGCAGCAACAAAGTACTGAGCAAAGGGTGAATACTTATGTACATGTGATTTTTTTTCTTTCAAGTTATCATTATGGGGTGTTGTCAGTACAATTTTGAGGGAAAAGATTAATTTACTCCATTTTGGAATATGGCCACAATGCAACAAAATGTGGGAAAGTGAAGTGCTGTGAATACTTTGTGGATGCACTGTAAGTAAACTGTCTTCATCATTAATCATCTGGACAGCTAAATTTGCTTTAAAAAGAAGGAAAATACAGAAACCTTGACAAAGAAGAACTGCAACTAGAATATAACATAATATACCAGGTTTAACACAAATGCAGCATAAAATGAACATAGTCTTTTTAACCCCTGTCACACCTTGACAATTTAGTCAGCGTATGTGTAGTGTATTAAAAACAATGGCATACGCTGGCGTACATCTAATAGGTTATGGGTACGTTTTGTATAAGTTAAGCATGCTCACGGACGTTATTATACATCCTACTACTTTGTATTTTACATATTATTACATGTGCATAGGATACTGGTTACACAATAGTTACAGTTACATAGTTATACATAGTATTTTGGGCAGGCATACATACGTGGGACATAAACTGTATTTATGTTATGCACACACCTACACGTTACTTGTGACTCATAAGTTGAAATATGGCAAGATAATGTTTACCCTAAACTTATTTATAACCTATGATTAATGTACTGTGAACCCATGTGTAATGTATTTGACGTGTCCCTGATGACTACAGAATAGGGATGCACCAATCCTGATACCAGCATCGAGTATTGGCCCGATCCCCTATTCATTTACTCGTACTTGTAATCATAAAATGTCTCCGATACTCCATGATCGGATACCGCTTTACAGCAGCGTGATGTCAACCTCTCAATGTGGGATTTTCGCCCACACTCTCTGAAATTTCCAGGCTTTAAAATGCTACTTTTTTCATACATTTTGAACTTTGCGGTTTAACAATGATCCGTCAATGCTGTCCATTAATTGGCTGAAAGCGGCAGTCCTCATGCAGAGAAAATTCACACAGAGTATAAATAAAAAGTCTTACCTGTTCCTGGAATTCATCATCATACGATCACGAAGAATAATCCACCTAAAGCCTCCTGAGTTTGGAACAGAACATCTGAAAATACTTTAATTAATTCCTCGTGTGGCTGAAAAAAGTTCTTCCGTGACTTTGGCACTTTGCGCCGCAGTTCCTCCGTCAGAACTTTGATCAGGGTTTCAGTGGTGGAGATTGTCCATTGAGATGGTGAGTTTCAGCCCTTTGTGTGGGTGGTCAGGTGCCTCGGCCTGCTACAGAGGTAATCCGTTTGCGGATTCTGTGTGGCGCTGCATTCGTAGCTCGCTTCCACGAGGTGCACTTTGCACCAGAAGTTGGTTCACTGTGCACCTCATTGATTAACAGCTCTGTTACCACAAGCAGTGGGCTATTCTGTCTGAACGTGAGGAAATTATCTCATGATCCACAAAGGAAAAATAAAACAATTTAAAAATTACTATGTTTTGCCTCCTTGTGTTGCGACACCACGCACGTTTGTGTGTGTGCATCATGTGACATGCACCATGCTCCTCCAACATTACATGTTCCACCTTTGGGGAAAAAACATTTACAGTTTGTATTTGTGTATGTTATCGGTACCTATTTAATTAAAAGTTTAACAATAGTGTGGAGAGTGAAAGACTGTTTAGTTCAGTGTCACACATCATAGATAAAAACAAAAACAGGCTCACAGCTCATGAAGCAGAGAAGCTGTTTTTCATCAAAATGAATCTTCCCCTCACATTTTCAAAAAAGCCTTTTACTTCTCACAGACATAAATAAAGTTAGTGATGGACAGTTTCCGTTCAGTTCCTGGTGTTGTATATTTTGTAGTGCTGAAGTCCACAGGTCACATTTCAGTGAGACGTCTGCCAGTGTCATGTTTGTTCAGAAACACATGGTTAATGTTAAAGGACAATTTGCTGTAGTCAAAAAGTGATGTCACATGTTTTAAGTGAAATGTTTGCAAATAAAAACAAAGCTAATGATATTGGTAGCAGTTACAGTCAAAAATTAAGGAGCAACTAATGAATAAAACATATTTTCAAAGTCATCATAAAACTGTAATGGTATCATTAAGTATTTGTATCAGTACTCTGTATCTACAAGTACCAAAATCTATGTACTCAAAATCTATTGTACTCAGTCTGGAAGAAAGTGGTACTGGTGCATCCCTACTGCAGAACAAACTGAACGTGTCAGCTACATACAATGGCAATTTGTATTTAAAAATAGGGGTTGGCAGAAGAAACCCAATAGTCCTCTTCAGATTCCATGGTGAACAGACATGCAGGATCCAGCTAGGCAATGAGAATACCTACTAGCTGTCCTTCAACATCAGCATGATGTCACGGATTTGACACTGCACCAGCTGTGTGCCAACAGAGCCAGGAGAAGAAGAGATGAACGAAGGAGAAGGACCTGAGTACACCCACATCCATGACCATATCCTTGACCAGGAGAGTTCTTGCCTGTAGAATTTGTTTCGGCATGAAGGCATTGTTGATCCTACAGGCACCTTGTCACTTTCACAAATTTGATCCCCACACTGCTGCGCAGTTCGTCATGACAATGCCTCCCAATTGTCCCACTGGATCCCATGCTTTCTCCCACTTGACGCCACCCTACATAACTAATCATTTCCTAGCTCATGATGTATTTGCTCTCAGAACTTAGCTGATGAAACCATTGTCTTATTGTTCCCTGAATCACAGAGCTCCAGCTACAGGTTGTCTCATGCGCATTGTGCGGTGGAGAATGCATTTGGAATCTTGTCTCAAAGGTGATTATTTATAATGCATATATTGTAATGGATTGGTAAAACAGTTCCATTTTCATTCCTTCCTAAGAGTGAGATGGGTTACCTCGTCATAATCGTTCAGAGGTCCTATTTAGCCAGTATGTTCTGCATACGCTGGCTAAACTGTCATGGTGTGACAGGGCCCTTACATCTTATTCTCTTTCTGTGGTCAGAAAGAGTCACATATCTCACATTATGGACATCCAGGCCAAATTTGTGACAGAGTTTAAACTGAAAAGCATCAGTGAAAAATGGTGTTAAACACTGTCAATGCAAAACAGGCTGACATTAAAGAAAATGAGAAGATTTTGATTGAAAAGCAGTTTTAAAAATACAGAATATTACAAAATGGCAATTTGTTCATTTTATTTTATTTATTTTAATTCAACTTTTTATGTCCAAGTTTTTTGATGGCAATAAAACTCTTTTCTATGCATGTGTCTCAATGCCAAGGTTTTTGTTTTCTTTTCAGGGTTTGTTCAATGCCATCTACAAACAAAAAAAGGACCATAAGTCACATTCCAGAGAGACACTTTAAAATAATATATATTTAAAACTATAAATTAGTAATTTTTTGTACTTTTAACAATAACAACTGCAATATGCTGAACTAAACAAACAGCTTTTGCATCATCTCATGAAAAGGAAATGAAAAAAGGCAACATGGGCTCCCCTGGTAGACACAGTAACAAGCTGTGCCTACCACCTGGCCTGTAAATGGGATGAATAATTTGAAATCACCTCAAAATAATGCCAGACAAGCTTTTGTTTATACTGGAAACATTATGGCAGTTAGCATATGGTATCATAAAGTAGGCTAAAAGCAACCTGAAAAGCTGAGTGAACCTTTTGAAGTCACGAATGATCAACTTTTTTGTCAAGTTTCAATAACTGTTTTCTCATATGAAAACCACAGAATGTCCAGATTATCATGTCTAGACATTGTTTGGAGGTGTTGTTTCACACATGTAGTACACAGCAGGAGACTCTTGGGTGGCATGGTGTATTCACACCATTGAAACACTGTGCATGGTTCGGGTAAGGGATGGAACAGTGGTAAAGTTTGCAGGAGACAGGACACGATGCAAAAAGTGCACTGTGGAAATCATTTCTGCTATTCCATTAATTTGGCTGATGATTTTGCTGTCGGCCGTGACGGCAGATGTTTCAGCATCTTTTTATCTTTCAAGTTTGCCATTTTTGCTGCTGTTGTGTAAATGGTCCTTCTTTTTCATTCTTGGATGTTTGTGTTCTTCTGGTTTTGCACAAGCCTCATGACAGAAACTTCCCCCCTGGCTCACTGTGAATGCCACGGACACAGACTGGCGCTTTTCTCACATCAGCTCAACTGGACATTACACAGAATTTCTATTATGGAGTCGTCAGGTTAAAGTCCTTTTTACATCTGTTGAAACTGATTTGCTGTGTGGATTGGAAAATGCAGATGAAGTGTCTTGTACAACGACATAGACAGGTAGCATGGACAGGTAGCATGGCGTTTCACACCAGGTCCAGCTAGCTCTAAATGCGTACCAGCCTTGGCTGAGGAAATAACTTGTGATGGAGTGGCGTCTGGTCCAGGTGGATTCATAGACTTTCTTCTGGTTCACACTATGTAATAAGCACAGGCACTAATGGTGCTCAGGGCCAATGCAAGACTTTCCTTCTTCAGCTACTTCAGACATTAACTCACATCCAGATCCTCAAGGTAATGTGTAGACAAATCCATGCATGTGCATGTGTTAAAGTGGCTAAAGTTACATAAAATCACATTAATACTAGCAACAGAATGACTTTCGCCACAAAAGAGAAAACAACCCTGCCCTCTATGTGGCAATCACAGGACATTCAACAGAACCACATGCCGATCAATGAGCACAATTAATGTTCTAATGAACAACAGCCACTGATTCAGCTGCTGATGGTTTAATTGGATAGAACTAAAAAGGGAGAAGGAATGACCCTTTAAATGACCCATATCAATGAAGAAGAGCCTATGAATGACTGCGGTGTCAGAGGTTGATCAGAACAACCCTGCTTAACCCCTGAACACATTAAACCTCGAGACCATTCTGCATCATTTCAAATCATGCGCCCAAAGACTGCTAGTGTCTGGTGTTTCCTTCAGCGTGACTGCAATCAGGGAGAAAACATGGCAAATTGATTGCACACACGTGTTGTGTAACGTCTGCTCATCTAAAACATGAATAATCAGGGACAGTTGGGATTTTTTTAAATTGTGTTTTGAAACATTATGATTTCAATTAAGTGTAATTTCAGATTTCATGCAGCTTCATGGCTATGGCATGCTGCACTACAACTCTGTAAGCACTGTTCTTCTATTGTTCTTCTGGAACAGCCAACATTGCTGCATTTTCTGAGAATAAATATACTCAAAGTAGGCACTAAAAACTGTATGTAAAGGCACATATATGTATATACACACACACACTAGTTTGGACACACTTTACCATTTGAATGGAAAAAAAAAAAAAAAAAAATATCCACACTTTGACACTTTACGATTTACCATTTGGATGGAAAAGTGGGAAGGTGTGTGTGTGTGTGTGGTGTGTGTGTGTGTATATATATATATATATATATATATATATATCAACCTGGATCCAGACCAGTTTGGACCGATGCAGTTGCATCGGTCAGATTTTTTTATGCATCGTTTGTAATCACTAAAAAAAAAAAAAAAAACTTGAATAATCCCGAATGTGCCGAATGTGTCCCCGGTGAACACAGCTTTTGATTGATCCCACAATGCACCACGCAGGTGTACACACACAGGAAAATTCAAACCGGATCAAACAAACATAGCGTCAGTCCAGTCGAGTCGATGATCATGGCATCCAGGAAAAAAGCTGTGCAAGGAAAATTGGGTGCTTATTTCAGCAAGAAAAGGTGAGAGGTTTATTTATAAATAGTTTTCAGACAATAGTGTGTTTGAAAGGCATTCTATGATGACTGAAATTACATTTTCTGTGTGTTTTCCGACCAACATGTCAACCTTACGGATTGTCCGTAAATTATGTGCATTTTTTCGAGTTTCAGAGTCACACGGACGTACAAATAAAGTCTTACGAATATCCAGGTTTGGTCTGCAGCGGGTCTGTAATCAACCAGTTCTGCAGTGCGACTCCACTTTGAAGCGTGAACCCTTGAAGCAATGCTTCGATCCACTAGCTCGTTGGTTCTTTGATTCGCTGCTCTTCAGAAATGGCAAGTCCGCTTCTTAACCCCTCTCAAAGCAATTAAAATACCGTGAGTCAATTTTGTGTGGATTAAAATCACTAACTGGGACTCTTGTCTTGTTGCAGTCATGCTGCATGGCTCTCTGCCGAGACAGAGTCGGCTCTGAATTAATAACTTCAAAACGAATTGCCGCTTTAAATAAATGACACCTCTTCCAAACGTTGTAATACAGACAAGAAACTACAATCAACTAAAATGTTTTTTCCTCCAAAAATGAGACGTGCTGTATTTCTTTACAAATTACATCCTGACGTGCGGCACAGCAGCTGCAAGAGCTCGGCTCAGATATGGAAAGACATTCATGCCAATAATGTCTGAAAGGAAATGCTTTTGACGAAAACTACAGATTTTGTTATTCCTATTTATGTCCAGAGATCAAAGATCCACCATGGAGAGTTTTTATGTCCAAAGTTTAAGGTTCCAGTGACCAATTTCTATATTCATCAATTTCATATCACACTTGCTTTAAACAATTGTGATATGTGTACAATTGTGATGTATTTGTTTTAGTATATTTAGTCATGGATATGATGAATATTGTTACCTGCTGGACTGTTTCTAATTTGATTGGTATCAATGGAAAATGTCTTCTGTGAACTGTCTGTATCTCAATATATTATTAAGAATATACAGTCATATTTTTGATTTTATCAATTGAAAAAAAATCATATATAGATTCAGGTATAACTGAAAGAGTTTGGCAATAAATTTTTTAGTGGTGTTTTTTAGGACATCTATTTAAACAAATAAGAAGTGTTCACTATGGTCCATCAAGTATAATAAACATTAAAAGAAGTGTGACAGTGTATGTTGCACACAAATAAAAGAATGAAGATTATTGAATAACAAGACACGTCCGATTTTTATTTTATCATTGGCCAAAAAAAAAAAAAAAATATATATATATATATATATATATATATACGAGGTCTCTTAGATAATAAACCCTTTTATTTTTTTTTTTAACTATATGGATTTGAATGACATGCGATTACACCAATCATGCTTGAACCCTCGTGCGCATGCGTGAGTTTTTTCACGCGTGTCGGTGACGTCATTTCCCTGTGGGCAGGCCTTGAGTGAGATGTGGTCCCGCCCTCTCGGCTGAATTCCTTTGTTTCACACGCTGCTCGAGACGGCACGCGTTGCTTTATCAAAAATTTTTCTGGACCTGTGAGCAATATCCGAGTGGACACTATTCGAGAAATTAAGCTGGTTTTCTGTGAAAAGTTTAACGGCTGATGAGAGATTATGGGGTGTTTCTGTCGGTGTAAGGACTTCCCACGGAGCGGGACGTCCTGCAGCGCTTCCAGGCGCTGTCGTCGGCCTGTTTCGAGCTGAAAACATCCTAATTTAAGGCTTAATTCACCCAGGACATCGTGAGAGAACAGAGAAGATTCAGAGAGGCCGGCATGAGGAATTTATGCGGACATTCCACTGTTTAAGGACATTTTTTTAATGAAAGACGTATGCGCAAATTCGCCGAGTCGTTTCCGTGACGACTCGGCAAATCTGTGTGCGCCGCGACAGGAAAAACACCTCCGTGTTGAAAACCATTTGTAGAATTCAGGCGGCTTTTAATGGCTTTCAACAAGTGAGTAACTGAGAAATTGTTTAACAGCTTGGGCATGTTCCAACTTGCCCGTTAAGATTTCCAACGGAGGTGTTTTTCCTGCCGCGACCCCCCGCGGTCGGGTCCAGCCCGACATGCGACTCTGCCCGCACGTTCTTTCATTACAAAATGACCGTTAACAATGGAATGTCCGAATAAACTCCTCATGCCGACTTCTTCTGAAAGTTCTCTGTTCTCTGACGACTTACTGCGTCAACAGAGCCTGAAATGTGGAAGTTTTCAACTTGAAACGGCGAGACGCTGCCGCCTCGAAGCGCAGATCGCCGTCAGGCGCCGTGGACCGTCCTTAAAGCGACACTACCAGACCAAAATCTCTCATCAGCCGTTAAAATTTTTACCGAAAACCAGCTGAATTTATTGAATGGTGTCCACTCAGTTGTGCCTTACAGTTTTGAAAAAAATTTTATCAAACAAAGCAACAGTCTCTGAGCCATTCCTAAACAATGAAAAAAATCGACGAGCGGGTGGACGACTCCTCACTCAAAGACTGCCCACAGGCGAATGACGTAACCGACAGGCGTGAAAAAACTCTCGCATGCCCACGAGGGTTCAAGCATGTCTGATGTAATCACACGTAATTCAAATCCATAAGGTTTTTGAAAAAAACGGATACTTTTCTAATAGACCTCGTATATATATATCACACACACACACATACGTACATACACACTAAAGTTTGGACACACTTCACCATTTGAATGGAAATATATACATACATACTACACACACACACATACATACACACACTAAAGTTTGGACACACTTTACCATTTGAATGGAAAAGTGGGAAAGTGTGGGTGTGTATATATATATATATATATATATTATATATATATATATATATATATATAGACAGATAATTACAGTCAGTATTGTTGGTAACGTTGACTTCGTCTAAAGCTTTTCATTTTTCACCTGAGTGTTTTTTTTTTTCACATTTATACTTTTAAAGAGCTTTGCTAATGAATGAAAGTGAAAGCTTAGTCAGTAATCTTCTGCGACCCAACCATTTGTCTTCACGAGAAATAAAAGGACTTTGGGAGAAAGCATGGATAGAGGAAGCAATTATGTGTACAATGTCAGAGCGCCCTCAAAAAGACCTGGCTCAACTTAGCAGGTGCTAATGGGATGTGTTTCAACTTTAGACTGTAAATTGGACGTAGGATTCTCAGACAGCCAGCTGGACAGAACAGAACACACACAGTCACTTTGTGATGCTGCGAGCGGACATGAGCCAACAGTAACGTGCACTTGGCACTTTGTGTGCCGAACAAAGTGCTATAAGAAAAATAAGCGTTTGCTATACAGAAAAATGCAAGTGAAGAAAATTAAACTGAAAATTACATTAATTCAGGAAATTAAACTGAACTGAAAACACTCAGAATTCTCTGAACATCCTCAATCCTCTGAAAGAGATCAAAATCCTCTGATCTTCCCCAAAGTATCGCATTCTGCACTTTCCTATTGAATTAATTAAAATTTTTGACTGAAATGACCCCTTTTCTGATTTGTTTGTGTCAAAAAGGATCAGTAGTTGCAGCATCATATTGTCGCAGAGTCTGCAACGGTGTATGAGAAAACAGAAACAGGTTCTGTAGCAGCTAACACGCTGCTGCTGAAAGAGACCTTGTGTTCTCAGATGAGAGAACAAATTACCTGTATCAACATACATCGAGCACAGTGAAGGAGAGAATGGTAATGTTAATTATTTACTAGGAAACGTTACTGTGTTACTTTCACTGACAGTGACACTTCAGATGTTGAGACTCTTAATGTATGTTGCTGAACAAAAATATAAAAAAGAGTACACTGCTACACACAGTAAAACTGGGCCCGTTTGACACGCATCACTTAGCAAACTAGTCATGCCATTACAGTGAATGTAACTAAGCATATGGTATTATTTTGTAGTGTAAAGTAGCGATTGTTGCTTGAACAGCTGTAGTCACAGGAAGATCTTTATCATATTTGAAATTAAGCATAATTCACAATGACATTTAGGGACTGATTACGAGGCTTCCATATAACGAGTGCTAAATTGTGTGTGCAATCCAGACTTTTGTGCATTGGTTTGGTGATTTCATAAGGACAATTGCGCATGTCATCGGGAGATAACATGGCGTAGACAGCAGTATGTAAATTAGGATTATTGACCATAAGCGTAAAAGGAAATTCAATAAGCCACTTTTTGTTGTGTGGGCCGCTGAGAGGAAGGTACTGCTGGCCCACCACCACAAGATGGCGCCCTGCTTGAGTGCGGGCTTCAAGCACGAGAGGGCGTCGGAGCGACCGGGAGTGACAGCTGTCACTCATCATCCGTACCAGCTGTCACTCATCCACTACACATCACCACCACCATAAAGGCCGGACTGCAACTCCACCTCCCCGCCAGTGAGAATCAGCTACCATTCAGGTAATTCTCTGCTTGAACCTTATTCGAGCATTAGTCTGATCTCTTTGCAGAGCCGTTTTCCTGGGACGGATACCCTGTCTGCTGAGTTGGCGTTTGGTGTGGACTGCGACGGCTTCGCCTCCCACCCCACCCAGATAAGTGGTTATCTCGGGAGCTGCATGAGTGTGTGATTCGGAGGTGGAGGTTTTCCCTCCTAACTAAACACTGACTGTGGGATTACTGAGTGTGCGAACTCACACTCATCAGTACTGTCTCTGTTCTCTGCCAGCATACCGGGTCTGACTGCTGAAGACAGTGGCCACCTGGGGCGCAGGGCTTGGCGGCTCCGGTGTTCTTCAGCTCCGTTGGTGGTGGAAGCTGTGTGGGATCTGGCTCTTCTCTCGCCAGACGTCTTCTATCGTCGAGCCTGCCACACGTCACCTTGTGTATAATTGACATTCCACCATATTGTTATTGTCTGTACTTCGTTTGCGATTCACAACATTAAATTGTTACTTTTTGGCTTATCCATTGTCCGTTCATTAACGCCCCCTGTTGTGGGTCCGTGTCACGACACTTTCACAACACTTTGCTTAGTTTGCACACAAACGTCTGACTCATAACTGAGCAGGTCATGTGCTAGCATTAAAAAAACAAGCTGTTATTTCAGAATAATTATTATTCCATTGACAGTATTTAAGCAAACTGGTGAATATTCATATGGTGTTCTGCCAGGGCAATTGTGCGCACATAGGACTGTTCTCTGTGCGGCTTTACACACACAAAACCAATCACATCAGCTGTGATCATCCCACACAGGCTCATGAGAAAGAAAGACATGCATGTGTGTTTGTGTTGTAGGCAAAGCATGACACGGAGTGAGTACAAAATTAATTACAATGAGGAAAAATAAGTATTTGAACACCCTGTGGTTTTGCAAGTTCTCCCACTTAGAAATCATGGAGGTTCTGAAATTTTCATCGTAGGTGCATGTCCACTGTGAGAAACATAATCTAAAAAAAAAAAAAAATTCGGAAATCACAATGTATGATTTTTTTAATAAATTTATTTGTATGTTACTGCTGCAAATAAGTATTTGAACACCTACCAACCAGCAAGAATTCTGGCTCACACAGACCTGTTAATTTTCTTTAAGAAGCCCTCTTATTCTGCACTCTTTACCTGTATTAATTGCACATGTTTGAACTTGTTACCTGTGATAAAGACACCTGTTCACACACTCAATCATAACACTAGAGCTTTTTGGAATCAACTCCACTTAACATGTTTAGAGGATGAAGAACAACCCCAAGAAAACCATCCCGACTGTGAAGCATGGGGGTGGAAACATTATACTCTGGGGGTGCTCTTCTGCAAATGGGACAGGACGACTGCACCGTATTGAATGGAGGATGGATGGGGTCATGTATTGTGAGATTTTGGCAAACAACCCTATTCCCTCAGTAAGAGCACTGGAGATGGGTCATGGCTGGGTCTTCCAGGAGGAGGGGCTCCGTAGAAGCATTTCAAGGTCCTGGAGCTGCCTGGCCAGTCTCAGACCTGAACCTAATAGAAAATCTATGGAGGGAGCTGAAACTCCAAACCTGAAAGATCTAGAGAAGATCTGTATGGAGGAGTGGACCAAAATCCCTGCTGCAGTGTGTGCAAACCTGGTGAAAAACTACAGGAAACGTTTGACCTCTGTAACTTGCAAACCAAGCTACTGTACCAAATATTAACAGTGATTTCACAGGGTGTTCAAATACTTATTTGCAGCAGTAACAGACAAATAAATTATTAAAAAAATCATACATTGTGATTTCCGGATTTTTTTATTTTTGTTTTAGATTATGTCTCTCACAGTGGACATCTACCGCGTGCTGGGTAATCTGGGAGACTCGAGAGTTTTCCCCGGTGGGCTGGTCCCAACCTGGGGCCGTTGTGAGGGGGTGTTAATATATGCATACATATATGACCACCAATAACTTAGGCTACACAGCAAAGAACTTGGGCTGCTGGTATCTTAAAGAGAAGGACATTAAGTGTTATAAATGTTTTACAATCACGAAAATAACTTAAAGCCCCTTTCACACCGGGGCTGCTCCCGGTTGCGCCGTGCGTCATTATGACAACGCCGCGTGAAGCAACTCAGTGCCCAGCGATGCAGCTCGGCGCCACAATAGCATGAGGGTGCAAAGGAGGAAGCAAGTCGGCAGGGCGCCGAAAAATTAACCTGTTTAATTTTGTGGGGCTGTCCTGTGCGCGACGCAGAAAGAAGTGGTTTTTCAGCGCAAGCCGGGGCAAGAGTGCGTAACTCGGGGCAAAGAGGCGCTAACCCGGCGTGACTCGGATCCAATTTATGATTCCTGCTGTGTTCCGTTGTTCCCGCAGTATAAACACACAGGATTGTTTTTATAACGTGTACTCAATGCAGTAAAAACTACACGCTGAAAAAAAATGCAGACTGTTTGCCCGAAATATCCAGTAAAAAGTCTGGACATTTCGAGTCCACTCATGGACATTCGTTCACGCGGAGCGCACATGTGAACAATTAAAAGAAAAAAAAGTCTGGCTTCAGGCATTATTTCTTTGTTTCTCTGCTCAAACTCTCACATCACAGTTAAAAATAGGACAAAAACAGGACATAAGTCCTGAGACGGACATGTCAACATCAAGTAAGAACTCCAGACATCTCCACATTGCTTGACAATTTGCTCGCCTGCGCGCGTGCGCATCTTGCAGTCAAAGGAGGAAAGAAAAGAAAAAAAAAATGTCTGCAGGTAGTTAGTCCTTTCTCTCCTCACTCTCGCATCACAGTTAAAAAAGGACATAAGTCCAGGACATGTGCACATCAAGTAGAACTCCAAACAATCTCCACATTGTGCGTAAAGGACGGTCCGGTGCACGCGCGCATCTGTGGTCAAGGAAGGAAAGATAAACTATAACAGAACTCAGAGTGCAGCCCTGCAGCTCAGCACAACAAGCAGAAGAGAAGTCAGAGTGCACAGTCTGTCTGCAGCCAAACTGTGCACTCTGACTTCTCTGTGCAGAGAACCTGCAGGGCTGCATTCTCACCTCCTCTCTGCCCCCTGCTGCGTGCACCTGACGCAGAATTCCTGCGTCGTCATGACGCCACAGGGAGCAACTGGGAACAGCCCGGTGTGAAAGGGGGTTTCAGACTGCTTCTTTTGCAATGCGTTATTTTTTCCAAAGCCTAAGGTAGGGACATACCATTACACGTTTAACACCCCTATGCATTCATTACAGTTAGTTCAGTCCAATCAAAGCCCTGTGCACCCAGATGGGACTTGCGCTATTAGCAAGTATAGGAGGAGTGCCCCGTGAATGAAAAGATGGACAGAAAAAAAGCCAGGTGGAGCTGAAAAAGCTAGATTAAGAAAGAAAGCTTTGGAGGGAAGATGCTGCCAAGTGTGCAAAGCTCACAGATATTTTTTTCAAGAAGACATAGCGAAGAGGGAAATGGTAAATAGGGCTGGGTATAACAGGCTACATTCCTGTTGATGCAACATTTGCAGTACAGTACCACCTCTTCCAGCTACTTACCGATTTCACTGTACGATATTTCATTCGTTGTACTGTGGCTCCAGCTCAAACTGTGTGTGACAAAAACCGCAGGGTTTAAAAGTTCAGAGCGCACGATTCATGTTCTCACACTGTACAGCCCGATGCTCTGATGCAATCTGACTGCTCACATTGTACCTTCAAAAACCACACATCGGGAAGCAAAACATAACAGCAGCATTTTTTTCTTTTTCTTTTTTTTCCGCGCTGTTGAAGCAGCGCTACAAGCGTCTACGCGCTGATTACGTCGCACACTGTGCATTTGCAAGCACCGGAGAGAGCAAGTGATCTCATGTAAATTCTTGTGTTTTTTTTTTTATTGTCTTCCCTCGCATTAACCTAATATCATATTAAAGTTCATGCCTATCAGCGTGCACAGTGAGTGGAATCAGGTAGGGGGAGACTTAATGTATATGCACACACACAACGCACACACCACACACACACACACACACACACACACACACACACACACACACACACACACACCCACACACACACACACACACACACACACACACACACAGAGCCAGCAAGGTGATTCACGAGACGACGGTAAAAAGAAAACAAACATTCATAACAGGTGTTGGTACTTACACTGTTGCATAAATATACTATATTTCATACGGAGTCTTACAGCTGTGCTCATCTGTCGTAAATCCTGTTGTTGTCTGCTGTGTGTGTGTGCGCACGCGCGCATATATGTTCAGTCTCCCCCCACCTGATTCCACTTACTGTGCGCGATGATAGGCATGAGTTTAATATTAGGTTATGCGAGGGAACGCAATAAAAAAAACACAAGACTTTACATGAGATCACTTGCTCTCTCCAATATTTGCTCATGCACAGTGTGCGACGTAATCAGCACGTAGACGCTTGTAGCGCTGCTTCAACAGCGCAGAACCCTCACAAGTCACGACGGCTGACCAAAATATCAAACAGGTTTGATTTACATCCGACCATATGATTCCCCATTGGGAGGTGGTCGTGAGATGTTAAACGCAGCTCGTTACTCCATGTAGACTGCACGATGCAGGATGCATGTTTAAGCTGAAACTCGGCGCGATCCAAAAAATTCTTGCACAAGTGAAAAATCGGCTGAAAAAGGGCCAAAACTCACACAGTGTAAGCCTGCCTTAACTTTTTCTTTCTATTATAAACCACCCAATTTTCAAAGTCAGTCAGCACATAAATGCTGGATTTAAATGCCACAGCAGAACTCTTATTATCCCTGTGCGCTGGCGGTTTGTGGGCCGGTTGGATATGAAACTCCCGTGCTGAAAATGTTCCCAGCATGCCCCTGGTGGACATGTACCTAAGATGAAAATGTCAGACCCTCCATGATTTCTAAGTGGGAGAACTTGCAAAATCGCAGGGTGTTCAAATACTTATTTTCCTCACTGTAAGTGGAATGTGACTGCACATTGTAGGCACCCGCAAAATTATTACGGTTTACCTAAGAGAAACAAACTTTTTAAACCAGTTTTCATGTAAGCTTTCATGTGAAAATGGCTTTAAATTCTAGCAATGTCAACATGATTAGAGTCACACTAAATGTATTTTTTGCTCTGCGCAGAAAATTACAGAACTACGGTCCACCTGTTATGCACGGACAATTTGTTCTTAATAAAAAAGAACAGTGTAATCCAGACTTTGCACTCTTTAAATTTCCCAACATTTACAATGATTGTTTTTTATTCCACGTTACTGTAACATGTGGGTTGGTTTTTTTAACAATAAACCAACCACCAGTGATGAGGAGGCTTATTTCCCATAATGCCTTTTGCATCTGTGAGTTTTAAATGCTCAAACCTTCAGAATTAGTGCATTAGTTTTGGAACTAAAAGCTATTTGTGATATTTAAGTTGTAAAAAGGACAGAGTTGGCGTTAAAATCTATAAAACGGCCGAATTAGTTTGGTTTTTAAAATCAAACCATAAGTCCCAACCTGCTTTCTGTTTATACCTTTTGCCCACACCAGGGGCACTTTATGCTGTGAATGTAATTACTTTTTTTTTTTTGGTCTTTTTAGCAGCCGGCAGCCAGGTCCCGTCTGCTAGGGTCGGGTTGAGCTCAGCTCCTCACAGCTGCCTGACTGCTGCAAACATACAAGGGCTGTCAATAAAGTAACGGTCCTTTTTATTTTTTTCAAAAACTATATGGATTTCATTCATATGTTTTTACGTCAGACATGCTTGAACCCTCGTGCGCATGCGTGAGTTTTTCCACGCCTGTCGGTGACGTCATTCGCCTGTGAGCACTCCTTGTGGGAGGAGTCGTCCAGCCCCTCGTCGGAATTCCGTTGTCTGAGAAGTTGCTGAGAGACTGGCGCGTTGTTTGATCAAAATCTTTTCTAAACCTGTGAGACACATCGAAGTGGACACGGTTCGAAAAATTAAGCTGTTTTCAGTGAAAATTTAACGGCTGATGAGAGATTTTGAGGTGATTCTGTCGCTTTAAGGACTTCCCACGGTGTGAGACGTCGCTCAGCGCTCTCAGCCGCCGTCGTCAGCCTGTTCAAGCTGAAAAACCTCCACATTTCAGGCTCTATTGATCCAGGACGTCGTGAGAGAAAAGAAGTTTCAGAAGAAAGTCGGTTTTTCAGCATTTTATCCGGATATTCCACTGTTAAGGAGATTTTTTTAATGAAAGACCGGTGGACGGATCCGCGCGTCGGGACGCAGCCGACGCGGTGCGGCGGCACAGGAAAAAACACCTCTGTGTTGATAACCATTTGTAAAATCCAGGCGGCTTTTGATGGCTTTCAGTGGAGTGAGTATATGAGAAATTGTTTAACAGGCAGGACATGTCCAACTTGTCCTTAAGGCTTTCAACAGAGGTGTTTTTTCCTGTGGCGGAGCGTCGCGGCGGTTGCGTCCCAACGCGCGGACCCGTCCGCACGTCTTTCATTAAAAAAATCTCCTTTAACAGTGGAATATCCGGATAAAATGCTGAAACCGACTTCTTCTGAAACTTCTCTGTTCTCTCACGACGTCCTGGATCAATAGAGCCTGAAATGTGGAGGTTTCAGCTTGAACAGGCTGACGACGGCGGCTGAGAGCGCTGAGCGACGTCTCGCACCGTGGGAAGTCCTTAAAGCGACAGAATCACCTCAAAATCTCTCATCAGCCGTTAAAATTTTCATGAAAACCAGCTTAATTTTTCGAACCGTGTCCACTTCGATGTGTCTCACGGGTTTAGAAAAAATTTTGATCAAACAACGCGCCAGTCTCTCAGCAACTTCTCAGACAAAGGAATTCCGACGAGGGGCTGGACGACTCCTCCCACAAGGAGTGCTCACAGGCGAATGACGTCACCGACAGGCGTGGAAAAACTCACGCATGCGCACGAGGGTTCAAGCATGTCTGACGTAAAAACATATGAATGAAATCCATATAGTTTTTGAAAAAAATAAAAAGGACCGTTACTTTATTGACAGCCCTCGTATAACAGACAGGAAATAACGTGTGATTTTAGGGTTTACAAATGTTTTTGACTGTTCGGCTTAATTTCCTATGCCAGCAAAAAAATTTGACCAGACTAAAACTTAGCAAAACTAAATTTAGTGGAAGCTAATTGGTCCACTGACGGTTTTCAAAGTCAGCTGAAAAGCTAATCCAGTAACAAAAAAGTCTGCTTTACTAATTAGCAGTTAGCGGATTAGGAACTGTGCCCACCACTGGTCTCCACTCAGACAAATTGAAGTCATTTTGGACTGATGAATTCTTACCGGACCCAAGCTTGAGTTTAGATCATCCTTCCTGTTTGCTGCAGCATAACTGATTATTTATTGGAACACTAAATCCTGTCCAAACCATCCTTTGTTGCGAGTCTCTGGACCAAGGACATTGTCTTGATTCAATACAAATGGTATGTGCATTGCTTCCTTCAAACTGACAGACTGAATGGTTTAATTATTGTGTGTTCTATATTGTTCGTGGCACTTGGGTGTAATAAAGTTTGTTTTTTCATACTTTTCCGGAAACAACCTCCTCCACAATCCAGCTGAACAGATATTTGTTTTATAGATTTCCTTTTTTACCAACAAGGATTACCCTCTTAACCTTAGCCTCTTGCTTCCTTATTGGCTTAGCTATTGATTGCCCTCAATATACTGTTATGGCTTCAAGGTGACCTATAAGTAAAAAAAAAAAGAATAGAAAAAAGAAAAGAACACTCCCTGGAAAATGTTGTTGTGTACCTCTCTGAGAATAAAGCTGTTTTCTGTTGCTCTAGTTTATGGCTGTTTATCTTTGAATAAGTTAAGCATTCACAGAGTTGTGAGAATTTAATTTACAAACTTAAACAATAACAGGATTATGTGTTGGAAAACTATTTAAGAAAGTGGAACATTTAAGAGTATTGTCACTGACATTTTAGTGCAAATGGATTAGGGACAAGGTAACTGGTTAATGTGAACTTGCAGGCTCAAACCCTCCCTTTGCTTTCTGAGAGGGTCATACAAAAGAGTGTGATGAAGAGAGAACATCTGTCTCCAAAGAGTTTCTCTATTATCACCCATTGTGAAATATCACCACCTGAGCAAACAAAGAGCTTCCATTATGCCATATTCACCAAAATCTCCACATGCTGCGAGTGAGAGGAGGGGACTGGGTGACAGAAAAATGAATATACTGAATTTCTGGATGTTTCACTCTACTGAGTTCTTTATATTGAGAAAAATTAATAAATAAATACAATGACCACTATACACAAAAAACTCTTATGCGGGTCTCATAGAGGACAGTAAAGGAAGATGGCTGTTTGTGTCGTTCTCTACAACTGCACAAATTTTCCCTTTAAAAATAACCACTTAACCTGCTTCCACATATTGGAGAGCCCTTTCCAAGGTAATGGTATTTTTGCATAATGTGATTACGAAGCTGAAAGCACGAAAACATTCTGCTTCAGTCCAGCTTTTTTACAGACAGAACATTGCGTGAAGTGTGTGAGAACATATAAGGGTTGGGTGCAGGGATGCACTGAAGTGACCATAAGCCCTTGGGCTATCCTTGTTTGCGGGCCCTTAAAGTCCAATTATGTGTGCAGAATGTAGGTGAATAGTACCACATTTCAATACAGACAAAAGCACTTTCTACCAAAGGGACAATGTTCTATTAGTACATTTTTTGCTAGGAACAATATTTATTATTTTGTCTTGTACAATAAATAAATAAAAATATATACAGAATCTCACACGACTTCAAGCCCCTTGACCTCAGTCCAAGCAAGTCCACACATACATTAACCCACCCCCGGTTGGGAGGCTCATGTGGCACAGAAAATAACCAAGAAAAAACTGATAATTATGTAAAATATGTACAAGATATTTCTGTTTGTGAATCTTTTACATTAACATACTTGCAAACCAAGAACTATTAGATTGGTCAAACTGGCCAAAGCTCGATAGTGCTTTCTATGTGTATGTGTGTGTCTCAAATAGTAGATAGTGAGAATATCTAAGACAAAAATTTGCCCTTTGCCAAGCTTGACAATAAAAACAGTGATTCAGGAAATACCTTATCTTTACTTAAACACATGACACAGATCCCGGGAGATGGCCCTGAACTCAGCTCCCCCTTTGGTTCCACTGTGCCCTGAACTGGGACCCCCACAGGCCAGCTGCAACATTGATCTTCCAGGCTAATATTTCAAGGGCTGAAAAACAATCTCCTTGTTGGCAAATAGATGACACAGCATCCTGGTTCAGGGGTCAATAGTTCAGTGGAGGCCAGAAGGATGAGTGGATGAGTGGTGAAGGAAAGGAATGCCACACAGAGGGAATAGTGATGGATCCAGCAGGCCCTCCTTGGAGACATCTCAATAGATAGCTCTCCAATCGAGGGAATTAGGGGGTCATCATCACTCCCACAACCTTTGATGCTGGCCTGGTGTGTACAGGCCAAATTGAGTAACGGTACATAGTCTGTTCATGTTCGATGCATATATTCTTCTATTTCAATTTCAATTTATTTTCATTTTTATAACACCAAATCAAAACAAAGTTGCCTCAAGGCGCTTCACATAAGTAAGGTCTAACCTTACCAACCTTCTTCTAGAGCTCTGTAACCTTATAGAGACTTTGTCTTACACCTGGGGAAAAGCAGTGCACAGCGCAGCACTAGTGTCATTGCTATCATCCACCCAATACACTCAGAGGTTGTGTCCTCCATATCACAAGAGTACAGAGGTTGTGTCCTCCATATCACAAGAGTACATAGACTAAAGTGGTGTATTCATATTGTCCATCAAATTAAAGTGTTTGCCCATCAAGCCACAACAAATAGGTCTCAAATACAGCAATGTAGTTGTCTTTAAGAAGAGCAACACTCAGATCTGGTTTACTTAAGTGGGTTCACTGCGCAGATACACTCAGTTTGTTTGCACATACATAACTCACTAACATGCATATTTGACATACAGCGTCTGTGAGTTGAGGATGCAAAGTGAAGTTTCAGTACATCCAGAAACTTTTCACAGTGGTTAAAATTTTCCACGTTATGTTACTTACAGCCTTATTCCAAAATGGCTACTCTATTCATTATTTTCCTCAAAATTCTACTCACAACACCCCATGATGACAACATGAAAAAAGATTTGTTTGTTTGTTTTTTTTGAACATTTATTTAAAAAAAACAAAAAGAAATCACATGTACATAAGTATTCACATACTTCACTAAATACTTTTTTGCTGCACCTTTAGCACCAAGTACAGCCCCAAGTCTTCCTGAATATGATGACAAAGCTTGGCACACACACCTTTGAGCAGTTTTGCCCATTCCTCTTTGCAGCACCTCTCAAGCTTCAACAGGCTGGATGGGGAGCATCAATGCACAGCCAATTTCAAATCTCTAAAGTGATGTTCAATCAGATTCAGGTCTGGTCTCTGGCTGGGCACTCAAGGACATTCACAGAGTTGTCCTGAAACCACTCCTTTGATATCTTGGCTGTGTGCTTAGGTTCACTGTCCTGCTGAAAGATGAACTATGACTCCAAGTCTGAGGTCAAGAGGGCTCTGGAGAGCTCTCATCCAAGATGTCTCTGTACATTACTGCATTCATCTTTCTCTCAATCCTGACTAGTATCCCAGTTTCTTCTGCTGAAAAACATCAACACAGCATGATGCTGCCACCACCATGCTTCACTGTAAGGATGGTGCCTAGTTTCCTCCAAACATGAAGCCTGGCATTCATGCCAAAGAGTTTCATCCTTGTCTCATCAGACCAGAGAATTTTGTTTCTCATGGTCTGACAGTCCTTCAGGTGCCGTTTGGCAAACTCCAGATGGGCTGTCATTTGCTTTTTACTAAGGAGTGGCTTCTGTCTGGTCAAGTTATCATACAGGACTGACTGGTGCATTGCTGCAGAGATGGCTGTCCTTCTGGAAGATTCTCCTCTCTCCACAGAAGAATGCTGAAGTTCTTATAGAGTGACCATCAGGTTCTTGGTCACCTCCCTGACTAAGGCCCTTCTCCCCTGATCACTCAGGTTAGATGGGCAGCCAGCTCTAGGAAGATTCCAGGTGGATCCTAACTTATTCCATTTATGAATGATAGAGACCACTGTGCCCATTGGGAGCTTCAAAACAGCAGACATGTTTCTGTAACATTCCCCAGATTTGTGCCTAAAGACAATCTTGTCTCAGAGGTCTACAGACAAGTCCTTTGACTTCATGTTTGTTTTGTGCTCTGACATGCACTGTCAACTTTGGGACCTTATATGTAGGCAGATTTGTGCCTTCCCAAATCATGTCTAATCAACTGAACTTACCCCAGGTGGACTCCAATTAAGCTGTAGAAACATCTCAAGGATGATCAGTGGAAAAAGGATGCACCTCAGCTCAATGTTGAGCTTCATGGCAAAGGCTGTGAATACTTATGTACATGTGATTTTTTTAGTTTTTTATTGATTTATTTATTTTGAATATATTTGCACAAAAATGCATCATCATTATGGGGTATTATATATAGTAAAATATTTTATCCATTTTTGCATAAAGCTGTAACATAAAATGTGGAAAAAAGTGAAGCACTGTGAATACTTTCCGGATGCACTGTATATCTCAATGGGTTGACAACCATAACTTGCTTTTCTCATGGTGAGGAAGGGGAAGGCACACTTAGCATGAAAGTTACAACAGATCAGTGTTCTGCGCATTCAGTGAAACATTAATTTCAGACTTTCATTTGAATAGCCTTTCAACAACAACAACAACAACAACAGTAAAAATACTGTCAATAAATCCTTTTGGATGGACTACTGAATAGGAAATTTCATCAAAGCTTAAAAAGAACAGGACATCACATGACCACTCTTGTGTCAGATTCAGACAGATAAGAGACGTTTGACTGAGTAAAGTGCATTTCTTAATCAGCTTTAAATTTTAGTCTCTCTTAGTCAGAATTTTAGTCAGAAGAGCCTGTCAAAATGAATACTGTGTCATTAACAGTGCAGTCTGAGACAGTTACATAACATCTCTGGAGCCTGGTAAGTTTTTGCTGGTTCGTGCACAGCTGAGTTGTTGAAAATCAGTGTCTTTGGCCATTACGTTTTGCACCCCATTTCATGTTATGTAAGCACTTTCCAACATTTAACAGCCTTGGAGTCCAACTCTAAATGACAGTCACTGGATCTCTTTAAAACAAAGACCATGAAAGCAATGTGAAAAATGCATGAACTCAAAGAAAACGTGTTCAAGTATGGTGTTTTCATGTTCCTGTAAACAGTTTATATTGGACTCATACAGTCACCTGGAGTTTGAGGTACCCTACAATGTCAATACAAAATTGAATTTAAACATTTTCCTCTTCCACCAAAAAACAAAACAAAAAACATTGTGAGATTTTATGTATTCAACTGAAGAAACTTGTACAAAAGGCTCCATATCTGATTCATTCTGTCATATAATTCATTTTATTGTGGTGGGCTTGCTATGGTGCACTTTCTCCCATCATTTCACATCAGTGCAGAAAGAGTTGTAGAGCCTTGTTTGATGGGATAAACTTTGTTGGGGGTTTGACTTGACACTCTAGAAATGTGTAATAATAAGGAATAGCTGTGTAAAGCAAGACTTTGGGAACCTGTTCTAATGAATGGGAAAACAGGCATTGGCTCGACTAATAATGTAGCTTCTTGATAGCTGTCGATGAGCCACTCGGCAAATCTGAGGTTTCCACAAATGCCAAGTAGGGCTGGATGACAGGACCTAAAATTCATATTGTGGTATAAATTGAATCCCTTCACAGGAACGGTATATATTGCAATATAAACAAGTGTAAAAATGATAATGTGTTTCTGAATGGGTCCCTTAGCAAAGGTAAATTGATAAAAATAAATAAATAGAAACTGACAACAAAAAACAAAAACAGATATAATGTAATTTTGAGAACATTTGCAGTAGTGTTCAGAATAATAGTGCTATGCGACTAAAAAAGATTAATCCAGGTTTTGAGTACATTTCTTATTGTTACGTGAGAAACAAGGTACCAGTAGATTCAGTAGATTCTCACAAATCCAACAAGACCAAACATTCATGATAGGCACACGCTTAAGGCTATGAAATTGGGCTATTAGTAAAAAAGGAGGTGTTCACAATAATAGTAGTGTGGCATTCAGTCAGTGAGCTTGTCAGTTTTGCGGAACAAACAGGTGTGAATCAGGTGTCCCCTATTTAAGGATGAAGCAGCACCTGTTGAACATGCTTTTCTCTTTAAAAGCCTGAAGAAAATGGGACGTTCAAGACATTGTTCAGAAGAACAGTGTAGTTTGATTAAAAAGTTGATTGGAGAGGGGAAAACTTATACACAGGTGCAAAAAATTATAGGCTGTTCATCTACAACATTGATCTCCAATGCTTTAACATGGACCAAAAAAACAGAGATGCATGGAAGAAAATGGAAAACAACCATCAAAATGGACAGAAGATAACCAGAATGGCCAAGGCTCACCCACTGATCAGCTCCAGGATGATCAAAGACAGTATGGAGTTACCTGTAAGTGCTGTGACAGTTAGAAGACACCTGTGTGAAGCTAATTTATTTGCAAGAATCCCCTGCAAAGTCCCTCTGTTAAATAAAAGACATGTGTAGAAGAGGTTACAATTTGCCAAAGAACACATCAACTGGCCTAAAGAGAAATGGAGAAATATTTTGTGGACTGATGAGAGTAAAATTGTTCTTTTTGGGTCCAAGGGCTGCAGACAGTTTGTGAGACGACCCCCCAAACTCTGAATTCAAGCCACAGTTCACAGTGAAGACAGTGAAGCATAGTGGTGCAAGCATCATGATATGGGCATGTTTCTCATACTATGGTGTTGGGCCTATATATCGTATACCAGGTATCATGGATCAGTTTGAATATGTCAAAATACTTGAAGAGGTCATGTTGCCTTATGCTGAAGAGGACATGCCCTTGAAATGGATGTTTCAACAAGGCAATGACCCCAAGCACACTAGTAAACCAGCAAGATCTTGGTTCCAAACCAACAAAAATAATGCCTCGCAGATGTGAAAAAAATCATGAAAAACTGTGGTTATACAACTAAATACTAGTTTAGTGATTCACAGGATTGCTAAAAAAGCAGTTTGAACATAATAGTTTTGAGTTTGTAGCATCAACAGCAGATGCTACTATTATTGTGAACACTCCCTTTTCTACTTTTTTTACTAATAGCCTAATTTCATAGCCTTAAGAGTGTGCATATCATGAATGCTTGGTCTTGTTGGATTTGTGAAAATCTACTGAATCTACTGGTACCTTGTTTCCCATGTAACAATAAGAATTATACTCAAAACCTAGATTAATCTTTTTAGTCACATAGCACTACTATTATTCTGAACACTACACAACACAACACAACACAACTACAGTTACAATTTGCCAGACAGTACATCTAAGATGCAAGCCTAGATTTGATGTTTTGGTGAAAGAAATAATTCAATTTATTTATTGTTGGGTTAGTGGCTGAAGTTTCATCTCTTGAACACTAGATGACACATCCGCTCTGAACACATGAAAACGTTTTCAGGACAGTCATGGAGCGCTTTTCCTCATTTACAAAACTCAACACAAAACCACCAAAAACAATTAATAAAAACTACTTATTTACTCAGATTTGAAGTCAGTCTGGGGAAATTGCCAGTACCTGGCTGATTTTGTTTTTCTTATCTGACTAAAAAAATCCTTGTGTTATTTACTGTAGCACTTTTGCAAATGTTTGATTCATCGTGATTAGACGGTGGAGACCAAATCTCTACCATCGTCAAAAATGATACAGTGTAACAGTTAAACTGGATATACCGCGCAGCTCTAACACCAAGCAGACACTAACAAATAAAAGTGTGTACAAGAATGAAGTTAAAGTTAGCAGTTATCATAGTGGATCTCTCTGTGCACCTGATGTTTCAAATTATTCAGAGTGATGAGGAAAGACAGTGACTATGGGCTGACGTCGGTGACGTCATTTCCCTGTGGGCAGGCCTTGAGTGAGATGTGGTCCCGCCCTCTCGGCTGAATTCCTTTGTTTCACACGCTGCTCGAGACGGCGCGCGTTGCTTTATCAAAATTTTTCCTGGACCTGTGAGGAATATCCGAGTGGACACTATTCGAGAAATTAAGCTGGTTTTCGGTGAAAAGTTTAACGGCTGATGAGAGATTATGGGGTGTTTCTGTCGATGTAAGGACTTCCCACGCAGTGGGACGTCGTGCAGCGCTTCCAGGCGCCGTCGTCGGCCTGTTTCGACCTGAAAACATCCTAATTTAAGGCTTAATTCACCCAGGACGTCGTGAGAGAACAGAGAAGATTCACAAGAGGCTGGCATGAGGACTTTATGCGGACATTCCACTGTTTAAGGACATTTTGTAATGAAAGACGTGCGCGCATATTCGCCGAGTCATTTCCGTGACGACTCGGCAAATCTGTGTGCGTCGCGACAGGAAAAACACCTCCGTGTTGAAAACCATTTGTAAAATTCAGGCAGCTTTTGATGGCTTTCAACAAGTGAGTAACTGAGAAATTGCATGTTCCAACTTGCCCGTTAAGGTTTCCAATGGAGGTGTTTTTCCTGTCGCGACCCCCCGCGGTCGGGTCCAGCCCGACATGCGACTCTGCCCGCACGTTCTTTCATTACAAAATGTCCGTTAACAATGGAATGTCCGAATAAACTCCTCATGCCGACTTCTTCTGAAAGTTCTCTGTTCTCTGACGACTTCCTGGGTCAACAGAGCTTGAAATGTGGAAGTTTTCAACTTGAAACGGCGAGACACTGCCGCCTCGAAGCGCAGATCGCCGTCAGGCGCCGTGGACCGTCCTTACGGCGACACTTCCAGACCAAAATCTCTCATCAGCTGTTAAAATTTTTACCGAAAACCAGCTGAATTTATCGAATGGTGTCCACTCAGTTGTGCCTTACAGTTTTGAAAAAAAATTTATTAAACAAAGCAGCAGTCTCTGAGCCATTCCTAAACAATGAAAAAATCGACGAGAGGGTGGGCGACTCCTCACTCAAAGACTGCCCACAGGCGAATGACGTAACCAACAGGAGTGAAAAAACTCTTGCATGCCCACGAGGGTTCAAGCATGTCTGATGTAATCACACGTGATTCAAATCCATATGGTTTTTGAAAAAAATAATAAGGTCGGATACTTTTCTAATAGACCTCGTATATATACAAATGGCATCATGCCAAAAAATTTGAAAGGATGAGAATTACTTTTGAAGTGTTAAGAGGATAACACATTTTGCAAGTGCAACACACTTAAAAACAAAATGGCTGAACAAAGCGAATAATGAACTTGAAGTGTATACTACAGCCAGGGTCGGACTGGGAACAAATTTCGGCCCTGGCATTTTTCCTCTGGACCAGCCCACTATTGGCCCGACGAATCCACCCCCAAACACGCACACCCACCTGTCCATACCGAACCCCCAATGAACAAATACTATACACCTAAACACCATGAACACACACCTAAACACACACTTTCACTGTCATTTCACCTTGATCATAGTACAAAACGCGTTCCCGGCGCCACGAGGGGGCGTCCTGATAACATTAAAGGCAATTACATATTTTGACAAAATTACAAGTTTAAATGACATATATATATATATATATATATATATATATAAAAAACATCATGAGGTTTATGTCACAGAAATCCTACTTTACAGTCACACTGCAGTCATTGTTAAATTATTTCCTTTTGCATTTATAATAAACATTTGTATTTATTTAGTGTTTGTTTTTCTGGTTGAAATAAGATATAAATAATCTACCAGACTTCAAAAAATATACAAGTTTCCATGTTATTTTATTTGTCTAAAAATAAATGTCTGAGGTTCCTTATGTTAAACAAGAAATTATCTAATCTGAAATAAAAGGTGGTTTTAATACAGATGAAAGGTTTCTAAAGAACCATTTATTGATTTATTTACCTAATTTAATTACAAGTGTTCTAAACTTTTTTTTAACAGTAATCAGAAATTTTGAGGTAACAACAACAAAAAAACATTTCCAATGATTTTTCTTCAGAAAACTGCTCTATAAATGAGCAGTCCTGTCACACGTTAATGTTTTGTACAGATCAGTGGTTTCTGCACCAATCGGATTGGTCCAATCCATTTTGTAGAGATCAGTGGTTTCTGCCACGAGTCTTTCGTGTTTTGGCCGGACACGTCATTCCTATTGGACAATGCGAAGGTACGTCACAGCTCAGTGTCGAAAGTTGGCGCACCTCATCTCGACAGAACACCGGCTCTGTGTGGAATGCAGGAGATCACTTGACCGAGCGTCTATATGTTCAAATAATAATTAAAAAAAAATACTGTCATCACTCTTCACTCTTAGTCAGTCTCTTACAACGGTGCAGCGTAAATACACGAGCTTTACAGGAGCGCATGTCTCCTCCGGTGCGCCCTTTTTTTTTTTTTTGGGGGGGGGGGGGGGGGTGATGATAAACTCATCGCCCCCTTAATATTCTTTTTTTTCTGGCACCGGGTCTGACAAAACGGAAGCAAAAGCAGCACACAAGCGGAAAAAATGTTTTTGTGTCTCCAAAGTGTGTGTGTGAGTGAGAGAGAGAGAGAGAGAGGTAATGTGTAACCACTGCTAGGATTCACACAGCAGCAAATTAAGGAGCTGAAGTCCGTAGCTGTTGCATTTAAAGATTAACAAAAGTAAAGCACAGTTAATTAAGATAAAAGAAATGATTCCAACCTTGTATCAGTAGAAGAGCGGAGAGAAGTCCAGGCGCCGAGGACTCAGTCCATTCACAGGGGCGGGAGCGGCCGCCTGCTCTTCCTGCAATCTGATTGGCCACCCTGTATGCTTCTCCAATTGTCATTGGCTGTTGGTCATGTCAATCATTGTGCTCGATGTAAGTCTCCGTTGTGTGATCAAACGGAAACAAAACTGAAACCTAGAATAAGACTGCGCCGTGTATGAAACACTACAGAACTTTTATTTTGACACAAATTCAGGAAGTGGTTCTGCAGCTGCGCCGATTAAATGCTGTAGCTTCACCGATCACGGACTTTCCTCGTGTTGACAGCAGCAGTACAAAACATTAACATGTGACAGGACTGCTCATTTATAGAGCAGTTTTCTGAAGAAAAATCATTGGAAATGTTTTTTTTTGTTGTTGTTACCTCAAAATTTCTGATTACTGTTAAAAAAAAGTTTAGAACACTTGCCTTTAATGTTATCAGGACACCCCCTCGTGGCGCCGGGAACGCGTTTTGTACTATGATCAAGGTGAAATGACAGTGAAAGTGTGTGTTTAGGTGTGTGTTCATGGTGTTTAGGTGTATAGTATTTGTTCATTGGGGGTTCGGTATGGACGGGTGGGTGTGCGTGTTTGGGGGTGGATTCGTCGGGCCAATGGTGGGCTGGTCCAGAGGAAAAATGCCAGGGCCGAAATTTGTTCCCAGTCCGACCCTGGACTGCGCCGTGTATGAAACACTACAGAACTTTTATTATGACACAAATTCAGGAAGTGGTTCTGCAGCTGCGCCGATTAAATGCTGTAGCTTCACCGATCACGGACTTTCCTCAAGTTGACAGCAGCGTGCGGTTCAAGAACACTGTATATTTCCATAATCTCTATAAATATGGGAGGGCCGGCCCACGCACGTCTAAATGTGCAGCAGCCCACTGGGCAAATGCCCAAAATCACAGATTATCAGTCCGAGCCTGACTACAGCTTTGGGGGAGGTGATGGTCTAGTGGTTAAGGTGTTGGGCTTGAGACCGGTTCAAATCCCCGCCTGACTGGAAAATCACTAAGGGCCCTTGATCCCCTACTGCTCCCGGTGTGTACTGAGCGCCTTGTATGGCAGCACCCTGACATCGGGGTGAATGTGAGGCATAAGCGTCTGATGCAGAAGGAAAAGCACTATATAAATGCAGTCCATTTATACCGCTAAAAAATTAAAAGCCAAATTAGCTCAAGTCAAATTTCAAATTTATTTTAAATAAATAAAGACTTCTGAAAATGGTGACGTATTGTGATTTATTTTTGGTGTCATATGCCCTGAGAAATTAAGTCATAAACATGGGAAATTAGATTGATTTCAATTGCCGCTGATAAACTCTCAGAAATGTACGCCGGAAGGAAAAGTCGACTTCAGTGACATCATGTTAGAGTCCACCCCCTCAGACCCCTTCAGTGAAACGAACAGGAAAACTGGAATTTTTTGAAGTGCCAAATCATTGTTTTTTTCTGGAATTTGACAGTAAATACACTGAAATGGTGAACAGGTGCATTTTGGGATGGTCCATCATAACCAGTTGAGGTGTTTATATTAGTTTTGCAATTTTCCCACAGATAAGATGTATGAATTATAAGTGGAAGTGTTGTGTATACACCTCCCGTATAGAGTGGAGGAATACAACCTAACACAACGTGACAAACACACTTCAAAAACTACTTGGAGGCTGAGCCACAGAGGAACAAAGATAGAGAAGATAAAGAAGTTTTTTTCCCCATGTGTTTAAAGGTGGGAACACGAAGACTTTGAGAGAAAGTGACTGCTGCTGCAATCTTAACATGACAGACGTCCCATGTACGTCAGACCTGCCCCCAGCAATTCAACAGCATTACTTACCTGCTTACCAGATCAATGACTGTGGTTGGACAAATGACATAAGGAAGCGGTACACTGACCATCATGTGTTCCTATAATGTGAATTTTTTTTTAAATGGAGATAATGACTTTTGATAACAGGAGGAGATCTCAGCCAGATCCATTTCTCAAGGTATATATGTATTACTCTGTGCTTTTCAATCTTATTTAGACATATGTCTGTTCCATGGGCTCAGACAAGTTAATTTGGTTTTGTTAGTAAATGTGATACACAAATGTTGACCAACAGAAATGATTCCATCACAATAAACACTCTAAGTAAATACTAATTACACATTATCATGATCATGGAGAGAAAAATGAAAGTATCATAGTAACAATTCCAAAATCAACATGCAAATCCATACCAGACCTGCTGTGGTGACCCCAAGTGAAAAAGGGAGAAGCTGGAAGAACTTACTACAGTGCTTTTGCAGGGATCTCCCTGGCCTTCGCCAGGTCACATATGGCAAACGATGTGGCAAAGCAACTTTCTTTGTGATTCGCCACAGTGGTGAATACTGAAAAAAAAATTACATTCTGGCACTGCTACTGACATAAATTATGATTTCTGTCCTTTTTTGATTAAAGGAAAAAGCCTTTTGGTGGTTTGTGCTGCACTTTACATGCTTGCTGTTCCATGCTGGCTAAGTTTAATTTTACCATCTATATCAGTGCTTGCACAAGTAAAAAACTTGGAAGAAATGATGTATAATCTGGTATATAAATTTTTAAAAAGACAGCATTGACTGGAGTGACATATGCACTTTAAGATGATGAAGGTTTTGCAAGATGGTTCATTACAGGTCATGTGTAAAGATGGCCAGGAAGATAACGCTTGTTGAACAGAAAGTGCGACAGACAGATTCAATGCATAAATGGAACGTTAGAGTTATCTCAGAAGGATCATCTGGTACTACTCTTGACCAGATTAAGGGCAACGTAAAATGTGCCAAAGCTGTAGATATATACATCGAGTAATGACAAATGCGGATGGAGTGAGGGCAGATAGTGATTTTGTTATAATTAATTTCAAAGGAGACGTGTTTTCACTGAAAGTGTCCTTTATCCGACCACCGCTCAGATAACACAAATGTTTGGAAATGTGAATGCCATATACAGGAGCAGGCAAAGGTGAACATAAATACGGCCAATATGGTAAAGGGACTAAGACATGGTGCAGGAGCTGTAGTGGAAACCACAGTGTGGCCTATAGGGGCCGTGAAGTCAGCAAGAGAGCTGCAATGGTTCAGAAATTTAACAATGTGCTGGATGTATAACACTCAGAAGAGGTTAAAAGAGCCACTCCATGCCGAGAATGAAAAGTAACACTGTCTTATATGAGGAAACTGTGTCGTATGTGTGGCAAGATTCACGTTAATGAGCATTCTATTTGTATTAATGCTGGCTCTCATTATAGAAACTGTGATTACAGCAAGCTTGAGCAGTAATTTAAAAGTGTCTCATGGCAGACCAATGTGCACCATCACATAATGACAATGAGTGCCACCACCATGGTTGCTATGTTGTTGGCTCAAGTGTGATTCAGGTTTTTGTAGTAGTTATATCAACTATATTGTCACCAGACATTATGTTATTGACTTTTGACTGCTTTAGTTGCATCTGTACTGTCTGCACTATGGAGATATTTGATTAGAAATTACACTCAACAAAAATATAAACGCAACACTTTTGGTTTTGCTCCCATTTTGTATGAGATGAACTCAAAGATCTAAAACTTTTTCCACATACACAATATCACCATTTCCCTCAAATATTGTTCACAAACCAGTCGAAATCTGTGATAGTTAGCACTTCTCCTTTGCTGAGATAATCCATCCCACCTCACAGGTGTGCCATACCAAGATGCTGATTAGACACCATAATTAATGCACAGGTGTGCCTTAGACTGTCCACAATAAAAGGCCACTCTGAAAGGTGCAGTTTTGTTTTATTGGGGGGGATACCAGTCAGTATCTGGTGTGACCACCATTTGCCTCATGCAGTGCAACACATCTCCTTCGCATAGAGTTGATCAGGTTGTCAATTGTGGCCTGTGGAATGTTGGTCCACTCCTCTTCAATGGCTGTGCGAAGTTGCTGGATATTGGCAGGAACTGGTACACGCTGTCGTATACGCCAGTCCAGAGCATCCCAAACATGCTCAATGGGTGACATGTCCGGTGAGTATGCCGGCCATGCAAGAACTGGGACATTTTCAGCTTCCAAGAATTGTGTACAGATCCTTGCAACATGGGGCCGTGCATTATCCTGCTGCAACATGAGGTGATGTTCTTGGATGTATGGCACAACAATGGGCCTCAGGATCTCGTCACGGTATCTCTGTGCATTCAAAATGCCATCAATAAAATGCACCTGTGTTCTTCGTCCATAACAGACGCCTGCCCATACCATAACCCCACCGCCACCATGGGCCACTCGATCCACAACATTGACATCAGTAAACCGCTCACCCACACGACGCCACACACGCTGTCTGCCATCTGCCCTAAACAGTGTGAACCGGGATTCATCCGTGAAGAGAACACCTCTCCAACATGCCAAATGCCAGCGAATGTGAGCATTTGCCCACTCAAGTCGGTTACGACGACGAACTGGAGTCAGGTCGAGACCCCGATGAGGACGATGAGCATGCAGATGCGCTTCCCTGAGATGGTTTCTGACAGTTTCTGCAGAAAATCTTTGGTTATGCAAACCGATTGTTTCAGCAGCTGTCTGAGTGGCTGGTCTCAGACGATCTTGGAGGTGAACATGCTGGATGTGGAGGTCCTGGGCTGGTGTGGTTACACGTGGTCTGCGTTGTGAGGCTAGTTGGATGTACTGCCAAATTCTCTGAAACGCCTTTGGAGACAGCTTATGGTAGAGAAATGAACATTCAATACACGAGCAACAGCTCTGGTTGACATTCCTGCTGTCAGCATGCCAATTGCACGCTCCCTCAAATCTTGCGACATCTGTGGCATTGTGCTGTGTGATAAAACTGCACCTTTCAGAGTGGCCTTTTATTGTGGGCAGTCTAAGGCACACCGATGCACTAATCATGGTGTCTAATCAGCAACTTGATATGGCACACCTGTGAGGTGGGATGGATTATCTCAGCAAAGGAGAAGTGCTCACTTTCACAGATTTAGACTGGTTTGTGAACAATATTTGAAGGAAATGGTGATATTGTGTATGTGGAAAAAGTTTTAGATCTTTGAGTTCATCTCATACAAAATGGGAGCAAAACCAAAAGTGTTGCGTTTATATTTTTGTTGAGTGTAAGTGCTTAAGTTGTTTATGTAACTTTCTATGAACCACTTACGTTGTCTGAAAATATGCTTTATTTGGTAACATTTCATTTATTACCGTTTATTGGAATTTTCTTTGAATTGCTGTGGATTCTGCATCAAACTTGATAAGCAAAGGTTCTAAATACATATGACAATCAATCAAGTCCCTTCATTTTTTGAACCACCATGTGTTCAAAAAAGACCTAGGATTGGGTCTCAGTCACTAATACACAGTTAAACCTTGGAAGCAATACAAAACGGATCAGTTCTCAACTTAGAAACCTCACTGTCAAATTAAAAAAAATAACGCAATGCTAACATACCCTCAGCTGTATAAACAGAAAAAATAGTAATGTGACCTTTTAACCTCTTAAAATAGGTCAAGGTTAGCCATCATTGAACTTGTCCAAGGTCTATGTCCAAAGAATGGTTCCTGTGATGGACGGACAGACATAAAGCCTTCTCAATACCCGATGGCCATATTTTGGCCTCAGGTAATAAAAGGTCCTTTGAAAGTGTACTTCCCTGTACGTAACACAAAGAGTTGTGAAATGAAATTCAAAAACCTTATTAAATGCAGAGTCACTTTATGAAAAGAGATTACCTAAGAGAAAATATGCAGTTTTATTAAAAAGTAGTCACACATAATGACGTATGACACTGACTTATAAATATGGGATTCATTACAGCATTTCATTATTGTTAAGTGACTGCACGGTTCTTTAAAAGAACACACTTTAAACAGAGCACAGTCCAGTATGTGTGTCTAACAGATGAGTGTGTTAGTTGGAAGGCATATCCATATGGTCAAATCACCCACGTTATTATTAATCATTTTTGTCAGAATTGTGTTACTGTCACCAATTCGATATATTTTTCATAAAGAAAACATTTTCTGCCAACAGCTGTCAGAACATCTATGCAAATGCTCGTTCGACTAGGAAAGTGGAATGAGGGACACAGATATACTTTCTGCACTGTATGAATGCACACATTTCACTCCACCAACATGATTGCTGAGGCCTGCTGCTGTAAGAAGAACATTTATGGCAGAATGTCTGCTGGAGAAGCTTTTGTCCTCTCTGTCAAGGAACATTAACATTACCTGCCTACTGTTTCGGTACTCAGGCAAAATAATTTCCTTCGGGATAAATAAAGTTGGTCTCATCTTATCTTATCTAAACTGTTTTCGCGTATGTGTTTTCAGTTAGCGTGTCCTTGTGATAGCGATGCACTGGCGCTTTTATTTCAGAAGTGCTGCTGCTCGTGTAGGGATACACAGCTTGACAAATCATTGCAAAACGTTTTTCATTTTTTTGATTTGTTTTCAGACACAGATATGGACCACTCCCAGCCATAAGTGAAGCCAATGTATTTAGACAGCAATTATTCAAAAATGCCTATATTGGTGGTTTTCAGCTCTCATACTCTAACAACAACTCTCTACCACTGTGATGAAAACATATCAGGACAAATCTACAACACTGACACACTATGGCAAATACAACAAAACTTTTTTTAAACTCAATATTGTGACACACAATAAAGAGGCATGTTCTGTGTTTATATCTCCATAATTCTGAACTACATTATTTGATAAGATATTTTGTATGATATAAATATAGTTTCATGTACAGATTTTTTTTTTTTTTTACAATTACAATTCACAATGCCAAGGATAGTTATGTTGCAAACAACCAAAGTATGCAATTTAATTACATTGCACAGTGTAGATTCACAAAAAAATGCTATATGCAGTTGTGGAGGTTTTAAATTTTGCTTGCCTCAAGTTTGGTCATATTTTAGGGCCCCTACACACATAGTGCGAATGTGGTCGAATTGCGCTTTAAGTGCACATGAAGCAGCAATCGTATGCAAAACGTGTAAAATCGTAACTGCTTCCAACGCCTCGTACACCTGTTGCTACAACTATTTGCGCACACCAGCGGCTGAAAGACAGAGTGTGTGGTGTGAGAACCCATCAAACCCTCTCGCGGCAGATGTCCGCCAAATTCCAGGTGACATGCACGCACATCTAACACTGCTAGCATAGCACTTAGAAAATGTGTGGTCATTTTTACAAGTAACACGACAACAGTCTCCAGACAATCACTGTCGTGCTGGATGTGAAATTTGTCTAAGTGCTCCATGAGTATGGTTTTGCAAACAGACACAGTGACACGTTGGTGTGTGCGCTGAACTGACAGGGGGTGTGGCCGCCGACATGAGCAGCTGTGGAGATCTGTGGATCTGAACAACACGTACTGTGTTTGGACAGACATAAACTAACAAAATGCCCACTGTGACACGTGTGTCTGCTTGCTGTCCTCACGGTGGACATAAATAAAAACATATATCGCTGTGGTGACAGGCTGCAGCAAGCAAGCATGCACACAGCATACACATTGACAGGCTGCTCCCAGGTTGAAACGGACCGTCAGATCATAACACGCAGTGGGCGATCTGACTGTCACATCACCCACGTGAGCTCTGTTCCACAGGACACAGTGTCAGTTCTGTGACGAGCCGTCCACAAGTCATGCGTGTCAGGCAGGATATACGCGCGGGTCCGGCTTGACGCCGCCAGCAGATGTGGACATGATCAGAGCACCCTGCTTTTCATTCATGTCATTTCATGATTGTACATCTGTGATCATGGGTCACCTACAGAGGAACAGATGGCTCATACTTGATAAAAGGGATTCAATGAAATGCTGTTTTTTATTGTGTATGGTTTTATTTTTCTAAATACATCCATCTCTGTTGATTTCAGGCATTTCCCCGCACCGTTTATAGGCCAACAACAGTAGCTCAGTGGTAAAGTTTTGGGTTGGCAATCAGTAAAGTGCACGTACGAATCCCGTGGGTGGCAGCTATTTTTTTTCCACAGCAGCGGCACGATGTGGTTCCACACATACCAGCTGGTTTTTATTTAGTATTTATTCCACATCAGCGGTGCGATTGGTGCACCTCGTAACATGGAACACAGTACAAGCAGCTGCAGCTGCTCACACTGTGTTCCTGCTTGAAAGACATCGTCACATGCACAAACCGTTGTCCCGGGATCATGCACGCTTGCACGCCAGCGCGATGTTTCTTGGAGTGCTCATATGAGCTGTTTCCCCGTGAGTCACCCAGAGTTGTACTTATTCGCAGTATGTGTGAAGGGGCCCTTACATTCAACAAAATTGGCAGCGATCACAGGTGGGACGCCTGTGAAAGATTGTGTTCCTGGTGCTGCACTATGAAGTTACTGCTTGGCCTGGGAGTGTGTGCAGAGAAGAGGAGGTGTGGTTGTGGAAGGATAGTGTGAACCTCTGCACACATCACACCCTTCATACCTCATGTGCAACATGTCCGTAAGCTGTGTAATCGCAAGGACTGCAACTGACCATTCAAAATTTGTGAAGAAAACAAGCAAACAAACCAAAAAACAGGATTTGTGCCATGGGTGTAAATATTCAGCAAAAAACAGTCCTGGCTACCCACCAGATTATCAACTTAGTCACCATGTGAGCGTTAGGTTCATCAAATTAATACCACTCACACCACTTGACACAAAAAATATAAAGTATTCATATGACCTGGAAAGTGCAACACTGGTATAGTCATTAACAATACCTAGCAGTAAGAGTCGCTGAAACTAGTACTTAAGACTCTGAAGAGGACTAAAATGTCTTGATTGATTATTTCACTGAGTTTGTGGGTAGATCAGGTCTTTCAGCATGCACAAGCACTGAGTGTGTCCACATCCATGACGTTTAAGTCACAACTGCTAAACACTCAGGTCATCCATCCTTATGTTCTAAAAGTAACCATTCAGTTGTTGTTACTGCAGTGTCCCCTTCCATTGATCCAGTTAGCTGCTCGACAAAAAGCTGCTGGTGTGTTGGATCATGCTGGATTACACAGATGATCTGTCATGAAGTAATTAAAATACCTTATTCTTATTCTTAAGGAACAGCTCATATGATTCAAAGTCATTCAAGCCACATTGAAAGACTCTCCAGAAAGATTTAGTTTAACAAACACTGAATCATCATCCAAGTCTGGATCAGAATCCAAACAAGGACAGAGCTGATGTGACAACCAGCTTTGTGTGCAAATTTCAAGGAAGTTGCATATCACACGACACAGAAGCCAAAAGATTTATACTGGCTCTTCTCACAATATTTTGGAATCACTGTTTAAAATTTTGAGAAGTCAGATGTAGACTTGATGCTAATCTCATGTGAGGACTCAGTCATCATTTCTTGCCTTGGTTGCAGTTTGTCAGTAGACGTTGCCTCACTGGAGAGACAGCTCAAAATTATCAGTCTCTCACTGGTGAACAGGTGTTTAAAATGGTTCAAAATCCATGTCCTGATAAGGATTTAGTAGATGTTGGAGAACTTAAAAATTGCACCAACTAACCTTGTGAGAAAATTTTCAAATGAAATGACCCCCTTTTCTGGGTGTCACCATGTTGAGAGCCCTGTCTGCACTAATTCATGATGAACTCATTAAGCATAAAGGGGTGGCATGTGGCAGCTCCGTGTGACGACAAAAGCCTAAACATGCCCCCTTCCGACTCTGAAGTAAAAGCTAACAGTTAACCTCAGTTTGGGTGTTACTTAATTCAGATTTTTGGGGACAGTGTGGCGATTCTCATACCGGTTTACTTTGGTGTGAACAGTCAAAGTTATCCGCCGCATATTTCCTCAGTAATCGTGCATTAACTGGACCTACAGACAGCTGCTAAAAGTGATAACACGGTTAGCATACAATATTAAAAAAGATAAGAGCTTCACTCAGCATGAATATTGCAACAGGAATGTTTTAGATGATCGTTTCACTGCACAATAGGCCATGTTGTTTGTTGTTTGTAATAAAATACTCCAAACAGACACAAAAGCAAGTCACCCCGTTTTGATCAGAAACTACGCAAGGTATATGGACACAGCCCACGTCACTCAAAGCAACCACATGCACAATTATACAGTTTTTTTTTTTTATTTTAAACTAAGAAGTTAGAAAAAAATACCCCCCCACCCCACCCCACACACACACACACAGTTGTCATGGACACACACACACAGTTGTCATGGAGGAAGAAACTATCGATAGAGACCAAAGTAAAATTTTGTCCCAGGCTATAATCATGTTTATTCAAGTGTTGGCACTTTGGTTAGCTTCTTAGCTTAGCTGGTTAGAAGTCAATGATAGGGGCATGTTAAGGCCTTTTCTTCCACCTACACTCCATCTCTTTATCCATTCATGGGTTTGTTGTGACTCAAAATCAGTACTGCCACTGCTGCCATTATGGTGACACCCAGATACGGGCTTCATATTAATTGTTCCGGGTCTCTACAGAAATCCTATGGGTGACGTCATGTAGGCGTTGCCCACTATATATATATATATATATATATATATGTATACACACACACACACACACACACACAGTGAGGAAAATAAGGATTTGAACACCCTGTGATTTTGCAAGTTCTCACACTTACAAATCATGGAGGGGTCTGAAATTTTCATCTTAGGTGCATGTCCATGTCTATGTGAGAGACATAGTAATCTAAAAAAAAAAAAAAATTCGGAAATCACAATGTATGATTTTTTATAATTTATTTGTATCTTACTGCTGCAAATAAGTATTTGATCCCCTACCAACCAGCAAGAATTCTGGGTCTCACAGACCTGTTAATTTTTCTTTAAGAAGCCCTCTTATTCTGCACTCTTTACCTGTATTAATTGCACCTGTTTGAAATTGTTACCTGTATAAAAGACACCTGTTCACACAATCAATCAATCACATTCCAACCTGTCCACCATAGCCAAGACCAAAGAGCTGTCTAAGGACACCAGGGACAAAACTGCAGACCTGCACAAGGCTGGGATGGACAACAGGACAACAGGCAAGCAGCTTGGTAGAAGACAACAACTGTTATGATTATTTATTAGAAAGTGGAAGAAACACAAGATGACTGTCAGTCTCCCCTGGTCTGGGATTGCATGCAAGATCTCACTGTGTGGGGTAAGGATGATTCTGAGAAAGCTCGGAACTACACAGGAGGACCTGGTCAATGACCTGAAGAGAGCTGGGACCACAGTCACACGATTACATTAGTACACATGATGCTGTCATGGTTTAAAATCCTGCAGGGCAGCAAGATCCCCCTGCTCAAACCAGCACATGTCCAAGCCCATTTGAAGTTCACCAGTGACCATCTGGATGATCCAGAGGAGGCATGGGAGAAGGTCATGTGGTCAGATGAGACCAGAATAGAGCTTTTTGGAATCAACTCCACTTACCATGTTTAGAGGATGAGAACAACCCCAAGAAAACCATCCCAACCATGAAGCATGGGGTGGAAAAATCATACTCTGGGGGTGCTCGTCTGCAAAGGGGGCAGGACGACTGCACCGTACTGAAGGGAGGATGAATGGGGTTATGCATTGCGAGATTTTGGCAAACAACCTCCTTCCCTCAGTAAGAGCATTGAAGATTGGTGATGGCTGGGTCTTCCAGCATGACAATAACCCCAAACACACAGCCAGGGCAACTAAGGAGGGGCTCCGTAAGAAGCATTTCAAGGTCATGGAGTGGCCTGGCCAGTCTCCAGACCTGAACTCAATAGAAAATCTTTGGAGGGAGCTGAAATTCCAAACCTGAAAGATTTGGAGAAGATCTGTATTGAGGAGTGGACCAAAATCCCTGCTGCAGTGTGTGCAAACATGGTGAAAACTACTGGAGTTGTATACGCACGCACGCACGCACGCACACACACACACACACACACTGTTGGGTTTGCACCCCGTTTTTAAAGAAATGAGAGGCACAAACACTGAAAAGAAACCAGTCAGAGAGAGACAAATATATATATTTTTTGCTCTGCGCAGAGGAGGAGAGCAATGAAGCAGCTTGTAAGTGCTCAGCTACAAAGCTCTCCTAAAATCTCCTCCTCTGGCCCAGCCTTTTATTTAGTTCAACATGAGAAAAAACAAACAAGGACAGTCGGGAGAGGTTACACATGAGTCATGTCTGCAAGAGGGTCATAGCAAAGCGAGGTAACGGCTGAAACCTTCCATTCCTGCAACATGAGCCTTGTGGCTCATCAAAGCAGGATAAGGCAAAATGAAAAACAGTTTGCTCAATCATGAAGAATGCAGACAACAAGTCTTTCTTTCTAAAACCTCCTCTTCTCACAAAGAGGAAAAATAATAAGCATAAACTATAAGAAAATAAATAATAATAATATAAGCATAAACTAAAGAAAAATGATAATAAGAGCATGAGCCATATAAAATCCTTGACACACACACACACACACACACACACACACACACACACACACACACACACACACACACACACACACACACACACACACACACACACACACACACACAGTCTGTGGTTAGTCATGACACCATTACTGTGACGTGGGGGGCGGCCATTGTATTTAGTTTGGTCAGTATGATCAGTATGCCTGATATTTATATTGTGTAATTGCATTTACGTTTGCACACTGTTTCTTTTTCACTTTTGATACTATGTGTGCTTCTTACCCTGTGTGCTCCTATACAATGCTGCTGGAACCTCAATTTCCCTGAGGGAGTCTTCCAAAGGGATCAATAAAGTTGTATCTAATCTAATGTACTCATTGTTCTTACTGTAAAACAAAAAACAAAACAAAAAAACCAACAACAATGGTCTAAAGGTCTTTTCTGACCATCTCCTCTGATTCTATTTCTCTTTACTCTCTCAATCCAGCCACTAAACCCTGCTATTGAGGTGGGTGCCACTACTGAGGTATTACCTAGATTTACAGAATTTGATAGTATCTCACTAGGCATGCTGACAAAACTCGTAATGTCAACAGAAAGCACAACCTGTTTATTTGATCCTATACCAACAAAACTGGTTAAGGACCTGTGGCGTACTCTTGGGCCGACTGTGCTGGAAATGATTAATCTTTCTTTAACTTCTGGATCTGTTCCTAAATGTTTCAAATCTGCAGTGATTAAACCATTACTTAAGAAACCTAATCTTGACCCTAGTGTAGTGAAAAACTATCGAAGGATATCAAATCTATCATTTTTCTCTAAAATTCTGTAAAAAGTGGTATCACGGCAGCTCGCAGACTATCTTACTGAGAATAATCTCTTTGAGCCACTGCAGTTTGCTTTTAGAAAATATCATTCCATAGAGACAGCTCTCACTAAAGTGGCGAATGATCTTCTGCTTACAATGGATTCGGACACCACTATGGTTCTGTTGCTGTTAGATTTCAGTGCTGCATTTGATACAGTGGATCATCATATTCTACTTGATAGGCTGGAAAGTCATTTTGGGATTACTGGGAGTGCCCTTGCATGGCTGACGTCATACTTGACCAGTCGTTCTCACTGTGTTTTGTACAATAACACTACCTCTAACCTTAGTGACATGAAATTTGGGGTTCCACAGGGGTCTGTCTTAGGCCCCCTGCTTTTCTCCCTTTATATAGCACCCCTTGGGCACATATTGCAGCGTTTTGGGATTACCTTTCACTGCTATGCAGATGATACTCAGTTATACATGCCAATAACTGCTGGTAATCTTCACATAAAATCCTTAGAAGATTGTCTTGCAGCAGTGAGAAGCTGGATGTCTAGAAACTTCCAATTTTAAACTCTGATAAGACTGAAATGATGGCTCTTGGTCCAGTGAGACATCGGCATCAATTTGACCAGTTAACGCTCAGCCTCGGCTCGTGTATCATACATCACACTGACAAAGTGAGGAAACTTGGGGTAATTTTTGATCCTTCGTTGTCCTTGGGCCTCCACACTAGAAATATTACTAGGACTGCTTTCTTCCACCTGCGAAATATAGCGAAGATTCGTCCCATCCTGTCTATGGCTGATGCTGAGACCCTGATCCATGCATTTATCTCTTCTAGATTGGACTACTGCAATGTTCTATTTTCTGGTTTACCGCAGTCTACCATTAGGGGTCTCCAATTGGTTCAAAATGCTGCAGCCAGACTTTTGACACGAAGCAGAAAGTACAACCACATTACACCCATTTGGGCATCCCTTCACTGGCTTCCTTTCCCAGTGATATCAGATTTTAAGGTTCTGCTCCTAACCTATAAAATTATTCATGGACTGGCACCTTCCTACCTAGCTGGCCTAATTAAACCTTACGTACCGGCCCGGGCTTTACGTTCTCAGGGTGCAGGACTACTTTGTGTCCCTAAGGTGAATAAGAAGTCAGGTCATAGAGCTTTCTCTTATCATGCCCCTGTTCTGTGGAATGATCTCCCTGTGTCAATAAAACAGTCAGATTCTGTGGAGATTTTCAAGTCCAGACTTAAGACGCACTTATTTTCCCTTTCATATGGCTAGCATACTGGTACAGTTTTGTTTTACACCTTTTACTCTTTTAATTCATTTATTAGCAATTGGAGTGGGCTGCGGCCTCAACTTTACCTAAATTCTGGGTCTTTTAGTGAAGTTTAGGGCTAGTGGCTGGCGATAACCTTGGTATTTCTCTGTTTTTCTTGTTGTTTAATGCTGACAAATTATACAGTATTTTTTGTCTTCCTGATGCCTGATTCTGTTTTTTCTCTCTGTTTAAGGTGCAACTCCATCCAGAGACAGGAGTTGTGTTCGTGTTGGCGATCCTCCTGTCCTGTGCGCCAATAGCATTTCTTGTATATTCGTCCGTGAACTGTTCTGTGAATTGTTCTGTAATTTATGTTTGTAGCATGGCCCAAGCAAAGGGTCACCCCTTTGAGTCTGGTCTGCTTGAGGTTTCTTTCTCAGAGGGAGTTTTTCCTTAGCACTGTTGCTCTGGGGTTGGTAAGGTTAGACCTTACCTGTGTGAAGCGCTTCGAGGCAACTTTGTTGTGATTTGGCGCTATATAAATGAAAATAAATTGAAACTGAAATTGTTTACTGTTTCAGCACTCTGGCAAAACAATTTGTGATTAATAAATTTCTTTCTTATCTTTATATATATACTGTAGGCTATGAGACTGATAGACTGAAGAACTTGTTTGTTCCTTGCACTATAAGGCTGTATAATGCAGCCAATTTAGCCAGGAGAAGGAGATGTAAGCCAGAAATGCCGGAAATGTCCCATGTAGTGCCTTAAACTCCTTCTACTTTTTTACTTGAATTTTATTGTGCTGTATTATTTATTTTTACTTTGATATGCACTTTTAATATGTGTGTTGTATTTGTGTGAATGGGAGCAACAGACCGCCACGTCATTTCCTTTAGTAATAATAAATTATCTTTCTCTCTCTCTCTCTCTCTCTCTCTCTCTCTCTCAGTATACAGTATGTATTTCACATTTAAACGATTTTTTGTGTGGTGTATAAGCGGCCTTGTTTTTTTTTTTATTTTATTTTGTGGTGTACATTAGCTCTGCGGGGAGCACCCCCCCGTACAATGACAATAAAGAATATTCTATTCTATTCTACTGGAGACAAAGTTTATGAAGTTTAAAAAGTTATCACAAAGTTGATGAATCCTTTAAACAATTCCATTGCAGGTGGGTCTGAGCATCAGAACTGAATCGTGGTATGACTTAAGAAGTTACTCACCGAGTGCAACCAAGTGCAAAAACAAAAAATGCTTCAGCGGGTCAGCAGTTTTGTCATAGTATCAAAAATCATACAGAGGCAAATAAAAAAAAAGCATATGGCAGTCAAGATTGAGAACATTTTAAGTGATCTGATTTCAGACAATCCTTTAACTTTTTTTTTTTGCCACAGCTAACCTTTTCTCTGTCCTTTCCCGTTCTCTCTAATGGTCTTTTCTGACCATCTCCTCTGATTCTATTCTCTTTACTCTCCTTCTCCACATCTTATCATCCTTCTCAACCCTGCAGAGAGAAATCCCTTGCCATATGCTGAATACAAGTGTGATGGTGTGTGTTAGTGGCTCATCTGTGGCTGCACTTCCTCACCTGGCACTCATGTGATTAGATTTCATATCCCCGCTTGCAGCACATAAACTCTATCTCCCATTGGCCAGGCCACACAACATCAATCTGCCTTGCTGATGGTCTTTACTGCTGCAGCAGTTTCGTAACACATTCCTACCACCTCGCTCAAATGATAAATGGTAATTTTAAAAACACACACGCATAGATGTTCAATGCAGCAGGCCATTTTAGATCAAACAGAATTTCATTCTGGTGTCGGTCCATTTTCCAAGGGATGACAATCAAGTCCTCTTCAAGAGTGTGCATGGGGTGGTGCAATTCAAAAGCAAACACTTGGAGCTCAGGGTGGCTTCTTCCAGCTGTAAACCAGTCAGGCAGAGCTGCTGGACTCTGGCACATTTGTCGTATGTTTGTGGTGGTGGAGAGAAAGGGATGGTGCAGGTCTGTTTATTTATTGTTCTCTCCCGCTTTAACGGCTCGTGACCAGCTAGCTTTATTAAACTGGGCTTTGAGCACACACACAGCAGCACTAAAACATCCCGATGGCTGAGAGGGGATCAATTCAAGCTGCTGCTTGCAGAAATTACTGCAAAGTAATAGTACTATCACACAGGTAGTCCTTGCCAGTGGTAGGGGTTAAATGGACCATTGAAATTCTTTAATCAACTTCAGTATTAGCTGAATGTGAAGAGAGTGTTTCGTCACAGATAACCACATGTACGGGCAATTTCCATGAAAATCAAATAAAGACTCAACACATAACCCAAACCTAAACGGATGCTCAAAAAATGGACTAAAAAACAGACTGAGCACTTCTGCATTCAAATAGTAACTGGAAGAAGAAGAAACAAAAACTACAGGAGCAAGTTAAATATACAACCCCTGGCAAAAATTATGGAATCACCGGCCTCGGAGGATGTTCATTCAGTTGTTTAATTTTGTAGAAAAAAAAAGCAGATCACAGACATGACACAAAACTAAAGTCATTTCAAATGGCAACTTTCTGGCTTTAAGAAACACTATAAGAAATCAAGAAAAATAGTTGTGGCAGTCAGTAACGGTTACTTTTTTAGACCAAGCAGAGGGAAAAAAATATGGATTCACTCAATTCTGAGGAATAAATTATGGAATCACCCTGTAAATTTTCATCCCCAAAACTAACACCTGCATCAAATCAGATCTGCTCGTTAGTCTGCATCTAAAAGGAGTGATCACACCTTGGAGAGCTGTTGCACCAAGTGGACTGACATGAATCATGGCTCCAACACGAGAGATGTCAATTGAAACAAAGGAGAGGATTATCAAACTCTTAAGAGGGTAAATCATCACGCAATGTTGCAAAAGATGTTGGTTGTTCACAGTCAGCTGTGTCTACACTCTGGACCAAATACAAACAACATGGGAAGGTTGTTAAAGGCAAACATACTGGTAGACCAAGGAAGACATCAAAGCGTCAAGACAGAAAACTTAAAGCAATATGTCTCAAAAATCGAAAATGCACAACAAAACAAATGAAGAACGAATGGGAGGAAACTGGAGTCAACGTCTGTGACCGAACTGTAAGAAACCGCCTAAAGGAAATGGGATTTACATACAGAAAAGCTAAATGAAAGCCATCATTAACACCTAAACAGAAAAAAACAAGGTTACAATGGGCTAAGGAAAAGCAATCGTGGACTGTGGATGACTGGATGAAAGTCATATTCAGTGATGAATCTCGAATCTGCATTGGACAAGGTGATGATGCTGGAACTTTGTTTGGTGCCGTTCCAATGAGATTTATAAAGATGACTGCCTGAAGAGAACATGTAAATTTCCACAGTCATTGATGATATGGGGGTGCATGTCAGGTAAAGGCACTGTGGAGATAGCTGTCATTACATCATCAATAAATGCACAAGTTTACGTTGATATTTTGGACACTTTTCTTATCCCATTAATTGAAAGGATGTTTGTGGATGATGAAATCATTTTTCAAGATGATAATGCATCTTGCCATAGAGCAAAAACTGTGAAAGCATTCCTTGCAAAAAGACACACAGGGTCAATGTCATGGCCTGCAAATAGTCCGGATCTTAATCCAATTGAAAATCTTTGGTGGAAGTTGAAGAAAATGGTCCATGACAAGGCTCCAACCTGCAAAGCTGATTTGGCAACAGCAATCAGAGAAAGTTGGAGCCAGATTGATGAAGAGTACTGTTTGTCACTCATTAAGTCAATGCCTCAGAGACTGCAAGCTGTTATAAAAGCCAGAGGTGGTGCAACAAAATACTAGTGATGTGTTGGAGCATTCTTTTGTTTTTCATGATTCCATAATTATTCCTCAGAATTGAGTGATCCCATATTTTTTTCCCTCTGCTTGGTCTAAAAAAGTAACCGTTACTGACTGCCACAATTTTTTTTCCTGATTTCTTATAGTGTTCCTTAAAGCCAGAAAGTTGCAATTTGAAATGACTTTAGTTTTGTGTCATGTCTGTGATCTGCTTTTTTTCTACAAAATTAAACAACTGAATGAACATCCTCCGAGGCCGGTGATTCCATAATTTTTGCCAGGGGTTGTAGCTAGTTATAGCTGTGGTTATGGTCCAGCTCAGTGGACACTATACCACACTAGCTCACATCAAAACTGCGTGCACAGTGTGAAATCATGAAGAAAGTTACAATCCTGTGTCAGTTTAACTTTGCAATGTTCAGTCTCATGCCTATTAGTGCTGCTCTGTTACATTCAATGATATATTCTGGAACAACTTCTTGTATGGAAAATGGGGGAGAAGATGACAGTGATTTTTACATTTACTTACCCCCCTATTCCACAGAACGCCGTTCCTTCCCGTTTCATCCCAAATATCAAATCGGGGCGTGTTTCGAAGCATCACAGAAACTCCTTGATCCGTCTTTTGTCAATCTTGAACAGACTTGGTATATACAGTAGTTACAGCCATCACCTGCACCAATTTTGAAATAAGGTAAAATTTTTGAGCTGTTCAAAATTTCATCCCGATTCGCCGAATATGCGTCATTACGTAGTCACTTCTGGATGTTTGTAGTCTCCACAGCTTCAATCACGTTCAAACATCTTTAAATGGGGCAGTCCTAGTACGTACAGTTTGAAACTTGATTGCCTGTGCTCCACCGGGGTAAAAATTTGAAGCAAAAGCAGCATTTGAGAGGTGCCAGGTATGCACTTCATAAATCAGCCAATTGCCAGGTCTGTACTTATAAGCCAGCCTGATAGGAGGCATGCCGGAGTAAGCCCTTTCATTCTGTTTTTGCACTTTTTCTGGACCGTGAAGGGATCATAATGAAAAGGTGTCCTTTGGAATGGGGGTGTTAGACTTCTATTTCATTGCAAACAGTATGAACCCAAGATATCTCATGTTGTGTGTGGTCAACTTCATTTCATTTGTTAATATACATCGATAACTGCATTTAATGCCCATTAGACATTCAAAAATTTTTTGGGATGGGGCAATTTAGGGCTTGTACTGATTAAAAAAAAGATGTTATTTCAAATACACTCAACAAAATATAAACGCAACACTTTTGGTTTTGCTCCCATTTTGTATGAGATGAACTCAAAGATCTAAAACTTTTTCCACATATACAATATCACCATTTCCCTCAAATATTGTTCACAACCAGTCTAAATCTGTGATAGTGAGCACTTCTCCTTTGCTGAGATAATCCATCCCACCTCACAGGTGTGCCATACCAAGATGCTGATTAGACACCATGATTAGTGCACAGGTGTGCCTTAGACTGCCCACAATAAAAGGCCACTCTGAAAGGTGCAGTTTTATCACACAGCACAATGCCACAGATGTTGCAAGATTTGAGGGAGCGTGCAATTGGCATGCTGACAGCAGGAATGTCAACCAGAGCTGTTGCTCGTGTGTTGAATGTTCATTTCTCTACCATAAGCCGTCTCCAAAGGCGTTTCAGAGAATTTGACAGTACATCCAACCAGCCTCACAACCGCAGACCACGTGTAACCACACCAGCCCAGGACCTCCACATCCAGCATGTTCACCTCCAAGATCGTCTGAGACCAGCCACTCGGACAGCTGCTGAAACAATCGGTTTGCATAACCAAGGAATTTCTGTACAAACTGTCAGAAACCATCTCAGGGAAGCTCATCTGCATGCTTGTCGTCCTCATCGGGGTCTTGACCTGACTCCAGTTTGTCGTCGTAACCGACTTGAGTGGGTAAATGCTCACATTCGCTGGTGTTTGGCATGTTGGAGAGGTGTTCTCTTCATGGATGAATCCCGGTTCACACTGTTCAGGGCAGATGACAGACAGCGTGTGTGATGTCGTGTGGGTGAGCGGTTTTCTGATGTCAATGTTGTGGATCGAGTGGCCCATGGTGGCGGTGAGGTTATGGTATGGGCAGGCGTCTGTTATGGACGAAGAACACAGGTGCATTTTATTGATGGCATTTTGAATGCACAGAGATACCGTGACGAGATCCTGAGGTCCATTGTTGTGCCGTACATCCAAGAACATCACCTCATGTTGCAGCAGGATAATGCACGGCCCCATGTTGCAAGGATCTGTACACAATTCTTGGAAGCTGAAAATATCCCAGTTCTTGCATGGCCGGCATACTCTCCGGACATGTCACCCATTGAGCATGTTTGGGATGCTCTGGACCGGCGTATATGACAGCGTGTACCAGTTCCTGCCAATATCCAGCAACTTCGCACAGCCATTGAAGAGGAGTGGACTAACATTCCACAGGCCACAATTGACAACCTGATCATCTCTATGCGAAGGAGATGTGTTGCACTGCATGAGGCAAATGGTGGTCACACCAGATACTGACTGGTATCCCCCCCCCCCAATAAAACAAAACTGCACCTTTCAGAGTGGCCTTTTATTGTGGGCAGTCTAAGGCACACCTGTGCACTAATCATGGTGTCTAATCAGCATCTTGATATGGCACACCTGTGAGGTGGGATGGATTATCTCAGCAAAGGAGAAGTGCTCACTATCACAGATTTAGACTGGTTTGTGAACAATATTTGAGGGAAATGGTGATATTGTGTATGTGGAAAAAGTTTTAGATCTTTGATTTCATCTCATACAAAATGGGAGCAAAACCAAAAGTGTTGCGTTTATATTTTTGTTGAGTGTATGTGCTTGCAATCATGATTTGGTACAAAAGCAGTATCCCTGAAAGACTGAGTCTTTGAAGAGCAGAGATGGGCAGATGATCTCCACTTTATCAACATATGTGCAAAAACATGATAGAAATATTTAAAAATACAATCTTTCCTCAAAAAATAATGGGAATGGATTTGTAGATTTCTCCCTCTATAGCAGTGGTGGCCACGTTCAGTCCTTGAGAGCCACCTTCCTGGCACTCTTAGTTGTCTCCCTGCTCCAACACACCTGAATCCAATGAAAGACTCGTTAGCAGACTTTTAATGAGCCTTTCAGTGGATTCAGGTGTTTTGGAGCAGGGAGACAACTAGAGTGTCAGGAAGGTGGCTGTCGAGGACCGAACTTGGCCACCCCTGCTCTATAGTATATTATATTTCATTTAAAAACTCATGATCATCTTGAGGAATTTCAGTGTGTGTAAATGGCAAGGACATAAGCCAACACTGAACCCGCATGATCTCTGATCCGCCAGACGGCACAGCATCAAGAACACTTATTCATCAGAAACTGATACCACACGAGCAAGGGATAACTTTGGGAAATCTATACAATAAGGAGTTACATTTACAAATCTCACTTAAAGCTTGACTGTGCAAAAGGAAGCTGAATGTTAACTTGGTCCAGTCATGTTGAGTTCTCTGGGACATCTGAGTCAGACCATCACAAAGTGGAAATGTGTACTTTGGTGAGATGAATCAATATCCAATATCTGTTTTGTAAGAAATGATGCAGTGTGCTCTGAATCAAAGACAAAAGGGACCATACAGACTGTTATCAGTAACAGGTCCAAAACCCAGGGTCTCTCATGGTATGAGGTTGTGTCAATGTCCTTGGCAACAGTAATTTTTACACTTCTGTGATGGTAGCATTAATGCACAAAAGCACATTAAGTTTTAGGACAAAAGATGCTGTCTTCAAGATGACATCTTTTTCAGTAAAGTCCATGCAGGCGGGCACAACGGGCTGGACAGAACGGGCTTCAATTGGCTGACATGAAACCTAAGATGAATTTTCATGGACTTGGGAGACGGAGACGGACAGAAACGGGTTAATGATTTTGGTAACGGGGAATGGGCCCGCGAACCTGGGAGCCATTTTCCGGGGCATACCACGTAGTGACAGGTGTCGAGTGGACAGCCAAACCCGCTGACGGGGGCATGGGAAGGTGCCGCTGACCGTCTACAGTCGCAGCGGTCTTATAGGTCCATGAGGACTGCAGCAGAGCTTTCCGGGCCCGCTGCCAGGTCCGTCGGCACTGCAAAATGAGTCCCAAAGCAGAAGGGAACGGGGAATGTAGACCTGTGGAGGGAAAAGAGACGGCTGATGACCAATACTACATGGAATGGGGAGAAACCAGAGGCAGAAATAGGCAAACTGTTGTGAGCTAGTTCTGTCCATGGAAGCTGAGTAGACCATGAGGCGGGATACTGGGAAGCCAGGAGCGCAACCCCTTTTCTAACTCCTGGTTTAGGCACTCGGCTGACCGTTCGCTTGCGGGTGATAACCAGATGTGAGGCTGGAGGAGACCCGAGAAGACGGCAGAATTCCCTCCAGAACTGTGAGATAAATTGAGGTCCCTGGTCCGAACAATGTCTTGAGGCAATCCATGCAATTTAAAAACATGAGTCCAAAGGGTTTCAGCAGTCTCTCATGCCGAAGGAAGGCGAGGCAGCGGCACAAAATGCACCATTTTAGATAAATGGTTTACAACAGTCATAATCACAGAATTGCCCCTAGAGGGCGGCAGACACATCACAAAATCAACAAAGATGTGAGCCCATGGCTGAACTGGAACAAGGCAGAGGCAGAAGTGCGCCGCAGGTGGGGGTGTAGCTGTTTTATGCATGGCACAAACAGTACAAGCATTAACATATTCCTTGACATCCGATAACATGTTAGGCCACCCAAATCTCTGCAGTAACACAAACATAGTCCGTTGTATGCCCGGATGACAAGAAAAATGGCTATCAAGCCCCCACCGGATAACCTCCCCCCCTCAGAAAGACCGGCATGAACAACTTGTCTGCAGGGCATTCGGGCGGAACCGGAGTGTTCCCCTGCATCGACTGAATTTTGGCCTCAATATCCCATGTGAGAGCCGAGATGAAGCAGGACTCAGGAAGTATGGCTTCAGGAGTTGAGGTGGAAACTGAGGTGTCCCCAAGACGGGACAGCGTGTCAGGTTTCCCGTTTTTGGTTCCTGGGCGGTATGACAGCACAAAATTAAACCTACTAAAGAATATGGCCCATCGGGCCTGACAGGCGTTGAGCCGTTTTGCCGTACGAAGTTATGCTACGTTCTTGTGGTCTGTCCAGAATAAAAAGGCAACTGTGCCCCCTCCAGCCAGTGGCGCCACTCCTCCAAGGCCACTTTCACTACCAGCTGTAATTTCGCCTCAGCTGCCGTGAATTTTTTGGACAGGAAAGCACAGGGATGAAGTTTATTGTCATCGGGATTAATTTGAGAGAGGATTGCCCCGGTACCAGTGTCTGATGCATCAACTTCAACCACGAACTGCCGGGCAGGGTCAGGAAGGAGCACACGGGGGCCGTTGTAAAGCGATGTTTTAGGTTCCGAAATGCCTCCTCACACTCCGGGGTCCAAATAAAAGACCAAAGGGAGGAGGTAATTTCATGCAGAGGAGCTGCAATGGTACTTAAGTTACGGATAAATTTATGATAAAATTTGCAAAACCAAGGAACCTCTGGACATCTTTGCGGCAGGCAGGGACCTTCCAGTCTCACACCGCTGTCACCTTAGTTGGGTCCATCTGTATCTCCCCTCTGAAATCACAAACCCCAAGAAAGATACAGTGGGAGCAGTGAAACTCGCATTTTTCTGCTTTAACGAATAAACAGTTTCTGTAACAGGGTCTGTAGAACTGCCCGACTTGTTGCACGTGAGTCTCCAGATCAGGTGAGTATATGAGGATGTCATCTAAGTACACAAAGACACACTTATTAAGGTACGCACGGAGTACATCATTAACTAGGTTTTGAAATACCGCCGGTGCGTTAGTTAGCCCAAACGGCATACTAATATTCGTAGTGGCCAGATGGTGTCTTGAAGGCCGATTTCCATTCATCTCCTGCCTGATACGAACCAGGTGGTATGCTTCCTTAAATCCAATTTGGTAAACACCTTAGCTCTTTCTAAAAACTAGAAGGTGGAGGAGATAAGCGGCAATGGATATCTGTTCTTTACCATGATATCATTGAGACCCCGATAATCGATACAGGGAGGAAGGGTCTTGTCTTTCTTCTCCACAAAGAAAAATCCTGCCCCGGCGGGCGAGGAAGAGGGACGGATTAGACCAGTCGCAAGAGACTCCTGAATATATGTGTTCATGGCCTAAACACTCCGGTGCCAAGAGCGAAATAATTTTCCTCGGGGGGGGGGGTTCCCCCGGGAGGAGGTCTATGGCGCAGTCGTATTCATGATTGGGTGCAAGAGACGTAGCTTTGGCTTTGCTGAACACCTCTGCAAGATCATGATAACAGGAAGGGACCCCCTCTAGAACTGACTTATTTACACCAGAAACTGGCAACAGGCTTAATCAGGCAAGTATTGTTACAAGCAGGTCCCCAGGACTCTATTTTACCCAGGGACCAATCAAGACTGGGTTTATGGCATTGTAGCCAGGGATGCCCCAAAATTACAAAGTGAGTCATCTTATCGAAAATATGGAAACTAATTAGTTCTGAATGATTCTCTGAAATATTCATGTGAACTGACTGGGTGCGAAATGTGATTTGGCCCAAATCTCTGCCATCCACAGCGTGGACCACCGGGGGCCGTGAGAGACAATATAATTTAAGGTGGAGGGACCTGGCAAGAGAGGACAACATGAAGTTACAATCGGCTCCAGAATCAATGAACACAGGGCTAGTTAATGTGGTAAACTCAGATGTGAATAATGTAGCTGATAAATGTTCCTGGAGACAGGATTGACTAAACTCTGAATAACCCGTATACCGCTTGTCCTTCCACTTGGCGTCGCTCGCGTTCCTCGGTAGAGAGGCAAGCCCTCCCCACCTGCATGGGCTCTTTGGCCAAAACAGCCGTGGCGGGGCTTCCCAAGTGACTGGAAGAGACGTGGTCGGATGGAAAGACGTGCCGGGGAGGTGAATGATGGGTGTCCCGATGCGGACGGTCGGACAGATGGCAATCGGTCCGGATAGCCAGTGCAATTAGCTCGTCGAGATTTCAGGCAGATCCACAGCCACCAACTGATCTTGTATGATCACTCAGACCCTGGAAGAAGACGTCTTGAGCGCCGCGGGATTCCACTCACTCTTTGCGGCCAGAATTCGAAAGTCAATGGCGTAGTCGGCCACTCAATGATTTCCTTGCCTTAACCTCATCAAAGCACGAGCTGCTTCGCGGCCAGGAGAGGCGTGCTGGAAAACCTGCTGCAGGGAGCTGGTGAATGCCAAAAGGGGGGAGCAAGATGGTGCATCGCGGCTCACTCGGCTGTTGCCCATGTAGCTGCCCGACCGGAAAGGTGAGAAATCATGAATGCAATCTTCGCCGATCGGATGGAAACATTGATGCCATCAGTTCAAAGTGCAGCTCGCACTGAGTGATGAATGGTCGAACATCCCGGATTCTCCGGAAAAACGCTCAGGTTGAGAGAGTTGGTTACATACCACAGGGGCGGGGACGGAAGCCGGTGGGGCAGTCAATGGTCCCGGAAGCGGCGTGGTAGCGGGAAGCGTACTGGTCGAGGCCTGGTATAAACAGCCATACATCTTATGGGTGCTGTCAGGTCCTACATCATTTATACTGTGATGTCACCGCACTACATATATATATGAGGGATGATTGAGACGTTTTGAGCCTGACCCACAAAATGTAGAGCATGGTTCTCCATCTTTTGCAGTCTTAGAAACCAATAGTGAAATTTTGATTCACTGGGTATAAAGCTGAGAAATGTTGGTTTCACAAAAAAAAAAAAAAAATTAATAAAAACTCTAAGTACAGAAAAATTATGATGTGATAATGCTTAAAGTTAACGTTCTCCAGGATCTGAGAGCATTGTATGGATAAATATTTTCAAAAACACAACTGAATAAACACAGTCATGCAAAAATATTGTGCATGATTTCGAAGCAACATAAAAAAACAAATATTGTCGTTGCTGTCCATAAACATTCTTTTTTGTATTTATGTTATTCTAAGGTGACAGAAATATGTGAAATACTGTGTACTATTCAAAATACATTAAGTTTGTAAGATGATAATGAAGCACAACTGCTATAATTAGACAACATCAGTGTACTTTGCTACAGATGCTTGTGTTACACATAAATGATTCATCAAGTGCTCAACGTGTTACTTTATAAACCACTCAAAAAACAGTTATTCTAAAATGGAGAACTGCATGCTATACACAGATGTTTCTTTAGTTATTTCAGCATGTAATTGAGCATATGTCATAATACAAAAATTTCTTTAACGTATACATGTATACGTATACATAGATGTATACATGTATGTATAGATGCTAGACGTCCGTTTCCGGGGTCTCCAGTATTTGGTGGAGTGGGAAGGTTATGGTCCTGGACCTCTCACTCTGTGATCCTGGATCCCTCGGGGCTGGCACGATTTCTACCATGCCCACCCAGGTGCTCTGGGTTGTTTGCTTGGGGGCTCTCTTGGAGGAGGGAGGAGGGGTGCTGTTGTGATTTGGTACAAATGTTTGGAAATGTGAATGCCATATACAGGAGCAGGCAAAGGTGAACATAAATACGGCCAATATGGTAAAGGGACTAAGACATGGTGCAGGAGCTGTAGTGGAAACCAGTGTGGCCTATAGGGGCCGTGAAGTCAGCAAGAGAGCTGCAATGGTTCAGAAATTTAACAATGTGCTGGATGTATAACACTCAGAAGAGGTAAAAGAGCCACTCCATGCCGAGAATGAAATAACACTGTCTTATAGAAACTGTGTCGTATGTGTGGCAAGATTCACGTTAATGAGCATTCTATTTGTATTAATGCTGGCTCTCATTATAGAAACTGTGATTACAGCAAGCTTGAGCAGTAATTTAAAAGTGTCTCATGGCAGACCAATGTGCACCACACATAATGACATGAGTGCCACCACCATGGTTGCTATGTTGTGGCTCAAGTGTGATTCAGGTTTTTGTAGTAGTTATATCAACTATTTGTCACCAGACATTATGTTATTGACTTTTGACTGCTTTAGTTGCATCTGTACTGTCTGCACTATGGATATTTGATTAGAAATTACACTCAACAAAAATATAAACGCACACTTTGGTTTTGCTCCCTTGTTGTATGAGATGAACTCAAAGATCTAAAACTTTTTCCACATACACAATATCACCATTTCCCTCAAATATTGTTCACAAACCAGTCGAAATCTGTGATAGTTAGCACTTCTCCTTTGCTGAGATAATCCATCCCACCTCACAGGTGTGCATACCAAGATGCTGATTAGACCACCAAATTAATGCACAGGTGCCTTAGACTGTCCACAATAAAAGCCACTCTGAAAGGTGCAGTTTTGTTTTATTGGGGGGGATACCAGTCAGTATCTGGTGTGACCACCATTTGCCTCCTGCAGTGCAACCATCTCCTTCGCATAGAGTTGATCAGGTTGTCAATTGTGCCTGTGGAATGTTGGTCCACTCCTCTTCAATGGCTGTGCGAATTTCTGGATATTGGCAGGAACTGGTACACGCTGTCGGATACGCCAGTCCAGAGCATCCCCAAACATGCTCAATGGGTGACAGTCCGTGAGTATGCCGGCCATGCAAGAACTGGCATTTTCAGCTTCCAAGAATTGTGTACAGATCCTTGCAACATGGGGCCGTGCATTATCCGCTGCAACATGAGGTGATGTTCTTGGATGTAGTGGCACAACAATGGGCCTCAGATCTCGTCACGGTATCTCTGTGCATTCAAAATGCCATCAATAAAATGCACCTGTGTTCTTCGTCCATAACAGACGCCTGCCCATACCATAACCCCACCGACCCCACCATGGGCCACCGCTCCACAACATTGACATCAGTAAACCGCTCACCACACGACGCCACACACGCGTCTGCCATCTGCCCTAAACAGTGTGAACCGGGATTCATCGTGAAGAGAACACTCTCCAACATGCCAAATGCCAGCGAATGTGAGCATTTGCCCACTCAAGTCGGTTACGACGACGAACTGGAGTCAGGTCGAGACCCCGATGAGGACGATGAGAATGCAGATGCGCTTCCCTGAGATGGTTTCTGACAGTTTCTGCAGAAAATCTTTGGTTATGCAAACCGATTGTTTCAGCAGCTGTCTGCTGGCTGTCTCAGACGATCTTGGAGGTGAACATGCTGGATGTGGAGGTCCTGGGCTGGTGTGGTTACACGTGGGCTGCGTTGTGAGGCTAGTTGGATGTACTGCCAATTCTCTGAAACGCCTTTGGAGACAGCTTATGGTAGAGAATGAACATTCAATACACGAGCAACAGCTCTGGTTGACATTCCTGCTGTCAGCATGCCAATTGCACGCTCCCTCAAATCTTGCGACATCTGTGGCATTGTGTGTGTATAAAACTGCACCTTTCAGAGTGGCCTTTTATTGTGGGCAGTCTAAGGCACACCGATGCACTAATCATGGGTCTAATCAGCAACTTGATATGGCACACCTGTGAGGTGGGATGGATTATCTCAGCAAAGGAGAAGTGCTCACTTTCACAGATTTAGACTGGTTTGTGAACAATATTTGAAGGAAATGGTGATATTGTGTATGTGTGGAAAAAGTTTTAGATCTTTGAGTTCATCTCATACAAAAGGAGCAAAACCAAAAGTGTTGCGTTTATATTTTGTTGAGTGTAAGTGCTTAAGTTGTTTATGTAACTTTCTATGAACCACTTACGTTGTCTGAAAATATGCTTTATTTGGTAACATTTCATTTATTACCGTTTATTGGAATTTTCTTTGAATTGCTGTGGATTCTGCATCAAACTTGATAAGCAAAGGTTCTAAATACATATGACAATCAATCAAGTCCCTTCATTTTTTGAACCACCATGTGTTCAAAAAAGACCTAGGATTGGGTCTCAGTCACTAATACACAGTTAAACCTTGGAAGCAATACAAAACGGATCAGTTCTCAACTTAGAAACCTCACTGTCAAATTAAAAAAAATAACGCAATGCTAACATACCCTCAGCTGTATAAACAGAAAAAATAGTAATGTGACCTTTTAACCTCTTAAAATAGGTCAAGGTTAGCCATCATTGAACTTGTCCAAGGTCTATGTCCAAAGAATGGTTCCTGTGATGGACGGACAGACATAAAGCCTTCTCAATACCCGATGGCCATATTTTGGCCTCAGGTAATAAAAGGTCCTTTGAAAGTGTACTTCCCTGTACGTAACACAAAGAGTTGTGAAATGAAATTCAAAAACCTTATTAAATGCAGAGTCACTTTATGAAAAGAGATTACCTAAGAGAAAATATGCAGTTTTATTAAAAAGTAGTCACACATAATGACGTATGACACTGACTTATAAATATGGGATTCATTACAGCATTTCATTATTGTTAAGTGACTGCACGGTTCTTTAAAAGAACACACTTTAAACAGAGCACAGTCCAGTATGTGTGTCTAACAGATGAGTGTGTTAGTTGGAAGGCATATCCATATGGTCAAATCACCCACGTTATTATTAATCATTTTGTCAGAATTGTGTTACTGTCACCAATTCGATATATTTTCATAAAGAAAACATTTTCTGCCAACAGCTGTCAGAACATCTATGCAAATGCTCGTTCGACTAGGAAAGTGGAATGAGGGACACAGATATACTTTCTGCACTGTATGAATGCACACATTTCACTCCACCAACATGATTGCTGAGGCCTGCTGCTGTAAGAAGAACATTTATGGCGATGAATGTCTGTGGAGAAGCTTTGTCCTCTCTGTCAAGGAACATTAACATTACCTGCCTACTGTTTCGGTACTCAGGCAAAATAATTTCCTTCGGGATAAATAAAGTTGGTCTCATCTTATCTTATCTAAACTGTTTTCGCGTATGTGTTTTCAGTTAGCGTGTCCTTGTGATAGCGATGCACTGGCGCTTTTATTTCAGAAGTGCTGCTGCTCGTGTAGGGATACACAGCTTGACAAATCATTGCAAAACGTTTTTTCATTTTTTTGATTTGTTTTCAGACACAGATATGGACCACTCCCAGCCATAAGTGAAGCCAATGTATTTAGACAGCAATTATTCAAAAATGCCTATATTGGTGGTTTTCAGCTCTCATACTCTAACAACAACTCTCTACCACTGTGATGAAAACATATCAGGACAAATCTACAACACTGACACACTATGGCAAATACAACAAAACTTTTTTTAAACTCAATATTGTGACACACAATAAAGAGGCATGTTCTGTGTTATATCTCCATAATTCTGAACTACATTATTTGATAAGATATTTTGTATGATATAAATATAGTTTCATGTACAGATTTTTTTTTTTTTTTACAATTACAATTCACAATGCCAAGGATAGTTATGTTGCAAACAACCAAAGTATGCAATTTAATTACATTGCACAGTGTAGATTCACAAAAAAATGCTATATGCAGTTGTGGAGGTTTTAAATTTTGCTTGCCTCAAGTTTGGTCATATTTAGGGCCCCTACACACATAGTGCGAATGTGGTCGAATTGCGCTTTAAGTGCACATGAAGCAGCAATCGTATGCAAAACGTGTAAAATCGTAACTGCTTCCAACGCCTCGTACACCTGTTGCTACAACTATTTGCGCACACCAGCGGCTGAAAGACAGAGTGTGTGGTGTGAGAACCCATCAAACCCTCTCGCGGCAGATGTCCGCCAAATTCCAGGTGACATTGCACGCACATCTAACACTGGCTAGCATAGCACTTAGAAAATGTGTGGTCATTTTTTACAAGTAACACGACAACAGTCTCCAGACAATCACTGTCGTGCTGGATGTGAAATTTGTCTAAGTGCTCCAGAGTATGGTTTTGCAAACAGACACCAGTGACACGTTGGTGTGTGCGCTGAACTGACAGGGGGTGTGGGCCGCCGACATGAGCAGCTGTGGAGATCTGTGGATCTGAACAACCACGTACTGTGTTTGGACAGACATAAACTAACAAAATGCCCACTGTGACACTGTGTGTCTGCTTGCTGTCCTCACGGTGGACATAAATAAAAACATATATCGCTGTGGTGACAGGCTGCAGCAAGCAAGCATGCACACAGCATACACATTGACAGGCTGCTCCCAGGTTGAAACGGACCGTCAGATCATAAACAGCAGTGGGCGATCTGACTGTCACATCACCCACGTGAGCTCTGTTCCACAGGACACAGTGTCAGTTCTGTGACGAGCCGTCACAAGTCATGCGTGTCAGGCAGGATATACGCGCGGGTCCGGCTTGACGCCGCCAGCAGATGTGGACATGATCAGAGCACCCCTGCTTTTCATTCATGTCATTTCATGATTGTACATCTGTGATCATGGGTCACCTACAGAGGAACAGATGGCTCATACTGATAAAAGGGATTCAATGAAATGCTGTTTTTTATTGTGTATGGTTTATTTTCTAAATACATCCATACTCTGTTGATTTCAGGCATTTCCCCGCACCGTTTATAGGCCAAACACAGTAGCTTCAGTGGTAAAGTTTTGGGTTGGCAATCAGTAAAGTGCACGTACGATCCCGTGGGTGGCAGCTATTTTTTTCCACAGCAGCGGCACGATGTGGTTCCACACATACCAGCTGGTTTTATTTAGTATTTATTCCACATCAGCGGTGCGATGGTGCACCTCGTAACATGGAACACAGTACAAGCAGCCTGCAGCTGCTCACACTGTGTTCCTGCTTGAAAGACATCGTCACATGCACAACCGTTGTCCGGGATCATGCACGCTTGCACGCCAGCGCGATGTTTCTTGGAGTGCTCATATGAGCTGTTTCCCCGTGAGTCACCCAGAGTTGTACTTATTCGCAGTATGTGTGAAGGGGCCCTTACATTCAACAAAATTGGCAGCGATCACAGGTGGGAGCCTGTGAAAGATTGTGTTCCTGGTGCTGCACTATGAAGTTTACTGCTTGGCCTGGGAGTGTGTGCAGAGAAGAGGAGGTGTGGTTGTGGAAGGATAGTGTGAACCTCTGCACACATCACACCCTTCATACTCATGTGCAACATGTCCGTAAGCTGTGTAATCGCAAGGACTGCAACTGACCATTCAAATTTGTGAAGAAACAAGCAAACAAACCAAAAAACAGATTTGTGCCATGGGTGTAAATATTCAGCAAAAAACAGTCCTGGCTACCCACCAGATTTCAACTTAGTCACCAGGTGAGCGTTAGGTTCATCAAATTAATACCACTCACACACTTGACCAAAAAATATAAAGTATTCATATGACCTGGAAAGTGCAACACTGGTATAGTCATTAACAATACCTAGCAGTAAGAGTCGCTGAGAACTAGTACTTAAGACTCTGAAGAGGACTAAAATGTCTTGATTGATTATTCACTGAGTTGTGGGTAGATCAGGTCTTTCAGCATGCACAAGCACTGAGTGTGTCCACATCCCATGACGGTTTAAGTCACAACTGCTAAACACTCAGGTCATCCATCCTTATGTTCTAAAAGTAACCATTCAGTTGTTGTTACTGCAGTGTCCCCCTTCCATTGATCCAGTTAGCTGCTCGACAAAAAGCTGCTGGTGTGTTGGATCATGCTGGATTACACAGATGATCTGTCATGAAGTAATTAAAATACCTTATTCTTATTCTTAAGGAACAGCTCATATGATTCAAAGTCATTCAAGCCACATGAAAGACTCTCCAGAAAGATTTAGTTTAACAAACACTGAATCATCATCCAGTCTGGATCAGAATCAAACACAGGACAGAGCTGATGTGACAACCAGCTTTGTGTGCAAATTTCAAGGAAGTTGCATATCACACGACACAGAAGCCCAAAAAGATTTATCGGCTCTTCTCACAATATTTTGGAATCACTGTTTAAAATTTTGAGAAGTCAGATGTAGACTGATGCTAATCTCATGTGAGGACTCAGTCATCATTTCTTGCCTTGGTTGCAGTTTGTCAGTAGACGTTGCCTCACTGGAGAGACAGCTCAAAATTATCAGTCTCTCACTGGTGAACAGGTGTTTAAAATGGTTCAAAAATCCATGTCCTGATAAGGATTTAGTAGATGTTGGAGAACTTAAAAATTGCACCAACTAACCTTGTGAGAAATTTTCAATGAAATGACCCCCTTTTCTGGGTGTCACCATGTTGAGAGCCCTGTCTGCACTAATTCATGATGAACTCATTAAGCATAAAGGGTTGGCATGTGGCAGCTCCGTGTGTGACGACAAAAGCCTAAACATGCCCCCTTACCGACTCTGAAGTAAAAGCTAACAGTTAACCTCAGTTTGGGTGTTACTTAATTCAGATTTTTGGGGACAGTGTGGCGATTCTCAGACCGGTTACTTTGGTGTGAACAGTCAAGTTATCCGCCGCATATTTCCTCAGTAATAGTGCATTAACTGGACCTACAGACAGCTGCTAAAAGTGATAACACGGTTAGCATACAATATTAAAAAGATAAGAGCTTCACTCAGCATGAATATTGCAACAGGAATGTTTTAGATGATCGTTTCACTGCACAATAGGCCATGTTGTTTGTTGTTTGTAATAAAATACTCCAAACAGACACAAAAGCAAGTCACACCCCGTTTTGATCAGAAACTACTCAAGGTATATGGACACAGCCCACGTCACTCAAAGCACCACATGCACAATTATACAGTTTTTTTTTTTTTATTTTAAACTAAGAAGTTAGAAAAAATACCCCCCCCACCCCACCCCACACACACACACACAGTTGTCATGGACACACACACACAGTTGTCATGGAGGAAGAACCTATCGATAGAGACCAAAGTAAAATTTTGTCCCAGGCTATAATCATGTTATTCAAGTGTTGTCACTTTGGTTAGCTTCTTAGCTTAGCTGGTTAGAAGTCAATGATAGGGGCATGTTAAGGCCTTTTCTTCCACCTACACTCCATCTCTTTATCCATTCATGGGTTTGTTGTGACTCAAAATCAGTACTGCCACTGCGCCATTATGGTGACACCCAGAACGGGCTTCATATAATTGTTCCGGGTCTCTACAGAAATCCTATGGGTGGACGTCATGTAGGCGTTGCCCACTTATATATATATATATATATATATATGTATACACACACACACACACACACACACAGTGAGGAAAATAAGGATTTGAAACACCCTGTGATTTTGCAAGTTCTCACACTTACAAATCATGGAGGGTCTGAAATTTTCATCTTAGGTGCATGTCCATGTCTATGTGAGAGACATAGTAATCTAAAAAAAAAAAAAAATTCGGAAATCACAATGTATGATTTTTTATAATTTATTTGTATCTTACTGCTGCAAATAAGTATTTGATCCCCTACCAACCAGCAAGAATTCTGGTCTCCACAGACCTGTTAATTTTCTTTAAGAAGCCCTCTTATTCTGCACTCTTTACCTGTATTAATTGCACCTGTTTGAAATTGTTACCTGTATAAAAGACACATGTTCACACAATCATCAATCACATTCCAACCTGTCCCCATAGCCAAGACCAAAGAGCTGTCTAAGGACACCAGGGACAAAACTGCAGACCTGCACAGGCTGGGATGGACAACAGGACAACAGGCAAGCAGCTTGGTAGAAGACAACAACTGTTATGATTATTTATTAGAAAGTGAAGAAACACAAGATGACTGTCAGTCTCCCCTGGTCTGGGATTGCATGCAAGATCTCACTGTGTGGGTAAGGATGATTCTGAGAAAGCTCGGAACTACACAGGAGGACCTGGTCAATGACCTGAAGAGAGCTGGGACCACAGTCACACGATTACATTAGTACACATGATGCTGTCATGGTTTAAAATCCTGCAGGGCAGCAAGATCCCCCTGCTCAAACCAGCACATGTCCAAGCCCATTTGAAGTTCACCAGTGACCATCTGGATGATCCAGAGGAGGCATGGGAGAAGGTCATGTGGTCAGATGAGACCAGAATAGAGCTTTTTGGAATCAACTCCACTTACCATGTTAGAGGATGAGAACAACCCCAAGAAAACCATCCCAACCATGAAGCATGGGTGGAAAAATCATACTCTGGGGGTGCTCGTCTGCAAAGGGGGCAGGACGACTGCACCGTACTGAAGGGAGGATGAATTGGGGTTATGCATTGCGAGATTTTGGCAAACAACCTCCTTCCCTCAGTAAGAGCATTGAAGATTGGTGATGGCTGGGTCTTCCAGCATGACAATAACCCCAACACACAGCCAGGGCAACTAAGGAGGGGCTCCGTAGAAGCATTTCAAGGTCATGGAGTGGCCTGGCCAGTCTCCAGACCTGAACTCAATAGAAAATCTTTGGAGGGAGCTGAAATTCCAAACCTGAAAGATTTGGAGAAGATCTGTATTGAGGAGTGGACCAAAATCCCTGCTGCAGTGTGTGCAAACATGGTGAAAACTACTGGAGTTGTATACGCACGCACGCACGCACGCACCACACACACACAACACACACTGTTGGGTTTGCACCCCGTTTTTAAAAGAAATGAGAGGCACAAACACTGAAAAGAAACCAGTCAGAGAGAGACAAATATATATATTTTTTGCTCTGCGCAGAGGAGGAGAGCAATGAAGCAGCTTGTAAGTGCTCAGCTACAAAAGCTCTCCTAAAATCTCCTCCTCTGGCCCAGCCTTTTATTTAGTTCAACATGAGAAAAAACAACAAGGACAGTCGGGAGAGGTTACACATGAGTCATTGTCTGCAAGAGGGTCATAGCAAAGCGAGGTAACGGCTGAAACCTTCCTTCCTGCAACATGAGCCTTGTGGCTCATCAAAGCAGTATAAGGCAAAATGAAAAACAGTTTGCTCAATCATGAAGAATGCAGACAACAAGTCTTTCTTTCTAAAACCTCCTCTTCTCACAAAGAGGAAAATAATAAGCATAAACTATAAGAAAATAAATAATAATAATATAAGCATAAACTAAAGAAAAATGATAATAAGAGCATGAGCCATATAAATCCTTGACACACACACACACACACACACACACACACACACACACACACACACACACACACACACACACACACACACACACACACACACACACAGTCTGTGGTTAGTCATGACACCATTACTGTGACGGGGGGGGCGGCCATTGTATTTAGTTTGGTCAGTATGATCAGTATGCTGATATTTATATTGTGTAATTGCATTTACGTTTGCACACTGTTTCTTTTTCACTTTTGATACTATGTGTGCTTCTTACCCTGTGTGCTCCTATACAATGCTGCTGGAACCTCAATTTCCCTGAGGGAGTCTTCCAAAGGGATCAATAAAGTTGTATCTAATCTAATGTACTCATTGTTCTTACTGTAAAACAAAAAACAAAACAAAAAAAACCAACAACAATGGTCTAAAGGTCTTTTCTGACCATCTCCTCTGATTCTATTTCTCTTTACTCTCTCAATCCAGCCACTAAACCCTGCTATTGAGGTGGGTGCCACTACTGAGGTATTACCTAGATTTACAGAATTTGATAGTATCTCACTAGGCATGCTGACAAAACTCGTAATGTCAACAGAAAGCACAACCTGTTTATTTGATCCTATACCAACAAAACTGGTTAAGGACCTGTGGCGTACTCTTGGGCCGACTGTGCTGGAAATGATTAATCTTTTCTTTAACTTCTGGATCTGTTCCTAAATGTTTCAAATCTGCAGTGATTAAACCATTACTTAAGAAACCTAATCTTGACCCTAGTGTAGTGAAAAACTATCGAAGGATATCAAATCTATCATTTTTCTCTAAAATTCTGTAAAAAGTGGTATCACGGCAGCTCGCAGACTATCTTACTGAGAATAATCTCTTTGAGCCACTGCAGTTTGCTTTAGAAAATATCATTCCATAGAGACAGCTCTCACTAAAGTGGCGAATGATCTTCTGCTTACAATGGATTCGGACACCACTATGGTTCTGTTGCTGTTAGATTTCAGTGCTGCATTTGATACAGTGGATCATCATATTCTACTTGATAGGCTGGAAGTCATTTTGGGATTACTGGGAGTGCCCTTGCATGGCTGACGTCATACTTGACCAGTCGTTCTCACTGTGTTTGTACAATAACACTACCTCTAACCTTAGTGACATGAAATTTGGGGTTCCACAGGGGTCTGTCTTAGGCCCCCTGCTTTTCCTCCCTTTATATAGCACCCCTTGGGCACATATTGCAGCGTTTTGGGATTACCTTTCACTGCTATGGCAGATGATACTCAGTTATACATGCCAATAACTGCTGGTAATCTTCACATAAAATCCTTAGAAAGATTGTCTTGCAGCAGTGAGAAGCTGGATGTCTAGAAACTTCCAATTTTAAACTCTGATAAGACTGAAATGATGGCTCTGGTCAAGTGAGACATCGGCATCAATTTGACCAGTTAACGCTCAGCCTCGGCTCGTGTATCATACATCACACTGACAAAGTGAGGAAACTTGGGGTAATTTTTGATCCTTCGTTGTCCTTGGGCCTCCACACTAGAAATATTACTAGGACTGCTTTCTTCCACCTGCGAAATATAGCGAAGATTCGTCCCATCCTGTCTATGGCTGATGCTGAGACCCTGATCCATGCATTTATCTCTTCTAGATTGGACTACTGCAATGTTCTATTTTCTGGTTTACCGCAGTCTACCATTAGGGGTCTCCAATTGGTTCAAAATGCTGCAGCCAGACTTTTGACACGAAGCAGAAAGTACAACCACATTACACCCATTTGGGCATCCTTCACTGGCTTCCTTTCCCAGTGATATCAGATTTTAAGGTTCTGCTCCTAACCTATAAATTATTCATGGACTGGCACCTTCCTACCTAGCTGGCCTAATTAAACCTTACGTACCGGCCCGGGCTTTACGTTCTCAGGGTGCAGGACTACTTTGTGTCCCTAAGGTGAATAAGAAGTCAGGTCATAGAGCTTTCTCTTATCATGCCCCTGTTCTGTGGAATGATCTCCCTGTGTCAATAAAACAGTCAGATTCTGTGGAGATTTTCAAGTCCAGACTTAAGACGCACTTATTTTCCCTTTCATATGGCTAGCATACTGGTACAGTTTTGTTTTACACCTTTTACTCTTTTAATTCATTTATTAGCAATTGGAGTGGGCTGCGGCCTCAACTTTACCTAAATTCTGGGTCTTTTAGTGAAGTTTAGGGCTAGTGGCTGGCGATAACCTTGGTATTTCTCTGTTTTCTTGTTGTTTAATGCTGACAAATTATACAGTATTTTTTGTCTTCCTGATGCCTGATTCTGTTTTTTCTCTCTGTTTAAGGTGCAACTCCATCCAGAGACAGGAGTTGTGTTCGTGTTGGCGATCCTCCTGTCCTGTGCGCCAATAGCATTTCTTGTATATTCGTCCGTGAACTGTTCTGTGAATTGTTCTGTAATTTATGTTTGTAGCATGGCCCAAGCAAAGGGTCACCCCTTTGAGTCTGGTCTGCTTGAGGTTTCTTTCTCAGAGGGAGTTTTTCCTTAGCACTGTTGCTCTGGGGTTGGTAAGGTTAGACCTTACCTGTGTGAAGCGCTTCGAGGCAACTTTGTTGTGATTGGCGCTATATAAATGAAAATAAATTGAAACTGAAATTGTTTACTGTTTCAGCACTCTGGCAAAACAATTTGTGATTAATAAATTTCTTTCTTATCTTTATATATATACTGTAGGCTATGAGACTGATAGACTGAAGAACTTGTTTGTTCCTTGCACTATAAGGCTGTATAATGCAGCCAATTTAGCCAGGAGAAGGAGATGTAAGCCAGAAATGCCGGAAATGTCCCATGTAGTGCCTTAAACTCCTTCTACTTTTTTACTTGAATTTTATTGTGCTGTATTATTTATTTTTACTTTGATATGCACTTTTAATATGTGTGTTGTATTTGTGTGAATGGGAGCAACAGACCGCCACGTCATTTCCTTTAGTAATAATAAATTATCTTTCTCTCTCTCTCTCTCTCTCTCTCTCTCTCTCTCAGTATACAGTATGTATTTCACATTTAAACGATTTTTTGTGTGGTGTATAAGCGGCCTTGTTTTTTTTTTTATTTTATTTTGTGGTGTACATTAGCTCTGCGGGGAGCACCCCCCCGTACAATGACAATAAAGAATATTCTATTCTATTCTACTGGAGACAAAGTTTATGAAGTTTAAAAAGTTATCACAAAGTTGATGAATCCTTTAAACAATTCCATTGCAGGTGGGTCTGAGCATCAGAACTGAATCGTGGTATGACTTAAGAAGTTACTCACCGAGTGCAACCAAGTGCAAAAACAAAAAATGCTTCAGCGGGTCAGCAGTTTTGTCATAGTATCAAAAATCATACAGAGGCAAATAAAAAAAAAGCATATGGCAGTCAAGATTGAGAACATTTTAAGTGATCTGATTTCAGACAATCCTTTAACTTTTTTTTTTTGCCACAGCTAACCTTTTCTCTGTCCTTTCCCGTTCTCTCTAATGGTCTTTTCTGACCATCTCCTCTGATTCTATTTCTCTTTACTCTCCTTCTCCACATCTTATCATCCTTCTCAACCCTGCAGAGAGAAATCCCTTGCCATATGCTGAATACAAGTGTGATGGTGTGTGTTAGTGGCTCATCTGTGGCTGCACTTCCTCACCTGGCACTCATGTGATTAGATTTCATATCCCCGCTTGCAGCACATAAACTCTATCTCCATTGGCCAGGCCACACAACATCAATCTGCCTTGCTGATGGTCTTTACTGCTGCAGCAGTTTCGTAACACATTCCTACCACCTCGCTCAAATGATAAATGGTAATTTTAAAAACACACACGCATAGATGTTCAATGCAGCAGGCCATTTTAGATCAAACAGAATTTCATTCTGGTGTCGGTCCATTTTCCAAGGGATGACAATCAAGTCCTCTTCAAGAGTGTGCATGGGGTGGTGCAATTCAAAAGCAAACACTTGGAGCTCAGGGTGGCTTCTTCCAGCTGTAAACCAGTCAGGCAGAGCTGCTGGACTCTGGCACATTTGTCGTATGTTTGTGGTGGTGGAGAGAAAGGGATGGTGCAGGTCTGTTTATTTATGTTCTCTCCCGCTTTAACGGCTCGTGACCAGCTAGCTTTATTAAACTGGGCTTTGAGCACACACACAGCAGCACTAAAACATCCCGATGGCTGAGAGGGGATCAATTCAAGCTGCTGCTTGCAGAAATTACTGCAAAGTAATAGTACTATCACACAGGTAGTCCTTGCCAGTGGTAGGGGTTAAATGGACCATTGAAATTCTTTAATCAACTTCAGTATTAGCTGAATGTGAAGAGAGTGTTTCGTCACAGATAACCACATGTACGGGCAATTTCCATGAAAATCAAATAAAGACTCAACACATAACCCAAACCTAAACGGATGCTCAAAAAATGGACTAAAAAACAGACTGAGCACTTCTGCATTCAAATAGTAACTGGAAGAAGAAGAAACAAAAACTACAGGAGCAAGTTAAATATACAACCCCTGGCAAAAATTATGGAATCACCGGCCTCGGAGGATGTTCATTCAGTTGTTTAATTTTGTAGAAAAAAAAAGCAGATCACAGACATGACACAAAACTAAAGTCATTTCAAATGGCAACTTTCTGGCTTTAAGAAACACTATAAGAAATCAAGAAAAATAGTTGTGGCAGTCAGTAACGGTTACTTTTTTAGACCAAGCAGAGGGAAAAAAATATGGATTCACTCAATTCTGAGGAATAAATTATGGAATCACCCTGTAAATTTTCATCCCCAAAACTAACACCTGCATCAAATCAGATCTGCTCGTTAGTCTGCATCTAAAAAGGAGTGATCACACCTTGGAGAGCTGTTGCACCAAGTGGACTGACATGAATCATGGCTCCAACACGAGAGATGTCAATTGAAACAAAGGAGAGGATTATCAAACTCTTAAGAGGGTAAATCATCACGCAATGTTGCAAAAGATGTTGGTTGTTCACAGTCAGCTGTGTCTACACTCTGGACCAAATACAAACAACATGGGAAGGTTGTTAAAGGCAAACATACTGGTAGACCAAGGAAGACATCAAAGCGTCAAGACAGAAAACTTAAAGCAATATGTCTCAAAATCGAAAATGCACAACAAAACAAATGAAGAACGAATGGGAGGAAACTGGAGTCAACGTCTGTGACCGAACTGTAAGAAACCGCCTAAAGGAAATGGGATTTACATACAGAAAAGCTAAATGAAAGCCATCATTAACACCTAAACAGAAAAAAAACAAGGTTACAATGGGCTAAGGAAAAGCAATCGTGGACTGTGGATGACTGGATGAAAGTCATATTCAGTGATGAATCTCGAATCTGCATTGGACAAGGTGATGATGCTGGAACTTTTGTTTGGTGCCGTTCCAATGAGATTTATAAAGATGACTGCCTGAAGAGAACATGTAAATTTCCACAGTCATTGATGATATGGGGGTGCATGTCAGGTAAAGGCACTGTGGAGATAGCTGTCATTACATCATCAATAAATGCACAAGTTTACGTTGATATTTTGGACACTTTTCTTATCCCATTAATTGAAAGGATGTTTGTGGATGATGAAATCATTTTTCAAGATGATAATGCATCTTGCCATAGAGCAAAAACTGTGAAAGCATTCCTTGCAAAAAGACACACAGGGTCAATGTCATGGCCTGCAAATAGTCCGGATCTTAATCCAATTGAAAATCTTTGGTGGAAGTTGAAGAAAATGGTCCATGACAAGGCTCCAACCTGCAAAGCTGATTTGGCAACAGCAATCAGAGAAAGTTGGAGCCAGATTGATGAAGAGTACTGTTTGTCACTCATTAAGTCAATGCCTCAGAGACTGCAAGCTGTTATAAAAGCCAGAGGTGGTGCAACAAAATACTAGTGATGTGTTGGAGCATTCTTTTGTTTTTCATGATTCCATAATTTATTCCTCAGAATTGAGTGATCCCATATTTTTTTCCCTCTGCTTGGTCTAAAAAAGTAACCGTTACTGACTGCCACAATTTTTTTTCCTGATTTCTTATAGTGTTCCTTAAAGCCAGAAAGTTGCAATTTGAAATGACTTTAGTTTTGTGTCATGTCTGTGATCTTCTTTTTTTCTACAAAATTAAACAACTGAATGAACATCCTCCGAGGCCGGTGATTCCATAATTTTTGCCAGGGGTTGTAGCTAGTTATAGCTGTGGTTATGGTCCAGCTTCAGTGGACACTATACCACACTAGCTCACATCAAAACTGTCGTGCACAGTGTGAAATCATGAAGAAAGTTACAATCCTGTGTCAGTTTAACTTTGCAATGTTCAGTCTCATGCCTATTAGTGCTGCTCTGTTACATTCAATGATATATTCTGGAACAACTTCTTGTATGGAAAATGGGGGAGAAGATGACAGTGATTTTTACATTTACTTACCCCCCTATTCCACAGAACGCCGTTCCTTCCCGTTTCATCCCAAATATCAAATCGGGGCGTGTTTCGAAGCATCACAGAAACTCCTTGATCCGTCTTTTGTCAATCTTGAACAGACTTGGTATATACAGTAGTTACAGCCATCACCTGCACCAATTTTGAAATAAGGGTAAAATTTTTGAGCTGTTCAAAAATTTCATCCCGATTCGCCGAATATGCGTCATTACGTAGTCACTTCTGGATGTTTGTAGTCTCCACAGCTTCAATCACGTTCAAACATCTTTAAATGGGGCAGTCCTAGTACGTACAGTTTGAAACTTGATTGCCTGTGCTCCACCGGGGTAAAAATTTGAAGCAAAAGCAGCATTTGAGAGGTGCCAGGTATGCACTTCATAAATCAGCCAATTGCCAGGTCTGTACTTTATAAGCCAGCCTGATAGGAGGCATGCCGGAGTAAGCCCTTTCATTCTGTTTTTGCACTTTTTCTGGACCGTGAAGGGATCATAATGAAAAGGTGTCCTTTGGAATGGGGGTGTTAGACTTCTATTTCATTGCAAACAGTATGAACCCAAGATATCTCATGTTGTGTGTGGTCAACTTCATTTCATTTGTTAATATACATCGATAACTGCATTTAATGCCCATTAGACATTCAAAAATTTTTTGGGATGGGGCAATTTAGGGCTTGTACTGATTAAAAAAAAGATGTTATTTCAAATACACTCAACAAAAATATAAACGCAACACTTTTGGTTTTGCTCCCATTTTGTATGAGATGAACTCAAAGATCTAAAACTTTTTCCACATATACAATATCACCATTTCCCTCAAATATTGTTCACAAACCAGTCTAAATCTGTGATAGTGAGCACTTCTCCTTTGCTGAGATAATCCATCCCACCTCACAGGTGTGCCATACCAAGATGCTGATTAGACACCATGATTAGTGCACAGGTGTGCCTTAGACTGCCCACAATAAAAGGCCACTCTGAAAGGTGCAGTTTTATCACACAGCACAATGCCACAGATGTTGCAAGATTTGAGGGAGCGTGCAATTGGCATGCTGACAGCAGGAATGTCAACCAGAGCTGTTGCTCGTGTGTTGAATGTTCATTTCTCTACCATAAGCCGTCTCCAAAGGCGTTTCAGAGAATTTGACAGTACATCCAACCAGCCTCACAACCGCAGACCACGTGTAACCACACCAGCCCAGGACCTCCACATCCAGCATGTTCACCTCCAAGATCGTCTGAGACCAGCCACTCGGACAGCTGCTGAAACAATCGGTTTGCATAACCAAGGAATTTCTGTACAAACTGTCAGAAACCATCTCAGGGAAGCTCATCTGCATGCTTGTCGTCCTCATCGGGGTCTTGACCTGACTCCAGTTTGTCGTCGTAACCGACTTGAGTGGGTAAATGCTCACATTCGCTGGTGTTTGGCATGTTGGAGAGGTGTTCTCTTCATGGATGAATCCCGGTTCACACTGTTCAGGGCAGATGACAGACAGCGTGTGTGATGTCGTGTGGGTGAGCGGTTTTCTGATGTCAATGTTGTGGATCGAGTGGCCCATGGTGGCGGTGAGGTTATGGTATGGGCAGGCGTCTGTTATGGACGAAGAACACAGGTGCATTTTATTGATGGCATTTTGAATGCACAGAGATACCGTGACGAGATCCTGAGGTCCATTGTTGTGCCGTACATCCAAGAACATCACCTCATGTTGCAGCAGGATAATGCACGGCCCCATGTTGCAAGGATCTGTACACAATTCTTGGAAGCTGAAAATATCCCAGTTCTTGCATGGCCGGCATACTCTCCGGACATGTCACCCATTGAGCATGTTTGGGATGCTCTGGACCGGCGTATATGACAGCGTGTACCAGTTCCTGCCAATATCCAGCAACTTCGCACAGCCATTGAAGAGGAGTGGAGTAACATTCCACAGGCCACAATTGACAACCTGATCATCTCTATGCGAAGGAGATGTGTTGCACTGCATGAGGCAAATGGTGGTCACACCAGATACTGACTGGTATCCCCCCCCCCAATAAAACAAAACTGCACCTTTCAGAGTGGCCTTTTATTGTGGGCAGTCTAAGGCACACCTGTGCACTAATCATGGTGTCTAATCAGCATCTTGATATGGCACACCTGTGAGGTGGGATGGATTATCTCAGCAAAGGAGAAGTGCTCACTATCACAGATTTAGACTGGTTTGTGAACAATATTTGAGGGAAATGGTGATATTGTGTATGTGGAAAAAGTTTTAGATCTTTGATTTCATCTCATACAAAATGGGAGCAAAACCAAAAGTGTTGCGTTTATATTTTTGTTGAGTGTATGTGCTTGCAATCATGATTTGGTACAAAAGCAGTATCCCTGAAAGACTGAGTCTTTGAAGAGCAGAGATGGGCAGATGATCTCCACTTTATCAACATATGTGCAAAAACATGATAGAAATATTTAAAAATACAATCTTTCTCAAAAAATAATGGGAATGGATTTGTAGATTTCTCCCTCTATAGCAGTGGTGGCCACGTTCAGTCCTTGAGAGCCACCTTCCTGGCACTCTTAGTTGTCTCCCTGCTCCAACACACCTGAATCCAATGAAAGACTCGTTAGCAGACTTTTAATGAGCCTTTCAGTGGATTCAGGTGTTTTGGAGCAGGGAGACAACTAAGAGTGTCAGGAAGGTGGCTGTCGAGGACCGAACTTGGCCACCCCTGCTCTATAGTATATTATATTTCATTTAAAAACTCATGATCATCTTGAGGAATTTCAGTGTGTGTAAATGGCAAGGACATAAGCCAACACTGAACCCGCATGATCTCTGATCCGCCAGACGGCACAGCATCAAGAACACTTATTCATCAGAAACTGATACCACACGAGCAAGGGATAACTTTGGGAAATCTATACAATAAGGAGTTACATTTACAAATCTCACTTAAAGCTTGACTGTGCAAAAAGGAAGCTGAATGTTAACTTGGTCCAGTCATGTTGAGTTCTCTGGGACATCTGAGTCAGACCATCACAAAGTGGAAATGTGTACTTTGGTGAGATGAATCAATATCCAATATCTGTTTTGTAAGAAATGATGCAGTGTGCTCTGAATCAAAGACAAAAGGGACCATACAGACTGTTATCAGTAACAGGTCCAAAACCCAGGGTCTCTCATGGTATGAGGTTGTGTCAATGTCCTTGGCAACAGTAATTTTTACACTTCTGTGATGGTAGCATTAATGCACAAAAGCACATTAAAGTTTTAGGACAAAAGATGCTGTCTTCAAGATGACATCTTTTTCAGTAAAGTCCATGCAGGCGGGCACAACGGGCTGGACAGAACGGGCTTCAATTGGCTGACATGAAACCTAAGATGAATTTTCATGGACCTTGGGAGACGGAGACGGACAGAAACGGGGTTAATGATTTTGGTAACGGGGAATGGGCCCGCGAACCTGGGAGCCATTTTCCGGGGCATACCACGTAGTGACAGGTGTCGAGTGGACAGCCAAACCCGCTGACCGGGGGCATGGGAAGGTGCCGCTGACCGTCTACAGTCTGCAGCGGTCTTATAGGTCCATGAGGACTGCAGCAGAGCTTTCCGGGCCCGCTGCCAGGTCCGTCGGCACTGCAAAATGAGTCCCAAAGCAGAAGGAACGGGGGAATGTAGACCTGTGGAGGGAAAAAGAGACGGCTGATGACCAAATACTACATGGAATGGGGAGAAACCAGAGGCAGAAATAGGCAAACTGTTGTGAGCTAGTTCTGTCCATGGAAGCTGAGTAGACCATGAGGCGGGATACTGGGAAGCCAGGATGCGCAACCCCTTTTCTAACTCCTGGTTTAGGCACTCGGCTTGACCGTTCGCTTGCGGGTGATAACCAGATGTGAGGCTGGAGGAGACCCCGAGAAGACGGCAGAATTCCCTCCAGAACTGTGAGATAAATTGAGGTCCCTGGTCCGAAACAATGTCTTGAGGCAATCCATGCAATTTAAAAACATGAGTCAAAAGGGTTTCAGCAGTCTCTCATGCCGAAGGAAGGCGAGGCAGCGGCACAAAATGCACCATTTTAGATAAATGGTTTACAACAGTCATAATCACAGAATTGCCCCTAGAGGGCGGCAGACACATCACAAAATCAACAAAGATGTGAGCCCATGGCTGAACTGGAACAGGCAGAGGCAGAAGTGCGCCCGCAGGTGGGGGTGTAGCTGTTTTATGCATGGCACAAACAGTACAAGCATTAACATATTCCTTGACATCCGATAACATGTTAGGCCACCAAAATCTCTGCAGTAACACAAACATAGTCCGTTGTATGCCCGGATGACAAGAAAAATGGCTATCAAGCCCCCACCGGATAACCTCCCCCCTCAGAAAGACCGGCATGAACAACTTGTCTGCAGGGCATTCGGGCGGAACCGGAGTGTTCCCCTGCATCGACTGAATTTTGGCCTCAATATCCCATGTGAGAGCCGAGATGAAGCAGGACTCAGGAAGTATGGCTTCAGGAGTTGAGGTGGAAACTGAGGTGTCCCCAAGACGGGACAGCGTGTCAGGTTTCCCGTTTTTGGTTCCTGGGCGGTATGACAGCACAAAATTAAACCTACTAAAGAATATGGCCCATCGGGCCTGACAGGCGTTGAGCCGTTTTGCCGTACGAAGTTATGCTACGTTCTTGTGGTCTGTCCAGAATAAAAAAGGCAACTGTGCCCCCTCCAGCCAGTGGCGCCACTCCTCCAAGGCCACTTTCACTACCAGCTGTAATTTCGCTCAGCTGCCGTGAATTTTTTGGACAGGAAAGCACAGGGATGAAGTTTATTGTCATCGGGATTAATTTGAGAGAGGATTGCCCCGGTACCAGTGTCTGATGCATCAACTTCAACCACGAACTGCCGGGCAGGGTCAGGAAGGAGCAACACGGGGGCCGTTGTAAAGCGATGTTTTAGGTTCCGAAATGCCTCCTCACACTCCGGGGTCCAAATAAAAGACCAAAGGGAGGAGGTAATTTCATGCAGAGGAGCTGCAATGGTACTGAAGTTACGGATAAATTTATGATAAAAATTTGCAAAACCAAGGAACCTCTGGACATCTTTGCGGCAGGCAGGGACCTTCCAGTCTCACACCGCTGTAACCTTAGTTGGGTCCATCTGTATCTCCCCCTCTGAAATCACAAACCCCAAGAAAGATACAGTGGAGCAGTGAAACTCGCATTTTTCTGCTTTAACGAATAAACAGTTCTGTAACAGGGTCTGTAGAACTGCCCGGACTTGTTGCACGTGAGTCTCCAGATCAGGTGAGTATATGAGGATGTCATCTAAGTACACAAAGACACACTTATTAAGGTACGCACGGAGTACATCATTAACTAGGTTTTGAAATACCGCCGGTGCGTTAGTTAGCCCAAACGGCATTACTAATTATTCGTAGTGGCCAGATGGTGTCTTGAAGGCCGATTTCCATTCATCTCCTGCATGAATACGAACCAGGTGGTATGCGTTCCTTAAATCCAATTTGGTAAACACCTTAGCTCTTTCTAAAAACTAGAAGGTGGAGGAGATAAGCGGCAATGGATATCTGTTCTTTACCATGATATCATTGAGACCCCGATAATCGATACAGGGAGGAAGGGTCTTGTCTTTCTTCTCCACAAAGAAAAATCCTGCCCCGGCGGGCGAGGAAGAGGGACGGATTAGACCAGTCGCAAGAGACTCCTGAATATATGTGTTCATGGCTAAACACTCCGGTGCCAAGAGCGAAAATAATTTTCCTCGGGGGGGGGGTTCCCCCGGGAGGAGGTCTATGGCGCAGTCGTATTCATGATTGGGTGCAAGAGACGTAGCTTTGGCTTTGCTGAACACCTCTGCAAGATCATGATAACAGGAAGGGACCCCCTCTAGAACTGACTTATTTACACCAGAACTGGCAACAGGCTTAATCAGGCAAGTATTGTTACAAGCAGGTCCCCAGGACTCTATTTTACCCAGGGACCAATCAAGACTGGGTTTATGGCATTGTAGCCAGGGATGCCCCAAAATTACAAAGTGAGTCATCTTATCGAAAATATGGAAACTAATTAGTTCTGAATGATTCTCTGAAATATTCATGTGAACTGACTGGGTGCGAAATGTGATTTGGCCCAAATCTCTGCCATCCACAGCGTGGACCACCGGGGGCCGTGAGAGACAATATAATTTAAGGTGGAGGGACCTGGCAAGAGAGGACAACATGAAGTTACAATCGGCTCCAGAATCAATGAACACAGGGCTAGTTAATGTGGTAAACTCAGATGTGAATAATGTAGCTGATAAAATGTTCCTGGAGACAGGATTGACTAAACTCTGAATAACCCGTAATACCGCTTGTCCTTCCACTTGGCGTCGCTCGCGTTCCTCGGTAGAGAGGCAAGCCCTCCCCACCTGCATGGGCTCTTTGGCCAAAACAGCCGTGGCGGGGCTTCCCAAGTGACTGGAAGAGACGTGGTCGGATGGAAAGACGTGCCGGGGAGGTGAATGATGGGTGTCCCGATGCGGACGGTCGGACAGATGGCAATCGGTCCGGATAGCCAGTGCAATTAGCTCGTCGAGATTTTCAGGCAGATCCACAGCCACCAACTGATCTTGTATGATCACTCAGACCCTGGAAGAAGACGTCTTGGAGCGCCGCGGGATTCCACTCACTCTTTGCGGCCAGAATTCGAAAGTCAATGGCGTAGTCGGCCACTCAATGATTTCCTTGCCTTAACCTCATCAAAGCACGAGCTGCTTCGCGGCCAGGAGAGGCGTGCTGGAAAACCTGCTGCAGGGAGCTGGTGAATGCCAAAAGGGGGGAGCAAGATGGTGCATCGCGGCTCCACTCGGCTGTTGCCCATGTAGCTGCCCGACCGGAAAGGTGAGAAATCATGAATGCAATCTTCGCCCGATCGGATGGAAACATTGATGCCATCAGTTCAAAGTGCAGCTCGCACTGAGTGATGAATGGTCGAACATCCCCGGATTCTCCGGAAAAACGCTCAGGTTGAGAGAGTTGGTTACATACCACAGGGGCGGGGACGGAAGCCGGTGGGGCAGTCAATGGTCCCGGAAGCGGCGTGGTAGCGGGAAGCGTACTGGTCGAGGCCTGGTATAAACAGCCATACATCTTATGGGTGCTGTCAGGTCCTACATCATTTATACTGTGATGTCACCGCACTACATATATATATGAGGGATGATTGAGACGTTTTGAGCCTGACCCACAAAATGTAGAGCATGGTTCTCCATCTTTTGCAGTCTTAGAAACCAATAGTGAAATTTTGATTCACTGGGTATAAAGCTGAGAAATGTTGGTTTCACAAAAAAAAAAAAAAAATTAATAAAAACTCTAAGTACAGAAAAATTATGATGTGATAATGCTTAAAGTTAACGTTCTCCAGGATCTGAGAGCATTGTATGGATAAATATTTTCAAAAACACAACTGAATAAACACAGTCATGCAAAAATATTGTGCATGATTTCGAAGCAACATAAAAAAACAAATATTGTCGTTGCTGTCCATAAACATTCTTTTTTGTATTTATGTTATTCTAAGGTGACAGAAATATGTGAAATACTGTGTACTATTCAAAATACATTAAGTTTGTAAGATGATTATAATGAAGCACAACTGCTATAATTAGACAACATCAGTGTACTTTGCTACAGATGCTTGTGTTACACATAAATGATTCATCAAGTGCTCAACGTGTTACTTTATAAACCACTCAAAAAACAGTTATTCTAAAATGGAGAACTGCATGCTATACACAGATGTTTCTTTAGTTATTTCAGCATGTAATTGAGCATATGTCATAATACAAAAATTTCTTTAACGTATACATGTATACGTATACATAGATGTATACATGTATGTATAGATGCTAGACGTCCGTTTCCGGGGTCTCCAGTATTTGGTGGAGTGGGAAGGTTATGGTCCTGGACCTCTCACTCTGTGATCCTGGATCCCTCGGGGCTGGCACGATTTCTACCATGCCCACCCAGGTGCTCTGGGTTGTTTGCTTGGGGGCTCTCTTGGAGGAGGGAGGAGGGGTGCTGTTGTGATTTGGGGTTGCGGTTGCGGTAGGATCTGTTTCTGGTTTCCTGTCCTGCCTCCTGTGTTTTTCCTTCAGTGGAGCTGCTCATGAGTAACACCTGTGGCTACGACACACCTGTCGGCAATTAGTGGTGTCTACCTAAAACCTGGCTGAACAGAAGGACATCGCCAGATTATTCCACTCACCGTGTGGTAAGGCTGGTCTCACTTTCCTGGTTTCTAGTTCTGTGCATTGCTGTGTTTCTGTCTTGTCCAAATTGTTAAGTTTGTTTTGCTACTTTGCAGTTGTGCAGCTGCCACCAGCTCCGCTGGCCCACCTGGTTCAACTCCTAACCTTTCAACTGCCCAGTGTCCTCCTCCATTACCTCCTCCATCTACTTTGTATTATTAATTCTGTTTAACAATAAATTGGTATTTAATTGGTCTCCCTGTTTCATAACACCCTCAATTTCATGACATTTTGGCCAAGATACACCCAGAGATGGTGCAAGCCATCATCATCGAAGAACAGCTTCTGCGATTAGTGAACTGAGTGTTATAATAAATTACACTAAATTACACTAGCCCATTGCCCGTGGGGATCCACAGACTCTAGTTTGGGTAGTGTTTATAAAATAGGTAGCTGACATTTTTCAGGGGTGGAAAATAAATTATGCAGTTTCTACAATGAGTTGGAATGGCGTGTGAGTCCAGAATGTTTTTGGAACCTTTGACATTAGACCTCAACAGTTTTTAGAGGAAGAACTCAACTTAATGTTAAATACATAATTTTTAATGTTAATTTGCTGTCTTAATGTATTTATAAATTATTTAGGTTCTTGTTATCATATGCACACTATTATTATTATTATTATTATTATCATCATTATTACTTCTATTTTGTCTATTTTGTCATTTGAATGCACCGCAATGGAAATAAGTGTTTTCACTTTCTTGTGTCATCCATGTATTTATAATGTATTTACAATTACATTATGTATTTACATTGAACATACTAAATAAAAATCAGGCACGCATGCACGTACACAGAAGCCACTTCACTTTTAATATATAGATGATTTCCTGCTCGAATGGTGTGTGACTCAACAATGTAATTATCAACATCCATTGTTCAGTGTTGTTAGCTAATATCCATAGTTTCTCCAAAAATATTAGTCCTATCAACGTTCCATTGTGGCGGCGTTCATCCTTGACCCAAAATACATAAGCATGCCAAACAGCAAATTTTTGCTCTCCAAAGTTTCTCCGTGATCGATGGTAGGTATACACACACACGTACGCACGCACGCACACACACATGTACACAAACGCTACTTGGCTTTTAATTTATAGATGATTTATTGCTCCCTGCTGGAATGGCATGTGAGTCCACAATTTAATTATCAACATCCACTGCTCACTGTTGGTAGCTATAATATCCCAAATTTCTCCAAAATATTAGTCCTATCAACATTCCATTTTTGCAGGATTCATCCTTGACTCAAAATACATAAGCATACCAAAAGGCAAATGTCAGCTCTCCACAGTTTCGCTGTGATCAAAGCCATACACACTTACACCTGCACATACACACAAAAATAAGGCCACTTGGCAATTAATATATAGACAAAAGAATGTTGTTGTTGTCCTGTCGGTTGCTCACATAAAAATAATTTAAATAAAACATTTCCAAATATTACAACGTAACACTTATGTATGATGATTTAGTTCCAAATGTGACCACTTAAAGTGATAAACTACATTTACAATTGGATCTTCTGCACCAGAAATGAAGTCATGACATTCATGTAATTCACGATTTTATGGGGCCATTCCACAGAGTGACGTTCCTTTCCATTTCATTGCGAATCGCAAAATCAGGGTGTGTTTTGAAGAATTGTGTGCCAGTGCGGGGATCAAATTCATGCAGGTGTCAAGGTGGCTTAAGCCATTTCATCCCATTTTTGTACGTTTTTTGGATTGTGGATGATTGTACAGGACCCAGGGGAACAGGGGTGTTAAAAGCTGAATTGCTAAGAATGCTGTTCAAAGCAGGAAATCATCCGATTGTGACAGAGCATGTAAATTATCTGACTGCTGTGTATATTGTGATGCTGTGAACATTCATCCCTTCCCCCTCGCTTGTTGACATCATTTTCCCCTCGACCCCCTGCCACCTCTGTAAATTGCATTTCACGGCTTGAAGGTTGCAGAGAAAAGGCCTGTGTTTGCCGAGGAGGCCAGATTAGTGCTCATCAGTCGTGATGTTTAAGATCCCTGGGCCGACCCCAGGGCAAAAAGCCAGGCTCCTTTCACACTGCGGTACACGGGGACCTGAATTAGCCTACAGCGTCCTATTGTCAGCACTCAGCCAAAAGAAAAGGCAACAAATTGCCATGTCAGGAACTCTGGCTCTTGTGCCAATATAATACACAGCCTTTGTCCCTCATGTAACCTGTTAGTATTAAAGGCCACTCTGTGCATCTCAATTCTCACCATAAACCATGTGGCCATTTGTTCAGAATGTAAAGAGTTTGAACAGCAATCAAGATATACATTTTAAGAAAATAAATGTATATTCAAACAGCAGAGAAAAAAAGTGTAGATTTTAGATGTGCTAGAATGTGAGAAGATGTTTGAAAAATTCAATCACAATGGCCAGTGCTACCAATGCTCTACCAAAAACCAAAATGCTGGATTGATTTTGAATTACAGAACAGCAAAACAAACACGTCATACAGCTGACATGCTAAAACCAGTCAACCTTGGGCCTTATGTGATGACTTGGTACAAATGTACCACAACTGTTTTGAGGCCATCCAAATTGTTGCTATCTCCATGGTGGATAAACTGCAAGTACAGTTTTCAATAGTCAGACAGAACACATATTCAACCAGAGCCACAGGTCATTCCCTTTAAATCACTGTGCACTAACTGCACACAGCTGCAAAAATGAGCCCGCACTAATATTTTCTTTTTCAAGGAAATGGTCTTGCTCTGAGACATAATGCTGTAAGTCACCATGACAATTGGATCAGCATGAATGTGATTATTACATCCCTTAAATACTGTGGCGTCCGCTGGATGTGAAGTGTGTTCTCCACCATTCATTGATATGCACAAAAGTACAGCTGTTTTTGCGGACTTTTGGGATGGACATCATTTCCAAATTCCGCTACGAATGGAAGAACCAATACCCATCACTGACAGTACTTACTGAAGTAAAAAACAAAACAAAAAAAAACTGTCTGTCCTTAACTGGACAGATGTGTGCTTTGTTTTGCAGTTAAGGTTGAAGTATGTGAATAATGTTTCTAATGTGTTGTTGAAGTACAGCATGGCTTGGTACACATATTAAAAACAATTATCAGAAGTCTACATTCTCATTTCATTTCAACAGCCCCTCCCACCCAGTTAATTAATTGTTAATTTTTATGTTCAATTCCGTTTTATAATCCCATGAGTGTTTTTTATGCATATGCCCCACACAGAAAACTATGTCTATTGTCACGGCTAAACAAATGCTGACAGGGTCACCAGGCCTTCAGTCAAATTCTCTGGCAGACTACACTTTAAATGCACACGAGTTTTAAATTTCAAGTGTCCAGAGAAGTGATGACACCGAGATGTGTCAAGTTATGCTTTAGCTCAACAACAATAAAAGCCATTTATAATATTGGGATTGATAAACTGTTGTCGTGCTTGTATGTAAGTTTTGCCCAGCCTTTCATATGCTGACATTTTATTGAGAAACAACAATTCTAAAAACATCAAACACTACTTCTCGGGCTCTGCACCAGTTCTGGTCCATGCTGGCTTTACAGAATTAAATATACACATCCTAATGTCTTTATCTGCATTATGGGATATTTTTCATTATCTTATGTAATTGTTTGCATGAAAAAACTTTGTTTGTATACCCAGCAAAGATGGAAACAATGACTTGCTCTTTTTTGTCCCTCTTTTCTGAGGTAGCTCGCAGGGGTAAATAATTTCATTGGTGCCAGGTGACATACATCAACAGGGTAGAGTTGCTCTTTTGCGCAGTGGCCAGTAGTGGAGATGTTATTCGGTATTCTGAATGTGACACGTTAAGATTAACAAGCTTTTGACGCACACTTGAGTAGAGGTGGGAAATCTGACATCACCCAGAAGATGAACTAGGCTTTTAGGGTTTGATGATGTGGTGGTGAAATTCTGACATTTCACAGATTAGAGAAAAAAGTTTCCTGACACTACTCACATTAAATGCCCTTAAACAGATTTCTACCAACAGCAGAAAAATGTGAAGAACTCATACTAAAGCACTTAGACAAAATTAGTCTAATGTTTTATTGATTACTAGGGGCGTGTTAACACCTACGCCTCTATGTGCTGTGAGCGTGAAACAAAGGCAATAAAGGAGGTGTGTTGAGTTAAAATAATGCAGTGTTTGTATTTGCCTCATTTTTCATCACATCTACTGGCATCCACACAAAAAGCGTCTGCATGTTCCTAATCGGCCATCTTAAACAGCAACAATAAAAGTGCACAGATATTGCATGAATGTAATAGGCTCCAGTAAAATAAAATGCCTGAATTAATGACCATCTGTTGGGTGCCGGCACAAACCTTCCTGCAACATGCTTTGTGAACGATCAAAGCCGCTGTCTGCATTGAGAGTGATTCACCTCAGGAAGCAAGCTGGAGAATTGACAAGCGAACCAGCACAAATCTATTTTCCATGCAGTGTGGTACTTTTGATTCCTTAACTGTCCTGCTTCCATCATCTGAAGGAACAGAGGAATAGAGGAAGCAAAACACCCTGATATACACAGGAGTACACCCCTACAAGATGTGACGCTGCAGCAGCAAAATAGAAACACAATTTTGCCACTGAGAACAGACAAGGAGGCAATTCTTTCAGGACTCTCTGAGTGGGTGACACACCATCAGTGGTCCAGTGACCCTTGGCATGCTTAAACAAGAATCCAATCACTTGTGTTCCACCAAATATACACTTTGTCAGGCCATATTTGGACCAGAAAAAATATTAAGCATCATGCACGGTGCCCTGCAGCAGAATCCTGTCCATGAGCCAGGATATCTGAAAATGTATGTCTTATCTGTTAATGTTTGAGACTTTGAAGATAACATACTGTACTTTAACCCTCTGGAGTCCTCTGACGTGGAGAATCGTCAAAGTCACATGATTAAGTGGCCATACCATCCAATTCACCACAGTCTGATTCTGTCTGAATGTGCGGTGAAAGTGCGGACTTCAAACTATATACCAGATTTTAAATTTTGTTGATAGGTCTAGTATAACTAGAATCCTGATTAAAAATTCAGGCCATGCTGTTTTTTGAATATTATGGTCATTTTTGGTGTGCATTTTTGCATAAATGCGCAGCAAGAGAGACTTTCACTTCCTTGTTCTCCTCTCTCCCACCATAGCAGTTGAGGAAAAAAAAACTATGACTTCCCCATTATGATTGATGGAAAAATGCACGACCTAAACCAATGAAAAATGATCACCAACTCACATATTTGGTTACTGAGGAGATCCTGGCTAAAAAGCTACCAAAGGCAGACAGAAGTGCCAACACTGCTTCCATGATCAACCTGACTACAGTACATCTGGAAAATATTCACAGTGCTTCACTTCTTCCACATTTTGTTATGTGACAGCTTTATTCCTAAATGGAGTAAATTCATTTTATTTTCCTTCAAAATTCTGCTTACAACATCCCATAGTGACATGATTTTTTTTTTAAATTCAAAATAAAAAATGAAGAAATCACCTGTACATAAGTATTCGCACCCTTTGCTCAATACTTTGTTAATACACCTTTGGCAGCAATTACAGTCTCAATTTTGAATATGATGCCACAAGCTTGGTGCACCTATCTTTGTGCAGTTTTCCCCATTCCTTTTTGCAGCATCTCTCAAGCTTCATCAGGTTGGATGGGGAGCATCGGTGAACAGCCATTTTTAGATATCTCCAAAGATGTTCAATCGGATTCAGGTCTGGGCTCTGGCTGGGCCACTCAAGGACATTCAAAGAGTTGTCCTGAAGCCACTCCTTTGATATCTTGGCTGTGTGCTTAGGGTCATCGTTCTGCTGAAAGAGGAACTATCGCCTCAGTCTGAGGTCAAGGGTACTCTGGCACAGGTTTTCATCCAGGATGTCTCTGTACATTGCTGCATTCGTCTTTCCCTCATCCTGACTAATCTCCAACTTCTTGCCCCACAGCATGATGCTGCCACCATCATCCTTCACTGTAGGGATGGTGGCTGATTTCCTCCAAGCTTGAAGCCTGGCACTGACACCAAAGAGTTCAATCCTTGTCACATCAGACCAGGGAATTTTGTTTTTCATGGTCTGAGAGTCCTTCTTTCAAACAACCTGTGTGAAGCTGTTAAACCTGAACACCTGGAGGTTACCATGCACTAGCAACGATTTGGCAAGTCGGGATGAAATGTTTGAACAGCTTGAAAATTTCACCTTCATTTCAAAACTGGTGCCCATGATGGCTGCAACTACTACACATACCAAGTTTGTTCAAGACAGACACAGATGGATCAAGAAGTTACTATGATGCTTCAAAAAATGCCCCAATCTGCTATTTGGGATGAAATGGGAAGGAACGGTGCTCTGTGGAATAGCCACATAATACCAATTTTTTTTTCAGGGGAGGAAAACTGGACCTTTTGTTTTTCTAATTTTTTTGTTAATTTATTGTTTTTGTGGACAATACAGAGGGGTGTCAAACTCTGAATCACAAGGACAAGGTGAGAGTTTCATACTTTGAAGTGAATGCTCTCAACCTGGTGATTTTGTGACTTGGGAACTCAAACTTTCAAACTGAGAATTATGCAGGAGAAATGTATAAAACAAAGGTCTGGAATCTCCCACATTTTCAATTGTCTTTCTGTACATTTTTTTTTTGTTTGTTTGTTTCAAATAAGTTTATTGCACACTTATAAAATGTAGTGTAAAAATGAAATACAAACATTTTACATTAATTTCACCAATCAACAATTCAGCAGAGTCAGAAGAGAAAAAGTAGTAAAAGATTTTCATTTTTGTCTTTGGACTTGAGGACATGAGGTCGGACGGGACCTCGAGTGGAAGCATTGTGTGCTGCTTTGGGTGATGGTTACCGACAGCACCGCTATACTAAAAACGTCTCGTGAGAGCCCTGGTTATGAGAAATTTCACAAGCTGTGTGCTGTTGAGGCTTTTTCCCTATCAGACCCACCCTGCTAATGGATGCTTATGTTTATGGTCTTTCTGAGTTTCTCTAAGAATCCTGAAGTTGCTGGGGGATGGATGTCAAACGGCCAATCAGCACTTACAATAAGCGTTCACACACAGAGAGAGAGAGAGAGAGAGAGCGAGAGAGAGAGAGAGAGAAACATGCTGATGTCCACAGACAGACATTCAAAAACACTCGGCTCTTATCTCATCAAGGCTCAGTAAATAAAACCTTTAACAGCTGCACCAGACATTATATTGCAGAGAAAGTGTGGGCAGCTAGTCTGTAACTGAAGACCACAGAACAGAGTGAAACTGACAAAATGAAGGACAAACATACACATTCCAAAAAAATTTATATGACATTAAAATCAGCCACTCCACTGTCACAGCTCACATTTCAAAAATTTACCTTAAGGTAGCACAAATGACCAGTGGGCTATAGGGACATAAATATTCATACACAGCAGCACAACACCGATTAACGTATGCATCCTTCGGCTGACAACAACATTACTGCTTTGTTTTGCTCTGTGTTCTTTTTGCCTTCAATCGTTTCTCAGTTATTCTTCCATCATCTCTGTGTGCCTTCATGTCATTAAAACTATGCAGTAGTCAGCATTCTGTGGGGACACATGTCCACCCCAAACACCGCAGAACAAATTTGCTACTTTGTTTGCATTCACATCTCATTTACCCAAATTCATGTTTTGGCTTTCTGCTACTGTCACACTGAGTGAGGTTTCTCCCGTTGCTCACTGAGGCCGACTCTACATTAACATGTTTTCATCTGAAGACGGCACTTTAAGCAAAAACGGCATATGGTCATATCTAAAAATATCTGAGCCTATACTAATACATGTAGATTTCTGCAGTGTCCCCCCCATGCAGATCAACTTAAAGCCCCAGTCACACTGTGACCGATAAAGGAAGCGTATGAAGAGCTGAGGCCTTGTCTACATGGATATAAAATTATCTTTGTTTTCAAGTACTGTTCCAAAAACAAAATTTATGTGCATCCACACTAAAACACTGAAATTGACCAAAAAAAAAAAAAAAAAAAGCTGTAGTACAAATGCCAGGCCTGTAGGTGGTGCTGTATGTTGTGTGAGCGGGTGCATTTTATGTCATTCACTGGATTTTTATGGCTTGAAAACAACGAGAGAGAGAGAGAGAGAGAGAGAGAGAGAGAGAGAGAGAGAGAGAGAGAGAGAGAGAGAGAGAGAAACTGCATGCTAAAAACGACCTAAATATTAAATGATTCTAGGGCTGCAGCTATCGATTATTTTAGTAATAGAGTATTCTATCGATTATTTTGGCGATTAATCTGATAAAAAGCACTTTTGTGTTTTTAAACAACATCAATAGTCCAGACCTCTCCCTAAGCAATGGCACAGATAGTGCAGCAGATAAGTGAATATTTATTGAGGGATCCTTCAAATGGTGATGCAAACACCAAATTTGGCACACATAGTCAAAAGTTAAAGTTGCTCCAATTTTATTAAAAAGTGGTGCAAATTACTGGTTGAGCTAATAGGATTAATAAATGGAATAGTTTTGACTGTGTTGCATGTTTGGTTTGTAAAGTAAAGGTTAAACAATGTCGGCATCCATTGGATTCTATGACGTGTGACATATGCTACCCTGTAACATGATAACTAAGCATGATACATGATGCAGACTATTCCTTTTTAAAACCATATTCACTCAACTAATCATTTGCATCACCTTTTACAAAAATTGGAGCAACTTTAACTTTTGACCCCTGTACAAACTGAAAGTGCCCTTTGTCACCATTCATGCTGTTTTTACCCCATAACTCCATAACATTCATTCACAGATAGTCCAAACTATACCTTTTTGGAATCTTTATGATCAGACAAATAATATGGAATACATTTCAATATGATTGGAGCATTTTAAAATTTTGACCCCTGTGTAATTCTTCAACTGACCCCTTCTTGGCAGCCTATTGAAAGTACATGTGGCCACTCAGCCTTTTTAAAAGAGTAATGTCTAAGGAGTATGTGTGCCAGATTTGGTGTTTGCATAACCATTTGAAGCATTTTTCAGTTATCCGCTGCACTAAATGTCGCTGCGCCAAAGTGTTGACATTTTGGTGAAATGGCGATGGGATGTGGCTTTAAGTTTTGTTTTGTTTTCTCCAACTTGTATAATTTAATCATTTTTAATTTTTTAAGGTTGGTGGACTGGGTCCCTGTGCGATTGTTTTTTTTTAATCCCTCTTTCTCTCCAATTCAGCAGATGCATTTCAGCTGGAGGTTCAACGTGCAAGCCTCGCAGTATTGTTATTTTATTTAAGTTACCGTGTTAGTGAAGCGTTGTGTGCTGTTGTTTCCACCTGGCTGTCTCCCAGTTTCTAGCAAAATTTGATACGGCGCTGCTCCAGTCGTTCCGTCTTTTTCCTTGAAATGAAAATCCGCCGAGCGCACAACATATGTCCCACACAAAGGCTGCTTACCAGGAAATGATGCAATCGACAGGCGTGAAAAAGTTCACGCATGCACACGAAGGTTCAAGGTTGGCTCATGCAAGCACACGTGATTCAAATCCATCAGGTTTTTGCAAAAAAATAAAAAGGTCCGATACTTTTCTAACAGACCTCATTATGTACTACAATGTTAAACGAAGGTTTGAGGCACAGAATTTGCCTCCAACATTTTTTGCAATAGAATTATTCGAGTTACTCGACTAATCGTTTCAGCCCTAAAAGTTTCATTTTCCACATTTCGGTTTGAATCTAGTGTGCGTGCATGCGCATTTCTATGTCATTCAAATAGATGACTGAATCAGCAGAAAAAAATGACTTTCTATGGCTGGAAAACAACACAGCCATGGAAAATACAAATGGGTTTTTTAAACCATCGCAGGGACTGAAAGAAAGTCATGCAACTGTTGTCCGGTTCAGAAAACTCACTTTTGTCCTCTTCTGACCAGCTCGCCACACGGAAAAACTTTGGCTTTTACAAAGAACAGAGCACCATACGGAAGAAACCTTGGATTTTACAAAACATGGAAAACAGATGGTGAGTCACCATAAAGTTTATTGTACCTATTAATATATTAACATGATTCATGCAAGGTGTTTGTTTGGTACAGTCAGGGTCACGGCAGTTTAAAAAAAATACACACACATGATAAATTCAAAATTAATACACTGTACAGAAATGTGGAAAAAGGATTCATTTAATATTTAGCTTATTTTGTCTACGTCATGGCAGCTTGTTAGTTAATGCTACAGATTGTTGTCCTAACAGTAATCAGGGTGCAGATAGACAAGGTCAGTTTTGAAAAAATGTTAATCCTGGAGGCATTTTCTGTTAATTTATGGCTTACTTTATTGTTATTTTTTTTAGCGGTAATAAAGTGTGAAAAATCCGAATGTGCTGTATGCCAGGATGAATTTTGAGTCGCAATGTGTCAAAATTGAGAAAATGCAAGATGGCGGCTAAAAACATGAAATTGACAGGCACAACTCCTACACTGATTAACTAAGAAATGCCATCAAATTATTTACCTCTCTTTAGTTTTGTCCTTTCTAAGCCGAGTGAGCACTTTCAAAGAGAAGTTAGCATGCCAACTTGAGGGGTATATATGAGGTGGTGGTGCTCCATGGTCAACAATGCAATGTACCTCGTACAGTGCTAATACCATCCAAGTTCTGGTACATTCCAGTGTCAGCCACAATTCAGGAATGCAACAATAATGCAGAAACCATCATCCCTTCATCTAAGCATCAGAAACAGGACACATTCTTATGCATGGTACATGTTGCATTGCAAATTCATGGAGATATGTTGTGACAGCCAAAGCTTGAAGGAATCAACATATGTGAGAACACAGCCATTAAAGCTATACCAGACAGCCTCTTTATGTTCCTGAACATGGTATTGGGATGCCAGTCTTTGCTGGAAGCAGACAGTGGACAATGGGTAAAAGGATGCAAAGAGACACCTTAGGATAATCAGATTGCTCAAGATCTCATGGAGACAAGTATCTCACCCCAAAGCACATAGGATTGGCCACACTTCACCATGCTACTTGATCAAAAAAACTCATGAACATTTTTCACCAAGCAGGGCACATTATGAGTTACGGTGAGGTTATAAAGCTCGACACAGCACTGGCAAAGAAGACTCTCAGCAGCAGGCAGCGTGGTACCTGTAGGTAGAGCTGAAACAACTAATCAAGTTAATCGATTAAAACTGATTATTAAAATAGTGGTCAACTAATTTAGTCTTTGTTTTACCGCACGTTTCGTTTCTTCCATATAATCAACCAAGCTATGCTTTGAATCTTGAACCAACGAAGGAGTGCTTCGAGCTCCTGCTTTGTTGGTTTCATTTGTTTTATTTCGCTTTATCTTAATTTTTCCTCACTAAAACCCTAAAAAGCATATGTCTATGAGGAATATTTACCTTTTTTATGTTAAACTTACCTGTTATGGTCTTCTGAAACAGCTGATAGATGTATTTTATGCTAATGCCGATGCTAACGCATTAGCATGTCTATGGCGTTTTCAATGTTAAAGTTAGCATTAAGCTGCTGGCATTTCAGCATGTTTGTGCATTTGTTTTCTGTATAATAATTAATGGCTCAGCGTTTGTTGTCGTAAAAGAGTCAAATGTATTACAAATTATAATATTTTTTTATTTTTTATTTATATATTAATAATAATAGCAACAATAATAATAGTAATAATAACTAATAAAGCTACAATACAATTTTAGAGAAAGAGACATGAGTCACATGTGTCATTGTGAAATGACCACATAGTTTACAAGTTATACAGAGAATGTTGCACATATAATGAGTCAGGCTACAGTTTTTGATTTAGGTTTTATGGTTAACTGGTTGTGCTAATTGTTCATTTGCAGCAACAAAAATACCTCTTTTTTCACCATATATTTTATAACATTTATATGTTTCAATGTTGTTTTATGGCAACTCAGCACTTTGATAAAGCAATGTCATTTGAAATAATTATTTTTGTTCTTTATTATAAACTGTTGTATTCATTATTATTTTATATTTCAACAGCCAAGGGACATTTGATGATTTGTTGATTTTTCAAGTATTTAAAGTTTTCAAATAATGTTCTGTTGTTAAATAAAGTGATGGAAGGAGAGAAAAACTGTTTCCCTGGCACATTTTTAAAAAATTCTCCGCTAATCCGATTAATCGTGTCAAAACATCAGATTCATCGATGATCCAAATAATCGTTTGTTGCAGCCCTACCTGTAGGATCACCTACAGGTACTTAGTGGGACAGACATCAGCAAGGGAGGGCACCTGATTATCCCACATGCTATGAATGACATACTTCCAGCACCAAATCGAGGAACAGGAATGTTCACCGGCACAGAAAACACATGCACTGCCACAAACATTCATTAAATTACTTTGTTCATTCCATATACTTCCTTGTGTGGCAGCATGGTAGATTAGTGGTTAGAACAGCTGCCTCACAGCAAGAAGGTCCTGCGATCACGTCTCTCCTGGTTCTTTGCGAGTGGAGTTTGCATGTTCTCCCCGTGTCGGTGTGGGTTTCCTCCGGGGACTGATTTTGCTTAGGGTCTGTTCCTTTCTCTGCCCCTGACAAAGGCAGTGTCTCTACATCTGGAGTTGGTCCCCGGGTGCCAGACTGTGGCTGCCCACTCCTCCAAGTGGTTGGACTGTCTAAATGTAATTAGGATGGGTTAAATGTAAAGGACAAATGTTGTATGTATGTACAGTACATACAATGAAAATAAAACCCCTTCTTCTTCTTAAATAATTTTCAGAAAGATTGTGGCAGAAAAGACTTTTGCACACAGTAATGTAGATTTGGAGTTTAAACACTCATTTGTCACTGTCCTCTTTGATTTAACAAAGTCTGTAACATCAACTTTTCCCTGTGAAAACGTCATGTACTGTGTGTACATATATTTAATTCTATTGTAAATTTACCTTCATACAACATGTGTTACGTTTGCGAGTCTTTGTCAGACATCAAACTTCATATCTGAATTTGTCTGTGTTCTTTGCTCTTCAGTCAGAAGCTTCTGGTCAGTTACTTGTAACAAGAACTCATGGATATTATAATAAAGATGATTTTCACAAATCACTCAATTCACTGCAGGAGGCATCCAGAATAGATTCTTTCCCTCCAATTAATAATGCTTCCACCTCACCAATGGTTTACTGAACAAAAGCACTGCATGAAGTAGGGGGTGTCTTGGCCAGAAAATAGCTGTTATGACTTGTAAAGACCAATAATTAAAGCCAAATATACTGAAAAATGAAAAATAACCAGTACATGCTGGTCTCGGGCATTCACACATTTGCCTTCACACCTTCAGGATTGCATTTTTCATTCATTCATCTTCTGCCGCCACTTTTCTGTGCATGGGTTGCACAGGCAGCAGACCAAGCAGCTTAGCCCAGCATGTCCCTACCCTCAGCAAAGTCCTGTTACACTTTCTGGGCGATCCAAAGGCGTTCCCAAGCCAACTGGGAAATGTATTTTCTTCCGGGTGTCCTGGGTCTTCTCTGGGACCTCCTCCCAGTTGGACATGCCTGGAAGGTCTCCCTAAGGAGTTAACCAAGGAGCATCCATGATATTGAGGTTTCTTCCTCGATGTCATCAGAGGGAGTTTTTCCTTACCACTGTCTCCTGTGTGTTTGTTTAGGGGTTGTAAGGTTAGATATTACTTGTGTGACGTGCCTTGAGGCAACTTTGTTGTGATTTGGCCTGAAATAAAATGTAATAAATTAAAATTGAATCCTCACCAGAAGCACAAACCATCCTCAACTGACTCATTTAAATGTGAAGAAGTGGCAGCTCTACTCAGAATCCCTCCTTGATCTTCAAGCTTCTCACGCTGACCATGCCTGTAAGCCCAGATACAAGATGACGGGACCTCATTCAGCCACATGCATCCGTGAGCTTGTTCTTAACTATAGGTGAGGATAGGAGAATAAACTGACCGGCAAATCAAGACTCTCACCTCAAACTACATTTTTATGTTCAAAATATGGGGTTGGCTAAAAATAATGTTTGTGGTTTGCATGCCAACTTAGCCTTCAGGGTATTCCTCAAAGTTATTAACAAAGGAAACATAAAACTTAAACAAATAGTTGGCAAGGGAGTAAACAAACTTGTTGATTGGTTTACGCAGTCCAGCATTAGGGCTCTCCAATTGGTTCAAAATGCTGCAGCCAGACTTTTGACACGAAGCAGAAAGTTCGACCACATTAAACCCATTTTGGCATCCCTTCACTGGCTTCCTGTCCCAGTGAGATCAGATTTTAAGGTTCTGCCACTAGTCTATAAAACTGTTTATGGACTGGCACCTCCCTACCTAGCTGACCTAATTAAACCTTATGTACCGGCCCGGGCTTGGCGTTCTCAGGGTGCAGGACTACTTTGTGTCACAGAGCTTTCTCTTATCATGCCCCTGTTCTGTGGAATTATCTCCCTGCGTCAATAAAATAAAATAATTGCGTCCAGACTTAAGACGCAATTATTTTCCCTTTCGTATGGCTAGCATACTGCAATAGTATAGTTCTACGCTTCTTACTCTTTTAACTCATTTTAATAGGAAACTGAGTGTGCCGCGGCCTCAACTTTACCTAAATTCTGGGTCTTTTAGTGAAGCTTAGGGCTAGTGGACAGCGATCACCTTAGTATTTCATGTTTTTCTTGTTGATTAATGCTGGCAAATTATACTGTATTTCTTGTCTTTCTGATGCCTGATTCTGTTTTTTTTCTCTCTCTCTCTCTCTGTTTAAGGTGCAGATCCATCCAGAGATGGGTGTGATATTTGTGCTGGAGACCCTCCTGTCCTGTGCACCAACAGCATTTCCTGTATATTCATTTTGTGAATTGTTCTGTAATTTGTGTCTGTAGCATGGCCCAAGCAGAGGGTCACCACTTTGAGTCTGGTCTGCTTGAGGTTTCTTCCTCAGAGGGGGGTTTTACCATTGCTGCTCTGGGGGTCAGAAAGATTAGACCTTACTTGTGTGAAGCGCCTTGAGGCAACTCTGTTGTGATTTGGTGCTATATAAATGAAAATTAATTGAAACTGAAACTGTCACTATTGGATTAAGGATGTAAAGTCCCTGTCTAATTTATTGACACCCATGACTTTCAGTACAGCATTTAAAATATACTCAGAAATGAATGCAAATGAGCAAGTTTAGGTATACAGAAAATTGTATAAAATCTCTACTGTATAGAACAGCACTAAATGAGAATTAGTCACAGTTAAGGCTGCATGATATATGGTTTGAGCACAGACATTATGATGTGTATCAACAATAGTCCCATCGCAGGTTTTGCAATGTCATGTTAGACAAACACTTCACCCATCAATTTTTCATTGCTTCATTTAAAAAAAACCTGACACAGTTCTCATATTCTATGACTAATCTATATGGAACAAAAATACAAACGCAACACTTTTGTTTTTTTTTCATGAGGTGAATTCAAAGATCTAAAACATTTTCTGTATACACAAAAGACCTATTTGTCTCAAATATTGTTCACAAATCTGTCTAAATCTGTGTTAGTGAGCACTTCTCTTTTGCCGAGATAATCCGTCCCACCTCACAGGTGTGGCATATCAAGATGCTGATCAGACAGCATGATGATTGCACAGGTGTGCCAAGTAAGCATCACAAACCTCTGGTGCTTCCATGTGCCTGTATTACATTCTAAGGAAAAATGCTCTTGGAACTGTTAACTTGTATCCCAACCACAGCAAAAAAGTTGACCTCAAAATTATGATCTTGTGAACTATTTTTTTTTTTTTTTTTTTTTTGTACTGTCTCCTAAAATTTTCTGAGTTGATGCGAGTTCCCCGCTGGTAAGCAGCAGAATATATTTAGGAACTTGTGAAATATCAGAATAGAAAGAGTGGATTTTTTGTTTGTGTTGTATTTTGCTGATAAAGAAGCTAACCATGGTCAACCACCAGAACTGTGCTGTAAGGAAGCAAAACAGATATATAGAATGATTTCAAGTACAGAATGTTGACCAAAAACATGTATTATGTTGAGCGTACTTTGTAAAGTTTTCCAGGTCATTTTTTAATTTACACTAATTTATATTTGCTATGCAGATGCTATCCTACACCCCCCCCCCGCCCCCCCCCCCCAAAAATCACCATAATATTCTAGAATGTCATCCAATTTGTGTCTGAGTTCAAAGTCTGAGAATGCACTGCCTTGCCAACCTCGTTAATCATGACGGACAAGCGAGGGGCCATGGTTCTTGATGCCACCGTCTTGCCAATTTTCGGGTAGATCAGGGCAGCACATAAGCAAAAAAGTACCAGCACTGCTAACATAAGACCAAAAATGAATAAATCCTCGACGTCCTCAATGGAGAAAGGCGCCAAGCATGCCACACGCCAGGAACTCCAGCAGTTGAAAACATAGCCTGCAGGATACGTTCCATCTGGGCAGGTAGGATCTCCCGGTCCTGACCTTCTTGTAGAAAAAAATGGTGTCAACAGCGTTCAGAGACCAGCTGATCAATTCCATGGTTAATCCAATAGTAGTCCAATAGATCCAGAATCCAATATAATTTGAGAAATTCACAGTCTGGTGAAGTAGGGACTTGAAGGTCAAAGCAGAGAACAGAGATAAGGGAGAGTGGATGAGATGTGACTGCCCTCGTCGGAGTCTCAAGCCAAAACATATTCAAGTTTGTTCACTCATCTGTTTTTGAAACCCGCTTAGTCTTGTTTAACATGACAGGCGTCCACGGGGGCCTATCTCACCAGTCAATGAACATTCCCAAGTCACTGAAAAAGGCCTGGAATTAATTTACATACAACCCCAATTCCAATGAAGTTGGGACATTGTGTAAAATGTAAATAAAAACAGAATACAATGATTTGCAAATCCTCTTCAACCTATATTCAATTGAATACACCACAAAGACAAGATATTTAATGTTCAAACTGATAAACTTGATTGTTTTTGTGCAAATATTTGCTCATTTTGAAATGGATGCCTGCAACAAGTTTCAAAAAAGCTGGGACATTGGTATGTTTACCACTGTGTTACATCACCCTTCCTTCTAACAACACTCAATAAGCGTTTGGGAACTGAGGACATTAGTGGTTAGTGCACTTTGTTTCATTGTGGAAGGTTCCTGGTTCAAACCCCACCCCTGCTACATTTCTTCATGTGGAGTTGCCTCAAGAAGGACATTTGCATAAAAACCTGTGATAATTCAACATGCAGATCCACCTTGGATTTGCTGTGGTGACCCTGAGTGCAAACAAGGGAGCAGCCGAAAGGACGTACTTTATTGCATTTTATGGCAAAATTGCCAGGAGCATGTGGTTCTCGAGAACTGACTGAATGTGCAAAAAAGAAGACTAATGATGAAAGCTAACAAGTTACCTATGACAACTTTGAAGGAGATGTAAACATTAAAAAGATAGGATGTGAGATTATGGACAAAGTAAAAGAACTGTGTGCTGGATCATCAGTTGCACAGCATCATGGTGGAATGGAGCAGAGAAAGATTTTAATGCAAGGAAACAGACCAAAATCTAGGCTCGAGCCTTCCACGTGCCTCTTGGCAAACTGTTGCTGAAATTCCTCATCTTATTTTTAAGAAAAGCCTCCTCTGTGCCACTCCACGATGGAGCTGTGTAAGTCACATGTACACAGGCCCTGCATGTTTAATTTGAGTCACCAACTGCCTCAATGCTCATAGTGATGAGTGAAGAGCATTGAGGAAAGTGTCAGTGTGGTGTTGATCACACACACGGCTCAGGAAATGAAGGGGAAGGGATCGGGTCTTGTTTGCTATAACACAGGTGCAGTTGTGTGGTGCTGGTAATGTCCCAGCTGATCTCAAAGGTCTAATCTCCCAGAGCTAGCAGCCGTCCATCCACCCACTGACTGTACACACAACAGCTCCCTGTGGCACGGAGCCGACTGCCGCTTCATCAGTGCCAGGACTGAAGTCAGCCGAAAGGACCTGTGTCTGTCACTGTCTGATGAACTTGTTTATTCTTCATGTCCATGGAAAGCCCAGAACAAACTGATTGTTAAGTGTTCATCAGAGGATCTGGAAAGACACTGCTGCACCTAAGCCACAGCAAAAAGCTTAATTAGAGTTTTCTGAAAATAACATCTTGATTCCACCCCCTATAATGCCCATTATTACTGCTAAGTACGCTCCTCCATCAATTATGGCATGTGTTAATGTGAGTCTCATAGTAGCGAGCCAACATGTTTCACTGGGCTCAAACAGCTTTGCTGCACTTTACCACTCAGAAATAAATCTCCTTCCCAGCAGACACTACATTCCCAACACAGACAGGAACACCTACACCAGATGGTTTCTGTACTAAAATCCAGTTTCAATCTTAATTTTCAATATCTAAACACGAGCAATCCTACATATAGCCGGTACACTGCATCACTGTCATTTACAATTTTGGAAATATAGCCATTAGGTTTGTGCATTTCTCCTTTATAAAACAATATAGAGTTTATAAACAATTCTTTTTATTTTGGAAGGCTTCAGTACAATCCAATACAATTCTTTATTTAATGTAGAAATTCCTTTTCCATGATAAATTAAAATAACCCAAAAGTGGCATTGTTTTTCTTGGAATACATAGATTATGAAAATCCAGGGAAACCCTTTAAGGTATTTAATAATGTGCTACAGTACACTGACCTCTGCTTGACTTTTGTTCACCACTGGGGGGAGCACCATATACAGTAACAATAGGATAGAAGAAGGCCAGAAGAAGAAACCAGCTGAACCAGCATTAAGAGTATAGATAGCATAGCATAACAGTCCCATTATTAACTAGTACTACAGTATTAAATTGTGAACCAAACATGAAGTTCAAACACGTACATTTACCCATTACACCACCAACCACTATCGGACATGATGATTTTGTCTCAGATTTAATGTTGCTGTGAAAATACCACACACACTTTTAAATTTTTGAGAAACAAGTTTAAGTCAACTGATTCATAATGTTAAAATCAAGCCATCGATCCTGTTCATAGACCATTTAAATCAATGCAGGGGTCCGTGTATGAACGTCGTCATATCTACTAATTTAGAATCAAGGAGTTGATTGTTACACCCCTAAAGGATATCATTTTGTACTGTAAAGAAGCCAATAATTCAAATAACAGGATTAACATTTAAAATAATCGCTGCAATAAGCTTGATAAAATGTGCCACTTGATATTTCCATTAGACTTGTCTTCCTGTTTTACCTGCTACTTGCTTCTGGAGTGTAAAAAAAAATATGTTCAAGAAAATGAGTAGACATCACACAAACTGTGTTTTGTCTCACTACCATGCAATACTTTTCAAATCTGTTCTCCACCTCTGACACTTTTTTTAAACTATGCCATCATTCTTCACACCACCTTCCTCATCCCTCATTCCTGCCCTCACCTCTTTCCATCTCTCCACCACTGTATCGCGCAACTCGGCGGTTCTCCTCTGAAATGCATCTGCGCACGTGTACACAGTGGCTTCAGTGCGCAGGTGATAATGAAGTGTCTGGGAAAAGAGGATTAGGTGGAGTGGTGGGCATCATCCCTATGGTATAAACGCTCATCTATCTCTCAGGAAGGACACATGGCGGATCGTTCAACTCAGTCCAACTGGCTGCCTCAGTGTCCCTCTCAGCGAGCGTACTGAGACTGCTGCTGTGGCCCTCAGGAGGTTAACACAACGACGGCCACAGCTCCTAAGAGACACTTAATGTTTCATCCTTTGACACCTGCATGTTTACTCTGCACAGCCAGACCGAGAGAGGAGCACAACAGGAAAGTGAGGATGTTCACCGGGAGAACAGGCTGACAGAGAGAGAACAACAGATAAAGACTCAGAGAGAGAGAAGGAGACAGAGAGAGAGAGAGAGAGACTAAGAGAGAGAAACTCCTCCTCTTCCCTGTGGTTTGACAAAAAGATGACAGGTGTTCTCTGGAGCATGCTCTGCCCTCCATGGGCTGAAACCTCACTTGTAGGGAAGCAGCCTGTCAGACAGCGCTAACTACACTGCCCCCTGAGAGATGCATGCAGCGTGACAGTTTTACTAGTTGGCACCACTGTAGGTTAGTCTTGGCACAAGAAGTGCCAATAAACCACCAAGAGTTGCTTATCGATGTTCTCCGTTATCGCCGATGATCGTTACAATCTCAGGCCCTATGACCTCTTTCACTTTCAAGCTGCTGGACAGTGGTGCTGTCTTGACTTGATTGTAGCTTTGTTGTCTTTATATTTCTATAGCACTATTGGGGGGGGGGGGGGGTGCTCCATGCTAGTACCAGAAAACGTAGCAGAACAAGTGAAACAGTTTTCACCCTTTTGGTTTAGCACAGTTCATAGTCCATGCAGCCCCCCCACAATTCCCTATCCTCGGCCAAGTCTTCCAACTCTTCGTGGAGGATCCTGACGTGTTCCAAAGCCAGCTGTGCTTCTTAGTATTTGATGTAAACACTCTCCATGCTGCTAATTTGTTGTGGTTCAAGCCTCCCACCTTATCTATGCAGGAGAAGAGCAATTAGCTTTTTAAAATATGGATTAGAAATGAAGCACAACGTAACTTTTTCAGGATGCACATCAGGGTGTGAATAAAAAAAGACACTGGGATTACCCACAATCCTAATGTGGATCAAATCTGCAGCAGTGTAGAAGTAAAAACTGTCATTTACATTAGCAAATTACAGAGAAAATTTAAATTGGTGGTTGAGAACAATCAACTAAACTCCCGGTAACACAATATTAACAAAGGACAGTAAAGTCCAAATGAAACAACAAATCTGGACCACTCTCCAAATCTGGACTTTCGTTGACTTTCAGAGGGATTGTTTGACCTTCGTCCAGCTTCATTCCTGCAGCTGGCGTTTTGTCAGAATTTTTCCACTGTTGAAAAATTTGAAGGAATACCAACGTCAACCTTAATCTGTCAGTATTTTGTTTTGCTTTTGTTCTTGATGGTTTGTTATCATTTCCTTAGTTTTTGTAATGTTAGCGTTTGCTCTGACTTAAGTCCAACTTTGTTCAACCTCCCAAGTCCGACGTCTTGAATGAAGGTTGACGACATCTGAACGACTCAATAACTAAAACTTTGATGAACTCAACGAAACATCTTTGTATCACCAATGAATCATCCATGTTTGGGACAAAAAAGCAACATTTTCATACAGAAACAATAACGTTAAAACCGTTTTATAAACTACTTTAACTATTTACACACGCCAACCATTTGTGGCCTGCGTGTGCCTGTGTACATGCTCGGTTTTATACCCACTTTCGGTCACATCATCGTGAATGTTTTGTTTTGATTTTGTTTAAAGTAGACTGCACTGCATTAAAACGGCGAGCGCAGTCTCTGGACTTGTGCCAAGTTGGCTGCAACTCCATTCAGTAGACAGAGAGGTGGTGCTGGCTGCACAGCAGACACGGGGGTGTGAGTGCCGCGGCGGAATTTAACGAGCACATGCACTCGGTAAGCGTATCGGGGGCAATGAGAGCGAGGCGTCAGGGAATAATGTCGCCTGCTGTCGATGCCGCCGCTGATCTTATCCCCGGATCTGAGCAAGCAGAGCTGTATCTCACATTCATTGCAGCTTACTTTTGGATGTTGAAACCAGGATGTGTATAACAGTAACATTACTAAGAGATAAAATCAATTTCAATGCAGGATCGGACTGAAGGCGGGAATGCATCGTCTTGTCACCGATGTCATGGAAATGATCCGGATGTACAAACTGTTTTCACAGAGGGCTAAATGTTACCTGCAAATTTGTCATTTTTAAACGAATATTTCTCCGCTGAATTACAAATTTGGGCTTACAGATTTACTTTACTGCATTCACAAGGGTCTTATAAATACATATCAGCTATTTCTTTTCTGAAATCTGACCACATTTATTTCAATGCAGGTCTCCTTTAAAAACATATAAACCTCTCTCAGCGGCCACGGAGCTCTGTGGCTCCGATTACCGAGACGTATGGCGCTGCGGATTTTGCAGCAAGAAGTCTGTCCTTGTGAGCAACAGGTTTCACCGCACGCACTGCATTAAAACGGCGAGCGTAGTCTCTGGACTTGTGCCAAGTTGGCTGCAACTCCATTCAGTAGACAGAGAGGTGGTGTTGGCTGCACACCAGACACAGGGGTGTGAGTGCCGCGGCGGAACTTAACGAGCGCATGCACTCGGTAAGCATATCGGGGGCAGTGAGAGTGAGGCGTCGGGGAATAATGTCGCCCGCTGTCGATGCCGCCGCTGATCTGATCCCCGGATCTGAGCAAGCAGAGCTGTATCTCACATTCATTGCAGCTTACTTTTGGATGTTGAAACCAGGATGTGTATAACAGTAACATTACTAAGAGATAAAATCAATTTCAATGCGGGATCGGACTGAAGGCGGGAACGCGTCGTCTTGTCACCGACGTCATGGAAATGATCCGGATGTACAAACTGTTTTCACAGAGGGCTAAATGTTACCTGCAAATTTGTCATTTTTAAACGAATATTTCTCCGCTGAATTACAAATTTGGGCTTACAGATTTACTTTACTGCATTCACAAGGGTCTTATAAATACATATCAGCTATTTCTTTTCTGAAATCTGACCACATTTATTTCAATGCAGGTCTCCTTTAAAGTTCTGTTTGAGTTTGCTTGATTCACAGGCTTTTTGGTGATCTTTCGTCCATCTTTTTTTCAACGAATTTTGACTTTTCAAGTGTGTTTAGGGAGTCAAGCACTTTGGGACACGAGACTTGACTAATCATTTGCAGTTGCAGCAGGTACACATAGAAAACATGGAGGGGAGGTGATCTCCAGTAGCAGGCTTTAAGTCCTTGCTCTACAATAATGTGCCTGGTGTATTTTTTTATTGATTTATTTATTTTTGATCATTTACATAAACTGCATTGTGTTATTAGCAAGTAAGGCCAGTCTTCCACTGATGATTTTCAGCCACAATTAAAATCCACTTTCAAAAAATGGGGTAATCAGGCACGATTACCCATAACAGCAGCCTAAATTTGTGTGTTGTACATAATTCTATATGTTTGATTATATACCAGTTTAATGCCTATTACAAGTGACACTGAACGCAGCCCATGACAAGAGACCTAGTGGGCATGGTCATCACGGTACTGTGTGCAGTCTATGCACTGATGTATGTGCTGAATGTGCTAATGTCTGTATAATGTATATAACTTATAATCAGTTATAAGTTAGATAGTTATAACTATCTAACATATAACTGATTATAAGTTATATAGTTCTAACTACATAACTTATGCTACTATAAAGTTAAAATGTGTTGGGAAAGTGTAGGTACACGGACCCACAACAGGGGGCGCAAATGAACGGACAATGGAGTTGGTCAAATAACAACACTTTACTGTTGTGAATGTGCACAACAAATACAACAGATTACAACAATAGACAAGAGTTAATTCACAAAGGTGTCGTGTGGGCAGGCTCGAAGATAGGAGACGCCTGTCCAAAGCAGAACCGGAACCACACGATTTCCTCCGCCACCAGACCCCGGGAATACTGGAGCCGCCAAGTCCCGAACTCCCAGGTGGCCACTGCCTCCGCGTGTCGGACCTGGTACTGCTGGCGAGGAACAAAAAGCAATTAAATGAGGGCGCGTTTGCACCCAGGAATCCGTACGGCAGGAAAGCTACCTCCACCTCTCGTTGGAAAAGTAGTCCACAATACAACGCACAAAGTCACGAAAGAATACTGTCAAACAGTCAGCTGAGGTACGTTACCTTCCAGGTAGAACGATATCTCGGCAAAGAGGTGGAGATGACATCTTGCTGATATACCGATGCTGATCAGATGAGTGGTGACAGCTGTCATAGGTGATGAGTGTCAGCTGTCACCCCGGCTGCTCCTGTGAGGCGGCAGCGCCCTCTGGTGCCTGGAGCCCGCACTCCAGGCAGGGTGCCCTCTGGTGGTGGTGGGCCAGCAGTACCTCCTCTTCAGCGGCCCACACAACAAAAATGTATCTGTTTACATCTGAAAACTGTCTTCTGCTGAAGAGCACAGCATTCCTTTAATGAGATTACGGATGAACACTATATTCCACAGGAGATTTAAAGAGATCAGTGAACAGTGAGTCTATGAACACAAATGTGTATCCACACAAACTGACACCTGTGCTGCGCTCTGCTGCCCACTCAGCTCAGTGAACTCTCTCTCTGCTCCAAAACAGTAGACAATGTGCATTGCATTTTAATTTTAGCCTTTAATTTTAATTTGGCATCTAAGTGACCAAGTAGCCAAATCTACATCAAGAAACAATCTATTTCAAGATGCAGTAACAAAATAAAAACCAACGTCACCTGTAAAATAAAAGTAAAAGGCATATTCCCCCCTGTTTATACAGATCAAATCTGATTATTCACTTTTGTGGGTCACAAAGTCTCACAATGTCACACAATGTCACAACTGTTTTGATCTTTTTCAAAAAAATCATGACAGGTTACAGCATTCTGCAAAGCTGCTATTAACACAGATCACAAGCTACAGCATACCCTGCCTGGGTATCCAATTACTTTTTTGAGTCATGAAAGTAAAAAATCAGGTGCCAGAAATTGACAATGGAAGATACGAGGTCTGTTAGAAAAGTATCGGACCTTTTTGTTTTTTTCAAAAACTTGATGGATTTGAATCACGTGTGCTTGCATGAGCAAACCTTGAACCTTCGTGCGCATGCGTGAACTTTTTCACGTCTGTCGATTGCATCATTTCCTGGTAAGCAGCCTTTGTGTGAGGTGTGTGTCGTGCGCTCGGTGTTTTTTCATTCCAAGGAAAAAGACAGAACGACTGGAGCAGCGCTGCATCAAATTTTGCCAGAAACTGCGCGACAGCCAGGTGAAAACCATTCGGATTATTCAGACGGTTTTCGGTGACAATGCTATGAGCATCGCACAGATTAAGGAGCAGTACAACCGGTATAAAGACGTCCGCACAACGGTTGGGGAGCGTGCCGCACTCCGGTAGGCCATCAACATGCTGAAATGACCAGATCATTTCCAAAGTGAACGCTGTGGTGATGCGGGGCCGTCGTGTGACTATCCGAAAATTGCAGAAGAGGTGGACATCAGCACTTTTTCGGTACATTCCACTGTGAAAGAAGATTTTGCCATGAAAAGAGTGGCTGTGAAATTCTTTCCTGAAGCTTCTGACGGCAGAGCAGAAGCGCCTCCATGTTGGTCTCACAGGACATGTTGTGACATGCCCACCTCTTCCACAATTTCTCGGATAGTCACACGACTGAAAAGTCACCGGAAGCTGTCTGAATCATCCGAATGGTTTTCACCTGGCTGTCGCCCAGTTTCTGGCAAAATTTGATGTGGCGCTGCTCCAGTCGTTCTGTCTTTTTCCTTGGAATGAAAAAACACTGCGCGTACGACACACATCCCACAGAAAGGCTGCTTACCAGAAAATGATGCAATCGACAGGCGTGGAAAAGTTCACGCATGCACACGAAGGTTCAAGGTTTGCTCATGCAAGCACATGTGATTCAAACCCATCAGTCTTTTGTAAAAAATAAAAAGGTCCGATACTTTTCTAACAGACCTCGTATGCTTAAATCTCATCCAGGTGGATGAGAAATGAAAAGATATCTGCAAAGCTACCACTGAGTGAAGTTATTATTAAGGTCAAATCGATGCAGTACAACTCTACACTGACTTAAAAACTATAGAACTCCAAATATTAAGTTAGGCATTAACACAGTGAACTCCACTGAAACAATGTTTGTGATACTACAAGATGCAAGATATTTATTCAAAGGGTTTAAGTGGGTGTGGAGGCTGCTGGTGGATGTTGAACTGAGCTGGTTCCTGCTTGAACCTGTGTTGGAAAACCTGAATTATCTGATTAGTCGGGTACTTGTTCATTGAAGTTGACTGTGACAACCAGTCGGCCCAACCATCTCTTTGAAGACTGTGCACAGCAAGACGTCTGCTTGTTAAAACCAAACAATCTCAGTAATTGTTTGAAAAATCTGTTTCCCATCATTAATACACTGGCATGTTAACCTTTTTTTGTCATATTGAGTGCGGCATGTGGCTCATCTCTCAGAGCTCCCTATGATGGCCTTGTAATCGCGCTACCATGACTGGTCAGACTAAGCGATGGGGTTGTGTCTTGCTAAGAACTGTCCCAGTCTGTCAGCTCTCTTTGCTTATCATTCTTTCATTACTGTTTGTTCCAGCGCTCGGGGCAACGGAACCAAAACTGACCACTGAGTCAAATAACAAGACAGCTCAACATCCTGTTATTCCACAGCAAAAACACAAACACAGGGGTATACACAAAGACACATGTATGCAATTAAAATGGTAAGACCTGCAGCATCCACCACAACCACCACCACCACCACACACACACACACACAAAAAAAACACCCACCATGCTCCAATGAAGTTCATGCAGGATGCAAATGTGTCATGACATTAGGTTTAGTAATACTTTGAGTTGTCTAAAATCTCAACAACTGACCTAGAAATGCTTCTGCATCAAGGGGGATTTGGAGAGTGTTGGCAGGTCGAGTTTGAGGCAGTGTGTAAGAGAACTAAATTGACGTTTTCTTGCTCCTTTTGCAGCCCTGTGCTGATTTTATTTATTTATTTTTTTTAATTTTGCACAAAGAGTGACAGGATAAGGTAACAATCTTTAAACTTCAGTGCAAGTTCTCTGTTGTTCAAAAGTATGTGAAATACTAAGTGGTTTAAAAACACATAAGGGGCACAATGTACTGTGGGACTGCAAAATATCACTCTTCCTGTCGCCTGTTTGAAGTCAAAGGCCACTTTCTTTTTCTTACAGCGAGAGCGAAAGAATACAGACCAGAGAGAGAGAGAGAGAGAGAGAGAAGGAAAGAGATAGGCTACAGAGGTCAAACACAAAAGAAAACAAGCACCAGCAATATGTTTACAGCAGCAGCCCTGAGGGAAGGAGAGGACCCGACTGCAATATCACCCATATTTATTTTCATGTAATGATTCTCAGAAGTCAAGACAGCCTGCTGGTTGCTTACGTTGTTGCCTTGCAGGCGCACTCAAAAAACATATGCAATAATTGTACATAGCACTAACTTCAAAACAAAGTTAACTAAATACATGATAGGTTTTTACACACACAAAAATTGGCTTTACACAATCTGGAAGCCAAAAGACAACATCATGAAGACACTTCTGTGATTATGTTCTGCAGCTCTCAGCACGGTTCCCTTGGGAGGGAATGGCTACTGCCCTGAGGGTTTGGTTAATCTTTTCCCAGTAGGTTTGCATTAAGCAAGTTTTGGCAACTGCCCTGAGATTTAGCACTGCAGCTGGCAGAGTTTGCATTTCAAACAGATAAAGCTCCAAATCGCAGTCCTCCCATTCACTGTATGATAGGACGGAAGTGAAGCACTGCACCGAAAATTAAGCCTAAGCTGTAAAATGCAATGAGTCTGCATTAGACTCCAAAAAAGTGGAGTCCTAAAAATCTGTATCGCTCTGGCAATTTAACATACAGTAGTTTAAATGCAGTGCAAGCTAGGTCAGGCTGGAGGCAGCATGCTTTGGTTGGCTTTAATATGAAGGAAGAAAGGCTTTATATCAAATTTAATAAATAAAATAAAATAAAAATTCTGTGTTGAATAGTATACTGAAAGAAAACTCAGCCTGGCAGTTAAATATGATTCGTGAAATTACAAAACGCACACACAAGAGCACACATACATTCAACTTGCCATTTGGGATTCGGTTCTACTTTGGAACATGGTTCTGAGTCGTAACCCTGCCTCTGTTTTACTATTCAGATGAAAGAACCAGCTTAGGTTAACGTCTGTGTCATCTCGAGTTATTTTATCTCATGCATACAGGATGTATGATTAGCTGCAGGGCTAAGATAATGTAAACAGGATGCTTCCTCAAAAGTCATCAGGAGAAGACATACCCCCAAAAAAATCAGTAATACAAAGTGTCGGGGACCACACAAGTACACACTTATGCTAAATATGAATGAAATTGGTAAACTAGTTCTTGACATATCGCACTAACAAGGGTGGCAATGATAATATCATGAATGTCTCACTGTGAACTTGAAATTGACCCCAAGGTCACTGTAATCGATTGGCATCAGGAGATCACCGAAGTACACCCTTTTGCTAAATATGAATGAAATTGGTCAACTGGTTCTTGGGATATTGTGCTAACAAGCGAAAACGGACGGATAGAAAGACAGACATGCCGATCACTATGTCCCCCTGTATTTCATACCAGGTGGATAAAAAAAGACCAAAAAAGAAAAAGACCATAATCTCCAGTCAAGTTTCACACAGTGCTCAGTAGAATCTGTTACTGCACACAGCAAAATAACTGTAGCATGTATATACACTGTACATATACGCACCAAATCGAAAAACAATTAGCAAAACTGTTGCTAAGTTTTCCACTTTGGGAACTGTGTGCAATCTGAACAAAGGACACAGTGGTCGAAGAAGAACTGGCTGTTTAGTGGAACATGTGGATACTGTGAGAGTCAGGTGGGCGAAGCCTGAGAAAATCCATTCAGCGTCTCTGCAGAAACTAACATTCATCGCTGTTCTGTGCAGTGCATCCTAAGAGCTGACTTGCATCTCTTTCCATACAAAATTCAGACTCAGAGCAACTAACTCTGCAGCAAATGGCAAGGAGACTTGAATTTGCTAGATGGTTTTCCATAAAACTGGAGACGGATGATTTATTTCTTAGGAAACTTCAGACGAGGAGGTTACATTGATCATGTGGGGTAAAAAATAAAGGTTCCAACATCAAAAAGGAAAGACTGAACTAAAAACTGTGCATTGGGGAGAAAAAATTACAAACTCTGGCTACATGGTCATGCAGAAAATGTCTGATACTTCTGACTGTTTTTTTCTGTGCTGTCAAGATAGCTTTGGGTACATTTTTTGAGACACCCTATATACACTGGAAAAACTGTGAAATCACCCATAGGTTTTCTAAAGAGACCCTGAAGAGCTGTTTGAAGCCTAAAAACTGCTGGTTTGGGTGTTGTCACGTTGGCAGTGCTTATTCTGACTATGTCACGAACAACCCCTAAATGGTTAAAGAGGTGGAACATCGGTGAAACTCTACATAAACTAGGCAGCCTGAACATGCCAAACAAGGAAAGCTAACACGCTAACCTTATATCCGGTTTATTAAATCAAATTTTGGGGACTGTCTGATGATGGTTCTCATAATGTGTGGCTTTGGTGTGGGCATTAAAAATTATGGCCCACTTATTTCCTCAGTAATCCTGGAATAACTGGACCTAATGTCACCAATCTATTGACAGCCACTACAAATACAGTATACAGTATTAGATAATACAGTATACAGTATTAGATAAGACAAAAATTTCACTTTTACTGATACAAGAATGGGAATACTGGTGCACAGAACAATTCACCACACAACAAGACATATTAGTGCAGGTAAGTATAATAAAAAAAACTCAAACAACAGACACGGTTGTCTACAGTATCAAGAGGCTACAGCTCACAGGCTCTGGAAAAGCGGTGCTCGTAATCACAGTTCAGTAGCGACAAAACACATTATCTTGCAAAAGGACTACACCCCTAATCACGTAAAACTTTATGGCATAAAAGTCTTAAAATCAGGAGTTCGAGGAAAAAAAATTTCACCCACCTGGACAGTTGTCATGAAAGGGGAAACCTAGCTATAGAGACCCAAACTGTCAGGTAGCAGGTTTATTTCTGCTCTAAAGTTGGACATTTTAACATGGACTTGAACGAGAACCTGCTCCTTTCAACTTTTTCTTGTTGCGGGTCGGCCTTATTTTGAACCGTTGATGCTTACTGCTTGGAGATCCAAAACATCTTAGAGGTACAGTGTCAAATTTAGGGGTGGTTATTAGCAGCAATTAACAAGTTCCGCCTTGCTTGCTCAAGAATGGGTTCTAGGAAACTCAACTTGTTAGCACAAAGCACCTGTAAGAGGGAGGGGAGAAGGGTCAATGTGCATATAGCAGTGTCTGTGTGGTCCTGGTACCTACAGACGGTACTCTACAGTATAATATGCTGATGCGTACAATTCAACGAAGGGCCTTTCCCTAGGCTACACTGCAGTGCCCGAGATCAAGTGTGCCGTCAACTAACTAATGAAATGTCCGCCGCAGGTGATGATCAGCAGCTTGATTTATACATGGGGACTGAGAACAATGATTTATGGGCTAAGAGAAGGATACTGGGAACTGAGACCACTGTATGCCCCCTTCTCCAACTGGCTTTCCCAGATACACATCTCTCAATAAATCTTGTGAAAGTATCATGTCATGTCACAGAGTCTTTTTTAGAAAATTGCCCTTTTGTCAGCATTGCCTTTTCTCTACTCTTCTTCCTGTGGTTCTTTTCTAAGTTGTTGCTTTCGTATAGAGCTCAAAGGCTACCTGAGTATTTTTTTTCCTTCCAATTATAGTACACCTCTAATTCTAAATATGGAAGTCAGTGTTGCAGGCTAAAATGAATAGCCCAATCACTATGCATCAATTAGTCCATCCATCACTGCTGATTGGAGGAGGGCCGAGGCAGTGTTCTCTGTGACTGTTCTCTATCAGCAGTGGGACAACAGTAGAAAGAAGGCCTAAGATAAAATAAAATTTCCATCACTGTGATATGAAGAATTGTACTCCATACTATGACTTTGTTCAAATAATTTTAACAAATTCCTTTATAAATACATCATTTCTATAGTAATACTCACTGACAGCAAGTGATTATTACTTATGTGATAATTTTCCAATATAAAGACTGATGCACTCCTTCAGTGTCAAGATATGTTGCACATAAAAAACAACATATAAGTCAGTATCATAGAAACAATGTGAATTTGTTTGTTGATATAACACAAAAAGATATGCAATAGAGGTGCAACATTTAGCTAACATGAATCAAAAATTGAGTTTAAAGTAACAGCTATTACATTGATACACAGATGCCTGAATTGATTTAAATGTACTGTGAACCTCTTGATGGCTCAATATCAACATTATAAATAAACTGGTTTAGTTAATCTTGTTTCATTGCTACTTCCGCGTCTTCAAACTCTTGTAAAAGTTCAAAGGTCAGTGCAAGATTCTTACAAGATTGGTCACAGGAATGTTAAATGTGCCAAGTAAAAACTACACTGAAAAACCAACATGGGTGCTGTTGGTTTTTATGTTATTTGAATGTAATTCTAACATGTAGCTTCTATGATATAAAATACATTTTTATGGGTGAACACATTCAAATCATGTTGTTTTAACATAACATGCAAACAACTTAAAATTTAATTTGCTAAGTGAACATAATAAAATTATGGAAAGTATTTCTACCCAAATAACATTCGTTAACATAGCCAGAAACAATTTTGCCGAGTGACCTAAATATAAGTTTGTTGGGTCAGTGTGATGATTTTGTGTTACTGTTACTTAATTCCCATGGGTCCTCCCCTTAAATGAAGCCTGCCCACCGGCATACACATTTAGTCACATCCCTCATGATACAAAGCAAGGGGGGAACGTTGCTCTAATTCATAAATCTAGGTTTAGATTCCTGGCTGTTAGGGGTCTAAAATATAATATGTTTGAACAATTGAATCTCTGCTCTGCCCAGGATACTACGTATAACCAAGGCCAGAAGAATAAAAATCAACCATGCTATTTTGACACAGTATATAGGACCCTGGGCCCAAATTCTGAATTCTTAGATGAATTTGGTGAGTTTATCTCTAACATGGCACCCCGTGCAGATAACCTATTGATTTTCTGTGACTTCAACATTCATATAAATAAACCTTCTGCGCTCTGCAAATCATTCACGGACATTACAGACAATACGGGCTACAAAGCAGGCCTACTGCTCTGATACGATTAACAAGAACAAATATAGTTCAAAGTTCCTATTCGACATGGTGGCAACACTTATTTACAGACAGCCACCTGTAAGCCGCTCTCCAATTGGGCATACTAGCCTAGAATGGTACTATGGTTCTTATCCCTTTAATTCATCATATTAGCAACAAAACAGGTCTCGGCTTCACTTCATCTAAATTCTGGGTATGTTAGTGAAGCTTAGGGCTAGTTTTTCTAGCCGACAGGCTGACAGTTGCACACCACAGGGCGCTGGACTGACCACGAGATCCCATGGCTGAAGCTGACGCAGCACACTGTTTGGAATAAACTGTACCACATTGACAGGCCCACTGACAGCATGATGGATGGATGCTGCCTTTGCACACCAGGATGCTGGATGACACCCTTCCTGTGGTAAAAAAAAAATGCTTGTGTCGTCATCTCAATAATACAATTTGTTTTTATGTTACTTTGGTTTTCATTTTCCTGGTGCTTCAGCTTTGTCAAAATTTTGTATAAACCTTGTAACTGTTAGAATGGCCTAAGCCGTGGGTCAACACTCTTGAGTATGGTCTGCTTGAGGTTTCTTCTTCAACACCATCAGAGCGACTTTTTTCTTACCAGTGTCTCCTGTGTGGTTGCTCTAGGGGCTGGTAAGGCTAGATGTTAGTCGTGTGAAGCGCCTTGAGGCAGATTTGCTGTGATTTGGCGCTATATAAATGAAATACATAGAATTGAAAATATACCTGTTTGGACTTTACCTTCAGTTTACAATTTCTTAATAATGTCAGACTGCTTCAGAAGAGGAAAGTTGTGCTATGATATTCATGTTAACAACAGCTTATCTTTTATGCTGCACTTTCAACAACTCTATGTGGTGCTGCCTCTGGTGGTGAACAAAAGACCAACAGAGGCATCGCCAATGTACTGCACACACTAGTTAAAACCTGAAGATCCTTTGTATTTTATGAGTAGATATTTTAAAGTAAGCAATAATTTTGGCTTATTCTAATTTATTATGGAAAAGGAACGCCTACATTAATGCCTACATTATTATAAGAGAATGCATGTTCAATAAAAGGCACTGTGGCCCTTCTGTGGCATAATGGAATACAGTGCAAATGCATCAAAATAATTATAATTTTACTAAGTAAGTCAATGTTAATAATTTTTTTCCTATTTTAATTATTGAATGAATAGCACAATCTCATTTAAGACTCCAAATGAATAAGACAGTATGCCTGTAAATGCCTGCTATGCCCCACAACTGACTGCGCAGAGGTATTCTGGACTATGCAGACAGAAGAATACTAACTTCTGCGAGAATTCTGTGCTGTGTTCATCTTGTAAACCACAAATATCAAGATAACCGTGTCATCTGAAAGACAAGACACATGATTTTGGAATTTGCTACATCAAAGATGTCTTTTGTGCATGGAACATTAATGCACAAATATTAAGTGGACCTAGATCAGAGTGTAACTAACTACCAGCTAAATGAAGAGATAAGCAAATCCTGTGGGTACTGCACTGACGGAAGATTCTTTGCATTCAATTTATCATTTTACATTATTTAGGCTACTCCATGGGGAAATCCACTATCTCAGTCATAAGTTATGCTAATGACTGCTACTACCATCTGTGAACTGAAAATCATCAGTCAGACAGCGTGTGCAACCGATGAATAATGAGAATAATGTGTCGTTTTTGATTAACTAAACCGATAAAGACTTCTGGGGCTTTCAGACAGCTGAAGTGACAGTGATATGGACAGAAGGCCATCCAGTAAAAACCGTCATACAACACCATCCTATATGTCAAGCCCTTCCTCCCCTCCTGACAGAGCACCATGCCCTGGTCCCCTCTAGTCTGTTCAATAAACAAGCCTCTGGCAAGACCCAGACAGAGGATAATGGTTCACCTGGAGGTGACAGGGAAAGAAAACAGAGCTCTTTACATAACAAATGAAGACAGAGATAAGCACACTGAACCAGTCAGGGATCCTGATAAAGTATTGAACAAACATGTCCAAAAGTGGATCTATTTTCTTTTTGTTTTAAGCACAGAGGAACACACAATTCTAACCCCATAGGCACTATATAGTTTCAATGAAATGCACTGTTGCTTTGTAATTTTGCGACTAAATAAACAACTTACTATAAGCTTGAATATCATACAGCAAATTGTTGTATATTTCTCTAAACATGACTTTTGCTGGAGTTCCACAATGTGCTGTCTTTTTGTGTTGAAAATTTATACAAGTTAAACATTTGTATTTGCAGAGAAGGGCAAAGTACCACAGTCAAACATGATAAATCTGGCTGCCATAATTTGTCGATGAAATAGATGACATAGACGCTGAAAATCATCATTTTTAATGAATGAATATTTTAAAATTATATTTATGAATTGACCTTTTTTGTTTTCCATTACATACCAATTTCACTCAACAAATGTTATTCCTCAACGCCACAACATGATTGCTGCGTGAATGACGAGAGACATTATGGCTCCAGTCATTGGTCAGCTTGGCTCCAGTTTTGGGGAGGGATCATATCGGCTACAGCAGAGTTGGACTCTGTTACTAAATTTCCCAAAGACAGAAGGCATCAAAAATATGTGATTATTTCTAATTATCTCAAAGAAAGGTTTGAGTACATTGTGCAAGCTTTCATTGGCAACTACAGCAGCACTATGTAGGAACAGCTGAAGGGTAAACATACAAGTGCAAGTCTGAATTATGAACTTGAAGAAAAGGTAAAACCACCGTCAGTATTGTCAATTCATGTTAACTGAAGCTGCAATTCTGTCCTGTGATGCGCACACATTTATATTTTATTATGTGTTCTTGCTGCATTATACGGTGAAAATATAGTTCGTTGTTGTCAAAATAAAAGCAAATTAAATGTTCAGTTTGATTTTCTTTTGGATGAAAATTAATCATTCCGATCAATCGATTCGTTGGTAAAAACAGTTGGCAAATTAACTGACATGAAGAAAGTTGCTAGTGGCAGCTGCAATGATCTCAACAACCATAATCAATCCCATATATTAGAATGATGCGGTACTTATTGTAACTCTCAGCGGTGTTTAAGAAATGTATGAGGAGGTGATCTGGGAGCACAAACAGCCTGTGTTCTGTAAGCATGACGATGAGTAGCCCCAGATGCCTGTGGTAAAATTAGCAGGAGTAGGGATGCACAAAACAAGTGTGCATGGTCAGCTTTGTCTGTCTGGACCGATAAAATGAGACCCAACCAGAGGACTGTGTTTGTTTGGGTGGTCTAGTAAAAAACTAGCGCTATGCATCCAATAGTTCTGGTTCAAAAGCTAATGAGCAAAATTCTATTGCTGGATGGAGACATCAAAGGAAAAGTGGAGCGCCCTCTCTTGTGTTGTAGAGTGTATATACATGTGGGTAACACATGGGGTGGGGGGAAGCACAAAATATTTACATTAGATCTACTCTTTTGGGATTGTGCTAGCATCAAGTCATGCTGTGACACACATCGTGGAGCAACCTGGTAGTATCCATAATTGCCCTCTATTCACAGAGGCCTCATTTAGCGTGCTATTATCAGAGATCATTGTTATTTCCCTCTTTGTAAGTGTGGGATCCCACCGAGACCAACATGTCTAACATAGATAACAGTGCTATTTTGGTTAACCCCATTGTGTACACCAGTCTGAAGATATACAACGTAAGAGAATTCCCATCAGTAATTTCTAAGGATTTAATGGATTGCTGGGTCGTAAGATCCCCCCCCCAAATAACTCGAAACTAGGAATACAGCAAGTTGGTACAGTTCTAACCTCACCCAGGGAATTAATTTTATTTATTTCTTCAGATTCACACTGCTCTTGCTGCAAGCCTGCAAAACAAGCACCAACAAAAAAGTTTATACTTAGCTGACTACGGCTACGTATAGCCATTTAATTACCATATACAGAGGTGAAACTTTTTTTCCCACCCCTCAAAAGATGTCTCCAGATAAAAGGGAATTGCAAAAATTCCTTGGAGCCACACAAAGTCATGAGAAGTTCGTAAAAAGTGTAGGTGGCAAAGGAACTTTTCTCTACATACAGTGAAGTCTTTGTCCAGTGTTCCTGGCGGGAGGCCTGCCTCAAGACTGTGAGAACTAAACATGGCTCAGGTGTGTGAAGCCAGCATGATGGATCATCCTGTTGTGAAGCTGCCCTTCTGTAGAACCCCGAGAAGACAGCCGGGAGATAAGGAGAGCCCCATATGAGAGCACATCTCCTCCTCACATCGATCTTTGCTGCCACCAAGGCAGGAGGTCCTCACATGCCAAAGCATAGCTAGAGGAAGAAGGCAAGCCAGGGTGAGAACACAGAGAATAGCTTTGCAGGTTTAGCAGACACCTTAGAGTGATAAAGACAGTGGCAGTTTAAACCCCCTTTGGCCTTGCCCAGATAAAATTCAAATATGTTACCGTTTTGCTCTTGGGGCCAAATTGCATTTTTAGCTTCCTGGTAGAAAATGATGAGCAATCGCTGGACACAATCATCTCCTCTTCCTTTAGCACAGTCAAACATATGGCGGCTTCACAAAAACAAAGCCATAACAGATTAACTTGGGCTCGTTGTGGTCACTACTAATGAGACAAAATAGAAGTCTTAGCATTTTAGAGTTAATTGGAAGGATTTGCATTGCTGGATGGCAGTTAATAATTAAAAAAAAAAAGCCTGACAAGAGAATGACAGTAAAAGGCATCAGAGAGCTGATGCACACCCTGCGTGCTCTGCACATGGAGATACATTCTTTTCATTATAAAATGCACACTTCAAAAATGTGTTTTCTGGGCTGTGAGGTAACTTTATGACCTCTTAATGTCTTTATTATGATTTAATTAGGAGAAAATCATGGTAAAGTATTTGCTGCTCTATATGAGCTTTACATTTACTCTCTAGCTAAATTGGTTGTGGAGATATCATGAAACAGTGCTTTATTTTATGATATGACTTCATATTAGGACTTCTTTTGACTTCATAGTAACGTCAGTTATACAAAGTCGTCTGGGAGCAACGCTGGTGTCAGGCATCACCGCATCCACAACCCCACAGAACCACCTTGGGTCCTTGATAGCAAAAACCCAGGCAGACAACCAGTCCATCCATCGAAAGTAACCATCTATATGACGCAGTGAAAAGTCAGTGTCCCCTAGGACTTACCCAAGCATTGGGGTCCTCCACATAAAGGCAACTGCATGATAGAGCATACATAAAGAAATGTATGTCCCACATGGCCAAAATGTCGACACTGATGCTCAAACACAATGCAAATGACACTTCACATCTGAGTCTCCTTAAGTTACAACTCGTTTGATACAAAGTCATTCTTGCAGAACCTAATGATCCTCCACAGAGACCTGGTACCAAAGATGTCTAGTTGTTCCCTCAGGTCACTGGTTAGCATTCAACCACACATTAAGACAGGAAATACCAGGACACCAAAGACTTGGACCATCATTCTCTTGCATGGCTCCATAAGGTCTTCTCGGGTGTTTCTCAATGTGATACAATTCAAAACCAAACACTGATCTGATTACTGTGAGCTTTCATTAAGTACCACATTGCTACCACATTGAGAGCAGATATATGACTGTAAAGGTTTTTGACTTGCTAATGACTTCTGTATGACTTAATTTATTACAAATATTTGCAGATCATCTCTGTAGCTACACTGGTTGCAGAGATATTGTGTCAAGTAAAAGGAGGTATTCTTTAAAACTATATATATATATATATATATATATATATATATATATATATATATATATATATATATATATATATATAACTTTACATTATGACTACTTTGTGACTTCATTATGAAGTCACTTTTACCAATGACAAATATTTTATTGATCAATTTGAGGTTTTGCTGAAATCTCTGGCCACATTGGTAGGGGAGATATTAACCCAAGTAATATTCCCATAAAGATGGCTGAAAATTGACCCAGCTGGTCCACACACACACACACACACACACACACACACACACACACACACACACACACACACACACACACACACACACACACACACACACACACACACACACACACACACACACACACACACACACACACACACACACACACACACACACACACACACACACACACACACACTTCCACACCAATCTAAATGCTCAAATACGACACAACTGCCACATGTGATCATGAGTTCCACTGCTGACGGTGAATATGACATAGTCTTTTCTGTGGTATAAGTGGGCAATCTGCAACCCTGATTATTAGCCTAAAAAGAAGCAGGATCAATCAACAAGACTGGGTTTTCCACCGCCGAAGAACTGTAAAATGGTGATTTGCTGCAAAACAACAATAATGAAAACATATTGGAAAAGAAAATTGCATGTTGTTCTTCTCTGTATGATGTAAATCAATACTAAGACGCAAGTGAAGCAGAGAGACATCAATCAGTATAATCTGCTTTATAGGGCCTGGCTTAGTTATGGAGGCACCTGCTTCTGACCTCTCACCTCAATCACAGACGTTCTTTAGATGGTTGAGCGCAGAGGGTCTCTGTGTGTCACTGACACACACTGCAGTGCTGCCATGCAACAACGGCAGGAAAGTTAGCCATTTTAAAAATGTTATCTGACAAGATGAGGGACATGCAAAGGCAGCCTGACTGGATGTGAATAAAATATCAACAGCTCTGTGCACACTTTAGCAGACACTATGTTAGCTGAGCATTTAAGTATGCCATTTCTTTGTGGTTATATCTGCACCCTTTCCATACAATATAATTCTGCAGCTGCTTTTCCATCATAAAGGTTAAAAATGAACAGGCACACACTAATGCTGAGGTTTGAATTGAAAAATCAGTTTGAATACTGCCTCATGTGATTGTGCTTACTTTATTTTACAGTAATTAATGTTACATTGGGTGGACAGGAAGATGGAAGAGAGTCGTCAACGGCGTAAACATGATTTAAGTTAAAGAATACAACAAAACCTGAGCAGATTGCAACCTTTGCTCTGAAAAATGATCAAGACAGACAGTGAAAAATGGCTCAACCAACACAAACTGACAAGGGTACACAGTTTTTTGAAAAAATGTTCACTGATTTAATCTAAAAAGTGCAACTGATGTCACTGTGCTGCTGAAACTTCTGACGAAGATCCCGTCCACACAGAGACAGTTTAGGTACAGCTGCAAAGGTTTGGTATCATATTGCCGTTTCATCAACATACAGTAGTATCAGTATTTTCAGAGGCTGAAAACAATATTTTTGAAAACCCGTCCCAGAGTGAACAAATCTGAAAATGGTGCCTTAAGCTCCGTCACACATAGCATGAATGTGCCGGAAGCATGCCCGATACTGCAAATATTCTGACACAGTCGGAAGGAAAAGAGGTGTGGCCAGCAGTGTTGGAGCACAGACAGACTGCATCATCCACACCTGTCAGATCGCATCCAGAGTGTATGTAGACAACACAGACTTTTGTCAGATGGCCATAAAAGGCACTGCAGACTGCCCGATCTCCAAATGACTGGATGGCAGACCGGAGCGCTGTGGGGCTGTAATTATCACTCAGCCGTGTGAGTGTGTGTGTGCGTGTCTGTGTATGTGTATCCATAACGCTGCATGGGCCACTAAGCGTGCACGCGCGGCGCACCTGCCACTGGACAGCTTCGCTCCAAAGTTTGCTGGCAATTGGGCCATGCAGTCCCTCAGACGGAGCCTTTCCAGGAAACTTTTTTCTTGTTTGCACACTTCAGGAACACAACACAAATCTGGACACCGCAATGGTTGGATTATCACATGGAATTAATTTCTTTTGGGTGAGAGGATTCTAACTGCAGGCTGCTGTTCTGGCTTCATGTTCAAGTGTGCGCTGTGAAACACTCCTGGACCACTGTTAGAGGTAAGAGGCATGTTTATTAATGGTGTATCGGCCTGGCAAAAGTTCCATGTTATATCTCCTCCAGAGTTAGAAGGTGATCATTTATTAAATTTATTATAGCATGAGATCCATCCAGCTCCGAGCCAGACGCGTGCAATGATGCATTACGGCATACCATAAAGAGGCGCAGCTACCTGTGTTATGATGGAGACAACAGTTCACATTATTTACATCTCCCATGGGAAGGAATGGACAAATATCTGTACTGTAAGGTCTACTGTGGATATAACAGCCTGTTCAGATTTGTGGCAGCATGCGCGCATTAGCGCACGGAGCTTTCGGTTTGATAGCCGTTGTTTACATTCACTGTACCTGATAATAATTTATAATTATTATTGTGATGAAGCGTGCCACATACATTTCAACAGTTCCATTGTGCTACGGGTTGGGTGGGGTGGACATTATTATACGTGGAAAGTGCAGGTCATACCGACAGGCATACCATGCCAGATCTATCTCGAGGGAACCTCAAATCGTTTCCAATCCCATTTTACCGCCATCGGAATATGTAAATTGCAGTTAGATGGTCCTCAGATAACCCATGGACCACTGTCGGATAGGTGTCCCATCTCAACGGCGCCCGTAGAGTTTTGAACCTTTTGATTCACACTCGGGGCAGCCGGCCGATTTTACCCAACTGTGTCAACTTCCGCAGATGGCTGTCAGAATGTTTTGGAACTGAAATCCAACACCTTTTGGATGTACGCCAATTCATAAGACCGACGCCACTCTGCGTGATTCCGGCTATGTGTGACGGGGGTATTAGCATTTTTGTGTGGACAAACAAAACAGAACTTTTGTGAAACAATGATGTCATAGCCCCACTTGTCTATCCCAGATGTCATGTAACAACAAGAAAAAATGTTTAGTTACTATTATGAGTGTCTACCACTCATAATGGACAATATGTTGTATCTGCTTACTTTTTGTTCTTGGTCGATCCTTATTGGGGTTTATTTTCATCATGTGTTTAATGTGTGTGTTGTGATGTTTTAATAATAAATCATTTGATTGGTCAAACAAAATAAAAAGTTAACTTAGGTCAAATGTTTGCATTTTGCTACAAAATCTGATTGGGATGTGAAACTATAACATGATTTTCTTCAACAATTATAAAATTTTGATCATAAATGGACTGCATTTGTGTAGTGCTTTTCCATCTGCATCAGACGCCCAAAGCACTTTTACAATTATGTCTCACATTCACCCATACGCACACACACACACACACAAATACACACACACACATACACACACCAATATCTGGGTGCTGCCATGCAAGGTGCTCACTACACGGGGAGCAACTAGGGATAAGGCCCTTGCAAGGGCCCTTAGTGGTTTTCTGGTCAGGCTGGGGTTTGAACATAGGATCCTCTGGTCTCAAGCACAACACTTAACCACTAGACCATCACGTCCCCTAATACATTATAGAGCTAAAAGCTATGTTTGGGCTGCATAAGACAAGCACAGAAACCAGAATTACAGATAAGCAAAGAATAAGGTGCACAGTAAATTCACATGAAAGCAGAGGATCATGTTAAAAAAGTGCATATCTTTACATACATTCAATACAAAATGAAAACGTTCTATCATGCTATAGATTTACAATAACAATGTTGATTGAATACATGTGCATTGAGGCACTGAGGCTCACTGTCAGAGGCTCTGAGCTTCCAAAAACCTTGGGCCACTATCTTGGACCAGTAACAAAATTGGTGCTACTGGTCCTGACCAGTAGGCTCAAAAACATTTCTCTGACCTTGTAATAAAATAACTGCAGAAAAGACTTGCAGCTTTTATAATAAGCTATGTTTCATTCTTATGGTGGCGGGACAAGTGGCAGCGTCCTCTGGCGTGGATAAAAGACTTCATATTTACTCACTGTGCCGCTTTGCAAAGTTCTCACTTCTGCTGTTACATTGTAACTTGGTGGGTTTGTTTCATAAGGCACCGTGAGACAAATTTGATCACCGTACTGGGATGCAATCTGGTGTGCCACTGAGTAAACCCATCATAAACTGTTGTAAACTGTGCGTTAACGGTGCGCAGCTGCATGCCTGTGCGCAAAGAAAAATTTGTGTTGTGTGGGCCGCCGAAGAGGAGGTACTGCTGGCTCACCACCACCGGATGGCGCCCTGCTTGGAGTGCGGGCTTCAAGCACAAGAGGGCGCCAGAACCACTGGGAGTGACAGCCGTCAATCATCCTCAACACCAGCTGTCACTCATCATCTCATCATCACCATCACCATAAAGGCCGGGTGGCGACTCCACCTCCTCGCCGAGAAATCTCCTACAATACAAGGTAATCTCTCTGCTGACTTATATGTCAAAAATAATCTGATCTGTTTTGCAGCTGTTTTTTCCTGGTGGTATTTCCTTGACTGGATTTTCGGAGCTGCACGTGTGTATGATTGGAGGTGGAGGCTCTCCCTCCACAAGAATCAATAATCAAGGTTGCTGGGTGTGAGGATTCACACTCACTACCTTCTGTTTTTTCTGCCAGCAGTACCAGGGCCGACAACGGAGGACAGAGACCACCTGGGGACTCGGGGCTTGGCGGCTTCGGTGTTCTTCAGGCCGTTGGTGGTGGAAGCGGTGTGGGTCCCGGCTCTTCGTTCATCTGAGGTCTCCTATCTTCGAGCCTGCCCGCAATCCTCTTGTGTGTGATTGGCAGAACCTTTGTTTGTTTTACGTTGTGTACTTGTGCAACATTAAATTGTTACTCCTTTCCTTATCCATTGTCCGTTCATTAGCGCCCCCTGTTGTGGGTCCGTGTTACGACACCTTCCCAACAATTTGAAACGTTCAAAACGTATGGAACACATTAATTTCGTGAACTAGTCATGATCAGTGCACAATTTATTTGAAAACACTGCATGTTAATGTGTGTCATTGCACACAGGGCATCTGAACAATTATGGGGAGATGTTACCTGTATAATAAACATAATTTTGATGCATTATCAAACTCATAAGGAATGAAAATGAAATTGCTTTACCAATCCAATACTATATATATATATATATATATATATATATATATATATATATATATATATATTATACATAATTACCTTTGAGACAAGATTCCAGATACATTCTCTGCTGCACAATGTGCACAAAACAACCTGCAGCTGTAGATAATTTTTCTCTGATTCTGAATGGTTTCATCAGCCAATGTCTGAGAGCAAATGCGACATTGGCTACAAAATGATTAATTATTTGATAGCGTCAAGCGGGACAAAGCAGGAAGCATTAGCATGGTGAATTGCACAGCAGTGCGGGGATCAAATGTGTGTCAAGGTGCCTATAGACTAGGCATGTGGAGATTAATCGATACAAATCGGTATCTTGATACAAATATGTGCGACGCGAGTGCATCGATTCATTCAGTGTGCATCTATTCAAATAACAGGTGAAATCAAGAAACATCGCTCGCTGCCTGCTTGCATCGATTTTTTTTCCGAGGCACACTGAATGCACCATGGACAAAAGCCAGAAAACACATTTCTACCACAACAGAAATGATGACATCAATAGCCTTTTTGTTTAACAATCCCCTTATCAGTCCTTCAGTTTGGTACACCAGAGCGGTCATTGTTTTTGAGGGTGTTTATCGGAAAAATATTTATTTCTCTATGTTGATTGTAGACTGCAGCGGGTCTGCTTGAAGCCTAAAGCAACAAAGCAGCGCGTTGACCCGCTGTTGCTAGTTATCTCCTTCACTGATTTTCAGAAGCGGCAAGTCCGCAATTTCTTCATTAAGCTTCTCAAAGCCATTTAAAGATGTCAATCGTGAGTCACCTTTGTGTGGATGAAAGTCAGGAACTCTTGTCTTGTTGCAGGCAAGAAACAAGAATTGTCCTCGGTTCCACAACAGAGTTTTCCGTACACGATGGTTCTCTGTTAAATTTCCCCAAAATGAGATGTTCTCTGTTTTTTTATGAATTACATCCTTACGTGCAGCCAGCCGGCTGCAAGTCTGCAGCTCAGAGTCGTTGGAGTTACATTTGTGTCACTGACATCTGGAAGGAAATGCTTTTGTCAAAAACTACAGATTTCATTGATTTTTATTTATGTCCAGAGATCAAGGATCCAGTGACCAATTTCATATTTATTTACTTTAAGACTGAGTAAAATGTTGTTGACAAAGAAAACTTGTAAAGCATACTTTTAGTACACAGAAAATTCACAAGAGGTATTGATCAAGCAACCAGTAAAGAAATCAGATCGATAATGGCATCAATATCAATACCCATATCTAACTGTATCACAACAAATTGCATCGTATCGCATTGTGAGGAATTGAATCGCCATCAAATTGCATCGAATTGGGAACAGGGTGAATCGTATTGTGTCATATCATCAGTATCGTCATGTATCGCTATATGTATCGTATTGCTGGTGGTATATTGAGGTGCGTATCGAATCATTGTCAGTGATGAGATTCACATGCCTCCTATAGACTGTAGGTTTGTTTACAGGGTGTAAGCGTTATATGCATGCCCCCTGTCTTCTCTGTTTTTTTGTTACATTGCCACCTACAGGCCTGGCATATGTTTTCAGATATTTTCACTGGCTTCGTGTTGACACAGATATTTCTTGAATCATTGCCATGTTTATGTAACACTTTTTGAAAATGATAAAGAAAAAGACTGTATTGGGAAAATTTCATTTCCAAGGTAATGTTCTTTTGTCTTGTTCTTTTTCTTCAATGTGTGAGTTTGTGATAGAGAAACCTGAAAATGTGTTAATTTCTCGAAAACCTTCCTCACTGATGGAATCAGATCTCATACAGTGCTTCTCTCAATGAGGAATCAGTTGTGAGTTTAAACCAAACAAATCTGCCAATCAGTGTCTCTCAAAAATGCTATTTCTATAGTGATCTAAAGAGAAAACAATAGCTCAATGATTTTTGTATGAAAGACATCATCACAGCAGTCAGACTCACGGACAGAAAGATCAGTTTATGTTGAATGTACTGGTTGGAAATTGTCCTCTATAAAGCGACAACCAACACAGATGGATACACAGATAAGGCTGACCAAATCGCCCTTTTTTTTTTTTTGTCATGCAACATCATTGAAAATTCCCATTTGGATCAAACATTAAACACCCCATATCTAACTGGGTTCATTTTACCTTAATATGGCTGTGGTGAAGAATGATTATTTCAATCATGTCACTAAAAGTCAGTGGGATTGGGCAGCAGTTCAACTGGAGTTCCTTAACCATTATTCCCATGCCACGGTTGGCTGCCTCAGATTTCCTGCATTACTTTGATGATGATGTTCTTCGGCAGGCTGCCAAAGTAATGACCGCCTCTCAGTGTGGCACTTTGCGAGGCACCTCTTCACTGCACTTTAATGCTGTGTCCTACGTTCACTCTCATTTAACAAAAACATGTAAAGCGAAATGGACACTGAAATCACTTAATATCACAGGAAGAAAGAAGAGGACAGCATAATATTAAATTTCAAAGAAGGAATTTACTCACCACCGCCTCCTCCCAAGAGACTGGAGTTTGCTGAAAAGAAACAAAAAGAAAAGTCAGTTATTTTAAAACAGCAAATGAAAGGCATCAGAGCGCTGATGAACACACTGAATGTCAGGCTTTCTTTTTACTTTATATTTTTATTTCATTATGAAGTCAGTTACAAAAATTGATCACAAATACTTTACCGGCAAGTATTAGCTTCTAATCAAATCTCTAGCCACACTGGTGGCAGAAATGTAATGATAATGTGTTTTAATTGATCTAGACTAATCTGTTCCAGAAGTTAACCATCTGGAGACACCAACCCAAGTACTATTCCCACCATGTTATTTGGACTTTATGTCTGAATATATATTAAAACAGCACGATTGAGAAATCACTGAGATTGCTTTTATACCATGTGTGTGTACACAATGCAGTAAAACTACACGCTCAAAGAGCTGCAGTTCTTCGCTCTTAAAATCTCTCACAATTGTGTTTAAATAAAGTCCATAAAAGTCCTGCTCACAGACTAATTGCCAGAGGCAGGACATGTCCATATTCAGTAAAAAGTCCGGACATCTCCAGTCCACTCATGGACGATTCGTTCGTGCGCGCAGATGTGAACAATTAAAAGAAAAAAAACTGTCTGGCTGCAGGCAGTTCCTCCCTCTCCCTTCAAACTCTCTCATAATTGTTTTAAATAAAGGACAAAAAAGGGAGCGCCCAGACAGCGCCCAGCCACCCTGCGGAGGAAACTCATCTCGGCCGCTTGTACTCGCGATCTCGTTCTTTTGGTCATGAGCCAAATCTCATGACCATAGGTGAGGATCGAAACGTAGGTCGATCGGTAAATCGAGAGCTTTGCCCCCCTACTCAGCTCTCTCTTCACCACGACGGTCCGATACAGCGACCGCATCACTGCAGATGCTGCACCGATCCGTCTATCGATCTCACGCTACATCCGTCCCTCACTCGTGAACAAGACCCCTCTTCTTCACTCTTCACACATTTCTACCTCATTTTCTTATTTTATTGTATTGTTACAATTATTATTATTATTTCTTATCCTTGCACACACTGTTTGATGCACATTTTCCTCTACTCGCACCCATCTTATGTGTTTTTTAAGAGCTGACGTAACATGTGAATTTCTCCACTGTGAGATCAATAAAGTCTTATCTTGTCTTATCTTATCATTCCTGCGTCATCATGACGCCGCATGAAGCAACTTGAAGCAGGCCTGGTGTGAAAGGGGCTTTAGGTGCTGTTATTTCTTGCCAAATGATTCTGCTCACTTTCTCACTGTCTGAGGTGCCTCTGCTGGATGTGGGAACTTTGGAGAAAAGAGGCTGATGCTGCATGCATCAACATTCAACAGGAATCACAAACTCAAGACTCTATGGGCTCTGCCCCTGAGACGGACTCTATACAAATTGCTTATTCTGCATTTTGTTCACCTTTGTAATAACTTTATGACTGTTAGAAAGGTCGAAGCAGTGGGTCACTCCTGTGAGTTAGGTCTGCTTGAGGTTTCTTCCTCAAAATTGCCAAGGGGAGCTGCTCCTTTTCACTTATACCTGTTCAAAATGTCAAATGCTACAAATTGTTTGGGCCACATGTTCTTGTTCCACTAATAAAATAAAAGATCTGTGCCAAATTTTTATTGTAATCGGACACTGTTTAGGGGTCCATCACAAAGCCAAAATTTTGCCCAAACAAGCAAGAAGGGGAGATGACTTCCAGTAATGTTCTCCTCTGGGTGACCAATCAACCACCACTTTGTGTGATTAGAAACCATCACATGTACCTGGAAAAGAAAAATGGGATCAGAGTCTTCTCCCATTAGGGTGACGTTGCCTTGCCAGCAAAGTGTCACTCTGGGGGACCTCTAAATCTTATCTGATTGAGTTCAAATTTGGTCTGCACCTATACAACCCCAAGTGGAACAAAAACAACATGTGGCCCAAACTCTCTGTTATTTTTACACTATATAACATGAACAGCCCAGTTACCACTGTTGCCTATGTACTTGCTCGGGGGGTGAAGTGCCTTGAGGCAGCATTGTTGTGATTAGGCCTTATATAAATAAACTGAACTGAATTGAGAACAACTGAATACTTCATCATGTTTCAGTAGAACTCAAAACTTCACAGCCCAAAGTGCTGGTTTTGTTTGTGCCACTGGAGAAGTCACTGCTAGAGTAGACATATGGAGAAGGTGGTGGAGGACAGCATCAGAATAGATTGCCAAAATAAACACGGAGCTGGCTCTAGTGACAACGGCTCAGCTTGTTTGTCTTGTCCTTGGTTAAATTTGCACTAACACATTTGCATTGCTTAATTTAGCAATACAAGATGTTGCCGTTTTATAATAGCCTCCAACGAGAGCAGACATCAGAAGGAGCACATGAAAAGAATGTCGCTTAATAGTTTATTCATCACGTCTCTGAAAATGACAGAAAGATCTCACTGTGGCAAATGTGTGGCAGTGTTTTGCTTTGAATATTAAATTAGATGAAGTTGGCATAAAATGTGTCATTTAGTCAGCAGCTAATTTCAACATAGACTGCTTGGCAGATTCCTTCCTTGGCAACATCACAGAGGTTAGGTTCAATAAGACATGGAGTTCATTAAAAGTAATTAACGGTGGCCTGTCGTCCCAGACAGCTGTATCCGCTACTGCACAAAAGAAATTTCACCACTTTTGTGTGCTATTGGATTTTATTTTTTCTGTGAAAAAAAAAGCTCTTCGATTGAAGGCCTGTGATCATAAATAGTGCAATTTTGCTCTACGACTCGCTGAAAGAGGAGTCACATATGACACCACTATATGAAACACTCCCCAGATCACAGCTCGGCTCATTGCTATTCTGTTCCCAACTCTGAGATCGTTAAGTTCACAAACACAGTGAGAGCTAGCTGTGCGATGTTCCGGTGAATGTGTAACTTCAGCTGTCGTTTACTAGTTTGACAGAAGGTAACGTCCCAGAGCTATTTAAGCAGAGGGGGTATCATTAAAATGAAACCCATTTCATTTTGCTCCATCCTTGTCAGTAAAAAATGTCTGTTACACACGAGAGAGGGATAGATTAGAGGGGATTTTACGTACATCTGTTAATTTGGATGGTACTGAAAGTAGGTAGTGTATGTTTTTGAAGTGTAGTTCATACAGCCGGCACAGGAAGAATCATGCGCTGCAGCCTCCCTGTAATGATCTTCAGTTCCAGCTACAACATTGACTATCATTAGCGGCGAACGCCACGCCATTAAAAGTCAATTATTTTTCAAAATGGTTTTAGTGCATAAGCAAAAGATAATGATCATGTCATTTTAAGAAGTGCTCTCCAATCACAATGCACTCGTGTGGATCTTTCTTTTTAAACATTGTGCAAAGGACATGGTGGCGTTCCCTCAGTTTCCACACCTTTCTGTGGCACCATCAGGACTTTGCATTGAGTTTGCATGAGCAGCACACATTCGAGTGTGCAAGAGGACAAAGAAAGCTCTCCCGCTGCAGAATTTGTTTCACCAAAGGGCTTTTGTTATGTTCGAGCACTTACAGTACAAGCATAAAGTACACAAACACACACAAACACACACACACACAGAGAAAAAAAAAACTCAAATAGGGTGCACTGACAGAGCAATGTCATCTTCACAATAGCACTGTCTCCAGGTTTTTCAATCCATCCATTTTCTGTACCCCCCATTTTCTGTACCCCCTTACTCCAGTTAAGGGTAACGGGGAAGGGGGGAGGACTGGGGGGCTGGAGCCTATCCCATCAGTAATAGGACGTGACACGGGGTACACACTGGACAGGACAACAGTCTATATCGAAGGGCTTCTTTCTCTCTGATGAAAAACATGTTCGTGATGTCTGAGCCTTTGTTCCATTCTGGAATATCTAATAACAGCCCACAGCCCAAATTTGCAATATTTTCAACATAAACATCTATTAACGGGTTTGAAAATATTTATTTTCATTGGTTTTAAATGCATGAAACAAAGAAAGGAAAATGTAAAGAAAAAGCTTCATTATTCCAGGTATCTTTGATGTGCATGGAAACATGAACTACTAGAAGCACTCAGAGAGTGCAAACCTCTGCCAAGGCCATGGGGTCACTGACGCCATAACATCTACATGCTGTGGAATCATTGAACCTAAAAAAGTCTAACAATGATGTTTGCTCAGTAGTAAAAAAGTTTCATCTGCTGTGACTGGATAGCATGTATCCTTAGCGCTTGGCATCACAGTTTATTGCAACTTGCACCTTTCCCAGAAGCTACTGTCATCTGAGCACTGATATTGATATTGCATGTGCTTCTAGACAAAAGCAAATAAGAGACAAAATTCAATTTATTATTCAACTAAACTGCAAATATATATATTTTTTTTACATTAATGAAACACTTTTCTAAACACTGACCCTAAAGAGATTCCCTCCTTGGCACAGTGATCTATTCAACAATTCAGTGTTACAACCAAAACTATGAAACATACACTTTTCTTTCCTTTATATTTGACATCCTTGACCATGAAAACATACCACTAGAACTTGGAATCACTTTTATGTCTTTATTACTTCAAAAGTTATTGTATAAAAATGATTTTTCGGTAATGGCGGTTTTCTTCTGGCGCTAGCTCCATAACATTTGAAGCTACATCAAATCTGATGACACCTTACTGAATCAGTACAGATTCAGCTACAATTTGGTGTTAGTTGTGCATCTCCAGCTTCATTTGTCACCTCACACTGACACATTTTCCATTTTCCCTATACTTTTGCATATTCTGGATCACCAGATCTGAAATCCGGATCCGATCATCACCAAACTTTGTTGTTTGATAGAACATTTGACTATGTTACACTGTAATCACTTGTTCCTCCTGTCATTTTCAACCACTCCACAAAATTTCATCAAAATCTGTTCAAAACGTTTTGAGTTATCCTGCTGACAAACAGACAGACAAACAAACAAACAAACACGACCGAAAACATAACCTCCTTGGCGGAGGTAATAAGTATCTAGTCATTTATCTACAATAGCAAAACAGGTTTTCCCCAACTGGCATGGAGTATGCCACTTCAGGTTAGCAGCAGTGCTACATTCACCAGAACACACATCTATCTATCTATCTATGTATATATTACATTACGAATCACTGGCCCAGTGAACTACTCATCCCAAGGAAAGAGCCTCCAGGCCAGAATTTTGCACAAAGCGTCTTTTAAATTACCAGAGCAAAGTGAGAACTTACAGCTCTGCCTCTTTGGCTGCAGGTAGTAAAGTTTAATAAGTAAAACTGCTGCTTCAAACCCTTTATCTGAATGTGCTGAACAATAACAGTATTTTAAAATTTACAAATCAACAGCAGGAGCCAAACAGCAAAAACCTTCACTGTGAATGCCAGAAATATATCTCTGCATGCAATTTTAATTTCAATTCATTTAATTTATATAGCACCAAATCACAACAGAGCTGCCTCAAGATGCTTTACACAAGTAAGGTCTAACCTTACCAACCCCGAGAGCAAGCACACTTGTAACAGTGGTAAGAAAAAACTCCCTATGAAGATACTGAGGAAGAAATCTCAAGCAGACCAGACTCAGAGGGGTGACACACTGTTTAGGCCATTCTAACAGTTACAAGGTTTTTACAAAGTTTTACAAAGCTGAAGAAACAGAAAACAGAAAATCAAAGCAACATCTGCTGCATCAGCTTCTGGCATGGCACCTCACAGTCAGTCCAGCATGCCATTGTCCGCAGACGCCAATCCCGTAAAATGCCTTCCAAACCTCGGACAGAGAGAAAGAGGAGAATCAGTCAGCTGGAAAAACTACACCTAAGGTATAATTCATCAGCAGTCAATCGACAGGAAAGCAGAGAAATACCAAGGTGATTGACGGCCACTAGCCCCAAGCTTCGCTAACAGACCCCCAGAATTTAGACAAAGTTCAGGCCAATACCAGTTCCATTATGAATAAAATTAATTTAAAAGGATGGGAAACTGTTGTGTGGGCCGCCAGAAGAGGAGGTACTGCTGGTCCACCACCAGAGGACGCCCTCGCCCCCCAGGAGCCGGAACTGACAGCTGTCATCAATCATCCATCATCACCATCTTCCATAAAAACCTGGCAGTGACATCACATCCCTGCCGAGAAATCTGCTTACCCTACAGGTAACCTTCTCAGCCTTTCTCTGTGCCATACGCACATATTGAATGCTAACCTGTTTGCAGTCGTAACCTACCGTAACTAACAGCTTGGAGCTGGTGTGTTGGAAATTTGGAGGAGTTGGCGATTCCGCTCCTAAATTTCTTCGTGTTCAGTAGGCACTGCACAAACTGGTTTTCATGCTACCTGAGAGTGAAGGACTTGTCACTCCAGAAAGAACTGTGAGTTGCTGACTGTTGCTGGGTGTTTCACACACCCACATAATCTGTTTGTGCTTCCTGCCAGCAGTACCCGATCCGACAGCTGGAGGCAGTGGCCACCTGGGGACTCAGGACTTGGCGGCTCCGGTGTGTTGCAGGTCTCCGCTGGCAGTGGAAATTGTGTGGGGGCCGACTCTTCTCTGGACAGGTGTCTCCTATCCTTGAGCCTGCCCACACGTCACCTATTGTTTAATTGAATGTTTCCTAAAGTGGCATCTGTATTTCGCTGTGCACAATTTCACAACATTAAATTGTTATCTTTTGGCATTTTCATTGTCCGTTCATTCACGCCGCCTGTTGTGGGTCCATGTCACTACACCTTCCCAACAGGATTTCTCGGCCAATTGTCATGGACCCCGAGGGGCGTCAACCATCGAATGAACCACCAATGGAAACGCAAGGTGCACAGGCGCCAGCAGGAGGCGTATTAGGTGAGCTGCAGCAAATCCTAACCTCCTTCACTGCTCGGTTAGATTTGGTAACCGAGCAGAACGTTATACTCAATCGGAGGATGGAGGATCTCACTGCTCAGGTGCAGGGGCATGCGCAGGGCGCTGCTGCAGCACCTCCTCCTGCTGACCGAGTGCCGAATACAGAACTATCCAGTGGTAGTTCAACGAACCCCCCCGTCCCCTGAAGCATACATAAGCTCTCCGGAGCCGTACGGAGGTTGTGTCGAGATGTGCGCTGACTTCCTGATGCAGTGCTCGCTCGTCTTTACGCAGCGTCCCGTCATGTATGCGTCAGACGCCAGCCGGGTGGGTTATGTGATAAATTTGCTTCGAGGAGAGGCACGCGCCTGGGCTACGACGCTCTGGGAGCAGAATTCACGGCTCCTAACAAGATATACTGGGTTTGTGAGGGAGTTCAAACAGGTTTTTGATCACCCAAATAGACGCGAGACCGTTTCGAACATGCTGCTGTCAATGAGACAGGGGCGTTGGAGTGCAGCCGAGTATGCAGTCGACTTCCGCATCGCGGCAGCGAGGTCCGGCTGGAATACTGTTGCACTCCGCGCCGCCTTCATAAACGGACTGTCTTCGGTCCTGAAGGAGCATCTGCTGGCTAAGGACGAGCTGCGGGATTTTGACGGGCTTATCGACCTGGTCATACGGTTAGACAACCGATTAGAAGAACATCGCCGGGAGCGGGGCGAAGGGCATGGCCGGGCACGAGCCATCCCTCTTCCTTCCGGGTCTGAAAGGGTGCCGCCGTCCCCACGCTCCACAGCCAGAGAGCTCCGTGTGGCAACAGCTCCCCCTGCTGATGAAGCTATGGACATGAGCAGGGCCAAAGTAAAATCAAATAACAGACAACGGAGGCTGGCCCGCAGGGAGTGTTTTTTCTGTGGCTCAAGTGAGCACATACAAAAGAACTGCCCCAAGCGGTTAAACTACAATGCCCGCCCTTAGAGACTGGGTTAAGGGTGGGCCATAACACTCAAGCGGGGAAACCCCATAAATCCGCACGCATCCCAGTCACGATCCTGAGTGGGGATCTAACCCTTCACGCCCCAGCACTGGTGGACACGGGGTCAGAAGGAAATCTGCTGGACAGCAGATGGGCAAGGGAGGTTAGGCTCCCTCTAGTGGCCCTACCTTCACCATTGAAGGTACGGGCACTAGATGGCACCCTTCTCCCACTAATCGCACACCAGACAAAGCCCATGACATTGGTTGTGTCTGGGAATCACAGGGAGGAGACTGTGTTTTATGTAACACCTTCTACCTCCAGGGTGATTTTGGGTTTTCCATGGATGGTAAAACACAATCCCCGGATTGACTGGCCGTCTGGGGTTGTGGCTCAGTGGAGCGAAACCTGCCACCAGGAGTGTTTAGGATCCTTGGTTCCACCCGGCGTGACAGCTAAGGAGGCGGTTCCAGTCCCCCCCAATCTGGCGGCGGTGCAATCCGAGTACCACGACCTTGCTGATGTTTTCAGCAAGGATCTGGCACTCACACTGCCCCCACACCGTCAGTACGATTGTGCCATTGATTTGATCGCGGGCATTGAGTACCCGTCCAGCAGGCTGTACAACCTCTCACGTCCGGAGCGCGAATCAATGGAGACCTACATCCGGGACTCTTTAGCTGCCGGGTTGATCCGGAACTCCACCTCCCCGATGGGTGCTGGTTTCTTTTTTGTGGGCAAAAAAGACGGTGGACTCCGTCCAAGCATTGACTACAGAGGGCTGAACGAAATCACAGGTCGTAACCGATACCCGTTACCCCTGTTAGATTCAGTGTTCACGCCCTTGCATGGAACCCAAATCTTCACCAAACTGGATCTTAGAAATGTATATCACCTGGTTCGGATCTGGAAGGGAGACGAGTGGAAGACGGCATTTAACACCCCGTTAGGTCACTTTGAGTACCTGGTCATGCCGTTCGGCCTCACCAATGCGCCCGCGACATTCCAAGCTTTGGTTAATGATGTCTTGCGGGACTTCCTGCATCGGTTCGTCTTCGTATACCTAGACGATATTCTCATCTTCTCCCCGGATCCTGAGACTCATGTGCAGCATGTACGGCAGGTCCTGCAGCGGTTGTTGGAGAACCGGTTGTTTGTGAAGGGCGAGAAGTGCGAGTTCCACCGCATTTCTTTGTCCTTCCTGGGGTTTATAATCTCCTCCAACTCCGTCGCCCCTGATCCAGCCAAGGTTGCGGCGGTGAGAGATTGGCCCCAACCAACGAGCCGTAGAAAATTGCAGCAGTTTCTCGGCTTTGCAAATTTCTACCGGAGGTTCATAAAGGGCTATAGCCAGGTAGTTAGCCCCCTGACGGCCCTAACCTCCACTGAAGTCCCCTTCACCTGTCGGATCGGTGCAAAGCCGCGTTTAGGGAGTTGAAACGCCGGTTCTCGACTGCTCCAGTTCTGGTGCAGCCCGATCCCAATCGCCAATTTATAGTTGAAGTGGATGCCTCTGACTCAGGGATAGGAGCCGTGCTGTCCCAGGGCGGGGAGTCCGATAAGGTCCTCCATCCTTGTGCCTATTATTCCCGCAGGTTGACCCCGGCCGAAAGGAACTATGACGTCAGCAATCAGGAACTTCTGGCGGTGAAGAAGGCCCTTGAGGAGTGGAGACACCTGTTGGAGGGAGCTGCGGAAACGTTTATGGTTTTCACGGACCATCGGAACCTGGAGTACATCCGGACCGCTAAGCGTCTGAACCCCAGGCAAGCCCGTTGGTCATTGTTCTTCGGTCGGTTTGACTTCCAAATCACGTATCGCCCCGGGACCAAAAACCAAAGGTCCGATGCACTGTCCCGGGAGGATGAAGAGGAGGTCAGGCCAGAGCTGTTGGATCCACCGGACACCATCATCCCAGAGTCCACTGTTGTCGCAACCTTCACCTGGGACGTGGAGAACACCGTCCGGGAGGCCTTGACACGACACCCGGACCCCGGCGATGGACTGAAGAACAAACTGTATATCCCACCAGAGGCCAGAGCTGCAGTCTTGGACTTCTGTCATGGTTCCAAGCTCTCCTGCCACCCCGGGGTGCGAAGAACGGTGGCAGTGGTCTGGCAGCGCTTCTGGTGGGCGTCGATGGAAGCCGACGTCCGGGAGTATGTCCAGGCCTGCACCACCTGTGGCAGGGGCAAGGCAGTACATAAAAAGGAACAAGGCCGCTGCCCGTGCCATGTCGCCCCTGGTCCCACATAGGCCTGGACTTTGTCACAGGTCTCCCTGCATCCCAGGGTATGACCACCATCCTGACAATAGTGGACCGGTTCTCCAAGGCGGCCCACTTCGTGGCCCTCCCGAAGCTCCCGACGGCCCAGGAGACTGCAGACCTCCTGGTCCACCACGTCATGCATCTGCATGGTATCCCGACGAACATCGTATCGGATTGTGGTCCCCAGTTCTCCTCGCAAGTCTGGAGGAGTTTCTGTAGGGAACTGGGGGCCACTGTGAGCCTTTCGTCTGGGTACCACCCGCAAACCAACGGACAGGCAGAGCGGGTCAACCCAGAACTGGAACAGGCCCTCCGGTGTGTAACCTCCGCACACCCGACGGCCTGGAATAACCATCTGGCCTGGATCGAGTACGCACACAACAGTCAGGTATCATCAGCAACCGGTCTCTCCCCGTTCGAGGTGTGTTTGGGGTACCAGCTCCCATTGTTCCCAGTTGTGGAGGGAGAGGTCAGGGCCCCCTCGGTCCAGGCCCATCTCAGGAAGTGCCGTCGGGTGTGGTGCACTGCCCGCTCTGCCCTGCTTAAAGCCCAGACGAGGGCTAAGGACCATGCAGACCGCCGGCGTACCCCGGCCCCTGCATACCAGCCCAGGCAGGAGGTGTGGCTCTGCACCAGGGACATCCCGCTACAGGTTGAGTCGCAGAAACTCAAGGACCGCTATATCGGACCCTTTACCATCATCAAGGTCCTCAGCACTACCACGGTGAAGCTAAGGCTGCCAGCGTCACTGCGGATACATCCTGTTTTTCATGTTTCCTGGATCAAGCCTCACCACACCTCATCCCTCTGCGCCCCCAGACCGGCGCCGCCTCCTGCCCGGATCATCGACGGGGAGCCCGCGTGGACAGTACGCCCGCTCCTGGACGTCCGTCGAAAGGGCCGGGGGTTCCAGTATCTGGTGGACTGGGAGGGTTACGGACCCGAAGAGCGCTCCTGGGTGAAGAGGAGCTTCATCCTGGACTCAGCCCTCCTGGCCGATTTCTACAACCGTCATCCCGACAAGCCTGGTCAGGCGCCAGGAGGCGCCCGTTGAGGGGGAGGTCCTGTTGTGTGGGCCACCAGAAGAGGAGGTACTGCTGGTCCACCACCAGAGGACGCCCTGCCTGAAGGCGGGCTTCAGGCACCAGAGGGCGCAGTCGCCCCCCAGGAGCCGGAGCTGACAGCTGTCATCAATCATCCATCATACCATCTTCCATAAAAACCTGGCAGTGACATCACATCCCTGCCGAGAAATCTGCTTACCCTACAGGTAACCTTCTCAGCCTTTCTCTGTGCCGTACGCACATATTGAATGCTAACCTGTTTGCAGTCGTAACCTACTGTAACTAACAGCTTGGAGCTGGTGTGTTGGAAATTTGGAGGAGTCGGCGATTCCGCTCCTAAATTTCTTCGAGTTCAGTAGGCACTGCACGAACTAGTTTTCATGCTACCTGAGAGTGAAGGACTTGTCACTCCAGAAAGAACTGTGAGTTGCTGACTGTTGCTGGGTGTTTCACACACCCACATAATCTGTTTGTGCTTCCTGCCAGCAGTACCCGATCCGACAGCTGGAGGCAGTGGCCACCTGGGGACTCAGGACTTGGCAGCTCTGGTGGTTGCAGGTCTCTGCTGGCAGTGGAAATCGTGTGGGGGCCGACTCTTCTCTGGACAGGCATCTCCTATCCTTGAGCCTGCCCACACGTCACCTATTGTTTAATTGACTGTTTCCTAAAGTGGTATCTGTATTTTGTTATGCACATTTTCACAACATTAAATTGTTATCTTTTGGCAGTTTCATTGTCCGTTCACGCCCCCTGTTGTGGGTCCGTGTCACTACACCTTCCCAACAGGAAACACTGTTCCATACTATGCGAGTATGCTAGCCATTTAAGAGTGAGAATAAATGCGTTTTAAGTCTGGACTTGAATGTCTCTAAAGAATCAGACTGTTTTATCTCCATAGAAAGATCAGTCCACAAAACAGGTGCACAATAAAAGAAAGCTCTGTGGCCCATGGACTTTTTATTCACCCTAGGGATACAAAGTAGTTACACTCAACAAAAATATAAACGCAACACTTTTGGTTTTGCTCCCATTTTGTATGAGATGAACTCAAAGATCTAAAACTTTTTCCACATACACAATATCACCATTTCCCTCAAATATTGTTCACAAACCAGTCTAAATCTGTGATAGTGAGCACTTCTCCTTTGCTGAGATAATCCATCCCACCTCACAGGTGTGCCATATCAAGATGCTGATTAGACACCATGATTAGTGAACAGGTGTGCCTTAGACTGCCCACAATAAAAGGCCACTCTGAAAGGTGCAGTTTTATCACACAGCACAATGCCACAGATGTTGCAAGATTTGAGGGAGCGTGCAATTGGCATGCTGACAGCAGGAATGTCAACCAGAGCTGTTGCTCGTGTATTGAATGTTCATTTCTCTACCATAAGCCATCTCCAAAGGCATTTCAGAGAATTTGGCAGTATATCCAACCAGCCTCACAACGCAGACCACGTGTAACCACACCAGCCCAGGACCTCCACATCCAGCATGTTCACCTCCAAGATCATCTGAGACCAGCCACTCGGACAGCTGCTGAAACAATCGGTTTGCATAACCAAAGAATTTCTGCACAAACTGTCAGAAACCGTCTCAGGGAAGCTCATCTGCATGCTTGTCGTCCTAATCGGGGTCTCGACCTGACTCCAGTTCGTCGTTGTAACCGACTTGAGTGGGCAAATGCTCACATTCGCTGGCGTTTGGCACATTGGAGAGGTGTTCTCTTCACAGATGAATCCCAGTTCACACTGTCCAGGGCAGATGGCAGACAGCGTGTGTGGCGTCGTGTGGGTGAGCGGTTTTCTGATGTCAATGTTGTGGATCGAGTGGCCCATGGTGGCGGTGGGGTTATGGTATGGGCAGGCATCTGTTATGGACGAAGAACACAGGTGCATTTTATTGATGGCATTTTGAATGCACAGAGATACCGTGATGAGATCCTGAGGCCCACTGTTGTGCCACATCCAAGAACATCACCTCATGTTGCACTAGGATAATGCACGGCCCCATGTTGCAAGGATCTGTACACAGTTCTTGGAAGCTGAAAATGTCCCAGTTCTTGCATGGCCGGCATACTCACCGGACATGTCACCCATTGAGCATGTTTTGGATGGTCTGGACCGGCGTATACGACAGCGTGTACCAGTTCCTGCCAATATCCAGCAACTTTGCACAGCCATTGAAGAGGAGTGGACCAACATTTCACAGGCCACAATTGACAACCTGATCAACTCTATGCGAACGAGATGTGTTGCACTGCATGAGGCAAATGGTGGTCACACCAGATACTGACTGGTATCCCCCCCAATAAAACAAAACTGCACCTTTCAGAGTGGCCTTTTATTGTGGACAGTCTAAGGCACACCTGTGCACTAATCATGGTGTCTAATCAGCATCTTGGTATGGCACACCTGTGAGGTGGGATGGATTATCTCAGCAAAGGAGCAGTGCTCACTATCACAGATTTGGACTGGTTTGTGAACAGTATTTGAGGGAAATGGTGATATTGTGTATGTGGAAAAAGTTTTAGATCTTTGAGTTCATCTCATACAAAATGGGAGCAAAACCAAAAGTGCTGCGTTTATATTTTTGTTGAGTGTATGTGCCCTGATAACGCAGAGCTTGGGCTGGTACGTACGGTTTAATTACATGTGCTAAGTAGAGAGGTGCTAGTCCGTGAATAACTTTATAGGTTAATAGCAGAACCTTAAAATCTGACCTCACAGAGACAGGAAGCCAATGAAGAGATGCCAAAATGTATGTAATGTGGTCGAACTTTCTGCTTTCTGTCAAGAGTCTGTCAGCATCATTTTGAACCAATTGTGGACCCCTAATGCTGGACTACATTAAACCAGAAATTAGAACATTGCAGTAGTCCAGTCTAGAAGAGACAAATGCATGAATCGGGGTCTCTGCATCAACCATATACAGAACGGGAAAAATCTTCACTATATTTCGCAGGTGGACAAAAGCAGTCCTTGTAATATGTCTAATGTGTATGTCAAAGGACAACGTGGGATCAAAAATTACCCAAAGGTTACTCACTTTGTAAATGTGATGTACGACACATGAGTCTTAGCTATGCATTAGCTGATCAAACTGATGCCAATGACTTGCTGGACCAAGAACCATCATTAAGGTCTTGTTCAAGTCTAAAAGTAAGAAATTCCTGGACATCCAGCGTTTCACTGACACAAGGCAATCTTCTAAGGACTTTATTTCTATGAGAATGCCAGCAGTTATCGGCATGTACAAGTGAGGATCATCATCATAGCGATGATAGGTAATCCCAAAATGCCACAATATGTGTCAAAGGAATGCTATATAAAGGGAGAAAAGCAAGGGGCATAAGACAAACCCCCGTGGAACCCCATATTTAATGTCACCAAGGTTGGAGTACGAGTATTGTTAGTGTTGTACAAAACACAATGAGAATGACTTGCTAGGTATGATGTTAACCATGCAAGGACATTCCAAGTAATTCCAAAATGATTCTCCAGCCAATCAAGTAGAATACGGTGATCAATCATATCAAACGCTGCGCTACGATCTAACAGAGCCAGAAACAACAGAAATATAGTGGTATTTGAGTCCATTGCAAGTACATGATTATTTACCACTTTAGTGAGAGCTGTCTCTGTGGAATATGTTCTAAATGACTGCAGTGGCTCAAGGAGATTATTCTCAGCAAGGTGGTTCACAAGCTGCATGCAAACATTTGGAAATGAATGGTAGTTAAATTTTGTTTAAGAACATGTTGGTGCATGTCTAAAAAGGATTCACATGTAAAGTATCAGACAATCTCAATGTGATCCTTTTGAGCATGACTCAAAAGAACAGCAGGAAACCCCAAAGTGAAGCACTCTGTTGCACAAGCAAAGGTTTTCTACATTCATGACAATGTTTTCATGTGTAGTAGTTGAATAAAATTATCCTCACTGCAAATCTCCTTGTCTGGACCATGCAAGTACTTCAGCACTGCATGTACAATGTATTCAGGAGCATAAGCAATGGTGGGAATGTGTGATTACATTACTAAAAAATAAAATCATGTGGGATTACTTAATGTTTGAACTATAATTCAAACTTTAAAACTATATATATATATATATATATATATATATATATATATATATATATATATATATATATATATATATGAATGGTAGGGATGTGAATCTTACAACAACTCACGATTCAATTCGATTCCGATTCTTGGGGTGACAATTCAATTAAGAATCAATTTTCGATTGAAAGAGCTCTGAGAAACAGTTATATTACTTTAAAATGTTTATGTTTAAGAAAGTGGAGCTTTACAAGGTTAATCAAGTGATTCTAAAGATGTAAATTTACTTATCTGCTTTGCTCGTTCAGAGTTGGCTGGCCGTGTAGCGAAGCGCTGGTCAGCAGTTGGCAGAGACCGCTGCTCCGCTTCTTTTCGCTCCGTATGATGGCGTTGCATGTGGGCTTGCGAATTTGAAGTGTTTCCGAAGTACTTGACTTTCATTTTGCAGATTTTGCACACTGCATAAGTCATGTCAAGCTCTTTCTGATGCAGCAAATAATAAAATCCAAAATGCGCCCAAACATTTCCCTTCAGCAAAGACGGTACTGGCTGAATTAGCTCTTCGTCCGCCATGCTAAGCTGCAGCTCACGGATGTTTGAAGCACGCCAGACCCTCCCCTCGTAGGGACGCTGTAGTACGGAGGCCGTTGCCTGACAAACAGTACATGCAGCGAGTAAGTAAGAAAATGTTTAAAAAAAATTTTTTTAAAAATCGATTCTTGGACATTTTGGATCGATTCAGAATCTTAATAAATAAGAATCGCGATTCGGACGTGAATCAATTTTTTCCAGCACCCCCAATGGATGGATGGATGAGATTTACTGTCATTGTCATTACAAGTGCAGCAACAACAAGATTACGTCCACACTCACATTTCCACAGACAAGATACAGCAATTAATCCACAATTATTACTTGTTTACTGTAATAATGGCGCACATCACAATTAAGACAACACATATACATTTGACATTGTTTATGTGCACTAAACTTGAAACAGTCCGTTTTCCGAATTGAGCCGATGTGAGTGTGTGGTGGCTGCTGCAACAGGAGTCGCCCCGCAGCCAGCTTGGGGGGAACGGGGACCTGCCGCAGCTAAAACCATTCAGCCCCCGGAGGGGAGAAGGGGTGGCGTGATGGGAGGCAGCAGGGGAGGTAGGAGGGAAAGTGGAGCATGCTTCAGTCTTTGTCCATGTGTGAGTCTGTCCTTGTACTGGAGTCAGAGAGATAAGGAGGCAGCCAATGTTCTCCAAGGCCGTAGAAATTCTTCTGGAGGAAAACAGTGGGACATTTTGTCCTCCAGAGGATGATAAGCCTGCCGTGTTTGTGGTTGACATGAACAAACCAGATCCCAAATTATGAATATTTCCCTGGTCTGTGAAATCTTCTTCACCTTCCCCTGCAAGGTGCACATTTCCTCCGAGATGTTATGCAACTTGCGTCTGAGTTCAAGGGTTAATGCAGTCTGAGAATGCATTGCCTTGCCCAACTCATTAATCATGACGGACAAGTGAGGGGTTGTGGTTTTGGCGGCAGCCGTCTTGCCAATTTTCTGGTAGGTCAGGGCAGCACTTAAGCCAATAAGTACCAGCCCTCCTACTATGAAACCAAATATGAATAAATCCTCGACATCCACCAAAGAGAATGGCGCAAAGCATGTGACAAGCCACGTCTCCCAGGCGTCAAGAACACAGCACGAAGGGTAAGTTCCATCTGGGCATGCAGGGTCCCCCACCCCTGATCTTCTTGTAGAAAAAAAGGGTGCCCATAGCATTCAGAGACCAGCTGATCAATTCCATGGTTAATCCAATATAGTTTTGAAGAATTCCTAGTCTGGTGAAGTAGGGACTTTGAAGGTTGGAGCAGAGATAGAGGAGAGAGGAGGAGATGCGACCATCTTTGCATGGGTTCCGGCTTCCTCCCACATCCAAAGACATGCAGGTTGTGCAGACTGGAACCTTTTTTTGCCTGTATGTGTGCACGGGTGCGAATGTGTTTGTTTGTCTATATGTGCCCACACTGGCTCAAACTATCATCTATCATCAATATTCATGACAGAAAATTTAAGATATAATTGACGGCATTTCAAATACAACAAAATTGGTCCTCTGCATTGATTTTGCATCCTGATTACACAATCCAACCACTAGAAGCCATGAGCAGCCACAGAAACAACTCAAAATGTAGAGACGCTGATTTGGTCAGAGCAGAGAAAGGAGCAGACACCAAATATGCATGTTTCTGATTGTGGGAGGAAACTGGAGCACCCAGAGGAAACCCAGGCAGACACGGGGAGAACATGCAAACTCCACACAGAAAGGCACAGACGGGAAGTGATCCCAGGACCTTCTTGCTGTGAGACAATAGTGATAACCACCAAGCCATTGTGCTGCCTTGTTGGTCTGACCATCTGTCCCACAATGTAGTCCAGGGTAAAACACTGCAGTACACTGAAACAGTATTACTGCAATTTCAAAGCAAACTAATAGTACACTACGTTTTAAGCAAAGTCTATCATCACTGTCTAGTCTCCCAGAGAGCCTTCCTATTCCTGCTTTATTAAAACACTGGGGCTTAATTACCTGACATTATGGAAATGCATACCTGAGGGGGGCGCTTCATTTACTCACAGCTAATCAGCGATTGGAGATGTGGTTACTAATCAGTCTGACACAATTCTCTGCATTTGCATTTTTGGGGTGTGGTGGCATGTAGTGAAGGCAGTAGATCCTACATGCTTTCTATCCACATTTGATTTGGTGTGATCACGGCGACAACCCACTGGGAGATGAAGCGCACTTGACAGCTATCTCATCTCCACGGTGGGTTTGATAAATATGGAAGTAGGGAGAGGCGAGAACTCAAGTTTACGCCTTTTTATTTCCCCTCTCCCTGCAACTTCTCTTATAATGACCTGAATGTCATATAACATGTTTTGGCAGTTAATCATAAAGCACACTGTGGTGTGTGTGTGTGTGTGTGTGTGTGTGTGTGTGTGTGTGTGTGTGTGTGTGTGTGTGTGTGTGTGTGTGTGTGTGTGTGTGTGTGTGTGCGCGCGCGCGCGCACAAGATATCTAACCATCACAATGTGTGAAATCAGCGCACAGTGACACATTTCAGGGGAGGTATTAAAAAACCCAAATGGATGAGAACTCAATTTTACAGCATCTTTTAAGAACCAAGAAGCAAGAGGATAAATAAGAAGCAGATGGATAAAATGCTAACCTATGGTAGCACACTGAGTGGCACTACATTCTTGGCACCAAAGGCTGTGAGCTTATGCCTTATTCAGTGTGACTAGATCGAGAAGTGCTTCAATTATCCTGAGAGAAAATCAAAATGGAAATCCATATTTGGCCACATCCACTCTCTAATGCATATTTTATAGTATGTATTAATTATAAAGTAGCTCTCCTTGCTGTTTGTGCCTGCCCTGGGCTCGGACTCGCTATCGTGTGGTGGATCAACACATTTCTGCCTTGAGGGAAGCAGTGGGAGAGCCAACAATTAGGAATATCAAAAAGCCATTATGTGAATCTTCTGTAGCCGCTGAGAGCCTGCATGTGGAGTTGTCTCTTTGAATGTATGTTCAATTGAGATTCTCCTCCACATACACATCGGCTCATCCTCTATCTATTATGTGTTCAAGTAACTGAAAAGATCATCATGTGTGAGAAAATGGTGCTGCATTTCAGTAAAAATGCATATTAGTAAAGACCAGCAGTAAACTAGTTTAAACTAAACTGAAATTTGCAGTGGTCCTGTTCAGGAGGAGAGAGACAAAAATGAAATGACAAGGCTATGACGTGGTGTTTGTGAGGGCTGCTGTTGAAAGTCATCTTAGTTGTAACCACAATAAGGGTCAAAAAGCTCAGTGGAAGGACTCCCAAGAGAGCCTAGACATGGCAGGTCATTAGGAACTTGTGGTTCACGGCATTAGGGTGGGCCATCTGACATATCTGTACTGTAACTGAGAGAATACCCACTTCCTTTCTGCCATTTCAACCCATAGCCTTCCAAAGTAGTCTCCTACAGACGGACACAGAAGTGTTTGGACGGTGACAACTTTTGTATTTTTGCCTTTGTAAAATAAAGCACTTTTTTGTGTACAGGGCCAAATTACAACAGAGCTGCCTCAAAGCGCTTCACAGAAGTAAGGTCTAACCATACCAACCCTTACAGCAAGCACACAGGTGACAGTGATAAGGCAAAACTCCCTCTGATGATATTGAGGAAGAAACCTTAAGCAGACCAGACTCAAATGGGTGACCCACTGCTTAGGCCATTCTAACAATTACAAGGTTTTACAGGTTTATTTATACAAGACACAGTGAGAACGACTGGTTAGGTATGATGTCAACCATGCAAGGACATTCCCAGTAATCCCAAAGTATTCTCCAACTTATCAAGTAGAACATGGTGATCCACTGTATCAAACAGATCTAACAGCACCAGAATCACACTTCAGCACTTCAGATGTTCTCGCAATGCTGACTTGCAGCTCTAATTCCAGGGATTTGACAAAAAATCACAACCATTTTGAATTTGCAGCCATTTTTACTGGTGGTGGGATGACAAGCTGCAATAATCATCTATGATTTGCTAGTACCTTATGAGTCAACTAATTTTTTTTCCCTCACTGAGTTGTTGGGTAGTTCAGACAAAATGTTAATTTCTACTAACCAAAAGAAAATCATTGACAAAAAATATTTTAAATATTTTTCAAGTAATCACAGCTGTCACCCATCCACCTCAGTTCTATCAGACCTTTTCAACAAACACTGGCCAACATCCACAAGCAGTCACCACTCTGTTTGTTAAAAGGAAGTGAACAAAAATTGTGTATCAAGTCCTACCACAAACATCATTTTCATGTACTTCACTGTGTTAATGCCATGTTTTGTTGTGTTTTTCATTAAAATCAATTTGGAGTTTCAGTAATAAAATTTGACCATATTCATTTGTTGTAAAGATTAGTCATCAACTAGTTGGGAACTAAAGGTACTCCACTACTTGAGTACCTTTAGTTGGAAACTCAGTGGACTCAACTAACTGACCAATGATTTTCATTCATCCCAACCCAAAGGCCATAAGGATTTGCACAATTGAATGGCAAGCAGTTTCATGGTCAGGTATGGCTTGTTCACTCTTTATGCCATAATAATTAAACAGATAAAAGGTCTGGAATAGATTCCAACTGCTTAAACTGCATTTTACAGATGTTCATTGGGATTTTTAATATGATGTCCAAAGATATCAATGCAGGTGAAGGAGGCCATAGTTAAGATGAAGAGGGGAGCCCCTCTCCGACAGTTAGCAAAAAACTGTGTGGGCAAATCAAGACGGGTACATTTGTAAAAAGAAGGAATGGACTGGTGAGCTAAGCAACACCAAAAGGCCTGGAATGCCAATGAACACAAATCAAATTTTATTCATAAAGCACTTTCAGAAGCATAATCAACATGTTATAAAAGTTCAAACAACATCAGAAGTCTAAAACAAAGGTTAACACACAAGGATCAAGAAAATTATAAAAAAAAAATTTAAGCATTGATTTAAAGACTTTAGCAAAGTTTCTTGCCTAATATTGGCTGGAAAACTATTCCACAGAAATGGGGCCCAATGGCTCCACAGTCAGGAACACTCAGCAGGTCAGCATCCTGAGACCACAGGGCATGTGGCAGCACATACAACTTAATGATTTCAGTAAAATCAGAAAGATCATATCCATTCAGCAATTTATACTGTTCGTCGATCTGCGCTTCATCAACATAGCCATGACAGTCAATTTAGTGACTATGTATTATTTGACAAAGTGGTGCTACAAAAAATAACAGGCCCAGGACTGACCCCTGGGGTACTCCAGGTTTAACAAGTTCTTTGGGCTTTTCCATTTTTCACTCTGGCTGGCCACAGGAAATCAGAAATGGATCTGCATGTTTATCTGGCACAAGTTTTACGCTGGATGCCCTTCCTGATGCAACTTCACCTTACATGGAGAATTGTCAGGGAACCTTCTACTCTGGAAACACATAACCAACTTGACAGGTAAGACCTCAGCCATGACAGTACTTGACCAGAAAGTCCAAAATAATTCTCAGTTCTCTCTAACAGTAGAGAGATTAACAGTATCGAACACTGTACTCAAATCCAGTACTTGTTGCTCTGGTCAGATAAGTGCTGATTAGCAAAAACTTTCTCAAAAATTTGGTTCAGCAATATTAGATTAGGAACAGGTGTAGAACTTCCAATACCCCATGATCCTATCTGGACTTCTTAAGAAGGGGTCTTACCACAGCAGTTTTAAAAAGCAGTCAGGACAATTCATGTCAAGAATGATAAGTTAAAAACATTCAGTGAAAATCTGAAACCTCTGTCCTGAATCAGAGTCAGTGGCCGACCAACCTAAATGTTTTCCTGGCATAGAAGAGGGGTTTCTTATTTCTGATATGCTCAGTTTGTTCTGAAAATTTAACGGAGCAGAGACAGCAAAGGGGTTGTGGGTGTACATGGCAACCATAAATAAAAAACCTAAAAGCTCACCACATTCAGCTCTAACCGTGAGCTTTGAGTTACTGACACAACAAAACACACACAGAATCCAATTTGAGCATTCAGACCAAAACAAATGCAATCTGAATTACATTTCAAGTCACCTATGAACAAGGCTAGAAACAAATATGAAGAAATGGGTTTCATGCAGTTCAGACTTGCAACAGAGAATCAAATTTCAAACTGGACATGCATATAAATGAGATTTTTTACTGGAAGTCTGAACAAGGTCTGTGTGTCTTGTCCAAGGACACAGACAGGTACCATGGACAGGATTCAAATTTATTTAGCTGATGGATTATCCCTCACACAATGACAATGTGAGACTTTTTTACAGAAAGAAAACTGTTAAGACAAATAGGGCATGAGAATCCAGAAAACATTTTATGAATCGTAGATTGCAGGAAAAAGCTGCCTACATACAAACAGAAAAAAAAGTCAACAGGTAAAGCCAACCGCAGGTCTTAGATTGTCCACATATTTGTGGAAGTCATAAATTTAGGTTGTGTGGGCTCTTTGTCAGAGGGCAATGAGGTCTGGATCTGGCTTATGTATTTGAATGCCAAGATCCCACAGTTAAAGAGTAAGGGTTACTGCACATAACCACAAAACCTCATGGCAGTAAAGAGATCGACTGTCTACCTTCTGCTCTCTGCCACCTTAGCTGAACCCTTTAAATATGCTCTGGTGAATGCATTCGTACTTTATCCTCACCAGCCTCATACACAATCAGCTTAGAGGTTAATAGTGTACTCTGCTGCAAGACCGGGATAAAAGGTGGGTTACAGAAACTAATAAAAAACAAAGTTTTATGGTTCAGGTTGTGCTGTCTGCTGCTAATAGATTGGTTTGCTTAGTCAAAACAAAATCCCTTGGTGCTACTTTTCAAAGCAACCAAAGGCCATCAGTGCAACATAATGCGACCAGCCTATCCGTGTCCGCAAACCCAGCAGACATTTTCAAGCTTTTCACATGCTTACCTTCCTCAAAATGAACAGTAACAGAAAGAACTTGATCAACTGTGAGTCCTTTCATATCAGCGGATTTCAATGCAACTCTGCTCTCTTTTGAAAGAGGTCTTAAAGGTTATAGTCAGCTCCACAAGTATTTGGAGAGTGATAGTTTTTGCCAGTTTGCCCCTGTACACCACCAGAGTTTAAATAAAATAACCATCATGTACACAAATTTCCTAAAAATAAAATACTAAGAAATCACACATACATAATTATTCACAGCCTTTGCCATGAAACTCAAAATTCAGCTCAGGTCCCTCCCGTTTCCACTGATCATCCTCAAGATGTTTCTACAACTTAATTGGAATCTACCTGGGGTAAATTCAGTTTATTGGACATGATTTGGAAAGGTACCAATCTGGGGAAGGGTACAGAAACATTTATGCTGCTTTGAAGGTCCCATTGAGCACATTGGCCTCCATCATTCATAAAAGGAAGAAGTTCAGATTTACCAGGACTCTTCCTAGAGCTGACAACCTGTCTAAACTGAGCTATCGGGGGAGTAGGGCCTTAATCAGGAATTTGACCAGAAACCCGATGGTCAGAGATCCACCCTTTCTCTGGAGGGAGGGAGGAGAACCTCCCAGAAAGACCATCTCTGCAGCAGTCACGCCTGCATGCTCGAGTGGCCAGACAGAAGCCACTCCTTAGGGCACAGTCACATGGCACATGACAATAGCTGAACGAAGGCAAAAAAAAAAAAAAGTCAAAAAGTCACAAATTGTTGAGGAAAAAGTGGATGAATGAGCCTGCACTTCTCCCATCACCAAAAAGCCTGTGAATCCAGAGCGCATAAAAGAATGAAACAAAACCAAAATTAACAAAAGAAAACCAAAGCAAACAGCGACCTTGACACTTTAAACAAAATCAAAATGAAACATTCATGATGACGTGACTTGACAGTGGGTATCAGACCCAGCGCCAGCCTGTGGTCATTTCTGCAGCCAGCCTGGGGTGTCTGCAGCACCTGCAGGTGCGAGATCTGGTTGTCTTGACAACAGATTTGTCTTCACTACAACAAGGTGTGGGCACACGCACGTCCCACACACAGACTACTAGAACTGGCATAAATAGTTACAGTAGTTGATAAAACATTCTTGCCGCTATTGTTTCTGTATGACAATGTTGCTTTTCATCCCACACACAGACGAGTCACGTTCAGCTCATCTGAGCTTTAGTTATTGATCCGTTCCAATATCGTCAATGTTCGTGCAAGAGGTCGGACTTGGGAGGTTGGACGAAGTTGACTGACAATCAAACAGAACAATGACGATATGTTAACTATGCAGGAACCATCAAGACAGAAAGCAATACAGAATACGGACAAACTGAGGTTGTCATCGGGATTCGTTCACATTTTTCAACAATTTGAAAATTCTGACGACGCGCCAGCTACAGGAACGAAGCTGGACGACAGTTAAACGATGTCTCCGAAAGTCAACGTAAATCTATATTTCATGTTTCGTTTTGGCTTTGGTGTCTTTCAGTAGTGCCGTGTGACTGGGGCTTTAGTAAAGGGCGCATCGCAGCCCACTGGAGTTTGCCAAAAGGTACCTGAAGGACCCTCAGACCATGAGAAACAAAATTGTTTGATCTGATGAGACAAAGATTGAACTCTGGGGTGAATGCCAAGCATCATGTTTGGAGGAAACCAGGCACCATCCCCACAGTGAAACATGGTGTAGGGCTGCATCATGCTGTAGGGCTGTTTTTCAGTGGCAACAACTGGGAGACTAGTCAGGATTGAAGGAAAGATGAATGCGACAATGTACAGAGACATCCTGGATGAAAACCTTCTCCAGAGCGTCCTTGACTTCAAACTAGAAAGACGGTTCATCTTTTAGCAGGACAATGACCCTAAGCACACAGCCAAGATATCAAAGGAGTAGCTTCAGGACAACTCTGTAAATGTCTTTGAATGGCTCAGCCAAAGCCCAGACCTGAATATTTCTGGAGAGATCCGAAAATGGCTGTGCCCCAATGCTCCCTATCCTACCTGATGGAGTTGACAGGTGCTGTAAAGAGGAATGGGCAAAAGTGCCCAAAGATAGGTGCAAATAGGTACACCAAGCTTTTGGCATCATATTCAAGAAGACCTGAGGCTGTAATTGCTGCCAAAGGTCCATCAGTATTGAGCAAAGGGTCCGGATACTTACGTACATGTGATTCCTTAGGTTTTTATTTTTAATAAATTTGAAAAAAAAACAACCACATCATTATGATACTGTGCATCACAGTCTATTGTTAGAAACTCTGTACAAACACAGTGCTTCCACACATGCTGTCCCTTGGTTTGCTAATTATTTGTCAAGTAGGACATAGTTCATTTACTTGGCTGGTATTTGTTCCACCTCCCTTGATGTCACAAAAGTAGTTCCTCAAGGTTAAGTTTTAGGACCTATTTTGCTCACAATTTATGTGTGCAAATCTATCAAACACCTTTTATCATCTTTATGGAGATGACACTAATCTATTGTTGTTTGAAGTCAGTTATATAGTTCAATTTTTACAGTCCGCTTTTGACATAATGCAGAGCCATCTGAGGAAATACAAACTCGTCTTGAATGATGAAAAATCCAAATTAATGTATTTTTTTAAAGTCACCTGTTTCCTTGGAAAATATACCATTAAATAAAACTGCTCGAGGTAAAACTCTTGAGCTAGTCACCAGCTACAAGTATCTGGGACTAATTACTGATATGGAGCTTTCTTTTAAGGTTCATCTGAAACACTTGAACTCCAAATTAAGGGTGAAGCATGGCTACTTTTATAGAAATAAGTCATGTTTTTTTCTAAGGAACTTGGAAGCTCCTGATAACTGCTACCTCCTTGCCTGTACTGGGCTACAGTGATGTCGTAAATATGTGCGCTTCAACAGTTGTCTACAGTCCTTGACCCTGCTGTACCATTGCGCTCTGAGACTGATCACTGGTTGTAGCCGCCTCACCCACCACTGTGAGTTGTATACCAATGCTGGCATGCCTTCTTTGAATGTAAGGCGATATACACATTGGAAGACTCTGGTTTACACGGCTCTCATTAGGTTGGTTCTGATTTATTTATCCAGTTTGTGTCAGAGATCTGAAAGCCGTTATGCGTTGCACTTCAATGACGTGCTTTTGTGTGCCTCGTCTTCGCACTGATATGGGAAAGAAAGCTTTTAGTTTTTCTGCTCCCTCTGATTGGAATGTCCTCCAAACTAAAATGAAACTGTCTGGGTTTTGAATGCCTTGAACGCCTTCCGCTCTACTCTAAGAGACAGTAAATGGTGTAGTTTTGCACAGTGCCTGTGTTTTTTAATTTTTAACTGTTAACTTATATATTATTACTATAACCAAGCTGATTGTTTTCTCTGTAAATTGCTTGTATTTTACTTGTTTTTAACGTTCTCTTGGTGTTGTTAACTTGTTTATTATGAGGTGTGCTACTGCCTTTCTTGGCCAGGTCACCCTTGTTAAAGAGGTTTTGATCTCAATGGGCTTTTTATCTAGTTAAATATAGGTAATATATTATGGGGTGTTGTGAGTAGAATTTTGAGGGGAACAAAGGAATTTAATCCATTTTGGAATAAAGCTGTGACATAGCAAAATGTGGAAAAAGTTAAGCCCTGTGAAAATTTTCCAGGTGCACTGGATGTTTTGGACTTCAATTGCATGAATCATGTGTGATAAATCTGTCTGGAGTTGCCAGTCCATAAAAACTGAGTGACTGTGCAAGGAGACCATTGAGGGAAGCCACCAAAACAGTCACAACTCTTAAAAAGTTACAGTCTTCTGTGGCTGCGTTTGGATAAACTGGAAATAGTGCAACTTTTGTCTATGGAATTACTGGTTATAAAGTGTTATTTTTGAACTAGAATAGAACAGGATTTTCTTAAAAATAAGGTGTGAAATTTTAGATACAGATTGTCAGAAGGCATTTTCTCCTCCATCATGAACCTTTGACTGGTGACGCAACAAACAAATATTGCACCATTACAGCATTGAGCCAGCACAATATGTCTGTATCCACCTTCTTAAAAAGAAAGAAAGAAAGAAAGAAAGAAAGAAAGAAAGAAAGAAAGAAAGAAAGAAAGAAAGAAAGAAAGAAGAAAGAAAGAAAGAAAGAAAGAAAGAAAGAAAGAAAGAAAGAAAGAAATCAACGATCTTAGGTTCACTATACGGTACATCATCCACTGGCTGATTTGAGGACTCTTTCCTGATTTTGTAAATAGCTTGTTGCTGGCTCTGTGACTTTTTTAAATAAATACAAACCAAAGTTAGTGATGGAGGGAGGAAAAAAAATGTATTTACATTAGCATGCTAATTATCATACTGTCTGCCTTGTTATCCAGCCTAATGAATTTCCATCGCTTTAATGACTGCTTGTGGATTTTAAATGGAAAATTACCTTACCTTAAATTTCACAAAATGGATTGTGTTCCTGCCGGTATGTAATCATGTGTGATGTATTACCTCATCTTACTGCTACTCACTAAAGCAAATTTAATAGTATTACCTAGCAGAATTACCTCAGGTTTTATTTTGGACCTCAAACTGTCAGACAGAAATCTGAGTGATTTCACAACTGCTAACTCTATTTAAACGTAGTTTACAATGGAACAGGAAACTAGCCCATGTGTACATACTACAGTAATGCAAGAAGTAAGACTAATATAGTCACTGTGGTCGTCGTCATCTCTGCAAAACTCCTCAGTAGCAAGTCCCTGAGAGTGGACAAATTCGTCCAGAGATGCTGAAGTCTCTGGATATTGTTTGGGCTGTCACTGCTGGCACATTTTTCCATTTCACCATCCTTCATTACAAGCAATGCCACTGGGCCACACTCCAGCACAACTTTTCGAGCCAGGATTTCATATTTAAAGCATCCCATCAAATCTGAGGAGATCTGCCTTAAATTGATGCAATTCTAAACTTTAATGATGGGGGCTCTTTTTTCCTTTTAACAGCTGCAGAAGTTCTCCCAGATAGAAATAAAACAAACGAGCTGCTAGTTGCGGGATCAGAGAAGAGAGGCAACAGTGGTATTTCTTATTTTGTGGCACATTAAAAATGCATGCTACACCACACACCCTGTATCGCCTGATAATACTGGCTGGCATTTTTATGCTTTATAGCTTCTAGTGGTCCTGGAGGAGCCCAACCAAGGCACGCAAACTTGTGGCAAAGGTGGCGCGATCCCAGCAGAACATTCACACAATAAAGACTAAACTCTGGCTCATGAGTCATGTCGAATAAAATGCAGTGGAGTAAAAACAAGCAAGCAACAAGATCCCAGTCCACACAGCAGTGGGAAATATGGAGAAAATAAATTGCACCATAGTTATCCAAGCACCAATAAACAAGCACATTTACCTGATACATTAGATCTTGAAATATTACAGCTCATATTCAACTGTAATGTGCAACATGCCAATTACAATGTGCAGCTTTCCTTTTTTATTTTACTTTTTTGAAAATATAACAGCAACAGACAACACAACACAACTCTGTTTTATAGCACAGCTGAGCAAAAGAAAACGTAATCCACTTTACATTAAATTGCACACAGCACCAAATAATAGGTGCGGAAAAATAAAGATTATGGGAGAAACAATAGGGAAAGCTGCTTCTAGTTTAAGTGTAAAAAAAAAACAAAAAACACAAGTACAGATACATACGCATTACATAGAGAACCACAGAGTAGGTAACCATAAACCTAAGGAAGAATAAAAAAATATCGTTCTGCTGCTAGGGCTGCAGCTATCGATTATTTTAGTAATATAGTATTCTATCAATTATTCTGGTGATTAATCAAGTAATCGGATAAAAACTACTTTTGCATTTTTAAACATCTATAGTCCAGGGCTCTCCCTAAGCAATGGCACAATGTCGCTGCGGCATCACACAGATTGTATTTTAGTGTATCCCTTTCTGTTTTCCTGGGTAATTACTTATTTTTCCACCTCTTTACAAGTTTTGGATCTGTCCAAAATCCAAGCGTGCGTGCGTCCAATTTTGATCGCGTACAAACTGTGGAGAGTTGACATTTGAAGTCTGGTATGTTTATGAATTTTGAGTCAGGGCTGAACGGTGCCAAAACCAAACATTGAGAGGACTAATATTTTTTAGAGAAACTGTATATATTAGCTAACAACACTGAACAATGGACACGGATATATTTAAAAATCAAATGACAACACAATAATAATAATAATAATAACCTAAACAATTTCTAAATACATTAAGACTGCAAAATTAAAATTTACATAATTAACAGGAAATAAAAGGGTTGAGTTGTTTTCTAAAAACTGTTGCAGTCTAAGACTCTAAAAACATTCTGGACACCAAACAGCATTCCAACTCATTATAGAAACTGCATAATTTATTGACACCCTTGAAAAATGTCAGCTAAGTATTTTATAAACACTACCCAATCTAGAGACCATGGATCCCCACGGGCAACACACTAGAAGGATCTTACTGCACAGCTTCAGCTAATTTTACATGTCTGAAAAAGTTTTTCAAGAAACAGGCTAACTAACTAACGTGTATCAGACACAGCAATTTGGGTTTTCGAGAATTATGGTATCACTTTTTACACAGAGCAATGCTGGATTTGTGTCATGTTTACCTACTAGATGTAACACTGCACTCGTTTACATTGTGGTAGTCAATATTTTCATAGTGATTCTAGGTACTTTTGAACAATAACAAATGTCAGCGCTGTCAGCATATGTCAACAATTGAAGCTAGGGTTGCTGCAACACAAAAATAGTTGTTGTGTAGCAAGATCCATAGAGCAATATCACTCCTTGACCTCAGCAATCCTGATATTTACTCATCCATGTGCCTGGAAAAGTACAGTCTGCTGTCTCGTCATTTTTCTTGTGCTTGACAGCTGGATTTAATAAAAAGTTTTTTTGTTTGTAAGTTTGTTTCCTGGAGATTACTGTTTGAATCAGTGTGTTAATATTCACAAATATCATAGAAACTATTTTTGGATGACCAAAGCATGACTGATATTTAGAACTGGTGCTGAAAGAAAAAAAAAAAAATTAATGTCTATAGTCAGGGTATTGTCTGTGCTCCCATAATCCTTTTCTAAAGACGACATGGTGTGTTCTCTCGTGACACAAAGGCATAGCGTATTCTGTCAACGTACGCCGATTTTCTGCACAGGATTAATGCTGGTGCTATTAACACAATTTAAATGTCTGTCTCCTGGCTCCACTTAGACGGAAATGCTTACGTGATACAAAGTGATGACTACAAATCCTGGAGTGATCACATACGGCCGTTTCCACAAGTCACAGCTGACCCCCCTCCCTGTCATGATGCTTTGGAAATCAAGCACATCACACAGTGCTTGATCATAAAGGGGTATCGACTACGCTTAATAAAGTTCTGTACTATTTGATATACACGTGTAATCGGTCTCATGTGATCAGAATGTGTTCAACTGAGATAATTTTCCTCTGTATCTATGTCAGTCAGGCTCATTCAGAACATGTGACTCCATGCTTCAAATTGGGCTTATCAAAGAATTCAGAAATGGTCCTACAAATATAACATTTTTCTGTAACTTTGAAAGTCACCAAAGTGATGTCTGGACTCATTTTTAGTTTTGTGTGTGTGTAGTTGCACACAGACAGATGCCAATATGCCTTCATTTCTGTCTTCATTATACCTGTAGAAGGACAAGAAACCTTCCTCTTGGATACAATCTACATCCAGAGTCGTCTTTATCTAACATCCTGTATTTGATTTTCGATCAGCGTAAAAGAATATATGAGGACTTAACAGTACAACGTCACTGTAATAACAATGTGACTTCTATTTTCAGCTTAGTTTTAGACTGTAAGATTGTGGGCCGTGTTTAAATCTTATTCATATTCATAACAGCACTTGTCATACAGTGGCGACGGTGGAAATTATGTTGTTTTTCCAGCTTCTTTCAAGAAGTGGAGCAGTAGTCTTATGATGTCTGAATGTATCAATGTGACAACAGGCTGGTGTCACAGTGATTAATCCCTTTCCTCCGCAGGCTTGTCACCTTCATAACAATGCAACAATACCAGATGCCAAAGACAGCCCACACATCTATTGTTATAATTACCTGACCTTCAAATCCACATTAACAAGCCCAGGATGATCCCATTCTCTTTCATCATTTGGCTTCCAAACCCTCCTTTTATCTAACAAGGTCACCTTTCACAACACTGCTTTCTCCCTGAAATACACCCCCCCCCCCCCCCCCCTCATAAATATACATCTACCTGCATCTGCTCAACCCTCAGTTCCACCAAGGGTGCTTGGAGAAATTACAAGAAAATAACGCTGTAGGTGGGCTATGCAAAATGAACGTTTGTATTTCTTGTGAAGTTGACACCAAGAGAAAGTCATTGCCACCAAAGTTAGACACTGAAAATGACTTTCTCATTATTAAAGGTCCACTTAATTATTACTTTCACTACTCAAGACAGCAGATCAACATTAACAAGAAAGACTCACTGCAGGGGCTGTGGAATAAAGATGCAGGGCCCGGGGGGGGATGTGGAAAGAGCAAGGTTTATCACAACATATTGTTTGATCCACTGCTACCAACTTAATCACAAATGCAGCACGCTTGTCACAACAGGCTGTGATTTATTTCACTCTGAAAAAACAAAACATTATCTGTTTGCTCAATCAAATTTATTTGTTTTTTAAAGCACAGCTGTGGTTTTAAACAATGATTTTTTTTTTTTTTTTTTTGATTTGATAAGGCATACAAACACGCAACATGTAAACACAACAATACTGGACTTTTTCAAATAAACTTCTCTGGTTCTTTTGTTTAATAAAAAAATAATTGTTTTTACTTAACTGTCAAGTCAAAGCAATGCTCTGCATATTTTCACAGAAATACTCCACAAACCTGTCAATAACTTATACAGGGTAAATCCAGTTTTTTATAACCTGGGCTTTGTTTTTAGCTGTTTTGTGGTTCAACTTTTCACTGGAGAGAAAAATATTGTTTTCATACCAACATTTGAACGGAAACAACACTGAGGGCTAAAAAGCTATACAGAGTAAGCTGACAGGGCAAACTAAAAACCTCAATTTAAAAACATTATTTTATTTAAATTACTATATAATTATTTTTAATTGAAGTAAGAAGAAGATAACTGAGAAATTAACACAATGCTTGCTATTTCAGGGCTGTTCAATAGATAAAGGAAAAGCCTACTGCAGTTAATTAAAGTGCTACTTGACTTGGAGTTGCTCTCTATGTACATGTCTACACAATAATTACTAGAATATTACTTGCTGAACAGCCAAAAGAAATTACTTTTAATTGTAACATTATAATAGTTTGTTATAAATTATTGATGTCTGGATGATGATGGGGTGCTGTGTCGACAATGCACAGAGAACAAGAATGCATTAGTATGTTTCACGTTCGCTTTGACAATCAAGCAAAACAGTTTCATTTAGTCATATCTAATACTACTCTGTGACTTTTTTCTTTGATCTTTTATATTAGTAACAAAAACATATGTATCATGGCTACCTGCTGCTTTGACACCACTAGCACTATGTGTCATGAAGCACTGTTTCCGCTAACAAAAAAGTTAGCTTTGATAATTAGCAGATTAGCGGAACTGTGCCCACCACTGGTAACTGGAGACCTCAGAACCAAACAACCTCGGTAACAGTGGTACAGATACAATCTCTGTGCCACTACATTGTCAGAACCGCTACAAAGCACAGTGTATTTTCTGCAGTGGACTTTAAGACGGGTTGAAGAGTGTTAGAAATTACATTAAAAAGAAAAAAACAAATAGGAGATTTTTCAAAAGATTTATATAATGGTTCCAAGATCGCAATGGTTCCAAGATCGCTGTTCACGTGGTTCTGATGTCTCTAGAAACCGTAATAATGTTAAAGCCATGAAACAATAAAATGTCTCCGAACAACGAGGAAGACTGAGTTATTTGTGCCAGGCTGGGCAAACATCTTAAACCAGCTGTGCCCAACCCTGTTCCTGGAGAGCCCCTGCCCTGCAACTTTTCTACATCTACCTACTCAAGTCACACCTGTTTTTTAAAAGTGGTGTCTTTCAGCTCTTGACTGGCTGAGCACACCTGATAGAGTTAACTGCCTGGGAGTGGAACAGGGAAAGTTAGAAAACATGCAGGGCAGGGGCCCTCTAGGAACAGGGTTGGGCAGAGCTGTCTTAAAACATATTTTAGCCCAAGCCATTACATCGGGCAAAGCCAAGTGTTGACAGCAACCCAAGACTGAGGTGCCACAAAATTCAAGTGATGTGGCTGCCTCACAGTTAGTTATCTATGCAGGAAGAACCCTGGTGTCTGGTGGCTTGAAGAGGGTCCATAAAGAAGTTAAAAAAGGGCATGTTTACCTCAGTAAACGTAAATACATTTTTGAAGTTACCAATTATACAGGCAGTGGCTACTCTCCACTACACAGGTCCACACAAGCTGATTGTTGATGAGGGGCCTGTTCTTCTGCTCAGAACAGGAACAAGCCTCTCACCAATAGTTCCAAAAATTGGAATTGAAATTCATTTTTGCATGGTCACTATGTTTTTGAGGACGGCCTGCTCCAGACAGATATGCCATACAGTGACCTCCTGTTTCTACAGATTGATTAATTTCTATTAGCTCCAGCATATAGGAAGTGACCTGGAAATGTTACCTTCATATCAAAAGTCAACTGGCTGTGAAATTCATAACATAGTTATGTTATAGCAAAGGGTTTGCACTCTTATGTAACCTATTAGTTTTAGTTTTGGCTTTCTGTTTCATTTAGATCTTGTATTAATTTGTTTTCACTGCAATAATAAAAATCATGTAATGAAGCATGATTCTCAATTATCTGATGTCATAAAAAAATAAAAGTATTTAAAAACCCAAGGGTTTGTTTCATTTCTACATCTACTGTACAGGACACATTGCAATGTGTAAGCAGAGTACTTTGCTTGAGGGAAGATGGCCGCCAGGGCACAGACACACAGCCAGGCAGGTCCTGTGTTTTTGCCAAAAAAAGACTCTAAAACCATCAATTTCCCTTGGATTGTGCCATCAACATATGTATTTGTCATTGCTATATGTTGTTACCTGTTCTGGAGTTTATCGGGCCCTCGGAAAATGGATAACTCAACTCTATACCCAGTAAAAAGGAATCAATACCTCTTGTTCACAAGATTTCTCAATGCTGGATATGCCAGGCCACCTCAAGGTAAACTCGATCGTTCACTCACATCTAGATCATCCCTGGGGGCTTTGGAACTTGTGTTAATATTACTTTTAGCTGGTGATATTGAAATAAATCCTGGACCGGTTCTGAGCACAGACCGGGTTGGACTACAGCTAGCAGGCCCAACCCCTAAGCTAACCAGGCTACAATTACAGCTACCCTGGTTTCTACCTCAGCTGCCTGGGTTACAGCTTCAGCTAATTAGGCCTCCACCATCTGGGCTACAGTTTGCCAGGCCTCCACCACCTGGGCTACAGCTAACCGGCCCACCACCATCTGGGCCACAACTAACCGGGCTAACTGGGTTACAGCTAACCGGGCCTCCACCACCTGGGCTACAGCTAACCGGGCCTCTACCACCTGGGCTACAGCTAACCGGGCCTCTATCACCTGGGCTACAGCAAACCGGGCCTCCACCACCTGGGCTACAGCTATTCGGGCCTCCACCATCTGGGCTACAGCTATTCGGTCCTCCACCACCTGGGCTACAGCAAACTGGGCCTTTACCATCTGGGCTACAGCTAACCAGGCCTATACCATCTGGGATACAGCTAATCGGTCCTCCACCACCTGGGCTACAGCAAACCGGGCCTCTATTACCTGAGCTACAGCAAACCGGGCCTCTACCACCTGAGCTACAGCTAACCGGGCCTTCACCATCTGGGATACAGCTAACCGGGCCTTCACCATCCGGGCTACAGCTAATCGGGCCTTCATCACCTGGGCTACAGCTAAACGGGCCTTCACCATCCGGGCTACAGCTAACCGGGCCTCCACCACCACAAAAAAAGGAGAGAAATCCTCTTTTCAAAAAACATTGGACATCTAAGATTTTCCATACACTTAATCAGGCAAAAACAATCTGGGATCCGCGAGCCAAACCAAAAGGCTTGTTAGGTGGACACTTGAAATATACGGAGTATGGCATCTAAAAATGAAGAGCTTCAACATCTGCTCTGTAACTCCAACATTGACTTTTTGGGGCTTTCTGAAACCTGGTTATCACACAACTCTCCAGATTCAGTGGTAACTATGCCAGAGTATAATGTTTATAGGAATGACAGGGCACATGGGAGGGGTGGAGGTGTTCTTCTCTATGTTGAAAGCACTCTAAAATGTAGACGGATAAACTTGCCAGAAGAAATCCAGCTTGAGTATGTTGGTGTAGAAATTTCACTCTCACCTGCAATGTCTTTCATTGTAATTTGCTTGTATTGTAAACCATCTGCTAAATTGGATTTTTATAACAACTTAAAACTTCTTCTTAATCATTGTGATTTAAATAAATAAATTATAATTATTGGAGATTTTAATGTAAACTGGAATGATAAGAAAGCTAGAAAGAACCTGAAACAAGTTATTGAACATTTTAATTTTAAACAGTTAATAGAACAACCTACTCGAATAACTTCACATTCCAAAACTTTGATAGACTTGCTTTTTGTAAATAAACCTGGAAGAATTATCAAAACGTTTAATTACGTGACTGGGTTGTCTGACCATAATGCCATCTTCTTCTCAAGAAAACTTACAAAAAAACGTTTTGATGATTCGTATAGGCCAAATGTAAAAGTCTTACCTAAAACAATAATTCCCAAAAAATTACTACCAAATCTTGTGGCAGCTCTGCAAAGTTGTGACTGGAACGAAATCACTCAAAGTAAAGATGTTGAAAATAGCAGCTGCCTATTTCACAAGAAAATTAACGAAGTAATGTTAAATTTTACCAAAAAGGGAAGCCACAACAAAAGAAAGAGAAATCTATTTCCATGGATAAATGATGAATGTAAGAAATGGATGAGAGACAGAGATGAGCAACTAAAAAAATATATCAAATCCCATCTCATCACAGACAGGAATAAATTTACCTCACTAAGAAATAAGGTTACTCAAATTATGCGAAAGGTTAAAACAATTTTTTTTATGAATATAATTTCTGAAGCAAATGGAAATTCCAAAAAGATCTGGCAAAGTTTAAATAAATTAATGGGGAAGGATAAAAAAAAAGCAAAACAAGGAAATGAGCTAAAAATGAACAATATTGCTGTGACTGATCCAGATCTATTGACAAATGAATTTAACAATTATTTCCTCAATTCTGTGAGGGAAATAAGTGAATTATTTCCATCTCCTGATCTCAAACCAAGGTCTATTGATCTCACACAGCCTGTTTTTAATTTACGTGAAATAACAGGGCTGGAAGTGTCCAAAATTATTGGTTCACTAAAAAATTCGAAGGCTAAAGACATTCATGGACTAGATACTCATCTCCTAAAATTATGCAAAGATTCCCTTGTTGCACCAATAACACACATGGTTAATTTATCACTTAAACAGAGAGTTGTCCCATCGTCCTGGAAACTGGCCACAGTCACCCCAATTTTTAAATCTGGTGACAGTTCAAATATATCCAATTATTGACCAATCTGTATACTTCCAGTCATTTCCAAGGTTGTTGAGAGATGGGTAGCAAATATTATAAATGAACATTTAAATTATAGTCCCTTTAATCTACATGCTATGCAATTTGGGTTCAGAGCAAACCACTCCTGTTGTGTGGGCCGCTGAAGAGGAGGTACTGCTGGCCCACCACCACCAGAGGGCGCCCTGCCTGGAGTGCGGGCTCCAGGCACCAGAGGGCGCTGCCGCCGACGAAGGCTGTCAGGCTGACAGCTGTCACCCATTACTAGACACAGCTGACTGCACTCAGGACGGAGTATATCAGCAGGACAGCGTCTCCACCTCAGTGCCGAGATATCGCCTTGAGATTAAGGTAACCTACTCTGCTAGTATATATTTTGAGGACTCTGATAAACCTGCTAAACTATTTCAGGACAGCTGATTACAGAAAGCACCTTGCTTGGATAAGTACTCACCTTCCTGCTTCATTATTTCAAGAGGTGGAGGCGGCTTCTCCCCTCTCCGTCTACTGGGTGCTGTCGCACCCATACCTGTGTGTTTGTGCTCTTTCCCGCCAGCAGTACCGGATCCGACGAGCGAAGGCAGTGGCCACCTGGGAATTCGGGACTTGGCGGTTCCAGTACTCCTGGTTTTCGGTGGCAGAGGAAATCTGGGTGGTTCCGGTTCGACGGGGACGGACGTCTCCTACCTTCGAGCCTGCCCACACAACACCAGCAGATTTCGACTTACAACTCCAAAGTATTAATTGTTGTATTGGTTGTGCCCTGTTCACAACAGTAAAACTTGTTATTCACCTTTCTCTATTGTCCGTTCATTGCGCCCCCTGTTGTGGGTCCGTGTACCTACACTTTCACAACACACTCCACTGAATCAGCAAACAGCTTCTTTATAGAAAAGGTGAAAAGTAAATTGGATATATATCCTTGTGTTGGTGCAGTGTTCCTTGACCTTAAAAAGGCTTTTGACACTGTTAACCATGAAATTCTTCTAACAAAATTAACAGACTTCAATTTTTGGCCAGAGGCAATTCAGTGGCTTAAATCATATTTATCCTCAAGAAAACAATGTGTACAAATTGACAGTGTAAAATCATCGGTCCTGGATGTCTCTGTTGGTGTGCCGCAAGGATCAATACTTGGTCACCTGTTATTCTCCCTGTACATAAATGATCTTCCCAAAATATGTAATAACGTGAATTTCCAAATGTATGCAGATGATGCTGTAATGTATACTCATGCAAGGAGCGTTAAAGAGGCGGCTTCTATTCTGACCTCAGCCATGGAGCAAGTAAATGACTGGCTTTTGAAATCATGTTTGCTTCTCAGTTCCAAAAAAACGGTCTGTTTGATGTTCTCAAAGCAATCAAAAGAAATAAAAAGTTCCGGAGTATTCTTGAGAGGAGAAGAATTACAACTTGTCACAGAATTCAAGTACCTCGGCGTGATACTTGATTCCACTTTGTCCTTCAAAAATCATATTAAAAAACTTGCCAATACTGTCAAATTTAACCTTAAAAATTTTAAACAAATCAGGTCTTTTCTAACACTTGGTGCTGCCAGAATGTTTCTCCATTCAATGATTTTATCTCATATTGAATATTGCATCACAAGTTGGTCTCTCACCACAGTTACCAATTTGAAATTAATTGAATCTCTGTACAAAAAATCTCAAAGTTTTTGACAGAAAACCTAATTCTTTTCATGTATGTAATATTTTAAACAAGTACAATCTTTTCAATTTTGAAAATTTTATAAATTTTAAGTATGTATGTTTCATTTATAAAGTGCTACATGGACTAGCCCCACCTCCAATGTCTACCTTGTTTAAACCTAAGATTTCAAGTGGCCTGAGAACCAGGGCCTCCTCCAGAGGAGACTGTGAGGTCCCCCACAGGAGAACAACTTTTGGACAGAAAACTCTCTCTGTGAGGGCCACGAACATCTGGAACAGTCTTCCTCTACACATACGGGAGAGCCCTACATTGATTAGGTTTAGAGCTCAACTCAAACTATGGCTGAAAACAAACCAGTCATGTGACCACTAGACTTTTAACATTCCCTTGTGTTGTTTATTTTGTATATTTTCTTTCTTATGTATTTGCCTGCCTAGGGACTACGGATGAAAACTAGCTTTGTAGCTATAATCTGGCATATTTACATTTGTTTTTATACTGATGTTCATTAATGTGCATTGTCCCTATTCAAATAAATAAATAAATAAATAAATAAATAATAAAGTGAAAAACAATCTGAAATTAAAAATATAAGAGTGAAACTACGTATTGGGCACAATATATTGTTACATAACACTTTAAAATATTTTGCATTAAACACCGCAGTACATTTGTGCCATCTCTGAAGAAACATGATGATTTTGTGGTTGAGATAAAAGAGGTTAATTGCACACTTCAAAGAGCCCAGAGTCAGAGAGCTCTGACAGGATTTGTGCCAGCAGCTACATATTGCGGATTTATCCAGCTACATTTCTGGATTTATCAGACTCACTTTACAGCTGCTGGTGATTAGGCCAACTGGTATGGTGACGACCCACATGGTTCCTCTGGGCCTTCACAGTCCACTACCCCCAGCTAGGCACCCATCAGGCATCCAGACAGTTCTTTCACTATATTCAAAATAACATGGCTTGGGTTTCTCCAGACGGAGGAGCCAAGACAGCATTAAATTGGAGACCGTCAGTTACTCAAGTGTGATTTCACTTCCTTTTTACATCTCACTACTTTCTCCCAGCAGAAAACAGAAGCCTGGAAATAAGGGTGTTGCCCTTTATAGTCAGTCCAAGGTATAGCTTAAGTGCAGAACATTGCATTAAGGAAGAGTGCATAGTCTTTTTTAACACTAAATGTGTTTCAACTTCTCTTACTTCCTTTGCAAAATGCACTTAACCAGCACTTAAGAGAATTCATTCCCACCAGTGTGTGATCACAGCAGTGTACTAAGTGTCAAGGTGATGTGTGAAGTAAGCGCTGGCTCCACACGTTCTCAGTTTATGTCGCACAGAATCACCTCTGGGGAACACTGGGCGCAATGAGGGTGGAACAACTCAACCAAAAGTTTAGAACTGATACTCTATATTACCCACCTTACCACAGCAAAAATAATTCACACAAATGCTGCAGCTCTCACACGTGGTGTAACGGATCACAGTTGATCCGTTACACAACAGACTGCTCCCCCACAGTTCGGCAAGCATGGAACCGTGGATTAATTGCGAAGTTTACATAAGTATGATCTCTTGTCAAGTTATAACTATCAATTTCGATGCACAGGGGCAGCCACTGCGCATTCACACTGTTTTGTTGTTGTTTGGGGAAGGAGGGGTGGGGGTGTAAAAAAATGATCCAAACTGTGGCTTTTTGCTCCAACATCCCTCGCTGTCACGATTAGTAAAGAATGGCAAGCTTGATTTGTTGTTAATTAAACAGTGATGAAACTACATTTGTACTATTAAATTTATTTGACTGGTATTTGCATTGTGCAATGTCAATGAACACATGGTGAACACAAGTGAGAAATGCCACATATTATGAAGATAAAATACAACAATCAATACATATAATCCAGTAATATATATGATTTTGAAAAGTGCAATTCTACATAATGATTACTCCTACTTGTTGTATTTAAGCATAATTTGATACCAATATTTCTGTAGATTTACTGAAAAAATATTTTCAATATTTTCAATGAAGGACTTTCAGTTCATTGCTTTGTCAGTCTGCTGGTACACACTCCTGTCCAACAGGTTTGCCAGTCACCATTAAAGTTATGTACAAGATCTTCATTGCCACTGAGGAATAGCCACACTAACCTAGCTATACTAACATTTGCAGAAATAATATGTTTTTGATCTTATGGACAAAATGTTCCTAGATGCTATAACATTTCTGAAAGGTACTTCAAATAATGTTTGCAAACCACCTCTATGTTGAATGCATCATCCACAAGAACTAAATTATAAAGTGCACCAGGACACTTAACCTAGTTATTAACACAACACAGACTCTAAGGTGTTTTGAACATGCACAAAACTCTACAACAAAACTGGAACACCCAATACATGGGTGATGTCACTAGAGCGTATTTTTGGTACTATTTGCCAAGCATTTCTGCCCCTTCCATTTTGCATACTTCTATTAGCTTTTTGTAAAATGATCCCATAATATGAGGAAGCTAAATCCAGCAGACGCAGTGTTCATGGGGACATCTTTCTTGGCTGGTGAAGCTCAGTCAGTTGAAGAATTGGGCTAGTTCTTGTTGCAATATTTCACTGAATTTAAGAAAGCAGATATGTTTCTCCACACACCGTGGTGTCTCACACAAGCCGTATGCCAACCTGCATGAACTACTCGGTCTACCTGCCCTCCAATTCCTGTTCCAAGGAGAAACATAACTCTAATTTTAAGTAAAATAATAAAATAAATAAAATGATGCAGATCTACTTAGGTGTCATATAAAACAAATACTGCACATTTTCCGTTAATGCAACTGAAAGAAAAATTTTTATTAAACTAAGCTGATGCCTCGTTCAGTGGTGTGTTCCATCTGGTCACTCATGCAAATATTCTAAATTTGCACTCATAAACATTCGTTACTGGTATACTAAATAAAGATAAAAGTCAGTCCAATCGACATGTGCATAATGAAATTGATTCTAAAGACAGGCTCAACCTCGTTGGACATTTGATAAATAATGGAACTTGTATTAACATTAATTGCATCAGTTGTAATAATTCTTATGAAAGTCCCTCACTCTGAAGCTCATTTAGATTTTCTAATGCCAATAAAATGATTTTGCACCTCACAGAAAATGTCTTCTATTGTATCAGTTCTATCACACAGTTCACCATAAATACAGACTGCAATTCCACTTGGGAAGAGAAAAAAAAAACATAAGAATGGCTGGAGAGCAGTGCAGTCAGAGACTTTTAGATGTAAGCTGGAGATAACAGTATGACCAAGCATAAAGACACTTTTTACATCTCAGCCCACCATGGCTGGAGGGGTACTGCCATTATGTACGCCATATGTCCCTCTGCCTGTCTCTGGCTTTCTGCATATGTGCTGAAAAAGGGATGATACTCAACTAGAAGTTTTCAGGATATATCCAGACCAGATAAATGTTGAAATCTGTTGATTTCCGGCTCAAAAGATAAAAATGTCATGCTCACCAAAAGCATTCCTTCAACCAAAAATTGTTTGTGACTGAAATATTGTGTATGTAACTGACTGTCAGCAAACTGTATGCATGTTACATAGACCAATTCCAAGAACCCTAATGATTAAGGATTCATAAGGTCAAAGTTCAAGGTCACAACAATAAGGACTGTTTTATAAGCTTTCATTTATTTACTAGGAGCTAAGGAATAAAAAGCCTTTTTATAGTGCTATAGAGCAGTGATTTTCAACCTTTTTTGAGCCGCAGCACCCTTTTTATATTTACAAAATCCTGCGGCACACCACCAACCAAAATAATATTATAATGCTATTACCTCTGGTTTTGCGCAAAACCCAAATATCATTATTATTATTATTATTAATAGAAAATCAATACAGAAAACACCGCATTTCGAAAATCCTCAAGCATTTTGCGCTCTGATCTGAGCTGAGTTGATAAGTAGGGCTGTCACGATTAGGAATTTCTGGAGACGATTAATTGTCAGACAAATAATTGCAATTGACGAATATATTGTCTATTTTTTTTTTTCCCCTTCTTTATATTCTACTATTGTAGTATAATTACACAACTCTGGAAGAACGTTTGGCTTCTGTGAGTGGAGAAACTGGGAATGGTGCAACATTTTTATTTTTATCTTCATTTTACATACAGTCCCAACTTTTTCTGATTTGTGGTTGTTTCTGTTGCATTTCTGAAATTGTTTCTCCTCATCAGTCACGTTTTGTGCTTAAACACTGCATTAAGCTCAAGATTGAACAAATAAATACCTTTGGAAAATAACAGCTGTTAAAGTTCTCACCTGCTTTTTGTGATCTGTGCGTCTGAACATTGTTTTTTTTTTTTGTGGCTCAGTTCATTCATATATTCTCATTTTTTAAATATGTTTTTAAAGATATTTGACCATTTATTTCATCTCATGATCTCAGAAATTCAGCATACGATGCGCACATGGTGTGAACAGGATGGTAACGGCAGAATCACACCTTTAGAGAAAGTTCAGAGAGAAGTAAAGGCAGCTTCACGTTTCCGTTTTGTTAACGTTCACTCGGGTTAAAATCCTCTCTCTGCTCCGCGCTCGCTGCGCACTGAACGTGTCGCGCCTGCATTCAGGAATCTCCCTCACCCACCCCCTCCCTCGCAGTCTGCAGCCTGTTAACTCCGCGCGCGCGCACACACAGGCGCAGACACACACACCGACAGCTCCGCATTTTAGACGGCTTTTGAAGAAGACGGCACTGTTTTAATCGGCCGTCGGCCTCCTTGTTATTGTCCTGCCTTAAGACGAGAGCGAGGCTGCAGCACGTTTGACGTCAGATTCTGTCGTTTTATGCTTTGTGGATAAAATAAATAATTCACGGTAATCACGAATATGAAAAATAATCGTGAATATGAAAAATACCCACGGCACCCCTGACGATCGATCACGGCACCCTAGGGTGCCACGGCACCCCGGTTGAGAATCACTGGTATAGAGGACCATACGACCCCCAACTAATAACCAGGTAAATCACAATGCAGGGTCGCAGTGGAATCAAAGCAACTGAGCACTTGTCCATACATGTGATTGCAGCACATTAAAAACAGCAGCCTCTTCCACTTTGTGCTAGGCTCAATGCAGCCAACTCCATGCTCATAACAAGGAAACAATTACTCTGAAATATCAGGAATTGAGGACAGAGTATGTGTACTGATTGTGCTGCAATCATTCAGATAAGTGAGTGTGTGCTGTGAGTTCTCAGTGCCATCCTGAGCCGAGCACAGGTGGAACCAAAGTGACTAGGGGTCCACTGAGCGCCATGAGGGAAAAAACTACTTGCCCCAACTATTGCCAAGTGCTGTTTCTGATTGGTAAGACTCGTGCATATATCCATTTTTATTATTATCATTATTATTTTTGTTATTATTATTATTATTATTATTCATTAATATTATTACCATCATCATCTCATCAAAAAATGTGGATTTTGTTGCCTTTTTGAAAAAGAATTTGAAGTAATAAGCTAAGGTCTGCATTGTTTTAGTTTTGTTTGTTTTGTTTTTATGATGTATGTTGATAAAAGATTTTTTTATTTTTTATACTGCAGTGCATATTGCAATTTAATACAGAAATTAGGCATTTCATTTTAAAATACTTAAACATAGCACACCTTTGCATCCAGGCCAAAGGTCCTTGTTTTCATTGTTTATTAAGTTGTTTTTCATAGAATAGATAAGGAGATATTATTGTTCCCGTTTTTCCAGAGAAATGAATTGATTCTTGACTAAAAACCATGATTCCGTCCAAACCTTGGGTTTTGTGAACCGCTCCACCCCTTCTACTTCTTAATGTACATTTTTGTAAAATATTTTATTAAATAAGTTCAGATAAACAAATATTATGATCTGCATTAGTTGTTGTTTGTCTTCACTTCAGAGATCAGGCAGACACAAAGCAGAACGTCAACTTATAGACTCCATTATTAATGTTGTAAAATCATTGCAACTTTTCAGCCGCAGAGCTTTTAGGTTGCCTGTGAATCACAGGACACATGGAATATATTATAACAGGCATCTGTTTATTCTACAAACAATTCTGAAGAGAATCATACCAGATTGTTCCCTGCTTATCTGTTTGTTGGACATTTCCATGTGACTTGCAGTATAGTTTTTGGTCACTTTTCAATTTTTTTTTTTTGTGTACCTCCCACACATATACATTTTTAGACACCATTTCCTGCATGCATGTGACACAAGGTGTGAACTGACAAAGTAAAATAACTCTAATTAGTTTTCTAATTACTTCTAATTACAGGATGACTCACATTACACCAAAAGTCCTGTTATTTTATATCCAGAAAACTGAAAATGCAAAGGAAACACTAAAAAAAAAAACCATCTTGCCTAATTTTCCCATTCAGCATGGAAATGTCCTGTTGCTCTTTTGTTAGAACTAAACAAAAAGACTAACTGGATTCAGTCGCTTATTCTGGGAGATTTAAAATTGCTTCAAAATGCACAGTGCAGACACAGAGAATTATGCAATCAGACAGTGTTTTCCTCTTGCCAGTGCCATCAAATACATCTAAACTTGAATAAAACAGACTTACAAAGAGCAGAAAATTGTTCAATTGACACTCTCTTTTTCTATGTCCACTTTGGACGCGATTCTTCCTGTTGTTCTGTCCTGAAAATCATGTTCATGTCAACTGAACTGACACAATCCATGAATCTGCTCAAATCACATTTCCGATCGCAAAGCAATTCTCTTATTGGTCTGAAAGCATCCCATTGCTTCCCTGAGACAGTGGCCACATAAAGTCATTTTCAATGGAAAATGTGTTGCATTCTTATGCTTTCAGACATCTGTCTATACTCAACAGCTATTTGTTTCCTTCTGAATGCTAACCTTTTGATGTGCAAATCTGAAACTCATTTCTGTTGCTTCCAGTTGTCTGATGATGAAGAAGAAGGGTCTTTACTGTCATTGTACATGCATACAACAAAATTTGTCCTCTGCATTTAACCCTTCCTAGTTACAGTTAGACACAGTCCAACTACTAGGACCGATGTGCAGCCATAGTCCGGTGCCTGGGGACCAACTCCAGGTGTAGATAATGTCTGATAATAAAAAGAAAAGAAAAAAAATTGAGAAGTTTTTCCTTACCACTGTCGACAGTGGATTGCCAACAACAATGTAACTGTCTCAGAAAGAGGGTCAGGGCCTTTGGCAGGGCCCAAATAATTATAGCTAATCAGAGGGCATGGCACAGCTTAATACAATTTCTCTATTTAATCAGAAAACAGCCACAAAGGTGACGCCACAGTGGAAACAGTAGAGATTTGTGGGGGGATCTGACACATTTTATGACTGATGCACTTCATGATGCAACTCCAGTTGTACATGGAGAAACGTGCATCTCCAAGTGTTCCTAGGTGGTCTCACAGCCAAGTACCTATCAGGGCCAACTCTGCACAACCTTTAAGATCTGAGAGGATTAGGTGTGCACAGAGAAGGAAAGCTGCAGAAAATAGCCATGAAGTAACATCACTTTTTTATTCACATATGCCTAAAAATGTATCATTACCTACGTATCAATTTATGAAACTCGCAAAACTCATGAGGTATGAGAAGGACACTGCTAATTATACAGCTGGTGAGCTTAAGAGGCCATTACTGTATACACACATGTTGCATTTCATTTTGGAACAGAATACTTTTACCCATTTTTATATCAGGGAGTGTTCCTCTTTCATACACACTGGAGAACGGGACACATTATCAACCACATCAAACTAAATAATTGACAGACGTGTTGCAGGGTTACAGACTCAAATAGTTATCTTGGGGATCCTTAACTGGGAGAATAGACTGACGGTGGCAATCTCTCTCTAAATGATGTAGCTGTCCACCTGCTGAAGTCTGCAGCGCTGCTTAATTGCAGCAGTTAATTGGCTTGGCTCCAAGCTATTCATTTCATTGTTGAATCCCAGCACACACCATTGCAGCTGTCATTTTATTGGGTTACAGTTGAGTTTTAAACCAGATGTCTTCAACTGATGTACAGATGAAAAGGGTGTAGCTGAAGTGGAAAACAACACAACTACCATTACCGTGCCTTTAGGATTTTGGCATACTGTACTAGCAGTGGTGGCTTTGGTAGGTGTCAGGTTGAGGTTTTGGAAATAAAAGAAAAGGACAAACAAGGTCATTTCAATTGTGATTTTAACTGCATATTACTGCAGTAATAAAATAATTCCATGTCACAACCTTAGTTGTGACATGGAAGTAAGTAAGTTAACTTATGACATACAGTCAGCAAATTGATCTGTGTCACAATAATCCTTTTGAAATGTAGGTCCAGTATTTTTCTGAACTGGTGTTTGTCAAATACAGTCTATTTTTATTCATATCATTAATAGCAGTGATGTGGAATTCAGACTAGACTTTTAAAATGCGGCACTATTATCTTTATTCTAATGTGCTTTGTGTGTCTTTTTCCAGGGGGAGGCAAAGCAGTGTGGAGGACTTTTATCACCAAAAAAAAAAAACCCTGAATCCATGCACACCCCAGATGGCTGTTCATCTTACTGACAGCATCTTACAGATGATCACCAAGGACATGAGACCTCTTGCTATTGTTGAAGGTCAATGCTTTCATGAGATGATCAACACATTTCACGCAGGATAAACACTTCCCTTTATGTTGCTAAACCAGATTACCAGTGAAGACTGGGCTATTTTTTGTTGCATATTTAATCTTGTTACTTTTGTAACAAAGGTTTTGTTTTTCAAGAGCTATTTGAATAAAATCTTGAAATAATAAGAAAGCATGCTTTTGCTTTTTCTTTTGGGTGAACTTGTCATTAATTGAGTAATTAAAAATAATCGTTAGAATAATCAATAAATTAATCATTAGATTAATCAACTAATCCAGAAAAGAATCATTAGATTAATCCAAAAAAATCATTGGGTGCATCCCTAGATCTGATGCATAAAAGTTATCAAGGTTTGATTTATTTAAGCCCTAGATCTGATGCATAAAAATTTACCAAGGTTTGATTTATTTATTCATTCAGTATATGCCCTTTTCATTTGGAGTTGTCCAGCCTGACAGCATTTATTCACTCTGATTTATCGTGTTAAAGTGGAAGAGATTAACTTGTTTTTCTGTCTAACTAATCACTTACTGCATTTTACAAAGTACATGGCTAGACTTTTCTAAAACCTAAGAACACAAGTTGAACAGAAAGACAATCCCTAAAACGGAAGTCATGTTAATATCATCACATCATGGCAATTTGCATTATAGTAGATCACCACTGGTCAATAACACACTGACTAATGATAATGATGATATTATTATTATTATTATTACTACTACTACTACTACTACATAGGCAACATGGTGGCTTAGTGGTTAGCACTATTGCCTCACAGCAAGAAGGTCATGGGATCAATTCCCACCTGAGGCCTTTCTGGGTGGAGTTTGCATGTTCTCCCCATGTTTGTGTGGGTTCCCTCCATGTGATCTGGATGCCTCAGGCATCCAAGGACATTCAGATTAAGCAGGTTGGAGGCTTTAAATTGTGTGTAGGTGTGCAAGCAGGTGTGAATGTGTTTGTCTCTCTCTATGTGGCCCTGCAACAGACTACAACTGCAACAAGATATCTGGGGGAAAGACAAACTGAGACACCAGGTCAATCTTTGTCAGGCGATAGTGAGTGCCAATCGGCACCTCACATTTAACCCTATCTAGAAGCAAAAAGTGCCTGCGCCAACTTTCACGTCATATAATTGCTTAACAACTTGTGCAAGGAGTATGAAACTTGGTGACTTTTCCTAAAATTTAGTTGGCTATAATTTGGTACCAAAAGCTTTAAATCCATCATCTTTGCCATTTCCATAGCATGGTTTTCTGACAGGTATGTCTGACCCAAAATCACCGATCTAAGTTTCATCAATGTACTGTCCATATTTTCTACTTAACATATACTTATTCCATTATATTAGCATAGCTTTCTATAAGGCTATGCTATAATGACCGTTTTAGTAAATAAAATAGAATGATACATCATGCCCTGCAAATTTGGTAGCAATATATCATGTTGTTGTTAAGGACTTACAGTTTACTGTCATGTCATGAGACATTTAAGGCACTTTGCCGTATCTATGATGTCATTTGGATATTTTCTGTAGTTGCCATTTGGAGCAAAAATCATTGGATAAGGAACATAATCAGTAAAACTGAGATGCATAACCTAAATTTTAAGAAAAATATTTGTAGGAAAATACATTATGATATTTTGGGCAATACAATCAGATTATGATGTCATAATGACATCATATTACATTATAATTATACAAAATGATGCTGATGATTAAGTTTCACGTGTTGATCATATCCTGCAAATTTGGTGGACACACGCTATATCGTTCACCAGCTGGAGGGAAAGACACCCCCCCCCCCCCCCACCCCCAAGCCGGCCCCAGGAATCCCAAAAAAGCATGGTCTAGATAGGGTTAAATATAAGAGTGATTGGGACATGTTTGATTATGATATAATGTAAAATATATATTAAGTGGGTTTTTCAGTGTTAAATTTAAATGGCCACAAAATCTGTAATCTGGATCAGATCCGGATCAGACTTTGTCTGTCGATAAAGGATACCATTCCACATAATGCTGTCAAATATTAAAGAAATTATGAATTTTGGAAATTTTGGTAAAGGTAGGGATTTTTCCAATTGTCCAAGATTTTTTTCCTGACTTTGACCTTTGACCTTGCAAAGTGAATCAGTTCTTGCCTATCAGGATATGAATTATCAGTAAAAATTTCATAACAATATATGAAAAAAAATGTGGGCTCCAGGCTGTTCACAAACAATCAGGAGCAAAAACAATTTCCTCCAACTTTGTTGGTGGAGGCAAAAAAATCCAGCCCAATAAGCAGAATCAATAATGACATCAATAGACAAAATCACATCAATTTGTATTCCTATTATTGCTCAATACAGTTTTAGTTATTATGCCAATGATTTGCTTCCATATGCAGACAGATTCATCATCCCTATCATCAGCTCTCCATACTGGCCATTTGTTCTTCACAAATTTTGAGTGAAGATTTCACTCATGCAGACATTCAGAGAAGAAGAAGGGAAAAAAAAATACTCCTGCTCAGTTGAGTAAATCTAGTTTGACAGCCAAACAGGTCATCAAAAACTAGGAAAACTAATAATGACCTAAATCAATGGAGCCATGACCAGATAACAACATATACGAGGTCTATTAGAAAAGTATCCGACCTTATTATTTTTTTCAAAAACTATATGGATTTGAATCACGTGTGATTACATCAGACATGCTTGAACCCTCATGGGCACGCGAGAGTTTTTTCACGCCTGTCGGTTACGTCATTCGCCTGTGGGCAGTCTTTGAGTGAGGAGTGGCCCACCCTCTAGTCGATTTTTTCATTGTTTAGGAATGGCTCAGAGACTGCTGCTTTGTTTGATCAAAATTTTTTCAAAACTGTAAGGCACAACTGAGTGGACACCATTCGATAAATTCAGCTGGTTTTCAGTAAAAATTTTTACGGCTGATGAGAGATTTTGGTCTGGTAGTGTCGCCGTAAGGACGGCCCACGGCGCCTGATGGCGATCTGCGCTTCGAGGCGGCAGCGTCTTGCCGTTTCAAGTTGAAAACTTACACATTTCAGGCTCTGTTGACCCAGTAAGTCGTCAGAGAACAGAGAACTTTCAGAAGAAGTCGGCATGAGGAGTTTATTCGGACATTCCATTGTTAACGGACATTTTGTAATGAAAGAACGTGCGGGCAAAGTCGCATGTCGGGCCGGACCCGACCGCGGGGGGTCGTGACAGGAAAAACACCTCCGTTGGAAAACTTAACGGGCAAGTTGGAACATGCCCAAGCTGTTAAACAATTTCTCAGTTACTCACTTGTTGAAAGCCATCAAAAGCCGCCTGAATTTTACAAATGGTTTTCAACACGGAGGTGTTTTTCCTGTCGCGGTGCACACAGATTTGCCGAGTCATCACGGAAACGACTCGGCGAATTTGCGCGCACGTCTTTCATTAAAAAATGTCCTTAAACAGTGGAATGTCCGCATAAAGTCCTCATGCCAGCCTCTTCTAAATCTTCTCTGTTCTCTCACGACGTCCTGGGTGAATTAAGCCTTAAATTAGGATGTTTTCAGGTCGAAACAGGCCGACAACGGCGCCTGGAAGCGCTGCGCGACGTCCCGCTCCATGGGAAGTCCTTACACCGACAGAAACACCCCATAATCTCTCATCAGCCGTTAAATTTTTTACTGAAAACCAGCTTAATTTCTCGAATAGTGTCCACTCAGATATTCCTCACAGGTCTAGAAAAAATTTTGATAAAGCAACGCGCGCTGTCTCGAGCAGCGTGTGAAACAAAGGAATTCAGCCAAGAGGGCGGGACCACATCTCACTCAAGGCCTGCCCACAGGGAAATGACTTCACCGACGCGTGAAAAAACTCACGCATGCGCACGAGGGTTCAAGCATGATGGGTGTAATCGCACGTCATTCAAATCCATACAGTTTTTGAAAAAATAAAAAGGTCGGTTTATTATCTAATAGACCTCGTATCACAGTTTTTGTGAAGAAGCATGTTACTCTGTCAGGAAGTTTGTATTATTTCATCCATTGCAGCACATATATCTATTTCCGTGGAGAGGTTCAAACTGAGCAAAAAAAAAAAAGACTGGTTCAATTTTCTGTGCTCCACTGTGGATATTAAGTATCTCTCAAATCAACATAGGACAAATACGCGAGATGTCTAGTCAGGGCAATTTGAACAAATTTCACAGGAGTGATACATGACAAAGGTTCCTTTTTGAATACTATCTCCGTCTTACCACAAAATAAATGTTCCAACCAGAAAATCAATTGTTCACAAATTGCTTAAGGGAGTCATAATTTGTTGGCCTGGCACATTGTTGTTAATTTCTTTGCAAGAAAATCCAGGTCAAAGACTGCACACGGAGGGGAGGAAACACTGTTGCGCTCCAACAGTTAATTTATTCCCGCAATTAGGCAGTGACTCAAAACACATGGGTCAGCTGTTAGCTGCAACACTGGTCCCTGTTCCATTCATCAGAGATGTGGTACCGGTGCCTACACTTCACTTAGCAATGACAAACAAAGACTTTTCCTTCCACAGACATCTGTTAGAAATTTGTGGACACCCAGGGGAGGCTTTGGTCATTTTGCCTGTGAAATACTGTTCTTTTAACAACAAAAGCAAGTAAGTCACATATGTGAAAAAGTAAAGTGAAAGGACTAATCTGGAAAAAGCGGCACTCAGACACTGCAACTCCTGCACCTCACGTTGGAAACAAATTTATGAAGACTCATTCTTTGTGATTCAGTGATATCAAAATCTATGGCCAGTGATGTGAGTGACCTTTGAAAAGAAAAGGGAAAAAAAAAAACAAAAAAAAACGAACATTTTTTCATGATTTCGGGGATGAGCACCCAGTGGGGGGGTCTGAAAAGTTTAAAGATTACAAGCAATTTTGTGCAATCTGGTGCAACTAATAAGCTCGATGCCATTTCTCATCGACAGCCATTTCTCAGTCCCATTTTAGCAGAAAAACAAAACAAAACAACACAAAACATATTTTCCCATTTTGGCAAGATGACAGAACTATAACACATAGAGACTGCATGGAGACAACTGGAAGTAAATTCATCCCAAAGATATATTTTGATTTGTGAGAAATAACTTGAATCACTTCAAGTGACAACAAATTCAGTCAAATAACATTATATAATAAGATCAAAGACTTTATCGGGAGTGTTAGCTTTCCGTATGAATGATAATTAAAAAAAAACATTGGGTCAAACATTTCCAAAAGATTCTACAAATATGAACATCATGAAATTCAACTACAGAGGAAATCCAACGCAGGCCAGGAAAACAAAAATAACCCGGAAACATTTGCCTTGTAAGTAAAAAACATTTCTGGGAATTCCAGGGTTGGATCCAGAGTGAAAATCTGACAGATGCATTTTTGTCCAATGATAAAATAAAAATTGTACGCGTCTTGTTATTCAATAATCTTCATTCTTTTATTTGTGTGCAACATACACTGTCACACTTCTTATTTGTATAAATATGACGTCCTAAAAAAACAACACTATAACAAAAATTGACAGTAAACAGGATCAAATTTATTGCCAAAATCTTTCAATTATACCTGAATCTCTATATGATTTTTTTTTCCAATTGATAAAATCAATAAAAATATGACTGCATATATTCTTAATAATAATACTTGTATATTGAGATACAGACAGTTCACAGAAGACATTTTCCATTGATACCAATCAAAATTAGAAACAGTCCAGCAGGTAACAATATTCATCATGTCCATGACTAAATATACTAAAACAAATACATCACAATTGTACACATATCACAATTGTGACATGTGTACAACTGTGATGTATTTGTTTTAGTATATTTAGATTTTGTTGTGATTTGGCACTTTATAAGCCGATTAAATTAAAATTGAATTGAAATTGAACATTTTATTGAGTCTTAAAGTAAATAAATATGAAACTGGTCATGGATCCTTAAACTTTGGACATAATTAACTCTACATGGTGGATCCCTGATCTCTGGACAAAAATAGGAATAAACAAAATCTGTAGTTTTTGTCAAAAGCATTTCCTTTCAGACATTATTGGCATGAATGTCTTTCCATATATCTGAGCTGAGCTCTTGCAGCTGACTGTGCTGCACTTCAGGATGTAATTTAGAAATACAGCACATTTCATTTTGGGAGGAAAAAAAACGTTTTAGTCGATTGTAGTTTCTTGTCTGTATTACAACGTTTGTAAGAGGTGTCATTTTATTTAAAGCGGCAATTCATTTTGAAGTTATTAATTCCGACCGGACTCTGTCTCAGCAGAGAGCCGTGCAGCGTTTGGAGCTGTGACAACGGAACGGAGGATAATTCTTGTTTCTTGACTGCAACAAGACAAGAGTCCCAGTTAGTGACTTTAATCCACGCAAAAGTGACTCACGGTATTTTAATGGCTTTGAGAGGGGTTAAGAAGTGGACTTGCCATTCCTGAAGAGCAGCGAATCAAAGAACCAACGAGCTAGTGGATCGAAGCCTTGTTTCAATGGTTCATGGCTTCAAAGTGGAGTCACGCTGCAGAAACGGTTGATTACAGAGCCGCTGTAGACCAAGCCCTGAATATCCGACTTTATTTGTACGTCCATATGACTCTGAAACTTGGAAAAATCCGTATCATTTACGGACTATAGGTTGACATGAAAACCACCGAAAAGCTGTGTTCACCGCGGGGACACGTTCGGCACTATTCGGGATTATTCAAGTTTTTTTTTTTTAACGATGACGAACAATGCGTAAAAAAATTTGACCGGTGCAACTGCATCGGTCCAAACCGGTCTGGATCCGGGCCTGAATTCCCAGAAAACTCCCATCACTGTATGACTCCGTGTCGCTTTGTCATTTGGTCAACAGCTTTGAGTTTGTTTTTAAGGTAATTTAAAGTCAAAGGTGATACAACTTCATACTAGTGTTTTATAGTAACCCATATTTAACCAGTTCCTCTAAATAGCCAAAATATCGCTTTACCTTTCCCTGTCACTTTCAATTTGCCCTTGGCTGACCCCAATTCATTTCAACAAGTTTAGCCCAAATCAGATCAAAACTCAATTATTTTGTTCACACCTGGATGTCTTGGAAAGATATTTCTCCAAGTGACAGCACTTGTCCTGTCTATGGCGTCAAATCAGTGCCAAAACCACACTCGTGTAAAAAATGTGTTCACGCATAGATATTTACTGCACACGTGCAAAGGTGCTGCACGCAAGAACCAGCGCTGCCCCAGCCCGCTCGAACTTGATTTCTGCTCGCACGCAGAGAATTCCTGCTCTCTCGTTTGAAACTTATGCCACTATGGCGGAGGGAACCAGGTCGGCACTGGCTCTGCTGTGATTGGTCGTCTCTGGAGAGTGAAGTTTGATTGACAGCTCTCCTCTCCGATGCGGAAGTCAGTCAGAGACAACAGCATTAAGTGATTATTGCCTCATTTCTGCTTAAAACTTCACTCCAGTCATCATCTATCTCAGCGACAGATCTCTGAAGCTTCTGTCCAACAATTATTTCCACATAAATTCAGCATTATTTCATAACAAATTACAGAAAGTCCTAAAAATCAACTCCTGACACCGGTCCGTCTGAATCTGACTTTGTACACTCAAACTGATCAAAGGGAATAATATGATTATTAATCATCAGATGAAAAATTAAAACCTCTTAAATCACGTGCAACCCATGACGCCAACACCTCCCTGAAGGAGACAGCTGTGTCTCCTTTTTCTTAAAAAAATTATTTATTTATTTATGAACCAAATCCAAACAAAACAGGTTCTGTACAAAATCCTGAAATAGCTGCATACATGAAAATACAAATACAAGTAAGGGGCTTACTGAATATTATTTATAAATAATAAAAGAAAAGAAAATATAGGGCAACCAAACATTTACAAATCAAATTTGTCTATAAAAGAAACTAGCTTTAAAACATTATTGGATTCAATCAATGATAGAGATTTATAATTAAGTTTAAACGCATTTCTCCAGTGAGTAATGTTTGGTTTTGTCCTGAAAAAAAAAAAAAAAATACATTTGTGTATGTAATGTTTGCTTAGTAAAACTATATTAGAGATCTGTCGCTGAGATAGATGATGATTGGAGTAATATTTTAAGCAGAAACGAGGCGCAAAATCGCTTAAAGTTCTTGTCTCCGACTGACCTCCACGTCAGAGAGGAGGGCTGTCAATCTAACCTCGCTCGCCACAGATGAGCAATCACAGCAGAGCCAGTGCTGACCTGGTTCCCTCCGCCATAGTGCCATAGATTTCAAGTGAGAGAGCAGGAAGTTTCTGCACGCAGCATCTTTACGTGTGCGTGTAGAGATAATCTGCCCGCACGTAGTGATAATTTGTGTGCGCAACGTGATAACTTGCGAGCGCGGAGTGAATATCTATGCATGAACGCATTTTTTTATGCAAGTGTGGTTGTGGCGCTGATCTGACACCATATCTGTTCATGAATTTAGTAGTACTAACCAGAATTAGCAATAAATAGCATCAAAACCTATAACATCCATGGGTCGGAATCACTGCAGACTAGGTACAATGTGTCTGGGTGTGAGGAAAAAATAAATAAATTTGAAGAAGAAAAACAAAAATCCTGAATTTAGATCAAGTCTGGGAGCATGTGCTTGTGCCACACACATGACTGCATCCACCTCACGACTGAAAAATTTTGTGTCATCTCCATTTCTCCAAAGTAGCCATCTATCCACAGCCAGCTTATAAGTAGGGATCTCCTTGCTTTCTTCAGGTGATGGGGTCCTCAACACTGAAGCACCTGCACTCTGGATCATGTCCATAGAAACGCAGCAATGGACATACTTTAGCTGAAGGTTCATCCCAATGGCAATGTTATTTCCCCATCAAAGTCTCCCTAAATAACACAAAGTTATTCCAGCTACACTCAAGAATTCTCTAAAGCGATCTAGTAGCAAATACACCCAGTAATTGCCTTTGATCACATGTGATCATCCAAGTCTCAGAACCACATAGTAAAGGTGCCCTGACACTTGCACGACTTTCATTCATGCACTTGCAAGCACTCCGCCATGCATGAGAGTAAATTCGTAAACTCATTGCAAACCAGTGTAAACTCTGCGCGGCTTTGTGCAAGTGCGCAAAGAAAATTTTGAAATGTTCAAAATCTCCATGAAGAAAATCTTACATGAACTTCACATGAACATTCCCCAACAATTAAAAAACACTCCTTGTGAGTGCGCGTGATTGTGTCAGCGCACTGCACCACAGCTCGTCTGAACGATGATAAGGAGATGTTGAATCCATCATAGACATACTTTTACAGATACTCATAAGAAGGAATGAACATGCAACTTTTTACCAAGATATTACATTATAAACATTACAAATAATTACCTTTTAGACTGTTCCAAGTGTGTTCTTCACATCATTCAGCACACGAGTCAAGAGAAGAAAAAAAAGCGGTACATGAAACGGTCCTCTGTGATTCGAAGCAATTAGAGGTGTTTTCTGAGAGAAAATGATCAATCCGCTACAAAATAATTATTTTATATACGTAGCGTCCAGCACACAAAGTGCAGCGTTCAGCCGAACAAAGCACAGCATCTAGCTGGAAACACAGCGGGTGGAATCGTCACAACAAAGTGCATGCAAGTATGCGGATCAAAGTCGTGCAAGTGTCAGGACAACAGGATACTAAAGACTTGGCATTTCATTTTCCAGCATGTCACCCTTCTCAACACCTGTGTCCAGCGACCTCATGAATCTATAAGCTTTTCCTGGGCATCGCTTGATCTCAAAGGGAAAGAACCAGACGCATGAATGTGAATGCTAAGCTAAGTAAATATCTCCACAACTTCAACATTGTCAGGACATACAGGTACAGTAGACTCCTGTTGAGAAAGTCACTGAAGGCCTTGATCCAGAATAATTCCAAATCTGATTACTGACTCAGCTTCTCAAGTGCTGCAATCAGAGCATTCATCAATTCCACAAATCACTCAGTAAATCTCGTTTAGAAAAAGGCACAATAAATTATGAACTGACAGCACCAGGCAAGCTTTAAATGGATTGTTCATTAGATTATACAAGAAGTGGTGATTGGAATTCAGATCAGAAGGCCAAAAACTGGAATAAAGAAACACACTCAGCATTCATTACCCTGTTTAATAAGAACTCGGAAAATAAAACTGCTATGGAACATCAGCATTATACATTATTAAAACTAAACTGTAAGATCGCGTTTCATAATGCAATTAAAGATCAAAAATAAAGGAGTCACCTTTCATACGAAGGTAAATTAATCTTTAAATCAGTGCAGATGAAGTATGAAAGGAAGCGATGGAAACAGGGCAGGATTATGAAGGATTATGGCACTGCTATCTGAGAAGTTGCTACAAACAGGGTAGGTTTGGGGGGTTGAGTGCTACAATGTGGGGGCCTGCATGTCACAGACAGTCAGTCGCTGGGTGACAAAATGGATGTGGCTGTCGTTTGCGTTCTGTGCTGTGTGAGACCTTCTGTGTTTAACTGCTACAACATGGTTTCTGGGTGTGGCTTTAGTTCTGCACCTTGTTGGATGCACAATTGGAATATTTTCTGCTCACGCTACAGTTCTTCCATTGTCAGTGGTGAACCTATCTTACACTCCCCCACCCCCACCCCACCACATTCACGATTGTGTTTGCTCTTATTAATACTGTGCTTTTTACTGTGGCTGACATAGTGGAGTTTAAAAATATACAGGTTATCTGTAAGGGTTTATGCTCGTCTCTTGGCGGTTGAGCAGGGCTGAGTGTTGCCTAGGAGCTCGTGGTGGGTTTTGGACCTCTGGGTATTTCAGTTGGTACTTAACTCCTCATGTGTGCAGCTCCTGGGCTGACTCCGCCCTACATGTCCTGCTATTTTAATGCGCTACAATAGTATAGTTCACTCAGCCAGCTGTACAGCTGTGAGGGCTGCCCTGGGTGCCCCGTGGGCAAAGCTCTTAGTGCTTGTAGACCTTCTATAGTGCAGATATTCCTTTGCAGTTGTGGGGTCTTGCTTTCCAGGTGTGCCTTCAACTTTGGGGTGATTGAACAGCTATCGGGCTCCTGCTAGGGCACAAAAAATTCTGTCCTCTCAAAGGTCCTCACCAAAAATGTCAGCTTATCTCTAAATTAATGGATATTTGGTAATATTATGTTGTTATTTATCAATGGCCGATTAAAAAGAAAATTCTGCCCTGACTAGAATTCTATACTATTAAAGGGAGAAAAGTCTTCTCTCAATGTTGAAGGTATTGCATAAATAATGTTGCCATGATGAGTACGACACCAGTCTACCACCCACTGCTAGCACCATATCTGTTGTCAACTGTTCCAATTGTTTTCTTCTGGTCTTTGATCCTACACAGCCAGTATTGTTTGCATGTTTGTTTTTACTTGTTTGTGAGTGTAACATCTCTTCCCTTTGGCAGGTATGACTGTTTGTCTGGTTTCCAAAAGAGGTATGGTGTTGGCAATGCCTGTGCACACACCCACACACTTCAAACTGTCGGTTGACATGATGGAGTATATCTGTGTGATTCATGCCAGTGATATAAACAGGCATAAAAAAAGTTCCTACAATTATGATAGCCAATAAAACCATACCAATAAAAAATTATATTAGCATTGACTTACTATTTGCCTTTATTAAACTGACCAAAGAAGCAGATGGAGACTCAGGTGTTATTTCACCTTCACAGAAATGAACTCTGGGAAATGCATTAAGTCAAGTAAAAAAAGTCAGCGTAATCCCAAACCGAACAAGTCAACAACACCTTTGTGTTGTCAGGCCTGTTCACTAATACCCAGTTCTAAAGATGACCAAGTGGAGAAGCATTCAGCAGTGACCTTGCGTCTCAAGGACACATCATTTGAAATGCATTGGGTGCCACAGCAATGTGATAAATCCTTTTCCCACAGAATTAACCTTACCTAGTCTTTCATGTCACAAACTGATCGGGGAGAATGTGTGGAGACAGGTCCCAAGTCCCGAGATACAAAACAGTGGACACTTTGCACTCCATCTTTTTGTATGCATAAAAGTTCATAACACAAAAGGCAACCATGAAAAACTGTTTGAAAGACCACTGTCAGTTAGAAAAATGTTTAAAAAAAATCTAATTGTAAGAGATTTATTTGAGAAGTCTTCTTGTTTTTGGAAAGGTGAAGGATGGAAATGTCTCTGTGACCTCTATTAGACGCAAAGATTTATCTGTATTCCAAGAGGAACTCGGCCATGAGGCAATCCAATCAGTGAGCAAGAGAACTCCTGTCAATGTGTTTCCACAAAGTAAATGTGAGTGCATTGTGGAGGAGAGAAAACTGAAGCCACAGATGGCTAAAAGCATACATGATTAAAATGCAGTTCAGTTAGGAGGGTAAGATGGATGACTTACCTAAATGGAACAGGCAGCTGTACAGGTAAATCGACAGCTTAAACTGGTTTACATTAGTAGGTTTTAATTGTTTAGACGCATAATCAGTTAAAAAAAAAGAGTCAGATTCCATTACTGTTGGGGTTAAAGCAAAATTAGCAAAATATGAACAAATGCTATTGTTACTGAAAGGCTTTCATTCACTTTAATTATGGAACTATCTTTCACTGCATTGTAGCATCACACTTTGATTTGGTGTTGGGTTATTTCTTTGAACACCCTCAGAAATATATTGGGGAAAAAAATTGGCACTGCCTCCAAAAAGGCACAACTTCAAAAAAGGGGGATTTTGTGATCATTAACGGAAGCTCTAATTACTATGGAGCTAACAATAAAAAGACGAGCTCTAGCTTGTGTGGTGTTCATCATTTATGAAGCTGGAATTCAGCCCTCAAAGCATTTTACTGTCTTATTTCTTCTGCTTCACAAAAACTATCTGACGAACTAGTCACAGAAGAGTCACATCCTTTATTTATTGAACAGATTCAATGAAATCGCAAAAAAAGCAGAATTTACCAAGCCATAACAGTCAACGGCAAAATCCTGCAGGGGCATGGACCACTAGGCAGCCCTTTCAACAAAAAGAAACCAAAACAGTGTATGGTGGGGCCACCATAAAACCCACAAGATTATTGTGTTGTACAAGAGAAATGGGCAAAATTTGAGAAAATATCAGATTTTCCAGAGAATAAGTTGCACCTGTCCAAAAATACCTCTTTAAAAGAGAAGGTGGAAAAAAACATATATACAGTAGTGTTCAGAATAGTAGTAGTGCTATGTGACTAAAAAGATTAAACCAGGTTTCGAGTATATTTCTTATTGTTACATGGTAAACAAGGTACCAGTAGGTTCAGCAGATTCTCACAAATCCAACAAGACCAAGCATTCATGATATGCACACTCTTAAGGCTATGAAATTGGGCTATTAGTAAAAAAGAAAAAAAAAAAAAGAAAAAAAGGGGGTGTTCACAATAATAGTAGCATCTTCTGTTGACGCTACAAACTCAAAACTATTATGTTCAAACTGCTTTTTTAGCAATCCTATGAATCAATAAACTAGCATTTAGTTGTATAACCACAGTTTTTCATGATTTCTTCACATCTGCGAGGCATGGAGTCAACCAACTTGTGGCACCTTTCAGCTGTTATTCCACTCCAAGATTCTTTAACAACATTCCACAATTCATTAACATTTCTTGGTTTTGCTTCAGAAACAGCTTTTTGATGTCACCCCACAAGTTCTCAATTGGATTTAGGTCCGGGGATTGGGCAGGCCACTCCAAAACATTAATTTTGTTGGTTTGGAATCAAGATTTTGCTCATTTACTAGTGTGCTTGGGGTCATTGTCTTGTTGAAACACCCATTTCAAGGGCATGTCCTCTTCAGCATAAGGCAACATGACCTCTTCAAGTATTCTGACATATCCAAACTGATCTATGATACCTGGTATGCGATATATAGGTCCAAAACCATAGTAGGAGAAACATGCCCATATCATGATGCTTGCACCACCATGCTTCACTGTCTTCACTGTGAACTGTGGCTTGAATTCAGAGTTTGGGGGGTCGTCTCACAAACTGTCTGCAGCCCTTGGACCCAAAAAGAACAATTTTACTCTCATCAGTCCACAAAATATTTCTCCATTTCTCTTTAGGCCAGTTGATGGGTTCTTTGGCAAATTGTAACCTCTTCTACACATGTCTTTTATTTAACAGAGGGACTTTGTGGGGGATTCTTGCAAATAAATTAGCTTCACACAGGTGTCTTCTAACTGTCACAGCACTTACAGGTAACTCCAGACTGTCTTTAATCATCCTGGAGCTGATCAATGGGTGAGCCTTTGCCATTCTGGTTATTCTTCTATTCATTTTGATGGTTGTTTTCCATTTTCTTCCATGCATCTCTGTTTTTTTTGTCCATTTTAAAGCATTGGAGATCATTGTACATGAACAGCCTATAATTTTTTTGCACCTGCATATAGGTTTTCCCCTCTCCAAACAACTTTTTAATCAAACTATGCTGTTCTTCTGAACAATGTCTTGAACGTCCCATTTCCCTCAGGCTTTCAAAGAGAAAAGCATGTTCAACAGGTGCTGGCTTCATCCTTAAATAGGGGACACCTGTTTGTTCCACAAAATTGATGAACTCACTGACTGAATGCCACACTACTATTATTGTGAACACCTCCTTTTCTACTTTTTTTTTTTTACTAATAGCCCAATTTCATAGCCTTAAGACTGTGCATATCATGAATGGTCTTGTTGGATTTGTGAGAATCTACTGAATCTACTGGGACCTTGTTTCCCATGTAACAATAAGAAATATACTCAAAACCTGGATTAATCTTTTTAGTCACATAGCACTACTATTATTCTGAACACTACTGTAAGTGGCACCAGCGTATAAGTCGCATTTATCACTTCTTGCAAGAAGAAGCTGAATGAATTTTATCACTGCAACATTTATTAATAAGGCACACAGTGTTAAGGAACAACTAATGAGCTAATTAATGTCACTATACCAGACACAAAATGTGAGAAAACTGCTTCTTTAAGTAACTGAACAAGCAATCTTATGTGAGGTGAACATACAATGCAATGAAACATTGTCAAGTCTTCAGTGTAGATCTGTACTGGATCTGCTGTGGCAACAGTGTTCAAAAGGGGGTGGGAGGCTGGGCGGTGTTAAAATTATTTGCTGAAATCATGGGTTGCAAAGAAATCATGCACCCTCTTGGCCCTTTCTGGATTGTCTTTGGACACAACTGTATTACACGCAGAATTAGCCATCTGCTGGCAGCTGTAGTTAGGTCTGTGCTATGAACGAGGGCAATGGTGTTACATGGACTCGACGGTTCACAACACAGTCTTGTATCCCACAACTAGATAATCTGACAAAATCCTCTATACTGTACTGTGACATTCTGACAATGGCATCAACAGCAACAATGACCTTACATGTAGCAAACAAACGTTTCCTGCTGGAAGATGGAAGTGCTTGTTCAACCTTAATAATACAAGAGAAGTGGATGCTTCATGGCTAACATGAAGCATAAATAATGATATGGTTTAACCTTGTCTTCAGTTTTTCATGAGATCTGATCCTCAATAAAGCAGAATGCTAAAACACAATGCAGGCCTGTCAAGGTCCCTGGACTAATGTAATAGATGTTGTCTGATAAGAAGATATATATATATATATATATATATATATATATATATATATATATATATATATATATATATATTCCCAAACTGTTAGGCCTGTAACAAAGTTCTGCAGTTAGTTGAAACAGTCAGAACAAATCCACTCACGTTTGTAAGAAGGAGAGAGACAGAGAGAGAGAGAGAGAGACATCACTCAAGTAGAGCCAGACCACAGACAGGAGAGGTGGAAATTCAAGAGCAATGCAAATAGTTCAGGATTAACCTTTGTGAGCAACCCTGCTTTTAAAAAACAGATCAGACAAAATCCATTGGCCCTCTGGTCAGTGTTTCCTTGTCTGTTAGCAAGTCTGGTTTATACACACTCTTCACAGACATGTGTGCCCCCCCCCTTTATGGAGCAGGGAATGAAAATGTTGACTCTAAAGCCTTGGTTGATACATGGTGCAGATAAAAAAAAATCGGACTCATTTCCATGAAGCCGCACTGTGGCCTGCTCTCCTGTTGACTTTCCTCTGCTTCTACACCCAAAGAGAGGGAGCATTCATTCTTCAATTTGGTTTAATCAAATTTGAACTTGAGTTAACAGCCATGTGTCAATCTCTTCCAGCACTCCGGCTGCAGATATGTAATCTCCAGTGGTGTCTCTTGGGTATTTTTAATGCTGGCATAAATACAAGGATTGTCTCTTGGAAATATAAGATATGTCGCTGCTGGTGAGACAGCAGGTATTTGTTACAGCCACCCAGTCTAGACAGGGGGTGCGCTGCCATTGAGAAAACTGATCTATTTATTTATATATTATAACATTTCTTGTTGAAATTTTAGAGAATGAACAAAAAGGAAATAAATAATTGGTGCTAAGCTTAAAAAACCTGAACTAAAACGTATCTACGTGGAATGAGCAGACAAAATTCCTCTGCCTAGGGTTGGCCTATATCGACAAAAAGACATATCATAGTCGTTTGAACTGTCCTGGTGATATTAGGATTGTATGTGTGTTATTTAATTTCACTAGAAAATAAATACGGATTTTCTTCAAATAGACAGATGGAATTTCAGTGACTGTTTGTCAGAAAGGGCAGCATGATAAAGTTAGTGTTTAACACTGCTGCCTCACAGCTAGAAGGTCCAAGGTTCACTCCTGACTGGGGGCCTCATATACAAAGGCTGCTTACGCACAAAAACGCAGTGTACATCCTTTTCCATGCAATCTGACGTGAGCATGTATTCAGGGAACGCAAGGATTTACTTGCAGATGACAATAATTGGCTCATAAGCCGATTTCGATTATCAAGGTCAGTGTTACTGGAGTTGTGTGCAGAACTGTGGCCCGCCAAGAGCACAATATGGCAAGGAGCCAGGGGTAGTCTGTGCCAACACAGGTGCTGACCATGCTGGGCATCCTGGCAAAAGGGGCATTCCAGCGAGAGCTGGCCGATCTGTCAGGAGTGTGCCAGTCAACCTTGAGCCAAAACATGCAATCTGTGTGGGACGTAATCATCCAAATGTCATCCAGGTACAGCACATTGAAATATTAAAGTGCAATTTGTGGCGAGAGGCGGTTTCCCTAATGTAATTCGAGCTATTAACTACACACATATTCAGAATCAGAATCAGAAGAGGTTTATTGCCATTGACAATGAACAGGATTCATAGACTAGGAATTAGCTTTGATATAATGGTGCAACATTAAGGAGAGAGCAATATAAAATGCTAAGATAAAATATAAATATGTGCCAAAATAAGATAAAATATAAGATAAAATATGAAATATGAAATATGAAAGGCTGTGTGCAACAGAAAAACAGAAAAACAGTGCAGTGGGAGGAGTGCAATTAAAAACCAAAGTACACTGTCTAAAGTGACCCGTGATAAAATGATAAAGTGACAGAGTTAAGGTTAAGGTGACTGAGTTATGAGGTGTTCATGAATCTAACGGCAGAGGGGAAGAAACTGTTCTTATGGCGCGAGCTTCTGGTCTGGATGGACCGTAGCCTCCTGCCCGAGGGGAGAGGTTTGAATAGACTGTGTGCAGGGTGAGAAGGGTCGGCTGTGATCCGACCTGCTCGGCCCAGAGTCCTGGAGATGTGCAGGTCGTGGAGAGATGGAAGGTTACAGCCGATCACCTTCTCAGCAGAGGCCACAATGCGCTGCAGTCTGTGTCTGTCTCTGGCTGTGGCCCCAGCGTACCACACCGTGATGGAGGAGCAGAGGATGGACTCGATGATGGCGGTGTAGAACTGCACCATCAGCTGGACAGGCAGCTTGGCCTTCTTCAGCTGCCACAGGAAGTACATCCTCTGCTGGGCCTTCTTGATGAGGGAGCTGATGGTTGACTCCCACTTGAGGTCCTGGGTGATGGTGGTGCTGAGGAAGCGGTGACAGTCCACAGTGGTGATGGGGCTGTTGGAGAGGGCGAGGGAGGGCGGGGGGGCTGTGGCTTTCCTGAAGTCCATGATCATCTCCACTGTTTTCTGGGCGCTGAGCTCCAAGTTGTTGCTGCTGCACCAGGTCACCAGCCGGTCCACCTCCCTCTTGTAGGCAGACTCATCCCCATCTGAAATGAGTCCGATGAGAGTGGTGTCGTCCGCAAACTTGATGAGCTTTATGGAGTCGTGGCTGGAGGTGCAGCAGTTAGTGAACAGGGAGAAGAGCAGAGGGGAAAGGACACAGCCCTGTGGACAGCCTGTGCTGAGAGCTCGAGTGTTCGAGACATTCTTTTCCAGCCTCACACGCTGACTCCGGTCCGTCAGGAAGTCTGTGATCCACCTGCAGGTGGAGTCGGGCACGTGGAGCAGAGAAAGCTTGTCCTGGAGCAAAGCTGGAATGATGGTGTTGAATGCAGAGCTGAAGTCCACAAACAGGATCCTAGCGTAGGTTCCTGGGGAGTCCAGGTGCTGCAGGATGGAGTGCAGGGCCAGGTTTATGGCGTCATCTACAGACCTGTTGGCTCTGTAGGCAAACTGCAGGGGGTCCAGGAGGGGGTCGGTGATGGACTTCAGGTGGGATAAAACCAGGCGTTCGAAGGTCTTCATGACTACAGACATGAGAGCCACAGGCCTGTAGTCATTAAGTCCAGTGACACGTGGTTTCTTGGGGACTGGAACTATGATGGAGGTTGGAGGATGACATATTGCTATAAAGGCGCCATCACATGATGAATGATTTTGTTAACTCATTGAGTGCCATTGACGCTTAAACGTGTCTTTTCAGATAGTAACGCTCAGCACCAAAGACGCGTTATCGCGCCAATTACATTTTTTTATGGGGGGGGGGAATCAGCTGATCTAGTTTGTGTAAAAAAATTAGAGTTGTAATCACAAGGGAACCCATTCTGCAGGTGGTAGCAGTGTGAGTGTGGACCGGAGCGCAGCTCGCTCTCCACCGTTGTGAGGACGTCTTACGGTTGTACCACTCCTAATCTGACTGGTTTCCACCTGGCTGTCTGTCAAACTGTGATGCCAAGAGAAGAGACAGATGGAGTCCCTCCCCTGACATTTTTTTTTTTTTTTTGGTGCATTATACAATAGGATCACTTTTCATAATGTTTGAGATGTCACTGAAGCAGAAACAATTATAATCAAACACATTTTCTCCTTGAAATGTTGCTTGTCACAAAAAGCCAATTTTCTCAGTTTTTTGTCAGAAATTAGCATTTTTAGTGATACCCACCCATGTTCTGCAGACAATTACTAAAGAATGGAAAGAGGTACAAACAAACATTTTTTCTGATGATAAAGGAAAGTCTGAAGTTTCTTTTGGTATGTTTGTTGTTGACATGGACATAGAACTCAATTTTCTATGGGTCTTGAAAAAAACACTAAAATGCTGAAAAATCCTGGCACTGGGATGTTCTGAACTTTGAAAATGGCTGGCACTCAATGAGTTAATAGGAATCATTTTCATTTCATCAATGTTCAAATCATATGTGATGCGCAATTGCTTTGGGTTGGGTCGGGAACAGGCTCGAGGCTGGTATGGTGTGCGATGGGTGGCTGCTTGGTAAGTAAATAGTTTATTTGTGTAATTGTTCTGAAGGAAGACTAGTGCAGGCACAACTGGGCATGTAAACATTCAAATGTTTTTTGTTATTATTACTAATGTTTGGGGATTTTTCATGGTGGAACTAGAGCTACAGGGCTTCTTAACAGGCCCCCGATTGTCTCCCTGTGGTCAGTATTTGTCAATAAATGCTGTGTAAAGTTGTGAATGTTGCACACTATCAGCCACGGCGCACCTCATTTTGTTTTTAACTTCAGTGTGTGTGTGCTGCTCTGAGCCCAGTGTTTATGGCCTCACACACACGCTGCCACTAACTTTTTTCCTTTTCATGTTTATTCCATTTGGCAGGGTAAATGGTAAAATGGACTACATTTATATAGCGCATTTCCATCTGCAACAGATGCTCAAAGCGCTTTACAATTATGGCTGACATTCACCCATTCGCACAAACACACTCACACACCGATGCCAGGGTGCTCACTACACAATTCATGTAGCATAATTATAGGCTACCAGGATTAATAATACTAGATAATCCATATTGTGAAATGGCATCATCCCGGTGGTGGCTTTAATAGCTGTACAGAGTATAATAGTTGTATCTGCTTTTATCTCACATTAGGTTGAACTGTTAAATAAGGACACTCTGAATGGGAGGCTGATTAAGCAGAGGGTTATGTTGAAACAAACAGCCCAGCATACAAACAAGAAAAATAAATAAATAAATATTATAAGGCCCATTGTGAGAACCTCTTTGGCCCACAGTGTCTCCTCCTTGACTAATATAATCTATGATCTCTCCCATCCCAATTTAAAGACGAAATGGCCTCAGAACAGCTGTAAAGTGAGGCCTCACAGGACCGCATAACTGCTGTTAATGTCAGAAGGCTCATTTAAAGAGCAGCATCTGTTTAGGCTGTGTGCCGACCTCGTGCCTCTGAGGCCGCTAACAGCAGAAATACCCCTGCCCATCTGGAGCACTGTGGTAACACTATCGCCAAGTCACCTGGCTGACTGACTCACTGTTCAAGTGATAACTAACCCTTGACTTTTAATCACTAAAACTTTGTATGAGGTCAATGTAATCATTTACAAAGTCACACTTACAGACAAAAATATGTATCCTTCCCAAAGGACTAACTGACGAGACATCCATGGCTCTTCTGTATGCTAATTTACCGTTGTAAAATATTAAAAGCAAGATATCGGAGGGCTGATGAAAACCAGCACCACAATATAGATGTACAAGTAAATATACATTGACTGTGTGTGACTTCATCATATGACATCATTATGAACTCATTCATACCAATCAATTACACATATGTTGCTGACCAATATAAGCATTCATGTAGGCTTCTGGGGTTTTGACCTTAGACTAAAACACTAGAAAATCTCAACACTTTGAGATACCTATCCAAGTAATATTCACTTCACGTGTGGATGAAATCTGTACGGCCAATTTTGTGTTAACTTTTCCAAAGGCACACGGACACACACCAGTGAAAACAATGCACTGATATTGGTGCTTTGGCCTTTGCACAGGGTAAGAATATACAAAGGAGAATGAATTGCTCATATGAAATGTTAATAGAGACAGTTGCTATGGCAGGTGCTGCTTCTTTAATGACATGTTCATACTCTAAGTGTACTGAAGATGGGAGTACTGGATGCTGAGGATCAGGAGTCAGCAACCCTGCTCCTCAAGATCATCTGCAATGCATGTTTATGATGTGTTACTGCTGCAACCGGGTGTGGAATTTCCTAGCTTCTGACTGGCAGAGAACACTTGACTTAGTTAACCACCTGTAAGCCACTGTCCATTTAGCTTGATTTTACAAGCTTTGGTATGGTGCCTACTTGATTACTTCTTTGATGGTGTGGACTTCACATATTTCATCTTGGAAATCATTCTACAAGTGGGTGAGCGCCATGTTCAGTTTTTTTCCCTTTTGTATTTTCTTTTCCTCAGTGGAGTTGGTAGGCCTTGTTAATTTTACTTTGAGAAAGTCTGACAGATTCTGGATCTCAAAGTGTGTGGAGTGTACTCTCTGTACCAGAGCAGCACACTATTTTAACCCCAATATAGCTCTCACCGTGAACATGCACGAAGAACTCTCCACTGTTTTTCAGGCTGCCTAATCAAACAGATGTATTTCTTAGATTTTTCACAGTTACATCAATGACAACACTTATACACGTGCACAAAGTTAAGCTTCTTCTTGGAAACTTTGCAATTAATCTGCAGCTTCATTCTTATTGTTACCAGCTACCACAAAAAATGCTTAAATATGAAATATGTACTGTGTACTACTACTATATATATATATATATATATATATATATATATATATATATATATATATATATATACATACATACATACATACATACATACAAACACACAGTATATGCAATCATATGAATGAAACACAATAAACCTAGATTTGTGTGTTTTACATCACACTGACAAAGCGAGGAATCTTGGTGTGATTTCTGATCCCTCGCTGTCATGGGCAAGTGGTCAAGGTATGACCAGTGAAACATGATGGATGGTGAATCCCCTCCCCCACCACCCCCACCCTCCGGATTCCACAACAATAGCCAGAAGTGTCACTGTTGGACTAATTCATGGACTTGGCCTTATACTGGACTTTGAACTATCATGCAATTTAACTGCTGTAAGCGCTTGCAACTCTAACTGTTTGAATGGCCTAAGCAGTGGGTCACCCCTCTGAGTCTGGTCTGCTTGAGATTTCTTCCTCAAGAATGCCAGAGAGAGTTTTTCCTTACCACTGTTGCTTATGTGCTTGCTCAGAGTGACTGGTAAGTTTAGAACTTACCCATGTGAAGTGCCTTGGATCAGTTTTGTTGTAATTTGGTGCAATTTAAATAAAATTCATTTAAGTGAATTGAATGAGCAGTGGGTGGAGCAAAGACAGCTGGAAAGCATGTAGGGCAGGTGATCTACATGGAAAGGGTTGGTGACAACTGCTGTCTATATTTTGTGTTTGCACTTATCTTTCTGTACGAGATGTTTTCATCTTAAAACACTGGGGACATTCTTTTGCATTTTTTCTGAGCACTTGGAAATTTCCAAGGGCAGATTGCCAATTTGCATGTTACTCGCCAAAGATACAGTTATTAGCATTTAGTTGAACTTGTTTGTGGCAGTTGGCCATAGAGACTGAATGGAATCCTTATTCAAATGATGTCAGAGTTTGCATTTATTTTATTATGGTTTGGCTCAAAATAAGAGTGAATGAAGGCAAGGCACAGAACCTTTCAATGGTTTCTGACACAAACTAAAAAATGGGCAAAAAATACCTCCAAACAAAACCTGTGTAACTGAATGTTTGTTCAACTATTAATAGATAAACTCGACTATTTGATTTAATTTTACAAAGCTCTACAGAACTGGCGGCCTGCTCTCTTGTCAGATCTGTCTGCGCTCAATCCAACAGAAACTCTCCAGCGTGGATTTCTGAATCACGGAACAGGATACAGCAGTGTGCACTGCCAGGAAATGGCCTGCCAAGTTAAAGAACAAGAGGTGCAGTTATATGAAAAAATAAATTACATTTATTTGTTTAGCAACATAGGCGAAAGATACGCACTTTGGCAAATGTGATCTCATTATTCGACAGCACGGTGTCTTTCTGAGTTGTGTAATCCATCTTTTGATGAGGCCAATCTTTTTTTGAATAAAAGCAATGTTTACTTGATGAGCTTCTCCAAACCCTTTGCAGCATGTGCACTGTATTGGACTGAAACCATCTGAGAACAGGAAGGACTAGTCAGAATGCAGCGCTTGCACCTTACATGTTTGACTCAAAATCAAGCACATTAAATCTTTGTGATTCAACCTATACAGTCAAATATGGTTCTGTGTGGAAATGACATATGATCAATTCTGTCCAAATGTAATCACTTTACCCTTGATGAAACAAAATCCAACCATGTTTAATTCATATTGGCTTCAAAATCTTGGACTTAAACAGTTATGATCTCAAGTCTGACGTATTAAGGTCAAAGAACACAAGACCGAGACTATATTACTATTAATTATTATTTAACAGTAACCATGTCTCTCTTTTTATCAATTCCTCAGAATAAGAACTTACAAACATGCTCTACGTATAAACACTGGGACTTTTAATCTTGCCCTGTATATAAAGATGTCCCAATTAAGGGGTTAGCATGTGTGTGTGGCAGAACATTCTACGGGGAATCTCCAGCACCCATTAGACCAGTGTTTTTCAAGCTTTTTTGAGCTACGGCACATTTTTTTACATTAAAAAAAAAAAAAAATCCAACGGCACACCACCAACCAAAAATATTATAAAATGACACTTTTTAGCCTAATAATGACAATATGGTCCCCTAATTTACTTATACTCACTCATTGTGAAACCTAGGCCTATTTAGATGACCACAAAGCTGTTATCCTGGAAGGAATTCAAGACAGACACACACTAAGCTCTTCATCAACAGCTCTCAGTTTTTATAGCAGTCTCAGCTGAAAAGCTCAACTCGCACAGATATGTCGTGGAAAATGGGAACAATGTTGAAATAGCTTTGTTTGACATAATGGGGAACTCCTTTGTAGAAGTCAGCAAAAACTGTCCAAAGATAGGTCATCAAAGCTTAGCTTTAAACCATGATCTTGTCTCAGTTGGATCCTCTTGCTCCTGTAAAGTCATAGTCTTCTCAGCAACTGATGCTGAGCTATACGGGTCCCTAACCCAGACTGAAGAAAAATAAAATGAAAGTTTCTTCTCCAGAGTTTTCAAATGTTCACCTACGATCTAACACAGAGCAGAAATGTGGACATTTTGCCATGTCTTGGTGAGTGGGAACATGTCAAGGTTGGCACGCTCCAGATGCTGTTGCCAGAGGTTCACCTTCAAACAGAATCCATTTATTTTATCTATGATTGTAAGCAGGTTTTCGTTTCAGCCGTGAATTCTTGTGTTCAGATCATTCAGATGATGAAATATATCTGCCAAGCAGCTTTGTGTAATTGGTCTTCTCATTTGTTAGAAACACTTTCAGTTCCACAGTTCAAATACACAGGTCAGCACCTTGCCACATGCCAACCATCGGACCTCTGCATGGAATTATTAGGCTTACATATTTCCTTGAATAAATGCCTGACGTTGAATTGGGGTCTGCCTCATTTAATGGCCGGGTCAAAGCTTCATCTGAAAGAAAAAAAACAAGCAAACAAACTAAAAACCCTGCCTTAAATAAGCGCCGGGCCTGATGTACATTAAAAGGATTACATTTGGTCAAGTCACTCTTTTTCCAAATCTGTTGCAGAGTGTTATCTTAAAATCCTAAAGCCTGATTTATGTTTCTACAACTCCATAACTCTGTGGCCATGCAAAGACGTTGACGTGCATGTGACCCTTTTTAAGTTCTCAGTCGCGTTGGTGGGTGTCTTAATGCAATTTACCACAGGAACAGTGGCCTTTTCTGGATCACTTCTCCACTTCTTTATACAATCAGCAACCTCCAAACCAGTGTCACGGTATGCGCAATTTCCCTTTTGCTTTTAACCGGTGAGTGCAAGTATCCAATATATATATATATATAATGGACTGCATTTATATTGTGCTGTTCCATCTATATTAGAAGCTCAAAAGCGCTTTACAATAATGATTTCTCACATTCACAGGCACACATACACCAAAGTCAGGGTGCTGCCATGCAAGGTGCTCACTATACCCTGGGAGCAACTTGGTGATTAAGGACCTTACCCAGGGGTCCGTGGCAATTGTCCGGCCAGACTGGGGTTTGAACCGAGTATCCTGTGGTCTGAAGGCCACTGCTTAATCACTAGACCATCACCTTCTCTATATATGTAATATATACCACTGACTGTGTGTGTTTGCTATGCACAGCAACAGAAATTAAGCAGTTGACATCAAAAATGAGTAGCTCAAAAATCTGGATGCGGATGACATCCGCCTTTCATACTCCATACATACTCAATTCATACACAATACATACTCACTCTATGCGCTGTATATCTGCCGTTATCTGCTGATATCCGCAACTGACGGGGATTTTCGGCTTGACAGCGGACCGGGACAGTGTGTAAAACAGATATACGAGGTCTGTGAGAAAAGTATCCGACCTTTTTATTTTATGCAAAAAATATATGGATTTGATTCATATGTTTTTACGTCAGCCAAGCTTGAACCTTCGTGCGCATGCGTGAGTTTTTTCACGCCTGTCGGTTGCGTCATTCGCCTGTGGGCAGGCTTTGAGTGAGCACTGGTCCACCCCTCTCATCGTTGTTTCATTGCGAGGAAATGGCGAAATGATCTGGGCTTTTTTTCCCATCAGAATTTTTTCAGAAACTGTTACAGACAGGCAGCTGGAAACCATTCGAAAAATTTATCTGGCTTTTGGTGAAAATTTTACGGGCTTCACAGAGGATAAGGAGTGTTACTACAGCTTTAAGGACGGCCCACAATGGCTCCCGGCGCACCGCGCTCCGAGCCGCCATCGAGAGGCAGAAACCACCACATCATTTCTAAACGGATGGCTGTGTGGACCGTCGTGTGCAATTTCTCTGGTTATCACAAGAGCTGGACATCAGCCATTTTCCAGCAGATTTCACTTTTAACAAGAGATTTTGTCATGGAAAGCCGCGCGGAGGCTTCGCGCATCACGACCGATTCGCTTGTTAAAAGTGAAATCTGCTGGAAAATGGCTGATGTCCAGCTCTTGTGATAACCAGAGGAATTGCACACGACGGTCCCGGCTCCACACAGCCATCCGTTTAGAAATGATGTTGTGGTTTCTGCCTCTCGATGGCGGCTCGGCGCGCGGCGCGCCGTGCTCATTGTGGGCTGTCCTTAAAGCTGTAGTAACACTCCTTATTCTGTGTGAAGCCCGTAAAATTTTCACCGAAATCCAGATAAATTTTTCAAATGGTTTCCAGCTGCCTGTCTCTAACAGTTTCTGAAAGAATTCTGATGGAAAAAAAGCCCAAATCATTCCGCCATTTCCTCGCAATGAAACAACGAAGAGAGGGGTGGACCAGTGCTCACTCAAAGCCTGCCCACAGGCGAATGACGCAACCGACAGGCGTGGAAAAACTCACGCATGCGCACGAAGGTTCAAGCTTGGCTGACGTAAAAACATATGAATCAAATCCATATATTTTTTGCATAAAATAAAAAGGTTGGATACTTTTCTCACAGACATCATATATCGTGCCTATCACGTCCACATCACAAACTAAAATATGTTGTAGCGAATGCATACAGATTGGCCACGAATAAAGCGTTTTTATTACATCTGCTTTGCAGCTGATTTGCGGACAATCTGTGAATGCATAACAAACACGTCACGTGTGGCAGAAAGCGACATACCTGCCAGTCAGTGCCGGTCCGGCTGTGTAGATCCACAAAGACGTAGCTGCTGCAATCCAGGACTTTTATTTAACACCAACAAAAGGAAGAGTTGCTGTTTAGCCACAACTCACACTGAAGTCTGTTTTCTGTGACACTCTCAAAAAAGAAAAAAAACAAAAAAACACCATCTCACACCCCAAGCGGCTTCCCCCCTCCCACTCTCCAAACTCATGAACAGTTAACCCTCACATGACAACATGAACAATAACTGTGATCAACTTGTCCAAGTCCAGCACTTTCTCCAGAGGCTGAAAGGAGCGAGTGCACTTATTTTATGACCACAATGCAGATGCCGTGCACACGCAACACTTGCGCGATGCATTCATAATACACCCGTAATACCGCCGTGATAATCTCAATGTGTCGGATAAGTTTCCTCACGACATGCGTTATATAACCATGATTGTTCATCATATATTCACTATATATTAATAATATATCCATAATTCATATTGGGACATTTGTCATTTTTGTTGAGGACGACAACAAACGCCCACAACTTGTATACTCAATTCATGCGCAATTAATCCTCTCCCCAGTGGGACAGGGCCCTTAGTTTGAAAGTGTACACGCATGAACATGCACACACGGTCAGCCGTAAATATTAGATCACGACCCACTCACTGGAGTCCTCATTTTCGCAGTTAATGTGCTACTCAGTTCAGGTAGCAAGCATCACAATGGGCCAGCACACACTGTGTGCAAGTTAAAGCGTGTTTTTCAATTAAAATGTACCTGCTGTGTAAAGCATTCCAGAGCATTGCAGTGAGATGACATGCAATCACCTTTTTTCATCATTCACTTGAGTCTCATTTTTTCCCCTCAACGTTATACAGACAACAACCCATAATGACAATGTGAAAAAAGTTTGAGATTTTTACAAATTTATTTAAAAAAAACAAAAACTAATAAGTAAAACTAAGAAATCCCATATACATAAGAATTCCCAGCCTTTGCCATGAAGCTCAAAATTGAGCTCAGGCAACTCCTCTGGACCAGCCCACTATTGGCCCGACGAATCCACCCCCAAACACGCACACCCACCCGTCCATACCAAACCCCCAATGAACAAATACTATACAGCTAAACACCATGAACACACACCTAAACACACACTTTCACTGTCATTTCACCTTGATCATAGTACAAAATGGAAGCAAAAGCACACAGGTGGAAAAAAGCTTTTGTGTCTCCAAAGTCTGTGTGTGTGTGTGTGTGTGTGTGTGTGTGTGTGTGTGTGTGTGTGTGTGTGTGTGTGTGTGTGTGTGTGTGTGTGAGAGAGAGAGAGAGAGAGAGAGAGAGAGAGAGAGAGAGAGAGAGAGAGAGAGAGAGAGAGAGAGAGAGACAGAGAGTGAGTGAGACAGAGAAAATGAAGGTAATATTTTGCATGAACATTACTGAGTGGAATAGAGGCAAAAAAGAAGCTTGAAAAACTTAAATTGAATAATTTGACTAACTAATAACACCAAAACCTTTAAATTAAATTGGTTAAAATTAATTAACAGTGTAGAGGACAAAGCAAATTAAGTATACAAAACCACTTAATTAAATGCGTTGCTAAACTTGGGTTTGTCTGACTATAAGTGTCTTGTGTGAACTCAGTGGCTGAGTTAGAATTTCTTTAAAAAACATGCAAATTGCTATTTTAGGGTTTTGTTTTGTTTTGAAACTGAGCAAATAATTTGTTTTAGAGTGTGAAATACTCCAAAGAATATTTCACTTCTGTGAACTGATCCTCATAACATGTAAAGTGAAATCAAAATGTCAGCATGGCTGCAGCTTTGAACACTGTTACAAACAGCCCCGGCCTCCCCTATTACCATTATAACTGGTCTGCTGTCCCAATAAAGATCACAGCTTTGACCCCTAAAACAAACAAACAAACAAACAAACAAAAAAAATCATTCATTCATTTTATCTTAAATTTTCACCCTCGTTTCCACACCAGGAGCAACATTCGGGAATAAATCTGAGCAGCAGGGAGAGCGCGAAGCGCAGAGAAGTCCAGGCGCCGAGGACTCAGTTCATTCACAGGGGTGCAGTGTTGCCAGATATGAAATATGAAACTATCGCACCAAAACCGCAAAATTATCGTATTTTGGGAGAAATTATCGTACACAAACAAAACGCATACAACGTAGCTATTTTAGCGTTTTTTTTTTTTTATTTCCAAAAAATTTTATGTCACATTTTTAAACAGTAATTACAGTAATGGGGAAACTAGAACGCACTACTAGAAAGATTTTTTTTTTCTGTGAAGGGACACAAACGTGTTAATTACCAGACTAGAAAGAGTCGAATCCAACCTCGAGGTGGCTGTCGTCATCCGATGCCATGGCCACTTGTGCAGATTTTGTTCAACACAGAAAAAATGTTGACACCTCCATAAGGAACTTTAACTTTTTTTAATTTTTCTTGTCTATCTCTTTGCTCTTGTGTTTTGTTCGTTTGTTATTGCATTTGATGAAATAAAGTTTCGAAAAAAAAAAGGTGTTGGTTGGGGAACCTTCCTGTCATGGCAGAGATTGGATGGGAATTCATTACTTTGTATGGAGAGGGGGCGGGCTTTCAAATTACGTTGTACCGGGCGGCCAAAGCCAGCAGCAGCCCTGTGTGTGGTGTGTCTTTAATGCCGCCTGAGTGCAACACCTGCAAAATGATTCTTGGGTGTCAGAGAGAGATGCGTGTTTGGGCAACCAACTGAAATTATCGTACATTTTGGATTTTTTCCCATTATTGATCATACATCGTACAGAGGGTAAAACTATCGTACAAATACGATAATTATCGTACATCTGGCAACACTGCAGGGGCGGGAGCGGCCGCCTGCTCTTCCTGCAATCTGATTGGCCACCCTGTATGCTTCTCCAATTGTCATTGGCTGTTGGTCATGTCAATCATTGTGCTCGATGTAAGTCACCGTTGTGTGATCAAACGGAAACAAAACTGAAACCTCGAATAAGACTGTGCCGTGTATGAAACACTACAGAACTTTTATTTTGACACAAATTCAGGACGTGGTTCTGCAGCTGCGCCGATTAAATGCTGTGGCTTCACCGATCACGGACTTTCCTCGTGTTGACAGCAGCGGGTGGTTCAAGAACACTGTATTTCCATAATCTCTATAAATATGGGAGGGCCAGCCCACGCACGTGAAAACGTGCAGCGGCCCACCGGGCAAATGCCCTAAATCACAGATTATCAGTCCGAGTATGGTCTTGAGGCACAAATCTGGGGAAGGGTACAGAAACATTTCTGCTGCTTTGAAGGTCCCAACAAATACAGTGGACTCCATCATCTGTAAATGGAAGAAGTTTGGATACACCAGGACTCTTCCTAGAGCTGGCTGCCCATCTAAACTGAGGGATTGCGGGAGAAGGACCTTAGTCAGGGAGGTGATCAAGAACTCAATGATCACTCTGTCAGAGCTGTAGCATTCCTCTGTGGAGAGAAGAGAACCTTCCATAAAGACAACCATCTCTGCAGCAATCCACCAATCAGGCTAGACAGAAGCCACTCCTTAGTCAAAGGCACATAGCAGTCTGCCTGACATTTGCCAAAAGGCACCTGAAGGACTCAGACCATGAGAAACAAAATTCTCTGGTCTGATGACACAAAGATTGAACTCTTTTGCATGAATGCCGGGCATCATGCTTGGAGGAAACCAGGCATGATGAATGCAGCAATGCACAGAGACATCCTGGATGAAAATCTGCTCCAGAGCGCTTTTAACCTCTGATTGCAGCAACAGTTCACCTTTCAGCAGGACACACACAGCAGCACACAGCCAAGATATTAAAGGAGTGGCTTCAGGACAACTTTGTGAATGTCCTTGAGTGGCCCAGTCAAACCCAAGCCGATGCTCCCCAGCCAAACTAATAGATTTGAGAGGTGCTGCAAAGAGGAATGGGCAAAACTGTCCAAAAATAGGTGCACCAAGCTTGTGGCATCATTTTCAAGAAAACGTGAGGCTTTTATTGCTGCCAAAGGTGCAACAACAAAGTATTGAGCAAAGGGTGTGAATACTTATGGACATGAGGTTTCTTAGTTTTTATTTTTAATAAAGTTGCAAAAAAAAAACAAAAAACTTTTTGAATGTTGGCATCATGGGGAGTTATGAGTAGAATTTTGATGGGAAAAAAATTATTTACTCCATTTTGGAATAAGACTAACATAAAATGTGGGAAAAGAAGTGTTGTGAATACTTTCCAGATGCACTGTACTTAATGACTTAAGTTCAACTTGAGATTTTCAAAAATTACACAGAATTTCCACTTCAACAAAATTGCAATACCATGACTAATAACTGACCAAATATAAGGCATTTGCTTCAATGTTTAGCCAACAGTGTGCAACATAATCTACGGCAAGATACATCATCTAAGTTTTACTTTTTATCAGAATATGTGTTGTAATTTCATTGACGACAACCACCTCCTAAATATCAGGAAGTAATTTCAGAAAGTAGGGCAACAAATGGAGGTATTTTCACTCTTGTTCCTTCATCTGGCTGCAGCAGGGCCAATTTCTGAAACAGACACTCATTGTCTTTTTCGAGATGAAGCAGTATTTGGGCTTGAAAGCACTGGGATAAAATGAGGCGGATAAAATGTTTTCCATCACAAGCTCAATAGGTTGTAGGAGAGACAAGATGTACATGAGAGACAGATGCCGTTGTGAAGAAAACTACTCAATCATATTACAGCTCTATGATATTCTGTAATTTTTTACGAGACACTGTCAGTCATACTGGACCGTCAACATGAAGCGGGACAAATGGATCATTTCTACATTACACAACTACAGATTCATGTCCTACAATGTTTTGTTTTTACAGCACAATGCAGCAATTAATCAGAGTTGTTGTCCATGTTGTTGTTATACCTTTGTGCTCCAAGGTATACAAACCCTGAAAGAATTTGTGATTTTTTTGGCCATATTTCAGGGAACATGAATGATAACATATAAGCTTACCCCTCACTCATGGTTAGTGATTGTGTGAAGCCATTTACTGAAAAACAACTGTGTTTACTCTTTTTTAAATCATAATAGCAACAAAAACGAACCAAATGACCCTGGTCAAAAGTTTACATACCCTGGTGATTTTGGCCTCATAACATGCACAAAAGTTGAAACAAATGAGTTTGAATGGCTACAGAAGGTAACCATCCTCACCTGTGATCTCTTTGCTTGTAATGAGTGTACAGTGTTCCCTCGCTATATCGCGGTTCACCTTTCGCGGTCTCGCCAGTTTGCTGATTTTTTTTTGTGCAATTTTGCATGCTTCTTTTTTTTTTTTAACTGTCTGCTGTGCTTAGTTGCAGCCATCTGGCAACAGGTCCAGAGAACACTCGCTGTTTTGATGCAGAGCGCTCCAGCAGCGAAGAAAAAGCACGCGCATTGTGTTCTGCGTGTGTCTGTTTATAAGAATCTTCTCAATCAGAAGAAAAAAGAGCGCCAACAACTACCCAGCTCGGAAAAAGACACCTGCCCCGAGGTGAAAAACTTAATTTTTTTGTTCACAATAGGAACAATTACAAAAATTGTAGGTAACTGAGCAAGAACACTGCACGAACATCATATGAACAAAGAATGAGGACAGGTAATGTTCACATTCGAACATTCTACAAATGTTCATTTAATGTTCTGCTGCAACTGTTCATATGGTGTTTGTGAACATTTGTGAATGTTTGCATAATGTTCATTGAATGTTTGCATGCAAACACTACCTGTCCTCATTCTTTGTTCATATGATGTTCGTGCAATGTTCATGCCACGTTTGCAAATGTTCTCATGCAAACGTTCAATGAACATTCAAAGAACGTTCGGTTTCCGGGGTTACTATTAATAATTTCTTATGTGTCCAACCTCATAGCTTGATTGTTAAAATTAAATTTGTTAGTTCTAAAAGCCATCATAATTATTTATAGGAAAACGTTCTATTTTTATTTCTCAAAGAAATGTTTGGTCCTGAAAACAGGTTTTGATCTTTGGTTTCATTCTATAATACCGGACTTATTTTTGTACTAAGGTTTGAACTTTGAGAGTGTTTACACAGGAGAGAAAAGTGAGAAAATGTGTGTAGTGAGGGGTTTTACAGCCTTAAAACATCTATAATAATTGTAAAAAAATAACACTGGCTACTTTGCGGAATTCACCTATCGCGGGCTATTTTTAGAACGTAACTCCCGCGATAAACGAGGGAATACTGTATATGTATAAAAAGTCTGAGTTTTTTATCATGTTAGTTTGTTCCATTAGTTTTGACTTTTGAAAATGGAAGGACTGTGCATAAAAACAGCTGTAGTTCGGTTCTTGCAGTATTTCTATAAACCTTTTGAATTAAAGCTGAAGTCAATCATATCTTGGTTGCATCATTACAACACCACTGTGATGTGGCACAGAGACAATTTTCATAAAACTGTGTCACTCTGCAAATACATAGGTATCTGACTGTATGCTGCCCAATTTCATTTGTAGTAACAATTCTTTGAAATGCTCAAGTTCCCACCCCCCAAAAAACAAAAGCAACTGAACTCATATTTATTTGCTTCATTGTGTCTAATGTGTAGTTGTGTTTCTTCCACCAGCCTGATTCTCACATCATAGTGTTGTATAAATAATGCTTCAGGGCACTTTGCGAATTTGTACAACAGGTCATTTGTTCCACCTCAGCTATGAGCAGGTTGTTTACTTTTCACCTCACTGAAAATGCATCACCTTCACCGCCTGAGCTATTCAGAGATGTGAAAAAGTGTCAAATCCCAAAGGGCACATTTGTCATTTATTCATAAGAAAAAGTCCCTTTTGTCAATGATATTTGTAGTAGTGTTTTCTCTCAAAAATATTCCACCTTGTGACGCTGTATTCAATTGTTGAACAACTGGAATTTAGCAAACAATACATTTACAAATTTGAACAGTATTTTTTTTATGACAGATTTTTTTTTGTTGTTTTTTTTATTCTTCTTACTTCTGCTGCAGCTGCCCCTGCATACTGATATGATATACACTTGGCATCAGTAAAATACTTTGCTAAAGGCTGTAAGATAAACTTGGCACATATTTCACTTAAAACTCTTCAGAAAATGTAGCAGTGAAGTCAAAATTAATCAAATCTTTTATTTTACCAGATAGGCATCATTGAGATTAAAAATCTCTTTTCCAAGAGGGATCTGGCCCGTGGGGAAGCACAGAATTACAATGTTATAATGTGTTACAATGTCCTATAATGTTGTTACTGGAAACAAAAATTTCAGCTGGTTCAGTCCAACTTCCAGCTTCAAAACCAGTCACTCGACTGAAAGGTTATTGTGTGCTGTGATTCTCTCCTCCCACCCTGCACCTCGTCATTTGGGCAACAACATGCTCCAAAATGAACCCAAATGTTAACTGGTCAAGAAGAAGAAAAATGGTAATCCAGACAACACTTTAGCAGATGAAGCGTACGTGAATGTGAAGCTTCTGGGTGGCTTAGTTTAGGACTAAACAGCCAAATGTAGAAGGACACCATGCTTGGCTGCAGCCCTAATCGCCCTGAAAGAACATCTAAGTGTTGAAGTTAAATTTAATTTCTCTTCAGCATTAATGCCTTTAAGAGCTTTTCCCTTTGTGTTGTTGAGAACATTACAACCACACTGACAAATGTGAAGGAGAGATGGTGTTGAAGATACTGCTCACATTACTGTTGAGGTTAGTCCAATCAAACAGCATGTGGACTTGAAGTTTGGCCCCATGACACACCAAATTTGAGCATTTCTATGTGTTTTTTCTCAATTCCATGGCAATATACAGGACCTATTTCGCATACATAGAAAAATATACGCATTAAAACAACTCTACCAATCACCAAAGGGCCACTTTTGTACTCTCTTCTAAAACCCACCTGTGATATTTGTAGACCGACATACATTTCTTTTAGGCCCCATAAAGAAAAACAATGCAATTTCCATTTTAACATGTAAAACACAACACAGTAAAAGGTTTTTAGTCCTTCTTAGTAACAGTGTAGCAACAGTGAGATGTAGGTAATTGTGTGAGAGACATGCATGGATTGTCTTATCACCATGTTTTATGGGTCTGTCTCAAGAGGATTAAAAACTCCTTAAGATGCCGGTATTAACAGTTTTACAGCTCAACGGCCAAAAACCTAATGCTATTGGAAATTGTGACCATGTCCAAAAAGAGCAATGGGGTCTTCATAGGGGGGTAAACACAGGCTTGGACCAAGTCTCAGCTAATGACGTCATGCTAGTGCGAGTGTCCATGCAGGTGGGGGTGGTAAGAGCTAGAAGTTGAATGAGTAAAAACTTGTCTCTGAAAAGGGGGGATTAGGTACTTGGTTGAGAAAAATCAACTTTGTGCGCTGATGGAAAGAGAGCTAGAAGAGTTACCCATGCCGGCTCCAACCGTGCATTGTCCTTAGACACAATGGGCTTAGCTGCTCTGAGCCACAGCTCTCTGGTTATGATCACAACCCATTAATAATGCATTACTATAGCACTTAAGACAGCAATTTAATGATTGCCATCAATTTCAGATACAGTGCCTTGAGTTTCCCTTTAGCAGAGATTTGCTATCATGTGGGACTCTCCAGAGGAAAGCCCAGACTATTCCTTCTCCACTCAGATGAAAAACGCATACAGTGAGATGAAGTGAGGAGGAAAATAAATGAAGGTGGTTGAGGCCATTTCGTGGAGGGAATGAAGAAATATTGCACTGCATTCCAACCGCTTCGGCTGCTGCTTTAAATGAAACGCTTGGCTTAAATGCCCTTTCTGGTGTGAAACTTCATGCAAATCTCCTTGCCTGCCCTCTGACCTTCACACAATTGTGGGGCCGTACTTAAAGAGCGCTCCCAGAGACTCTCTCCTGGACTCCAATTAGGGCGGTTCACATTACTACACACAACAGGCTAAATACAGGCCAAAGCATCTTAAGCTGCTCTGCATGTGTTTCATAGCCTGCTGGTGCCGTGGCAAATGTAATGAGAAAGGTGATTAAACATTTCTGTATGAGGATTTTGAAAGTGGTGTTATGTGAAGTATAAAGTAGAAGATACATAAAATGAACCATATTGCTTGGTAGAAATTAAAATGTCAAACATCATGCTTTAAAATTTACAAACAGGCTGCCAATAAGTAATTGTGAATTGTTTGACTGCTGAATTTGTTTTTTAAACCTGAGAAAGTGTTAAAACAGCTCTCGCCTGCTCCACAAACCGGTGTAAAAATTCCCAGGTGCTCTGTAGTCTAATAAAATGGACACAGGCTGTGATAAAACAGCCTGTTCAACACGTAACGCTTGGGCAGAGAACGAAAACATAAAGTGAGGCCACTAGAACAAAACAAGGCTGTATTAACCAGCAATTTCAATATGATTTTGCTGTGATGATTGGACGTGTTGCAGTAATACAACAGGAGTACTACGGGGTCAATCAATCAATCAATTTTTTTATATAGCGCCAAATCACAACAAACAGTTGCCCCAAGGCGCTTTATATTGTAAGGCAAGGCCATACAATAATTATGTAAAACCCCAACGGTCAAAACGACCCCCTGTCAGCAAGCACTTGGCTACAGTGGGAAGGAAAAACTCCCTTTTAACAGGAAGAAACCTCCAGCAGAACCAGGCTCAGGGAGGGGCAGTCTTCTTCTGGGACTGGTTGGGGCTGAGGGAGAGAACCAGGAAAAAGACATGCTGTGGAGGGGAGCAGAGATCGATCACTAATGATTAAATGCAGAGAGGTGCATACAGAGCAAAAAGAGAAAGAAACAGTGCATCATGGGAACCCCCCAGCAGTCTACGTCTATAGCAGCATAACTAAGGGATGGTTCAGGGTCACCTGATCCAGCCCTAACTGTAAGCTTTAGCAAAAAGGAACGTTTTAAGCCTAATCTTAAAAGTAGAGAGGGTGTCTGTCTCCCTGATCTGAATTGGGAGCTGGTTCCACAGGAGAGGAGCCTGAAAGCTGAAGGCTCTGCCTCCCATTCTACTCTTACAAACCTTAGGAACTACAAGTAAGCCTGCAGTCTGAGAGCGAAGCGCTCTATTGGGGTGATATGGTACTACGAGGTCCCTAAGATAAGATGGGACCTGATTATTCAAAACCTTATAAGTAAGAAGAAGAATTTTAAATTCTATTCTAGAATTAACAGGAAGCCAATGAAGAGAGGCCAATATGGGTGAGATATGCTCTCTCTTTCTAGTCTCCGTCAGTACTCTAGCTGCAGCAGTTTGAATTAACTGAAGGCTTTTTAGGGAACTTTTAGGACAACCTGATAATAATGAATTACAATAGTCCAGCCTAGAGGAAATAAATGCATGAATTAGTTTTTCAGCATCACTCTGAGACAAGACCTTTCTGATTTTAGAGATATTGCGTAAATGCAAAAAAGCAGTCCTACATATTTGTTTAATATGCGCTTTGAATGACATATCCTGATCAAAAATGACTCCAAGATTTCTCACAGTATTACTAGAGGTCAGGGTAATGCCATCCAGAGTAAGGATCTGGTTAGACACCATGTTTCTAAAATTTGTGGGGCCAAGTACAATAACTTCAGTTTTATCTGAGTTTAAAAGCAGGAAATTAGAGGTCAACCATGTCTTTATGTCTGTAAGACAATCCTGCAGTTTAGCTAATTGGTGTGTGTCCTCTGGCTTCATGGATAGATAAAGCTGGGTATCATCTGCATAACAATGAAAATTTAAGCAATACCGTCTAATAATACTGCCTAAGGGAAGCATGTATAAAGTGAATAAAATTGGTCCTAGCACAGAACCTTGTGGAACTCCATAATTAACTTTAGTCTGTGAAGAAGATTCCCCATTTACATGAACAAATTGTAATCTATTAGACAAATATGATTCAAACCACCGCAGCGCAGTGCCTTTAATACCTATGGCATGCTCTAATCTCTGTAATAAAATTTTATGGTCAACAGTATCAAAAGCAGCACTGAGGTCTAACAGAACAAGCACAGACATGAGTCCACTGTCCAAGGCCATAAGAAGATCATTTGTAACCTTCACTAATGCTGTTTCTGTACTATGATGAATTCTAAAACCTGACTGAAACTCTTCAAATAGACCATTCCTCTGCAGATGATCAGTTAGCTGTTTTACAACTACCCTTTCAAGAATTTCTGAGAGAAAAGGAAGGTTGGAGATTGGCCTATAATTAGCTAAGATAGCTGGGTCAAGTGATGGCTTTTTAAGTAATGGTTTAATTACTGGGTTGGGTTGTGAACAAAAATTATAATATTCTCAAAATGGAGCAATTTCATGTATTGTGAAAAAAACATCACTGTTCTAATGTGCCCGTGCTTCATATAGAAAATTCATGTCTGTGATATATATTAAACTAGATGGTCAGGAATTGCAGGACACAAATGCACGGCTCGTACAAACAGTTCTGGTTTTTAGAAGGTTTTACTGAGGTAGATAGCAGAGGTCGGTACACAAGTAAGCAGCCCAGAAAAAGCAGCAGTGCAAAAAATCGGCATGGTCGAGGCAACAGGCTGGAGGTCAGGTATACAAAATGAGGCAGGCAGGAATACGAACACAGGAACAGAGCTGGTATGAAGGCACAAGGCACAACAAACTAGCGAGAGACAAACACACCCAGTGAGTTTATATAATCCCAGGTGATAATCCTGCCTGATAAGCACCAGAACAAGGGTGTGGCCAGAGAAAGGGAAACACCCATCACCAAGAACCAAGAGAAAGACAAGAGAGATAGTAACAGACAGACCCAAACAGAAAAACCCAGCAAGAGAATAAACAAACCAAAACCACAGAAACAGAAAATAACATAACAAAGGGAAAATAAAACAGACAACCAAACAAACTCAAACCCTGATTACATATGACATAAAAAAGAAAAAAACTTTTCAAGTGGAACATTTAACAACAGTGTATGAAAAACTTTGCAGGAAAGCAATAAAAGTTATCTTTCATACTTCAAATTTATATGAGATAGAAATACCATTTCATAATGACCTCGCACTGAACCAAAAGAAAGGCAGCGGACTGCACAGACACTGCAAATCATTCATTTGCAAGTATTGAAAATACAGACAATGCAGTGTATGGAATCTGCATGTATCAAGGTTGTGTTTGTAAGTGGAGCACTCGTACATGACATTGAGCATGGTGAGCAACAACATGACACAATTTCATGAAATGTGTCTATGAATATCTAGCAGGTCTGTCATTTATTTAGATGCAGCCAACAGTATTGTAATGAAATGATGTTAACTTTCTGTACATGTTCAAACCCACATAAAAACATACTTCTTTTCTCCACATAATAATGTCATAATGCCACTTTCCCAATATATGTGTCCTCCACCGTAACAGCACCGCCAAACAACAAAGATGTAAGAGGGCCACACAAACAGAACATCCAAAAGCAGACTAAATGGTGTCATTACAAATCACGCTAAAAGGAAAGTTTGACATTTTTTAACCTGGGCTCTGTGTTTTAGAAGTTGTATAGTCATGTTTTCAATTGGTACAAAAACTATCTTCATCATGCCAGTATCACATTCGAAGATAAACAGGTAACAGGCTAACCGGTGATATAATGTACTGGCACGGGCAACCTGTAAATGCTCCGAAAACCATTTCTTGCCACCACTGAACATGAGACAATGCCATTAACCATGAATGTAACCTCACTTTTTAAATAAACATTTTGAAATTACCCTGTATACAATTAGCAACTGTTTTGCCCACACAGCTGTACAGCAGTGCTGCTGGAAGGCTATGAGGCTAAGTAAAATGGCTGACTCTATAGCCTGTGACAATATTTGTGTTATAAATCAATACTGTGTTGATTAAATTAATTTTGCCATCAGTGAAAAGATGAACACAGCACTTAAAAAGAGTGAAGGCTGAAAAAATGTCTAACTTCCCCTTTAATAACATGTATGTCTGACTTAAGGAAAACAAATGTAACAAGTACTATCTTCACACCATGACTGCTTACATGAGGGAGTGTGTCAATAAATGCACAATATTTGACAGCATGCCCAAAGAAAGACACAGAGTAACAGATAATGGCATATGAAAACAAGGAACTTTTGCTAAGGGTCCTGAATGAAAATAATGTATCCAATATTTAAATTGATTTTTTTTTCTTTTTTAAAATACTTAAATGTTGAATTAAATTGCAATAAGCACACTAGCAAATAAAATTTACTTTGTTAACATAATAAAACAGCATTTGAAAAGACATAAATAAGTAGACCTACACCATAACTTCAAACTATTTTTCAAAAAGATGAGGATGTCTACAGGCACTAATTAATTAATTCATAGAACACTTTCTGTGCGGGCCTCAATATGAAGTATCAAATTTTCACCAGCTAGACAGTGGTTTAACGACGCTTCAAATAATCAAACTTTATATCCTTTTGTGCTAGTTTATTTGTAGAATGGCCTCTGACCATTGCCCTCTTTAGGAAGTCGTAAAACTAAAGGAAACAGAAATTATACAAAAGGTGTTGGCTATCTTACATAGCAAACTAGCTCATTACATGCTAATTGTAGGCTAGCACAATAGCCTGCTCATAACTCAACACTAATATACACATTTGTACATATTTTACACAGAACAAAAAGAAAATTATTATTCCGTCTTAATACAATACTTACTCACTTATCTGAACAATCTCAATGAGTTCAGTATGCACATTCTGTCCTCAACTCCTGATGATCTGAAGTGATTCTTTCCATGCTTGGACCACAACATGGATGCACAAGGCAAGCAGAGGCTGTCCGCTTATAACCTGCCCTGTTCTCCCCTCACATGCTTTGAATTTACAGCTGCATAATTATCACTTCAAAAACAAGTTACCATGACAATAAATATGTATTTAACACTATATAAAATTTGAAATTAGTTCACATTTCATATGTGCCCAACCATGAGGAGCAGTCTGTAGAGATTAACTATGGTGCATTACACCATGAGACAGGGCTGTTCAAGCCTTTACAGTAATCAGAGAACAGACTGACAAAAAGATTCATTTTTAAAATGAAAAACACTCAATTATTAAAGCTTAAAAGTGTAGCATTTACATCTCTTTAAGAACCAACTTTGAATTTGCAAACTGTCCAGCAATACCGCTACCCCAGCCATCAATTCAACCTGGCTCCAGCAACACCTTTAATACCACTTATTTTTTTAAAGTTTGCAGAATAAATTTAAATCCTGTGAAAGCAGAAATTGCTAAGCGGGAGCATCACGGTCAGTACTGACAAAGCACCAGATATAGTGGAGCTGCTTATTTCTCGACTCCAACGTGTGAAGTAGACAGTTGTGAAGTTGTCACTTAAATAAAAAACGTCACTGCAACTGAAAGGTCACAGGTGCTTATCAGACTGTGAAGACTGCTTGCTTGCTAGCTAAATAAATACTCTGGAGAGCCGATGCAAATGAGAAGGACCACGTGAAACATGAGCAGTGACAGCACAGCTACATACATGAAGAGATGCATAAAGATTTAACTTGAGGCTTGTCAAAGCGTTTATCACCTGCCACTCTGGCCAAACATCTGCTTGAAAATCCATTTGAGTGTTCAGGTAGGTTGTCTTCCACCCCCTCTGAGCCGATCTCATCAGAGATGCATTGAAATTCAATCTCTTGCATGGAATCAATGGTTCTGAGGAGAATTACCTGAGCAGATTAGAGTTGGAGGCAGCTGGTGAGAGATGTTGTCACACCATTTCAGCTTCTCTTGCTCTGTTTGTTTTCCCCGCATTTTACCTAAATTAGTAATTACAGTTGCACAGCCCAATCTCACCATGGCCACCGTGAAGCCAAAGACACACCGGCAGAAGTGGCGTAAACAAACAGCAACTTTAGTGGTACACAAACGGTGACAAGCTAATGGGGTGGGGTGGTACTGTTTCTTCTGAAATTTCCACGTGAAACCCGGTGGAATTAAAGAGGACAAGCCACAATAAAATGTGTAAAATTTGAAAGACTGTGGAAGACTAAATGGCTTCGTTAAGCGGCACATCTCACAACAAATCACACACAAATCAGTTGCATGTAGCAAAAACAATCATAACGGTGACAGTAATTGATTTGCTACAACTGAAAGCAAAAAAGGAAGTATTGCTGAAAGACTAATGAATCCACGTAGGTTTGCTTTCAAGATTTTTCATTTCAAAGTTAAACACAAATTCATACAGTAAGAAAAAATTCATTTGGACATAAAAACTTCAATAAAAGACAAAACGGACTGATAGTTTGCAGTAGCAGTCTATACCGGATCACTGTATTATTGAAGCACCAATATAGGATGTATGTGTAATCATTCTCCCATCCCCATATTTTTTATATATCAGGGCTGGAAGAGGCAAGCAGTCCATTGTTTTGTGCAGCAGGTCTGATCGCTTTCAAACAGTTTATGTCGTCTCAGAGCATGGTGGCAACGCAACAAACAACTACTGTGAGATTTAGAAACATAATTAAGCTTTGGTTTTCTTTCAGACTGTGTAAGCATCCTCTGGCTGTGTTAGCGTGGAGTCAACGGCAGCTGCACACCCACTGCGTTAAGCACCCCCCCCCCCCCCCCCATCACCCTTAGAGCAAAGATTCACGTTTGAAGACTTTTGTATGTACTACTACTATTAACAACAACAAATAATAATAATAATAATAATTTTAAGAACTAAAATGTATATCAGTATTATTCCAGACTTAGGTTTTACTACAGTTCTGTATTTAGTGGAATTGGTGAGCTATATAAATATTTATTTCCTTAATTAACTTGTCTGCATGAATAAAGTGGGATGTGAAGCAATACGTTTTTCAGGCAATATCTAAGCTTTGGCATATCTGGTTCTGTTTGGGGTTCTAGCTTTAAAATCAGGTCAGTTAGGGAAGCCATAAATATGAAAGTGATTAAGGCTCTTGGGGTTAATAATCTTATCAAACATACATATAGGGTGTGATGTCAATTTAACATAGGGTAAAGGGAAATAAAAAAGTGAAAATGTCCAAAAGAAAATACTAATACAACACACATTAAGCCAGATAAAGCAATAAAAAGCTAACACCACGCAACACAATTTATGTAGGCATTTAAATAAAATTTGTGTAAGTAGTATTAAGCACATAAATGTGTCAATATCATGTTAGGTATGGAGTATCGGATGTCCAATGATACATATTGTATTTTATTGAGTTTTGAGAAATGATTTAAAGCCCTAGTTAGCAGTTAACTTTAGTTTATGTAGAGAAAATGGGATCAACTGAGCTATCATTTATGGATAGTGTTATTTTTTTTTTTAAACTAATTACACAGAGATTGCTACATACACTATGTAGCCCTTCCCCCCAATTCTGTATCACAATGGAGTTGAAATTATGCAATCAAAACATGCTAGCCCAGCAAACTTTTATATTTAATCAAAGTGGGGAGGGGGGTTCAACTAAAAACTGCATTACCCATTTAGTAAGTGTAGCCATTTTCAGAGACCATAAGCAGTTGGACAAAGTATAATAAGAAGTAAGTGCCCAAGGCCAATTTCCTCCGGTCATCATCACTGACCTTTAATACAATTCATCACTTTTACAGCCAGTTTTCTTTCAACACGTCAAGGGACAGATATATGAACAATGAAGTCACTGAATACTATTGGTCATTAAGAAATAAAAACAGCATGGGACATCTGTCTGAAGTAGGCAGTGTTCAAAACCTGAGTGAAGAAGGAAACTAGGAAGTGAGTAAAGCCACCACGACATCTATGGCAGCTCTAAAGTGGATGAAGGCTTTTGTTTGGCTGTGATGGACAAACGGCGCAAAGTGAAACTCTTGTCTGTTGGCTCACCAGTTATGCAACTTCATGATGGAGTGGCATAAACAAGGACTCTGTTAAAAAACAAAAAAGTAATTTCAGCGCACTTAAGATTTGATCCATTTGATCCAATGAGGCAAAATTACACAAACTGTGTTAATGTTGAAATACTCGTGTACCTGATTGTATGCTGTGACAATCATTTGGAAGTAAGTCTGTGACAGAAAAAAACTGGATCCACTCGCAGCCTCAAAGTCATGCACTTAAACCCCGTGCATACAGAGAATGTGTAATACTGCTGGATGTTAAAAAGCTGAGACACGCTTGTGTGATATTTGACAAGTGCAAAGCGTGAGGGTGTTTAAAACAATAAAAATCACAGTTGCTGCACTGCTGGAAAGCAGCATTAAGTAGGAGAGTAATAATGCCAATGGCAGACGGTGTCACTTCTCTTACAGGATTTAAAGCCACGCTTTTTTTTTTTAGTTGATATCTACATGACTTCACCGACCCACATCACCAGGGTTGAAATTAGGCTTGAATAACAGCAATAACAACAACAAGTAGCAGATAACTTTTTAGCTCCTCAATAGGTTTTCTCATTGAGTCTGTCACCGAATTTATTATGACACAGTAGAATCATGCTGCCAGTTCAACTCACACAGTGTAGCTCATTTAACTGCAGTTATACTGTGAGATATTCAGAAAATCTTCACCTCTGTAAGTGAATTCGGATTCCCTCGTTTGCTGAATCAACTTAACAGATAGGATAATACCAAATCACACACACATACACATGTATACATATACAGATGTCTGTGATAGACCGGCATCCTGTCCAGAGTGTCCGTCTGTCCACGTCTTCCACTGGTGCATCCTTCCCTTTGTCCATGTCTAACACTCTCATATATCCCTGTGTCTGTGCATGCATCACCCTGCCTGTGTTTGTCCATCTGTGCATGCAATCCTTTGACAATATGTGCGTCCTTCCATCCGTGGATGTATCCATGGCCTTTGCAGTATGAGTACTTGACACAAAAATATTGCACATCCAAGTCATTTTGGAAATAAGTTCTTCTCACCCACATTCAGAGGGCACCAACCTTGACCTACTTTTTCTGGTTCAAATCAGGGAGGGTTCAAATGTCACTGAGTGCCCGAATGCCTGTCCCTCTACTCTACAGTACTAATTTGGCAGGAGCTGCTGGTCCTTCAGGACAGATATCTTGTTGGTAGAGCATGGCCGTTATTCACCTAGTTTTCGTCTCGCTGCACAGCTGCTCCTGTATCAGTAAATGATTGTGTTGGATCAGACATAATCTATTGATCATCATTAGCACCTGTTTAGGATTTTTCTTATACTTTGTATAATTTTCATAGATTAAAAAAAAAAGAAAAAAAAAAACTCCCCATATCTTTATTTTGGAAAGTATCATCACCAGTGATTCCCTCAAAGATTTGCACATACTTTTTCCTGAGGTTATTGCATTATAGTGCAATATACCAGTCTTGAATAAAGTACCTCAAAGTGATACTTGAGTGAAACTACAAGTATCTTATCATAAAATTACTTTGGTAAAAGTTATTCTCCTCTTAAAAATATTACTTGAGTAAAAGTCTTAAAGTATCTGACATTTACTGTACTTAAGTATCAAAAGTAAATTTTTCACACACACACACACACACACACACACACACACACACACACACACACACACACACACACACACACACACACACACACACACACACACACACACACACACACATCTTCAACTGCTTAGTCCAATTAAGGATCGTGGGGGGCGCTGGAGCCTATCCCAGCAGCCATAGAGCGTGAGGCGGGGTACACCCAGGACAGGACGCTAGTCTGTCACAGGGCCACAAACAGACAAACACATTCACAACCACTCACACACCTATGGACAATTTAAAGATTCCAATTCACCTAGCCTGCATGTCTTTGGATGTGGGAGGAAACCGGAGCACCCGGAGGAAACCCACGCAAACACGGGGAGAACATGCAGACTTTACACAGAAAGGCGGGAATTGAACCCATGACCTTCTCGCTGTGAGGCAACAGTGCTAACCACTAACCCACCGTGCTGCATGGCACAGTGGGTTAGTGGTTGGCACTGTGCTGCCTGGCAAATTTCTCATATAAAAAGTAAAATTCAAAAAGAGTGGAGAGTGAAACAGCAACACAAAAAGAAAGCCAGTGCAATGTCTAGAGAAACCAGGAGGGGGCCTCAGCCCCTATCAAAGGCTGGATTCACCTCTGGCGGAGCAGTTGGTGTTGGTGACAGGATGAGTGAGCAACAGGTGGATGTACAGCTGTAAATAAAGCTCCCGTTCTTTTTTCTGAAGACGCAGTCTTTTTTCTGAAGACCCACACACACTTTTCTGTTAAACACAACATCCAGGCTCTTGTGAAATGCAACCGTCATTTATAGCTACACACTTGTGCCAAATTTAAGGAAAAGTAAAAAAAAAACATCCATTTTCATCCGCTTTATCCGGAGTCGGGTCGCGGGGGCAGAGGCTCAAGCAAAGCCGCCCAGACCTCCCGATCCACACACACCTCCCCCAGCTCCTCCGGGGGAGCCCCAAGGCGTTCCCAAGCCAGCCGAGAGATGTAGTCCCTCCAGCGTGTCCTGGGTCTTCCCCGGGGCCTCCTCCCAATGGTACGTGCCCGGAACACCTCTCCAGCGAGGGGTCCAGGGGCCATCCTGAAAAGATGCCCGAGACACCTCAACTGACTCCTTTCGACGTGGAGGAGCAGCGGCTCGACTCCGAGCTCCTCCCGAGTGACCGAGCTCCTCACCCTATCTCTAAGGGAGCGCCCAGCCACCCTGCGGAGGAAACTCATCTCGGCCGCTTGTACTCGCGATATCGTTCTTTTGGTCATGAGCCAAATCTCATGACCATAGGTGAGGATCTGAACGTAGATCGATCGGTAAATCTAGAGCTTTGCCCCTCTACTCAGCTCTCTCTTCACCACAACGGTCCGATACAGCGACCGCATCACTGCAGATGCTGCACCGATCCGTCTATCGATCTCACGCTCCATCCGCCCCTCACTCGTGAACAAAGCCCCGAGATACTTAAACTCCTCCACTTGAGGCAAGGACACTCCACCGACCTGAAGAGGGCAAAGCACCTTTTTCCGGTCGAGAACCATGGCCTCGGATTTGGAGGTGCTGATTTTCATCCCGGACGCTTCACACTCGGCTGCAAACCGCGCCAGTGCACGCTGAAGGTGCTAATTTGATGAAGCCAACAGAACCACATTGTCCGCAAACAGCAGAGATGAGATTCTGTGGTTCCCAAACCAGACCCCCTCTACACCCTGGCTGCACCTAGAAATTCTGTCCATAAAAACAATGAACAGAAGCGGTGACAAAGGGCAGCCCTGGCGGAGGCCAATGTGCACTGGAAACAGTTTTGACTTACTCCCGGCAATGCGAAACCAAGCTCCTGCTGTGGTCATACAGGGACGGGATAGCCCTTAGCAAAGGACCCCGGACCCCGTACTCCCGGAGCACCACCCACAGGGTGCCCCGAGGGACACGGTCGAACGCCTTCTCGAGATCCACAAAACACATGTGAACTGGTTGGGCGAACTCCCATGAACCCTTGAGCACCCGATGGAGCGTGTAGAGCTGATCCAGTGTGCCGCGACCAGGACGAAAACCATACTGTTCCTCCTGAATCCGAGGTTCGACCATCGGTCAAATTCTCCTCTCCAATACTCTGGAATAGACCTTACCGGGGAGGCTGATGAGTGCGATCCCCCTATAGTTGGAACACACCCTCCGGTCCCCCTTCTTAAACAGAGGGACCACCACCCCGGTCTGCCAATCCAGAGGCAATGTCCCCGATCGCCACACAATGTTGCAGAGGCGTGTCAGCCAAGACAGTCCCACAACATCCAGAGACTTAAGGTACTCAGGACGGATTTCATCCACCCCAGGAGCCTTGCCACCGAGGAGCTTTCGAACCACCTCAGTGACTTCGGCCCGGGTAATGGATGAGTCCGCCTCTGAGTCCCCAGTCTCTGCTTCCTCTTCGGAAGACGTGACGATGGGACTGAGGAGAGCCTCGAAGTACTCCTTCCACCACCCGACAACATCCCCAGTCAGGGTCAACAGCTCCCCACCCGCACCGTAAACAGTGCTGGTGGAGAGCTGCTTCCACCTCCTGAGGCGTCGGATGGTTTGCCAGAATCTCTTCAAGGCCGACCGATAGTCCTCCTCCATGGCCTCCCTGAACTCATCCCAGACCCAGTCCTAGTACCTGTCAGCTGCCTCCGGGGTCCCACCTACCAACAAAGATAAGTAGGACTCCTTCTTTAGCTTGAAGGCATCCCTTACTTCCGGTGTCCACCACCGGGTTCGGGGATAGCCGCCACGACAGGCACCAGAGACCTTGCGACCACAGCTACAAGAGGCCGCATCAACAATGGAGGTGGAGAACATGGTCCACTCGGACTCCATGTCTCCAACCTCCCCCGGGATCTGGGAGAAGCTCTCCTGGAGGTGGGAGTTGAAGACCTTGCTGACAGAGGGTTCTGCCAGTCGTTCCCAGCAGACCCTCACGATACGTTTGGGCCTGCCATGTCTGACCAGCTTCCTCCCCTCCCAGCGGATCCAACTCACCACCAGGTGGTGATCGTTCAACAGCTCTGCCCCTCTCTTCACTCGAGTGTCCGAGACACGTGACCGAAGGTCAGATGATACGACTACAAAGTCGATCATCGACCTCCGGCTCAGTAAAAAAAACAAACAAACAAAAAAAAAAGCCAATGCAAGCATCATCACCACCAACCACTGAAAGCAAACAAACGCAGAGCCCTTTGCGCTCTCGAATCAAAAACGTGGCACCACTTTTACGCAGCGCATCTCCGCAGGAATTTCAAATAAAATAAATGAAACAATACAGCCACGCCAACCAGTTTTGTTGTTCCTGAAGTATTCCCTTATGTGTGTGTTAACTCCAGCAAGAGATGATCCGTGTATGTATGTGTGTGTGTGTGTGTGTGTGTGTGTGTGTGTGCGTGCGCGCGTTTGAAGTCCAAAGCGCAGATGACTCCCTTTACACCCTCCGGTCTCCTTTTCCTCACCGGGGGCACAGATTCAACCTGTCATCTTTTATTATTATTATTGTTATTATTATGTTTTTGTCTTTTAAACTTGTTTTATGTCAAACATGGCACTTGTTGCAGGAGTGAAAGGCGGACCTGTGCACTGCGACTGAAGAGGCTGTCTCTTCCCGGTACGGCGCACCACTGCTTTCACCTCTGCAAACAGGCATTGCCCAGTTAAATTTATTCTACTTTTATATTGTAGTAACGAGTAACAAAGATGGTTCAGGGAAATGTAACAGTAAAACGTATACAATTCTACTGAGGAAATGTAGTAAAGTAATAGTGAAAGTCATCAGAAATGTAAATAAAGTAAATACAGATATGTCAAAATTGTACTTAAGTACAGTAACAAAGTATTTCTACTTTGTTATATTACAGCACTGCAATATACTGAAATACCTTGAGTCTTATGCTACATTAGGCTTAGCATAAACTTTAAGAGTTTCCGAAATGTACTACAATGTTGTTGTACAGAGATATCCTCCAACGCTACATGAATTTAACCTGATGTATTCTTCATGCTTCATTTGAGTGACTTGATACATCCCACAAAGACTGAAGCAGCTTATATGGAGAAATAATTATGGATCATTTTGTAGACATGATAAAGTACACATGTTAAAAGAGGCTTTGCGTTGACAATGTGCGTCAGAGCCATAGGGAAGTTCAAAAAATGCTGCACTTCCAAATGCAGATAAAAAGAACCCTGTGGTGATGGATAAATGGATAAGACATTGTGAATCAAATTCAAAGCCTATTTCATATTCAATAACAAACCAGTCACATTAAAAATAAAATAAAATATCGGCTTACAAAGTCCTGCAACAGAGTTAGTTCTCAGAAAACATCTTAGGAATTGCTCAATTCTTAGCGGGTACACCACAAACTATTCTTTCTCTCATAACAAAGCAGACCATAATAATGGTCTCCAGATAGCTATCAAAAGAACAAGATCTTAGAGTGCCTGCTACAGTTAGGTTGTGCTGTGACTCCTAGATTTTGATGGATTTTATCCTTAGCACATTGATTACATGTTTCAATAGGCATTGTGCAGACATACTTTCCAACAAAACCATGCAGTTTGGCCTTATTCATACATGTTACCATGGAAATGTGGACTACAATAGCAAAAGGCAAAGAGTTTCTTAAAGATGAAAAGGGCAATGTCAGCTGGCTATTTGATGGTGGTGGCAGTGGGAGCAATCAGAAGTTCAGGCAGGGAGTGTGGGCTAGTTGCACAAAGTCAGTGAAAAGAAATAACACTTTGACTTTAAGAGACATTGGAGCAGTAGTGAGAAAGTGCATCTTTTGTTTTACTACAACAAATGCAATAAACAGAGCTTTTTCCATGGGTCAAGTGGTATATGCATGGCTCAATGCACGATACTGGTATACCCACAGGCATGTACAAGAGCCCTAGTAGGGCTGGATTGGAATATTCATCTACTCCGACATTTGCTTGTTAAGATGATATGTTATTGATTTTTTTTTTTTTTTTTGGAAGCTGGATATTCCCTTTTTTTAAACTAAATAAATGTAATCAATAAAGGCCAGCTATGAAATGCACTTTTTCAGCACATGCACGTAGGCATACACTACTTGTACAACAGCAATTCCAATGAAGTTGGGACATTGTGTAAAATGTCAATAAACACAGAATACAATGATTTGCAAATCCTCTTAAACATGTATTCAATTGAATACACCACAAAGGCAAGATATTTAATGTTCAAACTGATAAAGTTTATTGTTTTTGTGCAAATATTTGCAAATTTTGAAATGATGCCTGCAACACGTTTCACAAAAGTTGGGACAGTGGTATGTTTACCACTGTGTTACATCACCTTTCCTTCTAACAACACTCAATAAGCGTTTGGGAACTGAGGACACTAATTGTTGATGCTTTGTCGGTGGAATTCTTTCCCTTTCTTGCTAGATGTACGACTTCAGTTGTTCAACAGTCCGGGGTCTCCATTGTCATGTTTTGCACTTCATAATGCGCCACACATTTTCAATGGGTGACAGGTCTGGACTGCAGGCAGGCCAGTCTAGTACCTGCACTCTTTTACTACAAAGCCACGCTGTTGTAACACGTGCAGAATGTGGCTTGGCATTGTCTTGCTGAAATAAGCAGGGACGTCCCTGAAAAAAACATTGCTTGGATGGCAGCATGTGTTGCTCCAAAACCTGGATGTACCTTTCAGCATTGATGGTGCTATCACAGATGTGTACGTTGCCCATGCCATGGGCACTAACACAGATGCTGGCTTTTGAACTTAGTGCTGGTAACAATCTGGATGTTATTTTTTCTCTTTTGTCCAGAGGACATGATGTCCATGATTTCCAAAAACAATTTGAAATGTGGACATATTAGACCACCGCACCCTTTTCCACTTTGCCTCTGTCCATTTCAAATGAGCTCGGGCCCAGAGAAGGCGGTGGCATTTCTGGATGTTGTTGATGTATGGCTTTCGCGTTGCATGGTAGAGTTTTAACTTGTACTTGTAGATGTAGCGACGAACTGTGTTAACTGACAATGGTTTTCTGAAGTGTTCCTGAGCCCACGCGGTAAGATACACAATGTCAGTTTTTAATGCAGTGCCGCCTGAGGGATCGAAGGTCACGGGCATTCAATGTTGGTTTTCGGCCTTGCCGCTTACGTGTAGAAAGTTCTCCAGATTCTCGGAATCTTCTGATTATATTATGGACTGTCAAAGATGGAATCCCTAAATTTCTTGCAATTGAACATTGAGAAACGTTGCTCTTAAACTGTTGGACTATTTTTTCACGCAGTTGTTCACAAAATTGTGATCCTTGCCCCATCTTTGTTTGTGAACGGCTGAGCCTTTTGGGGATGCTCCTTTTATACCCAATCATGACACTCACAATTAGTGTCCTCAGTTCCCAAATGCTTATTGAGTGTTGTTAGAAGGAAAGGTGATGTAACACAGTGGTAAACATACCACTGTCCCAACTTGTGTGAAACATGTTGCAGGCATCCATTTCAAAATGAGCAAATATTTGCACAAAAACAATAAAGTCTATCAGTTTGAACATTAAATATCTTGTCTTTGTGGTGTATTCAATTGAATATAGGTTGAAGAGAATTTGCAGATCACTGTATTCTGTTTTTTATTTACATTTTACACAACATTCCAACTTTATTGGAATTGGGGTTGTACATTTTCATTTTTCAACAAGAGCAATTTGAGATTTCTGAGATTTCATTTTCATATTGGCATTTATTCTTTCATTATTAGAGTTTATTTCATTTGGTGCTTCGATTTCTAAGAAAGCCCGATACAAAAAGTTGTTATTAAAACTACTACTGTTGTTATTATTAATAATAATGAATGCATGACTTTTTTGTACTGGATTACAAGTTGCAGGACCTTCAAAATAGTAGAAAAAAAAAACAACAACAACTCTGACTTATACTAAGTGAGTTTTAGACACTCACATTGTGCCAGATATGTGATTTACAACTGGTGTACTATGGGAGAACCTCAAGTACCTCCATGCTGGAAGTATTAGGCTTCTGTTTGACTTTGCAAAAAGAACCAGACTGGCAAACTAATGTCTGCTGTCACAACAAAGCTGCTTTTAACCACAGTTTAAACAGTAACTTAAATATGATAAGACTTATTTTGCTTGGAAAATAGTTGCAACTGATTCAAAGAGTTAAAAAAACACACACACAAAAACAAACTAACAAAAAATATTACTTGTTAATAACTTGGTCAGACTGGCGTTCCATCAGTTGACAATATTTTCAGACAAAAAATGTGACTGAGAACCCATCCCCTTCTCCGCCACCAAAGCGTTGACTATTCACTGCAGCTATTATGTATACAAGAATCATCAATGACTGCCAATCCTTGAGGAAAATCACATACTATGGAGGAAAACCCAGCACAAACCCAATTACAGCCCAGCAGATGACGGCACATCATACAGAGCGCTGTTACACAACAGCAAAAGGAATGATGAATACTCTCCTATTACTTCTGATGTGTTCAGCTTTGGATCTTACTGAGATGTGAATAATCGCCACCAACCCACTGACAGATCTAGCGATGGAGCCGGGCTGCTCCTCTCTGCATTTGCTCCTGCAGGCACCGCGACCATGCATCACCAATAAACCTGCAACTCTCTCATGCCAAATTAATTCACTGCCAATTTCACACAGGCTGAGATTACGCTGTTCTATTAACACAAATAATATGATTAAGATTAGGAGGAAAACAGACAAACTCATACAATTAATTTCCAAGAACCGATCTGTAATTGGCTTCTGAATCTGTATCTACAGTTCAGATGAAACTGTGTAATGCTTTTGTGGATAAACAGAGAGGAGGAAAAGTGGCGCTCTCCAGGGAATATGACATAATTCCCAATTGAGCCTTCTGGCTTTCTCCAATTCACAAGTGTGTGCACACACATACAGAAACAAGAATATTCATTAGTAGGATACTGAACTCTAATTATGCAAGGTGGAAGGAGGGCATGCAGGTGTGAGCTACACCTGGTTTCTGAAATCAGCTCGTCCTCAGTTCCAACCACGTGTCGGTGATTAGTCCCTCCAGTTGTTTGTCATTGACGTCACTCTCAACACACATCTCATCTGTTACGGTGCAACACTCTACTCCTCCAGACTACCACTCTGAAGAAACGGAACAGGTGTAAAATTCATCATCCATTATGCTTCATCAATTAAACACAAAAGTACAACTATCTGCTCTTGAAGATGTCAAACCACAATTATTCTTTTTGAATTGCAAAGTCAACAAAAGAGAATTATATCTTTTTGAAAACACTGGCAGAATCATTTTTCTTTATGCACATGTTCATACAATGTGTTACTTTTGTTCCAAAAAATGTCACCAAATGGTTGAGGAGGAATTTCAGTTACAAGACTCCTGGGCAGACTGCTAGAAAGAGGGACAGGGTGATTCCTAATGGTGTAATAGCTGATCCATACAGACCACCCAAGGCATGTGAACCGTGGATTAATTGCAAAGATAAGTGTGATTTTGTGTCATTGTGACATGATTTTAAAATAACTGTTAATTTTGATGCAGTCATGGTAAAAATCACAGTGAGTGGAGGTTACAGCAGCTGTGAATGCACGTCACGCAGTCATGAAGCCAACCTGTTAACACCAGCCTGATGCACTGCTAGCTGCAAACTCAGCACACTTGTGGATTAAAAAAAAATACCAAAGGAGAATATCTCAAACAGTAAACAAGATGAGGACAAAGTACCCATTATCTCGTCCCTATGCAGCCATGAGCCCATTGAACCTAGCACAGCATAGCTCCCGAAAACAATTAGCATTCCTAACTTTTTCCGAGCGTAGCTGTACAGGTCCACTGACCTGAATAAATTTGGATCAGAGGGTAGGACTGATGAATTTATCCTGAAAAGATTCTAAATAAAAATATTACTGTTACCCTCTGTTCTTGCGATAGACTGCCACGCTGTCCAGGGTGTACCCCGCCTCACGCCTGATGTCTGTTGGGATAGGCACCAGCCCCACCGTGACCCTTGATTGGAGTAAGCAGGTATAGACAATGAATGAATGAATTGTTACCCTCTCACCAGACAGCGTAGTCATCATCTACTGTAAAAAAAATAATTTCAAGATAAACTTAGATCAGCTATTTTTATTTCATGATTTTGCCAAAGAATATTTTTTATTCACTGATACTGTTCATAAAGCAATTTAAAACAACAATTAAATATTTTATTTTAAAATATTATGTAAAACATTGGACACCTTATTTTACAGGCAAAAGTTTGTCTTTAGTGCTCATCGAGTTCTTTTTTTTAAATGGAAAGCAAAGTAGCATTTGTCTGTTTTGCTTTTTTATTGGAAAATCATTTGATCTGTGACTTAAAAAAAAAAAAAAAACTTATCTGATCCAAACCATGAGATCCGTGACAGCCCTAGTGATTCCTATATACCCGCCCTAAACTCTTATTTATTCCTTCATTACTTTTATTGTTTTCTTTTTATTCTTTTTTTTACTATTTGCACGTCACACAACTACCATTCAGCCATACACAGGTGTTAATGCACTCATAAAATGTCTAACATACAATACAGCTGCTACGTCTCCATGTTGAGGTGCCACCTGTTGCTATGCACCACAATAAAAGTCCGCCCATGTGTCACTGTGCATGTATGCTTCACTGTAAGTTAGTGAGCGCATGTGTTTTATCAGTTGCTGTTGGTTGCTTGAAGGGAGCCATGATGAAAACTGAGACAAAAACACGGGAATGTCAACTGAGTACTAAAGTCAACACACACACAGCCTTGACTCTAGCAGAGAGGCTTTGTCCAAGAGGCCACAGCCTGAAGGAGTGCGCCGCACCTCAACACGGGACACGTTCTCAACCGGCCCACTGAGCTCTGTAATAGCTCATGTAATAAGAACGGACATTAATTATCTGAAGACACTCGCAGAGCCATAGAGAGAGAGAGAGAGAGAGAGAGAGAGAGAGAGAGAGAGAGAGAGAGAGAGAGAGAGAGAGACGGAAAAAGCTAAAAAAGAAACATCTTGTTTCTTTTTGTTTCATTTTTCAAGCAGAGGTTGTTTAGCATAAAGGATGAAGGAAGGGCACCAATTAATACTGTACAAATCCTTAAGTACAAATAAAATAAAATATAATACTCTATTGGAATTTAACCTTACACACCACAGCATTCCAATCAGAAGTCTTTCTTCAAATGTTAGTGAAACAACAGATGCAGCCAAACTATTCAAGGTAGAATCTAAGTATCCACAAAGAATACATATTTTAGATTACACACACATATATCTTTGGACTATTAATGTACTATGAAGGCAGCGGGAGGGTGATGGGTAAAGCAGACTGTGCAAACATCTCACACTAGTCAAAGAGGAGATGAAGCATCACTTCTTTTTCTTCCCTTTTGTCTTTTGTGTGGGAAGCCAGTAAAGCAGGCCTGAATCTCTATTGACTCAACGTGCTGAAACGTTTTCCCTTTTCCCAGTGCCAAAGCAGGCATGAGCACTAATCCTCTGGGGTTAAATGAAGCCTCCTCTGGGTTTTCCCTATCCTGAGAGAGCTGGGGGCGGCTGCTCAGTGCGTAGAGAACTTGAATGTATTTAGCAGAGTTTTGGCTCAACTTTTACAAACTTTGAACTTGAATTTCATTGCAGTAATGCAAGAGTTAAACAATTCAAATGATGCAAGTAAAAGGGCTTCCCTTGTGAAATACTGGAGTAGGGATGAGTACACATAAGAGAAATGATTCTGATGATGAAGATGATGAAAGTTTAGGGCCCCATCTTCCACCAAGCGTAAGTGTCAGTGCTCCTTTCCAACCAATATCTTTGTCATCTTGACCCCCAGAACACATGTTCTTAAATGTGGAGTACACCTGTGCACCCATGGGTGTGTTGGTCCTAAAATGAGGTGTAGTCAGGTACAATGCTTGGAGAATTGCTATGATGAGGCAGCAGAAAGCCACCGTGCAATAGAAAACAAGGCGCTATGTTCACAATGCACATACAGTCTGCTTGTGTGCACAATGGAAAAAGAACTGAAAACAAAAATGAAATGAAATAAAAGCTATTACAATTGCAAAAAATGTAAAACTTCACCTCATTATTTCACTGCTTTACCTCAGAGTTTTTGTTTTGTACAAATCCGTTATCAGAAATCCTCTAAGTTCAACCTGCTATCAAAATGGTAGTGCGTTGGATGAATTCAGTTCAGTTATACAGCACCACAGTCACCCCAAAGCACTATACATGAATAAGGTTTAAGCATTACCAAGGACAAGAAGAAGCCTGAAGCAGAGAGTGAGGTGACCATCTGCTCTGGACATAATAATGGGGAAAAAAATATATAAAACATGCAGAGACAGAAATGTTGCCACAAAGCAAGCATATAGAGTCATGTGGAGTCCAATGATCACAATAAGCAAAGGGTCAAAAGACAACCAAGAGGTGATGAGCAGAGCCTCAGTAAAATGGACTACAACTGTGAGTCCGTATGAGTTTTCACCAGTCTGCCAAAACCAAAGGCACATTCTGGATCTCAGCTATCACGTAACCCCAGTGCCCACATCCCAGTCCTTGATGGCTTGTCGATGGACGGATGAAAGGATCTCTTGGATATTCCACCAATAGTAGCTCTTCTTCCCCTACCTGGAGTACAGAAGAGAGACCTCCTGGCTATGGTGGTTAGCTCCTATCACACAAACCAGCTCCATCTTCATCTGCCAGTGACAACCAGGACAATGTCAGCTTGTGTCAGGTTTTAACACATTCTGACTCTTGTCAGGTAATGTTTCATATTATGCTTTAAACAAATAAATGACTAATTAAATGACTAAATACAACCACTTTGTGCCCTATACCTTATTTCCACTGTGATTAGCAAAGTGGAGCTAGACATGATGTTATTTGGGGACACACCTCAAATACACTTGCGCTACACAGTTTAAACTGTACACTATAGATTGTCAAGAAAAGGCCCTTAATAACTATACTGGGGAAGTAGGGTACCACAAAGAAAATTTTATGTATATATTAACTGCACTGCACAGATGTGTCAATGTGAAATGTAAGCTTAAAACTGGATGTGAAAATACTGACTATAAAATACTTAATAGCTATAAAATACATTTCCAAATGATAATGTCTTAAGCCCCTTTCGCACCAAGTCTTCTTCAAGTTGCGTATGCTGCATATCTAATAACACAGGAATGTCTGTGTCAGTTGCAAGCAGCGGGGGGGGAGAAGGTTGAGGAGGTGAGAGTTCCGAGGAGCTGTAGCCAGACTGTAATGAGCAGGTGTACGCTCTGATTTCTCTTCTAGTTTATATTTCTTCTTGTGCAGTGCTGCAGGTGTGCGCTCTGATTTCTCTTCTAGTTTATTCCTGTGACCGTGGAGCTGCAGCCGGCGATCTTACACGCGCGATCTGTCCATGAGTGGACGTGGAGATGTCCTCCGTGAGGAGACGTGGAGATGTCCTCCATGAGGACACTGGATGTGGACATGTACTCTACCTGGCGATTGGTCTGTAAGCAGGAGTTGATGGAGTTTATTTAACACAACTGTGAAAGAACTCATGAGGAGGTGAGAGTGCTGAGGAGCTGCAGGGATTTATAGCTCACCAACAATGGAGTACAGCAGGAATCAAAGCTCCATTTCCTAATAAAATGAATTAAAAGAGTAAAAAGCGTAGAACTATACTATGCCAGCATGCGAGCCATACGAAAGGGAAAATAAGTGCATCTTAAGTCTGGACTTGAAAGTCTCTACAGAATCTGACTGTTTTATTGACGCAGGGAGATCATTCCACAGAACAGGGAAACGATAAGAGAAACCTTTGTTGCATAATCTTGGTGTCGTCACGATGCAACTCGAAGCAGTGCCGGTGTGAAAGGGGCTTTAGTGATAAATATTTCCAACTTGGAACTACTGACGCTTTCCATATTAATACTGAACTTTAAAGGAAATGAATGTTGTTGTGAAAGCCTGTTACAATGTTATGCAGTCACTAGATGTAGGCAGCTACAATTCAATCAACAGAAAGACTGTTCACCAATAACACTCACCACAGAAAGGGACCATTTCCATTTCAAATCACAGCCATTTTCACACCAAGACTCAGACAGCATCAGCAACTTCCAAAGTCTGGCAGCTCCTGCCCCCGGTGTTTCTCCTCTTATCACTGTGTATAAATTCACATCTCTGTTATTGCCCGTGTGATTGATACTGGTCATAATGACACTACTTCTATTTACCCAACACATCTACTCATCTCCTCTATTGACAGTGCTCTAGACAATTTTCTCTACCTTTTACTAGATGTGTTTGATGGACCAGCTTAAAGGAGCTCTTACTGGCCAATGAAATGTCACTATTTTGTCTTTATTGTTTGTTGTTTTAAACTGATGTACAGAAAGGATTTATGTCAGGATCTATGTCAGGGGTATGATCTGTAACAAGAACCCACACGGCTGAGAAAATCTGTTTACACAGAAACTCTTTAAAGACCGAAGAATTCAAACAAGTGCACACCTGTGACCTTTACACCCAAGCAATTAAATAAAATAAGCAATTTTAATTGGATTTTTTGGGAGGTTTTAAATATAATTTTAAAAATGTTTCCTTACATAGTAGAAGACTGTTTTGATTGTTGGTTTGTGTATGTGTCAATCAAGTCACGCTTTTCCCAGTGTGCCGATATAAAGTAACAGACAAAAAGCAAAAGCTGTTGCTTGAAAAAAGTAAATGCTGGCAAATACCAAAGGGATGGATTAATGAAAGTACAAGGTTTTATGGCACTATCGTTAGGGATTATGTAAGAGAAAAGGATAACCCCAAAAGAAGTTTTCCACCCAAATAAAAAATGCAACTTTTCTAATTTGAACAATACTTTTTCCTAATTTATAAAGCGCACTCTGAAAACAGAGAAGAGTAAAGTCATCAATTTGAAGAAACAACTCCTAAAGGAAGTTAAAACTGAAACTGAAGGCATGACAAAATTCATTCAGACAGATATTGGGCCATGTCTTGACGATCTATGGCACAGATTCTAAAACAGAACATAAATCTATTTGTCCTCACCCACGTTCTTATCACTACATTGTGTGTGTGGAAACTGAACATTCAGATGGGCACACCACGAAAAGGTGTTGAATTTACTTGATTTATTATTCATGGGTGTTTTGTAGCCATATCACGAAATAAACAAATCAGAGTGTCACCTGTCAAACCAGAGTGCAAGGCACACAGCGCATTATGGAATGGATGAAAACATAAGGCACAGTTTTCTGATAAGGGAACAGATCTACATGGAAATGGCAAGCAAGAATCAGCCAAAAAAAAAAGTTGCTGTGACAGTTGGGTTGATATCTATGCTTTTTTGTTTGTTTTGCCCCCATCAAATGAGTCACATTTTCATGACATGCTTTTTATTTTATTTTACCATTTCTAAACCTCACCCTTCTCCTAACTCTAACCATAACATAAATGTCTCCCTTCCCCTAACCCCCCAGACCATCCCATGTCACCCCTCATTTCGTGCCCCCATCATGAAATGAATTTGTGGCCCCGTCACAAAAAGTGCCCCATTTTCGTGATGGTATCACAAACCATAGATTACTTTTCATAATGCCATCACAAACTGCCATGAGATTGGATATAATTTAACACCTGTTGAAGCCACTACGTGTGAATAATGTTCACCGACCACTGTGCACCATTCACTAAGATGCAGGTGTTTCAGCTGGACTTTCAGACAGAACAGACTGGATGTACCTACACCATCACCTGCAGTACTTTCTAAGGTAAATTAAGAGCCGGAGGTGTGCAATCTGAAGCAGTTGAAGTGAGCTTTCTTTTCCTATTACAGTGATGGAGTATGTGATTAGTATTTGTAATGTGTTTTGTATCAAAGCACAGGTTCTTATGGCTCTTAATGATGTAGTATCAGAAAATATGTTTTAGTTTAAAATCACATTCAACATCCAGACCCCTATGAAAACAGTAATGCACTCAGTCCTCCACACAGCCCCAGAAACCCGTAAAGAGGAAAGGCATCCAAAAAACAAAACAAAAAACCAAAACGTATAAACCAGTGTTATTAAAGTTGTTTTAGCCCATTGTTAGTTTTTTTTACATGCAGTTCAGTTTTATGTTCCAAATATGCAAAGAACCAGCTTATGTAAAGTGAGCACTGAGACCATTAACCATTGAATTTTAAGTTTTGTCTACTATATATTCCTGTTACTTGCTTTCCTACAATCCTACACAAATGAGAAAAGCACTCACAAGATTCATTTGTAACACTATCCTAATGTGATTAATGTGAAATAAGTGAAATGATCCATTAATGATGTTGACTAACATAAAAAAAAGTCCAATGCCTGAAAGAAATTCCATACATGGCAACAAGGAACCTCTGTCCAAGCAGAACCTATGTAAGTATGTAAGAATACAGTTCCATAACAGCAAAACTCCTCAAACCTAGTACCAGAGTAATCTACACATATACACATTTTCGAGAAGAAGATTAACCTTAGAAACACCCCAGTTATGAGTGGGATAAAAGGGGTCTACTTCAATCACTCTCAGTTACACTTAAAGAATGTCATTCACAGTGCCACTGCAAGCACCAGACACTCTCGCTCTAATAGGTGGGCGGGCAGTCTGCGAACACTTCTTTTAAGAAAGTCATAAAAGTCACCTCATCTCAACTAATGCTTAGCGCTTCCATCATCACTTTCTTCAGGGATCCCTTTGAATGTGGCTCCTGTCTTTAGACGAACGAGACATCTGATCTCCAACCGACTCCGGATGAGTGCCAAAGCATTGCTGTCAGTCGCTGCACCGCAGACACCTCCTTATTGTTTGGACGACTGGAGGTGTTACCTGAAAACACCTTCAGCTTGAATTTAATGCCAATTAGGAGGCTCCAGTTCCTGTTGTTCTCAGTGTTTTAAAATGAGACTCTTTTCTCCACCTCATTGACAAACAGCCAGTATGTGTTAGCCACCCCCCACCTCTTTTTTTTTTGTTGCGCTCCAAAACACCACAATGCTAACTTAATTATATTACTCTAAACAACCACACAGAGTTGTGAGAATATAAATGAGTGACTGTCACATCTGTGGAAAGAAACAAGTTGAGAGAACAATCTGAGGTTTGCGATTGTCCTGACTAAAATACAGGTTTTCAATGACTTAGTGGACTCAGCCATTATCTGTATGCAGAGAAAGTTTTGAACGTGCAGAGATATTCATGTCTTTGGCTTTTGAGATTGAGAAACATGGAGGAAGAACTTATGGGATAGCTGAGAGAGCTGGATAAAGGTTTTTTGCAATGCACTCATGTTTGCAGGAGAACGAAGGTCCATGTCTTTAGGGTCTTGGTGCTCCCTTTGTGGTTGTGAGACTTGGACACTAACCAGTTAACGAAAGTGAAGACTAGATATGTTGCAATCAATCTCTTCTGTGGATCCTTAAAACTAGATGGCCACCCACATTTCATGAAACTAACAAAATTTAGTTTCTCCTGACATCCAAGCATTATGTCAGCGAATTTTCCAAATTACTTGTAAGATTACATCTCTTTTTAATCAAGAGAACCTATGCATCTCAGGGGAATTCCATAATGAATATCTTCTTTTCTTTATAATGCTGTCTGCAGGAGGGCGTAAATGTGCACATGTCCTTTTGAAAAGACTGGAAGTTACCTCCACGCGATGCATGACATTGTAGTTCACGAAATGTCTTGTACACCATACCAGAGGTGTTATCAGGTTACAGAAACAACATTTTTCATTTTAGAAGTGTTTATTTCTCACTAGCTTTTACATAATATATGAGAAACATGTAAAATTTACACATAACTGCCGCAGTTTCGGAGCATTTTCCATCATGTTGGATTAGGAACCAGACAGAGACCAGCCAGTGACATCATTGTATCATTCTATTCCGATTGGCTGCCAAACGGGTGCCACCCATAATTTTTTGCGCAAGTCTGGGGAAACCCCACGTAATCTATGACGTCACTGTTGATCTCAACCATGTTACTACCGTAAGTATTTCAAGGCCTGCTATTCCTTTGAAATTTTTCCCTTCAGGAGAACGTTTTATTATTTTTTTAGACAATGTGAATTTTGATCATCTTTGTAATGTCATATTATGAATCCCCTATTTAAAAGCTAATAAATAAAATTATAGTATTGCCAGTGAAAATTTGTTTATACCTTAAATCTTAAAAAGATTAGTGGCCCTATACCTTTAAGTACCGCTAGACCTTCTGGACATGTGGTGCATTTCTCTGTGCATGATGAGTGTTAAAGACACCAACAGCTGGTGTAACCCTAGGACACACCCACATTTTACATGGCTGCAGCAGACTTATGGTTACTTGCAAAAGATGGGGATGGACCAGGAGGTCTGACTGGATATTTGCCATCTAGGACCAAGAGTGGTTCTGTAACCTGAGAGATGTGGTGGCACTGGCACATGCTCCCAGACTTGACTTGATTGCCATGTCATCAGTTGATAATGCCAATATTACGTTCAAGCACAAAACGTCTATGCTTTTGTACCTCTTTTCAACTCATTCAATGTAATAAAAACAACAGTGGAAAGTAAACAAAGAGCAAAGAAATCATTAAAAGGCCCATTTTTAGATATGACTCATGACAGTAAACAAAGTCATTCAGATGAGAGAGAAAGCAATGTCAGAGTTAGTGTTTGGCACAGATAAGCTAAAACTTTGATCAAAGTGATGGCAGCTCAGTGTGACTAGACCTCTCTTAACTACACGCAGACTCTTTACCCAAAACACTGCTGTCTGATATCGCTACTTCCTGTAAGTGTTGCAATCAACAAGGCAGTTCAGGACCCCAAGGTATTGTGTAATCTACTTTATCTTATCAAGAGTAGCAAAGACTGTTTGTTTCATTAGATAAGATTAGCCCCAGCTTCCTCTTCTTTAAGCTTTAAACTGTGACCAACTCTTTATTAAAAATCTTGACTCCTAATTGCACTGAACTAATGCACTAAATTCACTCATGTACTGTAGGAACCCATAAAAAAAAATAAATCAATCATTATTCGGCAAGAAAAAAAAAATCAAAAATATACAAACATTTTTGTCTTTAATGTTTTAGGGGTGCCTGCACAAACATAGAGTCCATTGTAAAGATAAAATGCTGCCAATGTACTAATAATAGAGAAAAGATACTAAGATACTTTGTTGGCCAATTATGATTTAGTGCCCAAATAGTAAACTGGTTACATAGCAAGAAAGGAGGACTTCAATTAGCTCATTCAGAGATGCACGCTGGACTGAGAAAACACTATATGGTAATTGTATCTTTTATCTCTTTTATTGTGCTGATTCATACAGTAGGGGAAGATCCCCCTACCTAATCTGATCACAGACTATTGTGTTGGGGGGGTCATTAACCTACGGGAGGTCCTGAGGTTGACGAGTCAGCTCCTACACCTTTTAATATGGAACTAGCTCTTTCTTCAGTTCCTGTCTACACAGTCAACACAACATCAACCACAAAAACGAGCAAAGAAAACAAAAGACAAGAGGAAAAACAGCCGACGGAGCTATTTACATGACTTGTCGGTCCTCCACAAACACACAGCCTAAATGAGTAGTGACCATGGCCCCCCCCAGGTTTGCCGAAGCAGCAGGATGTCGGCCCCTTTCACTGTTTTTGTTGTCTCTTTCCTTTCTTTAGGTCTCATCCAGTCTCAGGAGAGGAAGGGGTCAGTGTATCTGTCCCTCAACATCTGGAATCTACATCAGAAACGAGGTGGCCCAGGATCTTAATGCATAGTCCAATACCAGTCATGCACATAAAGAAATCCTTTTTAAGTTACCAAAACATTTACTAAAAATCCAAAACGCTCCACAAAACAATTATCACCACCCCCCCCCCCCCAAAAAAAAACAAACCTCCAGCTGTCATCAGTGATGACAGTTTTCAAGCCATCACCACATATCTAACATTGGAGTAACTAATAAGGAACAATCTTAAAAACAAATGGTTTCTAGAGACCTCGGAACAAAACAACCCCCAGACGAGCAATCTTGGAGCGACTACGATCTTGGAACCACTACACAAAACATATGAAAAATGGTGAAACCCCCCAGTTTCTAACGTCATTTCTACTGAACGGCATGTACTCTTCAACTGTCGTATCGGTTCTATCGTTACCGAGGTCGTTTGTTTCCGAGGTCTCGAGTTACCTTAAAAAACATAACCAAACAAACACACAGACAAAAACAAAACAAAACAAAACAAAAAAAAAAACACTTCACTTTTTCTTTCAAACAGCCACCTGCCTGCCGCCGCTTTTTAACCACACAATATGTGTTTTTTTTTAAAGTCATTGTAGTGACAATTAAACAGCTAGACAAATATCTCTATTTACAGAGTCAGTGGCCCCGCAGAGAGTCTTGGCGTTTTCCGCTGTTTGTGTGTTGGCGGTGCCCATTTGTGAACTTTGATATCACAAGATTTTAAGTATGAATCAGGAGGTCGGGAGAAATTCTCCAAATCGGGAGACTCCCGACAATATCGGGAGAGTTGACAGGTGTGCTCCAAACATTAAAGTCAACTTGCTTCTGGAAACCTTTTCTCAGATTTATAGACCTAACTAAGGAAATCCAAAAGACAGATTCACCCATTCACTGTCATATTCATCTACCTCTGTTATACACATTTATTCCCTTGCCAATCAAAAATTCAAATACTTTAGCAAAACCCAACAGCATCTCTCCTCCACAAATCCTTGTTGAATTGTTGTGATACTGAAAGGCTGCCTGTCAGGAACGTGGAAACAACATGAAATGTCAGCAGTAAAGATGGCTGCTGACTGCCTGAAGAGGATGCACATGCAAATCAGACAGAAAGATAAATGGGAAAAAAAAGGCAGAAGATAAATAATAAAAGGAGGAAGGGGTGTTTGACATTAGACTTTTACATGTTCCCCTTAATTTAGCATTTGTTATAAACACGGAAAGTGTATCAATAATGAATCCTAGCCAGCGTGAGGAAAGAAAGAAACATAAGGGGAAATCTGTCTCCTTTTCCTCCCGTGTGAGCACCTGAGCAGTTTCAGGGCCTATTGTATTTCACACAAGCTGGTACTTTTGCAGCAAACACTTAAGTGACAGATAAACGGAAAAATTGATGGAAACAAAAGCACCATTGGTTCTTCTGCAAACCCATCAGGCTATGGCTGCACATTTTGGCAGACAGTCCAGAAAGCAAGGCAGCATAGCCTGCCAAATGCACGCCTACCTACTAACTACAGCAAGAGCAAAAAGGAAATCAATTGAGTTGAAGATCTGACATAATGCAAAATCATGGTGTAGTAAAGTGTTCTTCAGAACATGACCATGTACACTTCATATTTTTGTTATTGTCAATAGAGTCACGGGGAACTGAGGTGTGTTTGACAAACCAAATGTCTTAGGACGTTTAACCACGATGTCCTGTCTGACACACAGGTGTGGGATGGTGGAAACCAATCTGTCCTGTTGTCAAAACACTCAGAAATTCTCCTTGGGAAATGGGAGTACCTATCCCCTTCAACATAAGATGAACTGGGCGACAGATTTTCCCTGGTCTTGAGATAACAGAAACCCAACACCCTCGTCCTCCAGTGGGGCTCTTTGTATGTCTGAGAGGGGGTCAATCAGTAGCCACTGACAGATGTGTCTGCAGTCGATTTAGTGGAGGAAACCAGGGTGAGGTCAGGCACAGGTTTCTCTGGTCTGTCCTTCTGAAGGAAAGATAATCATCACTCCAGGACATCAAAGAACCATGGCACTACATTATGCTATGTGTGCATGGGTGCCACAGAGGCGTCCAGACCAAGACAACCTCCAGTGCTTAAGAATGAAGCCTTTGCAGAAATACCAAGTCTTGCAAAGTCCTTGAACTGCCAATTCAGGCTGGTGAATTTTCATGTAACTAATCAGTTTATCCTATTTTAAGCCATAGAGCTACAATTCTAAACAAGAAAAATTGGGACAGAATGCTCAATGCAAATTTAAGAAAGGCAATGATTCTAATGCATATTTTGACTTCTATCTCATTGCAGACAGTATAAACTAGGGCTGCCACAAATGATTAGTTTGATAATCGACTAGTCAGTGATTATTTTGCGATCAGTCGACTAATCAGATCAGACTTCAATTGTGGCTTATCGCACCAGCATGCAGCTGTTGTTTCCCTTTAAATGTTGCTATTGTTTAATTAATTATTGATTGGACTATGTGTTATTGTTGGCAATATTGTTTTAATACATTCAAGCCAATAAAGCAAAGTGAAAGTGAGAGAGAGAGAGAGAGAGAGAGAGAGAGAGAGAGAGAGAGAGAGAGAGAGAGAGAGAGAGAGAGAGAGAGAGAGAGAGAGAGAAAGAAAGAAAGAGAGAGCAGGGCCGGTGCTAGCCATTTAGGTGCCCTAAGCACAAATGCTTTGTGGTGCCCCCCTCCCTCCCAAAATGAACAATAATTCAGAATTTGCCAGTGTGGTTCTCTTTATTTCCAAAATGTCTTATCAATACTCAATATTAAATTAATATTGCGGTATTATTTTAATAATTTATTAATGTTTTGAAAACAGCTGCAAATAAGTAATTTTGGATTAACAATGGCACCAGACATGACAAGAAATAAATATAAAATTTAAAATAAATAAATACCACCACCGTTATTTAAAAAACTGATTTGTGCAACTGCAGTAGACTGAACATTGCACTGAACTTTGTAAACACAAAGTATTCAAGTATTTAGCCTTGTAAACAAACATGTAAGTGATAATGAGCAAATTTCTTCAGTAAGTAATATATATGTATATTACTTACTGAAGAAATTTGCATTTATTAATCACAACCTCTCAATCTCAAGCTCGGACATCTGTCCAGAACGTGGTGGAGAACAAAAGGGAGAAGTGTGTGTTTTTAAGTGCTGCGCATCCACGACAGGGAGAGGAACAGGTGAAAGCATGCCCGCGCTTAAGAGATGATACCTGGCCACATGGACAGATGCGTAATCTTGTGCATAATCCAGTGCATAAAGTCTCCAAAATTAATTCTTATGAGGAACAGATCAGGGTTGCGGGTCTGTCCTCATGCAGACAGGAGCAGGAGTCCCTGCGGGGGGCGCAGTGCAACGCAAGGCAGCATGCCAGCATGTGTCATGACTGCGCATCCACACTGGCTCTGGTGGGTGACACAGACTAACAGTGTCTGACAGCCGCACTTTGCACCTGATTTTCCATACTTCCCCGCGATCCTCAGCCACTGATTACTGCCTTGCTGTCGCAGTTCTCCGTGCACCATCCAAATACAGTGCATGACATCACCTCCAAAATGTATGAAGTGGGAAAAATACAATCCGATCTTCTTATTTACTTTTTAAAACGTCGAAAGTTTGCCATGCAAGTTGCCATTTCTTGAGGAGGTGCAGGGAACCTTCTTGAACATGTGTGAATTCTTTTCCACCCACAGAACGCATCAGTCGCTAGCAGTCAGCCTTAGCGTGAACACATGTACTGAGCACCCGAATGATCCTCATTTGTTATTTTGATACTATTCTGGTTTTTCTGTTTCTTGTTTCTGCACCTTGGTAAAAACTTTGTAAAAACCTTGTAACTGTTAGAATGGCCTAAGCAGTGGGTCACCCCACTGAGTCTGGTCTACTTGAGGTTTCTTCCTCAACATCATCAGAGGGAATTGTTCCTTACCACTGTCACCTGTGTGCTTGCTGTAGGGATTGGTAAGGTTAGACCTTACTCATGGAACGCACGTTGAGGCAGACTTCTTGTGATTTGGTGCTGGATAAATTAAATAAATTTAATTGAAATTTGGTATAACATGATGTAACAACTTGAGCAAAGTTACTGCATAAAATTTTGCAAAAGCTTAGTGATACCCAACCAGAAACCATTTGCAAGATCCAGCAGGCTTTTGGCAATGATGCCGTGAGGATAACACAATTCAAGGAGTGGTAAAACCACTTAAAAAATGGTACACATCAGTGAAGAGGGACACACACTCCCATAGGCCATCTACAAACCGAAATGACCAAGTGATTGACAGAATACAGACGTTGGTCATGGACGACCATCGTGCCACCATCCAAGAACTTGGAGATGAGGTGAGGATCAGCACAGGTTCAGTATATTCCATTTAGATAGAGGATCTGAGCATATGGAGTGAGTTGGCAAAATTATTGCCGAAGCTGCTAACGGTAGTGTAAAAGCAACTGCTTTTAGAAGTTTCACAGGACAAGCTGGAATGCACAAACAGTGACCCAGGTCTCCAGAACACCGCCATCACTATTGAAGAGACATGTTTTTATGGGTATGACCTGGAAACCAAATTTCAGTATTCGAAGTGGACACATCTAGCATCATCAATTTCAATATCAATTTCAATTTCAATTTATTTTCATTTATATAGCACCAAATCACAACAGAGTTGCCTCAAGGCACTTCACACAAGTAAGGTCTAACCTTACTAACCCCCAGAGCAACAGTGGTAAGGGTAGGAAGAAACCTCAAGCAGACCAGACTCAAAGGGGTGACCCTCTGCTTGGGCCATGCTACAGACATAAATTACAGAACAATTCACAAAACGAACATACAGGAAATGCTGTTGGTGCACAGGACAGGAGGGTCTCCAGCACAAATACAATTCCCATCTCTGGATGGAACTGCACCTTAAACAGAGAGAAAAAACAGAACCAGGCATCAGAAAGACAAGAAATACAGTATAATTTGTCAGCATTAAACAACAAGAAAAAAACAAGAAATACTAAGGTGATCGCCAGCCACTAGCCCCAAGCTTCACTAAAAGACACAGTATAGATAAAGGCATGGATCAGGGTCTCAGCATCAGCCAATGACAGGATGGGAGGAAACTTCGCTATATTTCACAGGTGGAAAAAAGCAGTCTTCGTAATATTTCTAATGTGGAGGTCAAAGGACAATGTAGGATCAAAAATTACCCCAAGGTTCCTCACTTTGTCAGTGTGATGTATAACACACGAGCCTAGGCTAAGCGTTAGCTGCTCAAATCGATGCCGATGTCTCACTGGACCAAGAACCATCATTTCAGTCTTATCAGAGTTTAAAAGTAGGAAGTTTCTAGACATTCAACTTCTCACTGATGCAAGACAGTCTTCCAAGGATTTTATGTGAACGAGATTACCAGCAGTTATCGGCATGTATAACTGAGTATCATCAGCATAGCAGTGAAAGGTAATCCCAAAATGCCGCAATATGTGCCCAAGCGGCACTATATAAAGGGAGAAAAGAAAGGGGCCCAAGACGGACCCCTGTGGAACCCCAAATTTCATGTCACTAAGGTTAGAGGTAGTGTTACTGTACAAAACACAGTGAGAACGACTGGACAAGTATGACGTCAGCCATGCAAGGGCACTCCCAGTAATCCCAAAATGGTTTTCCAGCCTATCAAGTAGAATATGATGATCCACGGATCATTGAGGCAAAAGAAAGCATGGAAGGTTTTCAGCAATTTCAAAGTCATCTTGACAGCTTTCTTTGCGTCCCGTGGGCTGGTGCATTATGAGTATGCAAGAGTAGGCCAAAATACTAATAAACAGTATTATTAGGAGGTTCTACATCACCTTCATGATGGTATGTGCTGCAAATGTGGGCGTGAAAAGTTGATAGCTCCATCGTGACAAAGCATCTGCGCACAACCACTACTTTTTCTACTCAAGTGTGTGTTTAAACCAAACCCTCAACCGTCCAACAGTTTGAAAAGTGAAAAAAGGTACATGTTGATGAATGTTATACTGTATATATCATTTAAGCTGTTTTTATTAAAACAATAATTCAGATACTTTGTATTGATCAAATTACATTACAAAATATAATTGCCGCAATAAAACATGAAATGCTCTTTTGCCAAGAAAATCACAACAGCGGTCAACACACATTCTATAACAGCTGAGTGGATCCTTGTCATTTGATTGGTGGCTTGTATGTCATTATTCATACCACTGTGTTTAACTGACCATGCAATAGTTCTTTTTAGTGTGCAGTATTGGTGCTATATGAAATGTACTATTGCACGTCCCGACCACCGTGCATGCGCACACTACCGCGGGCGGCGTTTAGCTAAAATTAGCAGAGTTTGTTTTGCTGGCGGACAACAATTTGAAGGAGCTAACTGGCGGTGCTAATTCTTCGAACACACACACACACACACACACACACACACAACAAATCCACCATGCCATAAGCCATCTGGAGGCTATTCTGTTGTTTCTAAATTAATTAAATATCAAAATGACACGGATCAATTTTCACCGCCATATAAAACAAATAATTAATGTTTTTCCCTTTTTCAATGGAATAAATATTTAATTCGATGAAAGATCAACACATGAAATATTTGTACCACTGAACGCATAAACATTCATTATTTGTATAATATTGAACTTAAAGTAATGAGTATGTCTGACTAATTGTATGAGATAATTTTACGAGAAGTGGCCTGTGTTCACCCATGTATTCATATGAAGGTCTTCTCTCCAGTTTAACACTTCAATAATTTAGGAAATAGCTGTTTATTTACTCTCATATACTGGAATCAGCTGCAAATGAGGTGTACAAGTAAGAATAATCAAAAATTTTATAGATCGGTGTCCTTTATAGAAATTCTTGCTATAAATACAATGAACTTACATTTTTGTTCTCCATTTAGATACTGTTACTTGGAGCATTTAATTTAAATGGCTTATTGAAACTTCTGCATCACTGTGTAATTTTGCCGTGTTTTGAGTAAGTTTTTAACATATGCAGCTGTTAAACGATTACTTCATACAGAAAGAGTTTAGCAGGACAGATGTGGTTCTTGAAGGCCTGTAATTTCGGCACAACAATAAAGAGTCAATTTCTTCCAAAATGCCAAAAATTTCCAAAGGATCATTTGAGTGCAACCACTGCATTTGTGCCACTTCTCCCTCCACTGTGCTGTCTGCTCTACACTGGCACAAAAACACCAAAAAGACTCATGAAGGATGCACTGAGGAATGGATAAAGCCTAGTACTGGTGGATAAAGTCTCACAGTTAAAGCCTCCTGGTTAAAGCGGCAGGATTGAGAAGATCAGATGATGCTTAGTTCAGATCCCCATCAGACTAGAAAATAACTCAAGCCCAGTTCAGACTACGGGTGGCAATCTGACCCCATATGGATTCATTCTGGATTGCTTTCTAGCGGGATGGTGTTCAGACCTGTTTTACAAATCTGGCTCATCCTACACGTGTGACCAAACTCAATCTAGCTCAAACCAAAAGATATATGTCTGGAAGTGACAGTGCTGGAGTGTGTCCTTTTGGATGTGGACATGGAAGTGTGTGATCTGGACATGCGAGTGTGTGGCCTGGACATGTGTGACACATGCAAGGGAACGCCCCCGGTGGATTTTCTTGGTGAGAAGGTAACACAGAGAAACAAGGTTGTTCACTGTCCTCGCCACTGCAGCTGCACTGAGCACGGCCACAGCAGAGAGGACGCAGTGAATCGACGGACACAGTGAGGAAGTTAGACATCATAATCCCCAAACTAGCTGGATTCTAGCCACATTTGTGCTCAGACCTCGGAGACCTTGGAGAAACAACCTCAATTCGGCTTAAATCCAATTTGCGCCGTTTGTTATGTACTGCACAAAGATGAGGTATATAAGAAGACTGCCTATGCTTTAGAAAGGAAAGAATCTTGCATGAACCAAGATTAATCTTGCAACAATCCCAGACTTGTGAGGGAAACACACTGTATATACGGTACATTAAGTAACTAAAACAAACTTGTTGTTTTGTTGTTTTTTGTTTTTCATTAATCTGGTTGATTAAAGTGACCAACATTTATCTTAATCATCTGTCCTTTTAATTTTGTTGGGAAAGTGTAGTGACACGGACCCACAACAGGGGGCGTAAATGAACGGACAATAGAAGGAGTTAAATTAGAACACTTTACTGTTGTGAATGCCACAACCAAACACAGCAGATTACAGAATGTATACAAGTCAATCAATAAAGGTGTCGTGTGGGCAGGCTCGACGATAGGAGACGCCCGTCTGGAGACGAACCGGAACCACACGATTTCCACCGCCACCGAACCCGAGGGATACTGGAGCCGCCAAGTCCTGAAGTCCCCAGGTGGCCACCGTCTCGGCGTGTCGGATCTGGTACTGCTGGCGGAAAACAAAGACAGTCAAGTGTGGGTGTGTGTACACCCAGTAACAATTATGGTGGGAATTCCACCTCCACCTCTCACTCAATATCTTGCAGAGTACCGCAGTGATTCCTCAGGGGAAAAGAGTGCCGTTCCACACTCACTCAGCTTCCACCGACAGAGGTACCGGTACTCCTGCAAACACTCACAATATTCAGATTATATTGTACCACACAAACGGCTGAGGATATTACCTCTCAATGAAGTTGATATCTCGGCGGTGTGGTGGAGGTGTCTTCCTGCTTTTATTCCTGGTGTAATGTAGATGATAAGTGACAGCTGTCATGGTTGATGGGTGACAGCTGTCACCTCGGCAGTTCCTGGAGGCGGCAGCGCCCTCTCCTTCCTTGAAGCCCGCACTTCAGGCAGGGCGCCCTCTGGTGGTGGGCCAGCAGTACCTCCTCTTCTGGCGGCCCACACAACAAATTTGGACAGTTACACTTCTTTTTTTGAATTGTGTAGCAACATCGAGGGCTATCCATCTATTCACTTTACAGGCCACAGTACATACATAGACTTTTGCCTAAGCATAAAAAATTGGCTTTAAAATCCACTGTGTTTGGATCAAGAGGGAACCTTCAATTTACTAAACAAATCTGAAGAAGGACTAAAGGTCTAAGTAGTTTCTGCCAGGTGCTTCAGCCTGTAGTGTTCAATGAGGTACTCCAGTTGAGATGCCAATTATGACTTAACTGTGTGCTGTGAAATGTTGCCCTGACTGAGTAAAATGATTGGGTCTGTGATGGCCGTGATGGCCAATCACCAGGACACGCACACGTGTTGGGTCTCTGCACACCCAACAAGGCTGAAAAACTATGAGTCTATGACGCTGAATAAGAGGCAATAACAAAATAGACTTCAACAGGTGAAATATTTTTGCTGGGGAGTTACATGTCAGAATGCTGCCTCTCAAAACTATTTTTAGTTAGTCAATAAATTATTTGCTTAATAACCATAAACTGAACCTTAAAATGGCAAACCACGTTAGTTCGCAGTCTCTTGCGGAAAGATGACAACAGTAAAAAAAACACCAATGGTTTCATTTTTTTTCTTGTTTTCCATTAATTACTGCTGTGCTGCTGCTCTCTCGTTGCAAATGGCAGTTGATGACTTCCACTTGGACATTTAACATGCCTGGAAATAATGACAAACATGTCAGGAACAAACCTGTTTATTTATTGAAATTTTATGCAGCCCCTGTCAGGCATTCACAGCAAAATGTCATAAGAGGCTTGAGTTAATTAACAAAAATTTAAAATGTGGAATACTGATTAGAAGAATGCAGCAGCTCCAACTGGTGGTTTGTGGTGTTTGCCTCATCGGGAACCTAGAGATGATACAGGGCAGGAGACACCTGACTGGGTCGTATACGCTGTAAAACCTGTTGTCTAACAGAGTGAGTTACTGCTGCTTTGGGCCTCCAAGTGCATAAAACAACCCCACAGTTTAACTTCATTTGTACAACAAACGCTGCAGAAAGAATGATGAATTAAAAGGCAGCATATGTGATAGCAACTGACCTAACCATACCAAATCACTGACACAAACACAAAGTTTATACTTTGTACAGTGCGTACATAAAAATTTCTCAACGTTTTCTTTTGTTTATAGCACTTATTCTTGAAAATTTAAGTGAAGACCAATTTTCTTTGCCTATGTAAAGTCATATGTGGACACGCACAATGTGACACAAAAGATTTAATTACCTAGAAGTATTTGAGATTTCTTTCTTTTTTCTCTTTTTTTAAATTCACTGTGTAAACAGAAATTTCAATTTGAAACATGCAAGCATTTATTTTCCAAAATCAAATGCAAGCATTTTTTCCACTGAATCAAAGAAACTATATCACACATATACACGCACACAAATATATATACACATACATACAGTGAGGCAAATAAGCATATGGTCCACTGTCGATTTTGCAAGTTCTCCCACCTACATAGAATGCAGAGGTCTGTAAGTTTTATCGTAGGTACACTTCAACTGTGAGAGACAGAATCTAAAAAAAACTAAAATAGAGAAAATCACATTGTATGTGTATGTAAATAAGTATTTGATCACCTACCATCCACCAAGAATTTTGGGTCTAACAGAACTATGAGTTTTTCCTATTCGACACTCTTTACCTGTATTAATTGCACCTGTTTGAAACACAAAATGACTTCCAGTCTGCATCAGTCTGGGGTTCCATGCAAGAGCTCGCCTCGTGAGGTAAGGATGATTCTGAGAAAGCGCAGAACTACACAGGAGGACCTGGTCAATGACCTGAAGAGAGCTGGGACCACAGTTGCAAAGATTACAATAGTAACACACGACGCCATCATGGTTTAAAATCGTGCAGAGCACGCTCAAACCAGGACATGTCCAGGACCATTTGAAGTTTACCAGTGACCATGTGGATGATAAAGAGGAGTCATAAATAATTAAAAATGAATAAAAAAATTCAGATACATAACTTAAAACAGAAGTAAAAGAATAAAACAGATCAAAAATACAAACTATTCTTAAGAAAGAGAATAAAAATCGCTTTTAAGTCTTGACCTAAAAATATCCACCGATTCTGACTGCCTCACGGTCGCAGGAAGACTGTTCCACAGGGAAGGTGCACGATGCAAGTGTACCCACCTTATCACTTCGTATTATGAGGAAGTCATACATCGTCTTTTGATTATCACCTCGTTTCTAAAACTTTTACGTTTGTAAAACTTTCCTCGTTTTTAAAACTGCACTCCAGTCATCATCTGTCTCAGCAACAGATATTTGAAGCTTTTGTATAACAATTGGCAAAGCTTCTGGGGAAAACCTGGTCTTGTTAGGAGAGACGGCATCCATCCCACTTTGGATGGAGCAGCTCTCATTTCTAGAAATCTGGCCAATTTTCTTAAATCCTCCAAACCGTGACTATCCAGGGTTGGGACCAGGAAGCAGAGTTGTAGTCTTACACACCTCTCTGCAGCTTCTCTCCCCCTGCCATCCCCTCATTACCCCATCCCCGTAGAGACGGTGTCTGCTCCCAGACCACCAATAACCAGCAAAAATCTATTTAAGCATAAAAATTCAAAAAGAAAAAATAATATAGCACCTTCAACTGCACCACAGACTAAAACAGTTAAATGTGGTCTATTAAACATTAGGTCTCTCTCTTCTAAGTCCCTGTTGGAAAATGATATAATTGATCAACATATTGATTTATTCTGCCTTACAGAAACCTGGTTACAGCAGGATGAATATGTTAGTTTAAATGAGTCAACACCCCCGAGTCACACTAACTGTCAGAATGCTCGTAGCACGGGCCGGGGCGGAGGATTAGCAGCAATCTTCCATTCCAGCTTATTAATTAATCAAAAACCCAGACAGAGCTTTAATTCATTTGAAAGCTTGACTCTTAGTCTTGTCCATCCAAATTGGAAGTCCCAAAAACCAGTTTTATTTGTTATTATCTATCGTCCACCTGGTCGCTACTGTGAGGTTCTCTGTGAATTTTCAGACCTTTTGTCTGACTTAGTGCTTAGCTCAGATAAGATAATTATAGTGGGCGATTTTAACATCCACACAGATGCTGAGAATGACAGCCTCAACACTGCATTAATCTATTATTAGACTCTATTGGCTTTGCTCAAAATGTAAATGAGTCCACCCACCACTTTAATCATATCTTAGATCTTGTTCTGACTTATGGTATGGAAATAGAAGACTTAACAGTATTCCCTGAAAACGCCCTTCTGTCTGATCATTTCTTAATAACATTTACATTTACTCTGATGGACTACCCAGCAGTGGGGAATAAGTTTCATTACACTAGAAGTCTTTCAGAAAGCGCTGTAACTAGGTTTAAGGATATGATTCCTTCTTTATGTTCTCTAATGCCATATAATAACACAGTGCAGAGTAGCTACCTAAACTCTCTAAGTGAGATAGAGTATCTCGTCAATAGTTTTACATCCTCATTGAAGACAACTTTGGATGCTGTAGCTCCTCTGAAAAAGAGAGCTTTAAATCAGAAGTGCCTGACTCCGTGGTATAACTCACAAACTCGTAGCTTAAAGCAGATAACCCGTAAGTTGGAGAGGAAATGGCGTCTCACTAATTTAGAAGATCTTCACTTAGCCTGGAAAAAGAGTCTGTTGCTCTATAAAAAAGCCCTCCGTAAAGCTAGGACATCTTTCTACTCATCACTAATTGAAGAAAATAAGAACAACCCCAGGTTTCTTTTCAGCACTGTAGCCAGGCTGACAAAGAGTCAGAGCTCTATTGAGCTGAGTATTCCATTAACTTTAACTAGTAATGACTTCATGACTTTCTTTGCTAACAAAATTTTAACTATTAGAGAAAAATTACTCATAACCATCCCAAAGACATTATCTTTGGCTGCTTTCAGTGATGCCGGTATTTGGTTAGACTCTTTCTCTCCGATTGTTCTGTCTGAGTTATTTTCATTAGTTACTTCATCCAAACCATCAACATGTTTATTAGACCCCATTCCTACCAGGCTGCTCAAGGAAGCCCTACCATTATTTAATGCTTCGATCTTAAATATGATCAATCTATCTTTGTTAGTTGGCTATGTACCACAGGCTTTTAAGGTGGCAGTAATTAAACCATTACTTAAAAAGCCATCACTTGACCCAGCTATCTTAGCTAATTATAGGCCAATCTCCAACCTTCCTTTTCTCTCAAAAATTCTTGAAAGGGTAGTTGTAAAACAGCTAACTGATCATCTGCAGAGGAATGGTCTATTTGAAGAGTTTCAGTCAGGCTTTAGAATTCATCATAGTACAGAAACAGCATTAGTGAAGGTTACAAATGATCTTCTTATGGTCTCGGACAGTGTACTCATCTCTGTGCTTGTTCTGTTAGACCTCAGTGCTGCTTTTGATACTGTTGACCATAAAATTTTATTACAGAGATTAGAGCATGCCATAGGTATTAAAGGCACTGCGCTGCGGTGGTTTGAATCATATTTGTCTAATAGATTACAATTTGTTCATGTAAATGGGGAATCTTCTTCACAGACTAAAGTTAATTATGGAGTTCCGCAAGGTTCTGTGCTAGGACCAATTTTATTCACTTTATACATGCTTCCCTTAGGCAGTATTATTAGACGGTATTGCTTAAATTTTCATTGTTACGCAGATGATACCCAGCTTTATCTATCCATGAAGCCAGAGGACACACACCAATTAGCTAAACTGCAGGATTGTCTTACAGACATAAAGACATGGATGACCTCTAATTTCCTGCTTTTAAACTCAGATAAAACTGAAGTTATTGTACTTGGCCCCACAAATCTTAGAAACATGGTGTCTAACCAGATCCTTACTCTGGATGGCATTACCCTGACCTCTAGTAATACTGTGAGAAATCTTGGAGTCATTTTTGATCAGGATATGTCATTCAAAGCGCATATTAAACAAATATGTAGGACTGCTTTTTTGCATTTACGCAATATCTCTAAAATTAGAAAGGTCTTGTCTCAGAGTGATGCTGAAAAACTAATTCATGCATTTATTTCCTCTAGGCTGGACTATTGTAATTCATTATTATCAGGTTGTCCTAAAAGTTCCCTAAAAAGCCTTCAGTTAATTCAAAATGCTGCAGCTAGAGTACTAACGGGGACTAGAAGGAGAGAGCATATCTCACCCATATTGGCCTCTCTTCATTGGCTTCCTGTTAATTCTAGAATAGAATTTAAAATTCTTCTTCTTACTTATAAGGTTTTGAATAATCAGGTCCCATCTTATCTTAGGGACCTCGCAGTACCATATCACCCCAATAGAGCGCTTTGCTCTCAGACTGCAGGCTTACTTCTGGTTCCTAGGGTTTGTAGGAGTAGAATGGGAGGCAGAGCCTTCAGCTTTCAGGCTCCTCTCCTGTGGAACCAGCTCCCAATTCAGATCAGGGAGACAGACACCCTCTCTACTTTTAAGATTAGGCTTAAAACTTTCCTTTTTGCTAAAGCTTATAGTTAGGGCTGGATCAGGTGACCCTGAACCATCCCTTAGTTATGCTGCTATAGACGTAGACTGCTGGGGGGTTCCCATGATGCACTGTTTCTTTCTCTTTTTGCTCTGTATGCACCACTCTGCATTTAATCATTAGTGATCGATCTCTGCTCCCCTCCACAGCATGTCTTTTTCCTGGTTTTCTCCCTCAGCCCCAACCAGTCCCAGCAGAAGACTGCCCCTCCCTGAGCCTGGTTCTGCTGGAGGTTTCTTCCTGTTAAAAGGGAGTTTTTCCTTCCCACTGTAGCCAAGTGCTTTCTCACAGGGGGTCGTTTTGACCGTTGGGGTTTTACATAATTATTGTATGGCCTTGCCTTACAATATAAGGCGCCTTGGGGCAACTGTTTGTTGTGATTTGGCGCTATATAAAAAAAAATTGATTGATTGATTGAATCGTTTCCACATAAATTCAGCATTATTTCATAATAAAGATGGGAAAGCGATCAAAGCGCCAAAGCAGCCTATACAGTTATAAATTGAACTCACACTGTAACTTTGAGTGAGCCCACACTGTTCCTGAGGGAGCAGTTTCCCTGTCACCTCCCCCTCTCTCAGACACAGACCATCAGCCAGCCTTGTGGGTAGCTTATCCCTCTGGATGGGCTCCTTTCATGGATCTTCTCAGCTACGAACCCGCAAGGACCACATTTTCTGATCACACAACAGACTGTTTTGTTTGAGTTTCTTTCCAGAGCTCAGTCAGCTGTTCTGGACTTTTCCTCTTCCTTTTTTACCTGTGGATTATCAAACAGTCTTTTGAGCACAGCACTGACCTCTTGTGCATCAATTTTTAAGTTCAATTTTAAATCAGCTCACAGCGCATTTATCTGTTTCCTGTTCACGTTGTTACTCTGCTGTGGAAAAGAACGTCTTTTTGTTTGCGCCGTAACAGCGCACACGCGCGCGCGCGCGCACACACACACACACACACACACACACACACATATGTCTATTCGTTTGCACTGCAACAATGTGCCACACACACCCACACAAAAAAAATCAATTTGTTTGCACTGTAACAACCCACCGCACACACAGACATGAATGTCTGTTCTTGACTGTCATTAGGCACCCTTTGCTATTTGACAAAGACAATTATTCATATTTATTTGCTTGAAGTGAGCATAACTGCTAACTGTATTTTAACTGCAGCCGACATGAGGAAAAGCACAAAATGGGCCAGGACGATCGCTCATTTTAAGAATGCTTTAGGTGTGGCCCGACTCGGTTTTAAATGCGTGCTGAAAGTAATCAAGCCCTGTTAGCAAGTATCCATCTCTCTCACTTATTAAAATGAAAAGGCAGTTTCATGGTGTGTTTCTCATTTCAAGTCTAAAGAAAATTTGTGGTCGTGAATGGTGATGTTTTTCCAAATATAAGTCACACCAGACTACAAGTCGCAAGACCTCTCAAACTAAAGATACCGATACTCTGGAAAATACTATATACACTGAGCAAAAATATAAATGCAACACCAGTTTTTGCTCCCACTTTTCATGAGCTGATCTCAAAGATCTAAAATATTTTCTATATACACAAAAGACCTATTTTGCTCAAATATTTTTCACAAATTTGTCTAAATCTGTGTTAGTGAGCACTTTTCCTGAGGAGATGATGCCATGAGAATAATTCAAATAAAAGAGTGTTATGGTAGCTTCAAAAATGGGAGCACCCCAGTGGAGAGAAGCATGTTCCACTAGACCATCCTCAAGCCAAAATGACCAAATAATTGACAGAATACAGACTATGGTTAAGGTTGACATTTGGGGAGGTGATGGTCTAGTGGTTAAGGTGTTGGGCTTGAGACCAGAAGATCCTTGGTTCAAATCCCAGTCTGACTGGAAAATCACTAAGGGCTCTTGGACAAGGTCTTTAATTTCCTATTGCTCCAGGTGTGTAGTGAGCGCCTTGCATGGCAGAACCCTGACGTTGGGGTGAATGTGAGGCATTATTGTAAAGCGCTTTGAGCTTCTGATGCAGATGGAAAAGCACTATATAAATGCAGTCCATTTACCATTTGTGTCACAATCCAAGAACTTGCGGCACTTGCGGATGAGGTGGGAATAAGCACAGGTTCAGGAAATTCCATTAAGATTTGGGCATGCAGAGAGTGTCAGCAAAATTCGTGCCAAAGCTGGTAAAAGAGGAGCAGAAGCAACTATGCTTGAAGTCTCACAGGACATGCTGGAATGTGAAAACAGCAACGCGACTTCCTGAACACAGTCATCACTGCTAATGAGACATGGGTTTTACAGGTACGACTCGGAAACAAAATTTCAGTCATCGCAATGGAAACATCTGACATCACTAAGGCCAAAGGAAGCATGGCAGATGTGCAGCAATGTCAGAATCATTGACCATTTTCTGTGACTCCCATGGAGTGATGCATCATGAATAAGCAGCAGAAGCAAAATTAGAGTATTATGGGGAAGTCATATGTCATCTTTTTGATGCTGTGCACCGCAAACGACAGCATTTGTGGGTGGCGAAAGGTTGGCGGCGGCTGTATCATGAAAATGCACCGCCCATTTTGCTCAGCTGATTTAGGCTTTCCTGGCCAAACATAACACTCCTGTGATTCGTCAGGCTCCCTACTCTCCTGACATTGCTGCCTCTGATTTTTGACACTTAAAGGGACTCAATTTGAGAGGCGAGAAGACATCAAGTGGAACACGATTGCTCAGCTCAACACTATTCCAAAAGAGGCCTTCCAAAAATGCTTCAAACAAGGGCAGAACTGCTGTGAGAAACGTGTGCATTCCCAACAAAAACTTCAAAGTGGATTACCATTTCAGACTTCAGGTGAGTAATTGTATTTTTCTTGGATGCACCATTTACATATTTTATATATATGCACACACACACACACATATGCACTCTCTCACCGGCCACTTTATTAGGTACACCTGTTTGATTCCTTTACAATTTGAGTAGCGAGAAGACATCATGTGGAATACGACGGCACAGCTGGACACCATTCCAAATGAGGTCTTCCAGAAATGCTTCCATCAATGGCAGAACTGCTGGGAGAAGTGTGTACAGTCAAAAGCAGACTATTTTGAAGTGGATTATGATTTTAGACCCCCAGGTGTAATTGTATTTTTCACAGCCAATAGTCTGTCTCTCTCTCTCATACACACAGACAGAGAGAGAGACAGAGAGAGAAAGAAAGAGGGAGAGTGTGTGTGTGTGTGTGTGTGTGTGTGTGTGTGTGTGTGTGTGTGTGTGTGTGTGTGTGTGTGTGTGTGTGTGTGTGTGTGTGTGTGTGTGAGACCGGCCACATTATTAGGTACACCTGTTCAATTGCTCATTAACACAAATAACCAACACAAAGACAGTTTCCAAGGATCCTGCAATTATAAAATGAATTTTCAAAGTTGATTAAATACAACCTAAACTTTATTGCATATTTCAGGAACACATCTAACTTTGGGATTTAATTTAAATCAATCAATAATGAACAAAAATATTACAGCAGTCAAGTCAAGTCTGGCAGTATGCTTTGGTATCATGCATCACCACATCCAAACTACTTGACAGCATCAGATCCTGGATGGCAACAACCAAGGCAGACCACCTATCCATTCCCACCCCCAAAAAGTAGCAATCAACCTGGAACGGTCAGATAAAATGTGGGCTTCCCTTTGGCCTTTTCCAGTTGTCTGTGTGTGTGTGTGTGTGTGTGTGTGTGTGTGTGTGTGTGTGTGTGTGTGTGTGTGTGTGTGTGTGTGTGTGTGTGTGTGTGTGTAAACACACACACGGTGTCTTAATTGTTAGCATAGCACTGTTGCCTCACAGTGAGAAGGTTCCAGGTTTGAGTCCAACCTGGTCCTTTCTCTGTGGGGTTTGCATGTTGTTCCCATGTTTGCTTTGGCCGCTGCCCTCTTCCAAAGACATGCCATTTAGGTGAACTGGCGAATCGAAGTTGTGTGTGGGTGTGAGAGTGTGAATGATGCCTGTTTGTTGTGATTTGGCGCTATATAAGAAAAAAGTTGATTGATTGATTGATTGATTGAATGTGTGTCAGCCCTGCAAATGTTGGCCTGTCCAGGGCATACCCCATCTCTCACCAAATGACCGCTGGGATATGCTCCAGCCTTAACTGGAATAAGAAGGGCTTAGAATACATATATGCTTTCAATAGGAGGCAGACACAATTTTACCCTCAGTCTCCCTGAAAGAACTGCTTTTGACATCAACAGTCCACATTGACAAGGTTGTCACTGTGCATCTCCTTTCTTTCACGCCACCTAGTGTTTAGATCCAACACTGCACAACAGAGAGAGAGAGAGAGAGAGAGAGAGAGAGAGAGAGAGAGAGAGAGAGAGAGAGAGAGAGAGAGAGATCCCTCCTCCAGATGACATCAGCGCTCTATTGAAGCAAAGCTCGAGGCAAACACAACTCCACATTTGTGTTGAGATCCAGTCGTGCGTCCACATCATCACACAGCCTGCACAGTGTGCATGTGTGTCTGCGTGTGTGTGGAGGGGCTCCAGTAAACAGACCAGAGCTGCTACACACAAACTGCTACTGTCACTGAGGAGCTTTTTTTTTTCTTCCCACCCTTGGATCTCACTTCTAATCCTCACAGCCTGCAATGGATTATTAATATTTTTCCCCAATTTGTGGTCTCCTGATTAAAAGGATACTTTTGCATTTTGTGGTAAGTACATTTTTTGGTGGCATAATTATGATGGGAATGATTTTTTTCCTTCTTTTAAAAGAAAATTTTATGGACTCTATATTCTTAGCAGCGTCTTGTGACCAATCCTCGTTTTTTTTTTTTTTTCCCCCCCCCCCCAATCTGTGGGACGCGTTCTGGACGCTCGGATCGCACATTTAGTAACATCACTGTAATCACAAAATTCTGACTTCTTTGAGCGCTCATTCTAATCTTTCCAGAAGGGGAGGAAAAAAAGAATTTGCCTTTCACTCTCATGGCTGCAACTCTGCTGCTTGTCCATCTGACAGCAAACTCGCTTTTTTCGCCCTCCTCCTGTGCGGATCATTTCTCCTCGCAAACTGCTGAATTTGTGCTCGCATCCGTTCTCTGCCTCTCGGTTAAAAACACACACACACAAAAGCCTCAAAAGAGCAACAGGAACATTAGCATTTTGGGGAGGGAAAGAGTGCAAAGAGTGGAGTGGATGCGCGGACCGTGCGTCGGTGGCGCGCCCCGGTGTGTGTCTGAGGCTGCAGCAGCAGAGCTGGATGTCAAGGAGCAGCTGCTGCACCAAGTCTCACCAAATGCGTCTCCAGCGGCTCGGACGAGTGCGTTATCTGTGCCCCGCTGAAACCGTGTGTGTGTGTGTGTGTGTGTGTGTGTGTGTGTGTGTGTGTGTGTGTGTGTGTGTGTGTGTGTGTGTGTGTGTGTGTGTGTGTGTGTGTGTGTGTGTGTGTGTTTAACTATGAGCCTTAATGCACATATTAAGGCACAACTCCTTTCAAATACAAATAATTTAAAAGGCTGTGCGCAATCATGATGGTGCACAGTGAGAGGAGACAGAAAATCCAAATTACGCACCAGTTCGCATAGAAGCAGCGTCTCATTTAAGTGTTGGGGGGGGGGGGGGGGAATCATACATTATGAATGCATCATGACATTTCTTTGCACTCAAAAGGCTCCAAAAATAAAGCTTTACTTTTTTTCCGGCTGGCTGCAGCCTCTTCCACACAATGCTGACAGATTCATGCAATAAATCTGCCATTCTGGTGTCATGTCAATCCAATTTAAGGGGAAAACTCAATCATAATTGGAGGGGAGGGGGTGATTTCAGTAAATTAACTCAATTTGTCAAGCAATAGTGTATGCTTTGGAGACAAAGCAATAAATAGCCTGTTAACATGGTGGACATGAGGACAGGCCCAGTTGTCTGCACTGATGATTGCCTCAGGCGAGATTCCCCAGTCATTTGCTTTCACTGGGAATTCAGATTAAAAAAACATAACGAGGTCAATACAGTTCTAAATTCAGTATGAATGGATGCATAGCAACCATCATAAGCAGACGAGATGCTGCTCATTTCATAATTCATTTAAGCACTCAGCAGTGTCCTTTATCATTTTACCAAGCCAGAAAATCACACGTGCACATACACAGAGTACAAACAAAATGCATGAGCATTACTGCAAAGAATGGGTCAGAAAAAGCTTTTTAAGTCAGGAAAGGCTGCAGAGGAGCAGGGGAGGGCGCTTAACAAATCCTTGGCTTGTAGGAGCCTGGCCTGTGCTGAGATGTGCTGCTGTGAGCAGCTTAACATGAGAATTCAGTGTCTTGATGTTTGCTTGTCACAGGCAACCACATACACGTCTCATCTCGCAGTCCCTACCACCCCCATGTGGGGGAAAAAACATTGCAGCTGCTCCAGATCTCTCCTTTCAGTCGGTTACAAAAAAGGCCCCCGGGTGTCCCGGGCCTCTCTACGCCCTTAATGGGCCAGTAACGGTGTCATCTGTCCAGCACACCTAAAGAGATCACTGGGAGGTCACTATCGAATCTGGGAGGGAGGAGGAGGGGGTTGGGGGGGGGGGGGGGGGGGGGTTTGCAGTGAAATGTGCCACAGATTTTTCAACATCTTCTGTTTGGCTCAAATGTGCTTCATGTTCCTGTGAATTCTGATGAGGTGATGAGTGCTGCGTTGTGTTTCAGGACCACATTGTACAATGCAATCAAATGTGCATAAAATGGTTTTGTGGAACACTAATTTCATACAGAACCACAAAGTGAAAGAGTCAAATCAAGGCTAACCAAAATGCAGAGCCTTCATGCTACTTGTGATTCAATGCTCAGCTTTCTAAATTTACAAATAGAAAAAGTAAAAACTAAATTAACTAAATAAGACCAGTTCTTTGCAAAAACAAAAACAAAAAAATCTCGAAGGTTTTCTATCCTTTCTTTTTTTGGATATGTGTGCCTGTCACTCCTCCAATTATCGACCTCCTGATAATAGCTGGATGCAAAAAACTAGAATTGGAAATTTATTGCCCTCAATAACTGCATTGTGTGCAATCATAATTCAAATCTACACTGTGAATTCGAATGAATAATCATCAGCAGATACAAACAACATTGATTTCCCACTGGAGAAGTGCACTGTGGTTCAAAATTAATTTCAGGGCTCATGAATAATTTAACACTCAGCCATTAGGACTTCTACAACTCTGTCTGCTCTAAATGCAGCCCATGTAAAATTATTCTGTATTTTATTGAACTAAACATCATTACACTCCACAGTGCTTTTGACAGGCATGAAATTATTTCTATTTAAGTTTTCCCCAAGCTTTTCTTGAGCGTTGTATGACTGGAGGGCACGGGGCATTGTACTCTGTTATTGAGGCGAATGTGCATTTATGCGTGTTGAGCTCACAATGGCTATCAGTGTCCATCTTTGTGGGAGCCTCCTATGCTCTCCACTGAAAGGTAACTAACTGTGTGCACACTCGCATACTTTTACCAGGATGCTCAATTTAACTTTGCCAGTTCAAATTAAATGAAGCAGAAGCTGTTTTGACTGCTACAGGAATCTCCTGTCGGCCTGTTCCAATGATGGAGAAAAACATCAATCACGATAATGTTTTACGCCGTCGCTCTCACAATGCGCTAAAATATTGGGTACATAAATGTACATTTGCAGGTGTGCATGTTATTACTGATGCAGTGGGAAAAGCTTGCAAAGTAGACTATGGAGTATAGATTTTTTTTTTATGTGTATGAATAAAATGTTTTAATACCTCTACCCCCTACCCCGTCGAGGCTGCAAGGTCTACATGTTTGCCTCGTAACAAATAATAGAGGGGCCGCTCTACTGAAATCCGATGAGTTTAGAAGAAGAAAATAATAAAAAGCAACCAAGCATACTAGCCTATGATTTATTAAAAAAAGAAAGCATGATGTACATCGTTGAGGAAAGGCCTCTCTCTTCATATCCACTGAAGCCTATGATTCATTCTATTTAGGATTATACTCACACAAATGTTTTGAAATGAACAACCCCCTTTTTTATTCAATATGTTCAGATTCTCTCATCTCAGCACTGGCTTGCCATGTTGCTGTTTTACCATTAGTAGACATAAACTGTGTAAGCGTATTTATGCAAAAATAAATAAATTAATTAATCCAAAAACACCACTAATCTGAGGGCAGACACGCATCTCTCACTGTGTTCTCTCACTGCGACAGAAAAGGAAGCAATTTTTTTTTTGTGATGCTAAGAAGATGAAGCTTCAAATCATTCATCGTTAGGAATGTTCAGATGCTGGAGTGCTTCGTAAAATGAGGTGAAAAGGCCTACTTAATATTAAAATGATTTGAGGTTTTAAATAAAAAAAAAGTTCAATCCACCAGATACCACACATCCCTTTATCACCCTGCATTTCTAAAAGACCATTATGGAATTTCTACCATTTTTACCCCCCTGTCCCTTTTATTTCTGATTTTAGAAGAGGTCACAGCTGGTGTGTTATTCCCACCGGCTTGCAATCTACTGCTAATGCTATACGAGACTGAAGGCGTTTAGACTGAACAGTAGGATGAGGGTGGTGTTAGCAGTTGGGGTGATTATCATACAGCATCTCAGGAGTTGTAATCAAGTGACAAGCTTCCCAACTGCCCAATGTTCTCCTTGTCATAAGCTACAACTGTTAACTGGCTGGGCTCCTTGCTCCTAATTTAGCTTAACATTTTTCAGCGCACAGCGGCTGCCAGCGGGTCACATGGACGACTAAATGTAAGGACACAATGCTATTGTGTTTTCAGGGGAAACAACATTTTCTTTGCAAAGGAAACTTCTATTTTTGCAAATAGAAGCGGCATTCATAGCAGGTAATGAAGCAGTGGGGGTGGGTGGGTGGGGGAGTGAGGTTCAGGAGTCAAAGATAGGAGCTGGGAGTGATGGGGGGGCTACACGAAGAGAACAGCCTCCCTCTTCCACACGCAAAATTCACGTGCAGCTAATGTTTGAAGACAGTGTTTAAAAGCCTGAGTAAATCAGCAAGTACTGACCTTTTTTGGGGGGGCTATCTCTCATCTGCAAAAGTGCAATTATCTGAAAATTTGCACAGACTGCATTTTCCCTTCCAACAATTGATGTACTTGTTCTGTTGTGAAAGAGCAAAAGGGCAGCTTGACCAGGGTGGAAGAGGACATTCAAGCACCACCCACAGTCTTCGTATTTGGGTCAACGTCATTACAAAAATGTTATGTATTAACGAACTGAAAAAAGGCAACAGGGTCAATCATGGCCAACAACAACAGGTATGTTTGCTCTAAGCTATCTAAAGATCTAAGTTCAGACACTAAAGACATTTGTTCCTCTCTTTGTTTTTTTTTTTTCTAGAGCATCACTGTGTGCGGACGGAACAGCACAAGTCCAGTTCCAGACGTGTGGGGATGAGTTCAGATGGATAAGCACCTTTTGCTGTTTTGATCCTTGGAGGAAAGGCGAACACTGGTTATCTGCTTTACAAAGACTGTCCAGAGCCCTGGATTTATGTGTAAACAGGCTTGAGCAGGCAGCAGAGGATTCTGGGTTACCTGAGGACCTGGAGTACACAAGAGAACTTGCCTGGACTGAGCCTGTTGCACAGCGGCTTGGTGTGGCTCAGACCAGCTTTGTGTCGACTCATTATGCCTGCTAGGCTTGAGTGCAGAAATGAGCCTTTAACTCAGCCCATTCTACAAGAGGATCACTATACAACACCAAAAAATCTAATCTGATATTATGGCCACTGAGCGCAACGAATTCAACGCCAATTAGGATTTTAATATTACCTGAGAGCATACGCATTGCTGGTGAGAGGGGATGCTTTTTTCTACAGGCTTATTTGCCATGGTAAAGGCATTGAAACGTGTGAGACCCTAACAACACAGAGGAGGTCATCGTCCAAACAAGGATCAGCTCAGCAAACACTGACCAGGCCAGGATATCACCGAAAACCCCTCTGTCAAACTTTTCCTCTCAGAAGTGCAGTAGTAAATTCAAGAGGAACTCTTGATTGGATTTCTGGTGGCTGTAGGGGGATTTACCGCATCTTACAAATCAGGTATGACAAATATAAATGGCTTTGCTTCTTTCCACTTCACTGACCAAACCACAATTTCTAATGAGACACACAGGAAGAGGGGTCACACCAGGAACACATAATTAAAGCAGTAAATCAGCATTAGCCTAATTCAAATGGAACTATGCGGTGACAGGGAGGGAAAAGAAGAGCCAGGCAACCAGTTAGCACCTTCTGCTTTGCACCATAATTTAGCCAGTTTCAAAGATATTGACCCTAATCTGAACAACTGTCAGATTTGCAGTTTTACTTAAATTATCAGAAAATCATAGCTGAACTGACAAAAATGAGCTTTCTAACGGGATATTAACTAGATTACACAGAATCCTTTATCCTTTTTTGCTACTAATCCATTAGATAATTATAGCTACCTTGTTTTGTTGAAGGAGAGAGCTTTTTTCTCCAGCTAGTAAGAGCCCATTTGTAATATAGAATTTGAATAGTGAAAGGCTGGGTAATGGGCCAACAGGATTTAAAGAGTATTTTGATTCCACAACAGTTCATCAACAAAGGCCCACTCTGTTCACCATGATGGTCCGTCGTGATGAAAAGTGGCCTTGAGACACAGAATCATGTAAAACAACTCAAAAATATGATTACGTTTCAAAAGTCACAGCTAAAATGGAAGCACAGAGAACAAATTCACAGAGCTCAGATTTTGAAGCATTTTTAAAATCATAAAATAAAGAAATTAAAATAGTCTACTTAGCAGCCCAGACTACCTTTTAGAAAAATGGTATTCTCTTCATATTATAGTACTGCAAATATGAATACGATAGGTTTTAACGTAACCTCTCTACCATCCCTAATGTTCAATTGATATCTCTTTAATAGGAGAAATTCAAACTCTTTTAGCAGTTACTTAATCCTCAAAGTGCTTTACACAGCATTTCAAACACCAAGCAATTATGGTAACGTGAATTTGGCTCTCCTTTAAAGCTTCTGTGCATTAAACATACCCTTCTATCTTCCCTTCAGGAGCTCTTCAGTGATTCGACCGCCAGACAACACAACTTCAAGATGGTGCGTCTGTGCAAGGCCTTTATTCTTTTCCTCATCAGGGTTGGGCTTCTGCTGGGCCTTGCTAACCCTCTGGTGACCTCTGCCTCATGTCCCTCAGCCTGTCGCTGTGACGGGACTTTCATCTACTGTAATGACCGTGGCTTGACTTCCATTCCTACCGGGCTGCCCCAGGATGCTACAGTGCTCTTTCTGCAAAACAATCACATTAAGAGTTCAGGAATTCCTACAGAGCTCCGCAGGCTCTCAAATGTTGAAAAGATCTACCTTTATTGTAATAATCTGGATGAATTTCCTACTAACCTTCCTCTTGGGGTTAAAGAGCTCCACCTTCAGGAGAACAACATTCGGATGATCACCCATGCCTCCTTAGCCCAGATTCCATATATTGAAGAACTGCACCTGGACGATAACTCTGTATCAGCAGTCAGCATAGAGGAGGGGGCCTTCAGGGACAGTAATCACCTCAGACTGCTTTTTCTCTCGAGGAACCACCTAAGTACCATCCCATTAGGTCTACCCATGAGCATTGAGGAGCTACGCTTTGATGACAACCGAATCTCCTCCATTTCAGAGCAGTCGCTGCAAGATCTCATCAACCTCAAGCGACTAGTCCTGGATGGTAATCTGCTCAACAACTATGGAATTGGGGAAATGGCTTTCATCAACCTGATCAACCTGACTGAACTCTCACTAGTGAGGAACTCACTGACATCGCCACCAGCCAACCTGCCAGGCACCAGTTTGGAGAAGCTACAGCTACAAGATAATCACATTAATCGAGTTCCGCCTGGGGCTTTTGCCTTCCTCAGGCAGCTGTATCGCCTGGACCTGTCTGGTAACAACTTGAGCAGCCTCCCACAGGGTGTCTTTGAAGATCTGGACAATCTTACACAGCTCCTGCTACGCAACAATCCCTGGCAGTGCACTTGTAGGATGAAATGGGTGCGTGACTGGCTGCGGTCCTTACCATCTAAAGTGAATGTACGTGGCTTAATGTGCCAGGGACCTGACAAGGTTAAAGGTATGGCAATTAAAGACTTGACGACAGATATGTTTGACTGCACAGATTCAGAATTCAGCCCCACTTTTGAGACAAGCACGGTCTCCAACACATACCGGCCCTCACAGCCTCAGTGGCCCTCATTTGTTACGAAAAGACCTGTAGTTAAAGGGCCTGACTTTGGCAAGAATTACCACAGCACTACCACTTCATCAGGCAGAAAGATTATAACCATCAGTGTGAAGTCGAGTAGTGCAGATACAATACACATATCATGGAGGCTGTCACAACGCATGACTGCCCTGCGACTCAGCTGGCTAAAGCTGGGCCACAGCCCTGCCTTTGGCTCAATCACTGAGACCATTGTGCAGGGCGAGAGGACGGAGTACCTGCTGACTGCACTGGAGCCAGAGTCTTCCTACAGGATATGCATGGTTCCCATGGAGACCAGCAACATTTACCTTTCAGATGAGACACCTGTTTGTATCGAGACAGAAACCGGTCCTCACAAATCATACAACCCAACTACAACTTTAAATAGAGAGCAAGAAAAAGAACCTTACAAAAATTCCAATTTGCCATTGGCTGCCATCATTGGAGGAGCTGTGGCTCTTTTGGCAATTATCATGTTGGCGCTGGTGTGCTGGTACGTCCACAGGAATGGTTCACTTTTTTCCAGGAACTGCACCTACAACAAAGGTCGTCGGAGAAAAGACGACTACGCTGAGGCTGGCACCAAAAAGGACAACTCCATCTTAGAAATACGAGAGACTTCTTTTCAAATGATACCAATAAATCACTTGCCTGTGTCCAAGGAGGAGTTTGTGATACACACAATTTTTCCACCTAATGGTCTGAGCTTATACAAAAGCCCACATAGCGAGAACAATATTAACAACAGGAGCTACAGAGACAGTGGAATACCAGATTCAGACCATTCTCATTCATGATATTACATATGGACCTTTCTGATGACTGGGTTTCTCAAACAGAGTGGCAAGCGTTTTACAAAACACTGGATCTATGAGACTAAGGAAGCAATGTTCTGTACATTTGCCATATAATTTATATTTAATGACTTTATGAAGAGGAAGAACGTTTTTGGTTACAGGCCATCACTGAACCATCAGTGGGTTTCGTAACTAGTTGCAATTCTATATTTTAGGGATTTGTAGTAATTTGTACTGTATTTCCTTTGCTTAAGGTTATCGACCAACTAAACTAAACTCTGTGTTCTACTGAGATATGATGACTTGTCAACTGTGAAAAGTGGGTTTTCATTGCTGTGTTGAACAATCAGACTTTAGAAAACCTTGTAGTATAAGCACAGGTCATTCTTTTAACTTTGTGGCTGTCTGAAAAAGTAAAAAGCAAAAAAATGACATGATGTAAACTAAGACACACATGATAAGAAAAGCAGGCATGTTGCCCTCAAAGAATGAGCAACTATCAGCTGTCTCTACTAGAGACAGATTACAGGAACTAAAAGATGAGGGGCCATGCTTTATTCCCCTGCCTTGTTCAGTCAGTGTGTAATTTCTTTCTTTTTTTCTGTTCGTAAGCATTAGAAACACAACAAAGTAACCCAAACAGGGTTCATCTGTTTCTGATGGGATTGTAGGCTCCAGCACAGAGTGAGATAAAGCACACAGACCTTAAGGAGCCCTCTGCTCCTCAAAACAATTAGAGTGGACAGGCTGACAGAGGACTCCCCACACTAGCACCATCCCCACTTGTATGGGCAACAATGGCCAAACGACAATGGCGGCATTCTTTAGTACTATGTACCACACGTCACTGTAGTCACCAAGCCCCCCTCCCAAAAACAAAGTATAAAACTGGTGGCTTGCATTAGAATACCACAGCAATGTCAGCAGCTCCTCGTTATGAGTATTATTTTGTATTATTTTCCAAATGAACAGACGTTTATGTTGCCACGATTTAAAATTAACTGTTCTTTACAATTGAAAACCAAAGTGCATTATATGCCCTTTGGCCAGTCTTGTATGTGCCTTGATCCAATGCTTATTGTATTTAGCTTTTTAAGAAACCAGTGACTTTTTTCATACACACTTGAATATGAAAAATATTGGTCATATTACAAAATAAAAGTGGGCAAAACCAATGTTGCTTTTTCTTATCTTGAATTCAACTAACACCACTCAAGACAGTGTCTCATTGTGCATTGCTTCTATTGCCTGTTTGTCTTTGTTCAACTAGAACGTAGTAAACACTGAATACAAGAAGCCTCTTTTTATTCACTCATATCTTAATTTACAGTCTGTGGTGACTAACTGGAATGTTTGAACATTAAAAATTATAACCTAGAAAATTTTAATTCTGTACAAAAGTGTGAACTCTGGGATCTAAACTTAAAGTCATCAAATGGCGTCTCCCAGATTTAGTAAACTACTTAGTAATAATCAGATTCTGTGCTGGAAACCCAGGTTTTTGCACCACGGGAAATCTGCACAGCAACATCTGCTTGAGGCTGCAGTTGTTCTTTCATGTGGTGAAACCATGTGTGACTTATCCGATTGGCCAGACAGAAAAATATCACAGGAGAGTAGAATTAGGGCTGTGGAGAGATTGGACTCTAGGGTTTGATGAGCTCCCCACCATACACCAGGGAAACAGAAAACTAATGACGAACCACCATATGGAGGGTGGTGCAGGCAGATCGTTTGCGGATGCGTGTCTCTTCAGAGGGCAGAGTGTATATACCCTGCTTCTAGCTACAAACTTAATGATATGGTTACCATTCATTTTAGCAAGACCTCATGAAAAGTTGTAAAGGCAGATGCGTGTTGGAGCATTCTGCAAAAGCAGCTGACAGAACATCTCATTCAGTCAAACTAAATTCAGTGCATTGCAGGCTTTATTCACTACACACAGGAACTAGACATAATATTTTACAAACGCGTACAAGTGTCAGCATGTATCACAAAAAAATGTGTTGCACACTCCCACAAGCTCTTAACACACTGAAAGCTTTAATTACAGTGTGAGGAGCCACTAAAAGCAACACAAGTGAGCCAAACCTTAAATATGCAGTACCCTGTCTTGTACATTAAACATACATGCCATTTACTAGGAACTAAAGTATACACTACTTTTGGGAAAACTCCGAAGTAATGGGTTCCACGTGAATCCTCTCATTTCTATAATTCCTTATTCCTGGTTTTATATTATTAGAGCATAAAGTGTACGGTACTGTGCAGAAGTCACAGGTACAATAAAATATAGAACGCAATGCTAAAGTACCCTTCGGCCTTATGAGCATGTAATCTGTGAAAGAGTGTGCAGAAAGAATGTGACCTTTTGACCTCTTAAACTAGGTCAAGGTTAGCCATCTTTGAACCTGTCCAAGGTCTATGTCCCAAGAATGTTCTCTGTGAATTTGAACACCCTGGCAGTAATAGGACTGGATTTATGCTGAGCACAGACGGATGGACTGACTGACGCAAAGTCTTCGCAATACTCGATGACCATATTTTGGCTTCGTGTAAAAACAGAAAAGGGTCTCATACAGCAAAGATGCTGCAAAAATAATGAAAAGCTTAAAAAATAAAAAAAATAATGTTGAGCATTAAAAACTACAAATGGCATGCAGCAAAGCTTTACATTTAAAACGGCATTCTTTGGGGTGAATGAGCCAAACAAAAAAATTATGTTCATCAATTTAGGATTCACCGATGGTTATTCTCTTTTTAAAGTATCTGAAATTATTTACTGGGCTAAAAGCTTACAAATTAGGGCTACACAATATTGGAAAAACTAACATTGCAATACCAATTTTTTTCTGCAATGTGTATTGCAATGTGTACATATAAAGGAAATTTCAGACATATAACTAATATCTCTGGCAAGGATGACATTCTGTAATAATGAGGGTGATTTTGTAGGAGAATGCATCTGCACAACAAATTATTTGTTTTTGGTCAACGTCATCCTTTCTGTACTCAAACTCAACCATACAACTAGCGATTTTGTTTTTGTGTGACATTTCACTTCTCCCCCTCCCGTTTTTGCTCATTTTCAGTACAATTCTGCCCAAAGAAAATAGAGCTAAGCTAAGCTCTACCACAGACCCTCTTTCATGGTCAACTACAATAAGGAAACATACAATTCTTTAACTGGGAGATTTCACAATAAGAGTCCTAAGCAGGAACGTAAACCAACTCAGAGCATTTTCCTCAGAGACAATGTCATAAACTGGTCAGTTTTGTGTGGAAGTTGACAAACGGGGTCATGTTTTCAGGAACATCCTTCCCTCCAATTTAAAAAAAAACTGACGGACACAAACAAGCACAAGAAGTTTGTAACAATTTGTGGTTACCTTCACATGCACTTTCTAAAAATAAATAAAAAACACAGCCAACAACAGTATTAACCATAAAAAGAGAAGAAAAAACAACAACTTTGCACAGATGCAAAAACCCTTAAATTGGAGTAAATGGGAGCACATCACCCTCTTGTATACTTGTAATGGACGAGGAGAACCGTGGAAGATTTCTTATGTTTTTTTTTTAAAAGCAAGAAAAGAAAAGCTGTTGAGTGACATGTTTAATTTATTTATGTGATGTGGCATGCTCCACAGTGTGACTATTGCACACGCGCGCACTGCCATGATGATGCCCAACACACCATCTTTCAAGCCTATGACACAATTTTCTTCATTGAAAAGATGTGTTACTTTCTTCATTATACAACTTTCTTGAATAAAACAGATAATTCCCCAACTTTTTAAAATTAACCTTTTGAAACTTCAAATTTGCTCATGTGTCCCAAGACTATTTAAACTTCTTTTGGACCCTTTTTTCTTCCTCGGTTTGTGAGACACATCACCTCTTTGTGCTATATAAGGCTATATAGGCTTTTGTGAGTTAATCACTCACATACAGACTTTCACACAGAGAACGAGGTTTGTGTTTTAATTTTCTTACGCTCACATGATAAATAAAAACTTAAATAATATTTTGAAGAGAGAGTGCTACTGTTGCTGTCACGATATAATACATTAAAAAAGACAAGCTTTGTGTCACATCTTAAGCAACGAAAGTATGAAGCAAAATAAATGGGCCACATTACTGATGACCCTGCATGACCTCACTTATCACTCCTGACCCTTGACCCATCTGTCCTTTTAAACCACTCCTTAATCACTCCCATGTTCCTGCTGAGGTCAGGGAATTCTTTAAACAATATAAGATGCTGTGTTCATTTTTCTCCTGTCTGACACACAAAACCTAATTATGTTTGTCTTTTGTGGAAGCCAAAGATTATAACTAATGGAGGCAGCTGCTGTGTCTCCCCCGGCTGCCGTTATTCCCTTTGTAATGTACACACTGCCGGTCACATTTGCATTCCCATAGTTGTTTGTATCATAGCACCTTTGCATGACCTCAAGATTGGCCAGTAGTTGACTTAGTCCTCTCCATCAGTATTAGTAAGATCATCATTAATAAGACAAAAAAAAAAAAAAGCCACGTGATCCTATGGCTGAGGTCACGTAGGTCAGGTCAGACTCAGTTCAAGGATTGTAAGAGTTAAAAAAAAAAAAAGAAGATGACGACAAAACCAGATAGTGTAGCGTTCAAAAGCTATGGTGTCTCATGGTAGAGAGGATCTGCTCAGAACTCCCTGGCATTCATTACAGGCCATTCTTACAGAGATCTCCTGACATAAAAGCCCACTGAGAAAAGGTCAGATGTTTACCTAATCGCTTAATTATCTTTGGAATCACACAAAGTCTAATGTCATAAAGGTAAGCCAAAGAGTCGATAAGGTCTGACTGATGACATGAAAGAATCAGCTATTTTCTTTCTTTGTTTTACAAAATAACATAATTTAGAGCAACATGGTAGCTTTGTGGTTAGCACTGTTGCCTCACAGCAAGAAGGTCATGTGATCGATTCCCACCTGTATCCTTTCTGTGTGGAGTTTGCATGTTCTCCCCGTGTTTGCGTGGGTTCTCTCTGGGTGCTCCGGCTTCCTCCCACATCCAAAGACATGCAGGTTGGGTGGACTCGAAACTTGTACATAGCTGTGCATGCGGGTGTGAATGTGTTTGTCTGTCTACATGTGGCCCTGTGACAGACTGGCGTCCTGTCCAGGGTGTACCCCACCTCACACCCTATGACTGCTGGCTCCAGAACCCTGCGACCCTTAACTGGAGTAAGCGTTTGAAGATGAGTGAGTGAGACCATAAATTACAGAATAACAAAATTTTTAATGGTCAGGCAAAATATATCTTTTCTCATATTTTCTATGGTCACAATCTAATGAGACCAGGGTTGCCCAACAAATGCAAGTATATCTAAAACTTTTCTACAAGGAACAAAAAGTAAACTGCAGGACAATTATGTGTCGCAAAGAAAAAGAATAGGTCACTGAGCCACAGAGCTGTTACATGTCGTGAGCCTGTTCTAGGGAACAGTTTGCCAGCTGAGATAAGAGCGTCTGATTCTGCTGAGTCTCAAGACTTCAGACATTTGGTCTGTCACACATATAATTAGGGGTAAAGCAATCAGTGTCTGTCTGTCAATTAACTTAGACACATTTGATGAAATAAAATTCATTTAAACATATCTAATTTTGCAGACTTTTTAATGGATACTTGGTCTTTTTCTTTTTTGTGGCACTTATGATGTGCAGTTGTTGATGAAAAGCAATTTGAATTGTATCCAATTAAAGTGCAATACATATAGTTACCATGGTTACTACTACTGCTGCTACTACTACTACACATCATCTACAGATAGATTACAGCTGCTTTTCAATCATAGGGACTAATTTAAACAACAATGACTAAAGGACATGTACCTAATCTAAAGAAGTACTATAGGACAGCTCTGTGTTCTTTGCTGGAGTGTAACCATTAGTTTTAACTAAAAAAAATTAAAAACTTGTTCTTGATTACTGAAAATAAACTCAAGTTAAGACACTGAAAAAGTCCAGTGATGGGATCTGTTACTTACAGTCCCTATTACAGATGGACTTAAAGACATAAGTAAATAAGCAAGCTATTTCACTTTGGGTTCTACTTTTTGTTCGGTGTCACAACTGCATGTCCTGGCTTAGTGCCACAGGAGAGCAGGTAGTCTGCGATAACGGAACTTTCTCTATCACACACACATCAATATAACTGTGTCCCATCCCACTGATTTCTTATTTAATTCATATCAATTAATTTATTAATCTGCTTGCACAGAGAAGGTGTGCTGATGTCAACATGATCATGATTTGACACACCCGATCTGTAGTAGATGTGAAAAGTGATACAGAAATTCCACATTAATTAAAAAAAAATAAAAAATAAAAAATCAAGTATGAATGACAAACCTCTGCTGCTGTCATACTGATTACCTTCCTTAAAAATATCGACCATTTGCGAAAAGGGCTCGACAGTCTCCTACATCTATGTGAACTAATGCAGAAGCCTACTCATCTTGGCACTGTCCATGAAGTAGAAAGTGACATCCTGCTCTTTCTCTTTACGTATAAATTCAATTTTAATTTTACAATATAAGAATCAATTTTTCAAGTCTAGAATCTATGTAATTTAACATCCATAGACCTTACCATGGTTAGAGTTGTAGCATTTTGTGTGCATGTGTCACCGCTGAGGTACCTGGATGTACTGCACACCTTCCAGGCAGTTTCAGCATCCGCAAACCACCAGACCCCCTCCAAGCAGTAACCTCATTAACATTACAATAATTACAATAATAACTTCTTTAAATATCACACATCACTTACCCTGTGCACCGAGAGCCTGCTGAATGCACGGTGTCATCTTCATGAATGATAAGCCACACTTCCTAGGATTTCTCATGTCGTTCATCAGAATAAGTTAGCATTCGTCACATCTGAACAATCCTTCAAGCAGTTTTTAAAGAAATCCAACTGATTGTTGTTTGGATTTGTCCTCCTCATCAATTTCTTGTGGCTGAATGCTAAGCTGATAAAGCTAATAGCCTTATTAGTGAACTCAACTAATTCTGCCTTTTTGTAGTTGTTTGTTGTGATATTTCTATGATTCAAATACCTGTGAATGTCTTTCAGTGTCTGCCTCTGTGCCATAAATGTATGCATATATTATGACAAACACCTTTATTAACAAACCAAACTTTTGTGCTATGGGCTAGCTTCCATGTTGTGCATCCGTGTATCTCTGGGTTGATGCATTCAAACAACATGCTACAACTCTAAGCGTGATAAATAAAACATAATGGACTGCAATACATTTTCCCAAAAATCAGACTGAGCAATGATGATTATATACTTAGAGAAGTGGCAGCTAGAGAGTGCAAAAATTAAGGATGTAAATGAGTCTTTACTTGTATCTTTAAAGACTGGGATGTGCTGACAATTCAAGAGCCCAGTGTGTGAAGGACCAAAGCAAGGTGGTGCCGTGAGCACCATGTTCAGCAGCTGCTCTGGAAAAAAAAAAAAAAAAAAGGCCCATTGTTGCATGGTATCCAATTTTGATTTTGAGCACGGGAAATATTCATCCAAACTCACTCATCATGATATACAGATTAAGTAGACACTGCCCAACCCTAATAAATTATTTTTACCACTTTCATGCAGTCAAGTCTGGGGTCAAAAGATAAATTGGCAAGTAGGTAGTTTGCTTCAAAAAGTGTTTTAATTATTTAATTATCAAATATACATTTGGTTGTCCCAGAACGGGAAAAAAACCCACTCAAATGTAATGTGCATTTTTTAAAAATGAGTTATGATTCACTTTTCTCGATTGTCTGGTCTGACAAAAAGCAACCACATCAAAATATATTGTAATATCAAATTGCAACAGTTGCAAAACTCTATTTCTCAAGTACTGTGATATGTTCCGAATCAGCACCCAAGTATCATGATACATATCGGGAGTAACATACTGAGGATTTATTTCATTCATTTAAAAGAAAAAACAGAAAAGCAAAAGCAAAATTAACAAAACATTACAAACCATTGAATGAAAAGGAGCAGTTTGGAAGAACAAGTCTTATATATTCTGCCCGTTTTTTACAATACAATCTTGCAAAGCATCATCAATCGACATCATTGCATTTCTCTGACTTTGTCACATGCCACCGACTTCTTTCCTAATTTTAACCATTATTTAAAAGACTACATCCCTAATAGATTACATTTTAAACTTCAAACATTCTAAACATTATTAACAGATTACATTTTTGGCTTTTTCACAGCCCACTGACTTATTTCATAGTTTCATACTTACGAAATACGTCAAGTTTAATACGTTTTTTTAAATAATTTAAGCAACCTTGATTCTTTGATTTCTTTGTTGAGGTTGTTCCATAATTTTACACCATTCACTGCAATACTCTGTTCCTTTATCTTGGTTCTGAATCTTGGTTTTTTAAAGAATTCTATGCCCTTCAAATTATAACTACTTACTCTTTTTTCAAACACATTTTGAATGTTTATTGGTAAGGTATTGTTATTTGCTTGGTACATTATTTGTAGTAATTTCAAATCAACTAAATCATGAAATTTAAGTACTCTATACTTAATAAACAATGGATTAGATGGATCTCTAAATCGACTGTTGCCACTTTTAAAGATCTTTTCTGCAAAATAAATAAAGGTTGTGTATAAGCTGTACATGTTGATCCCCAGATTTCTACACAATAAGCAAATATGGAACAATCAATGAATTGTACAATGTTAATAATCCATAACTATTTAATGAATATTTAACTTTATGCAAAATAGCAATGGCTTTCACTATCTTTCCTTTTATGTAATTTATGTGCGACTTCCATGTAAAATCTTCATCAAGCATAACGCCTAAAAATTTCATTTCTTTTACCCTTTGAATGTCCATTCCATCTATTTTTAATGACACATTTTTTTTAACTCTGTCATTAAACAATATGAAATTTGTTTTATTAAGATTAAGTGACAATCTGTTTATATCAAACCAATATTTCACTTTTTCCAACTCTGTATTTATCACTTGTGCTACTTCCTGTATATCTGATCCAGAGTAAAATAATGTGTCGTCAGCAAATAAAATGCTACCAAGTACATTAGATATATTCACAAAATCACTGATATACAAAATAAACAGTTTGGGTCCAAGTACCGACGCTTGTGGTACTCCACACATATCACACAATTCTGATTTAGTATTATTTATCTGAACAAACTGTTTTCTATTTTCTAAGTAGCTTTTTACCCACTGATGTGCAATCCCTCTTATTCCATATTGTTGTAACTTGTGAAGCAAGTTACAACATATCAGATCGTCCCAGCCCGTGATGAATATTGCCTCCAACATCTCAATCTAAAATTTAAAAAAATGACAGAGTCCCATTTTGATCCAATTTTGTTCGAGATCATAAATATTCACTTGCAAAACAAATATGAATTTTGCACAAACTACATTTATTGCAATTTATTACATTTACTGCAAAGAATATTCTGGAAACATTTTATTTTATTCTGCAGACTGCGCTTTTCTATTGAATTGGAATTAACAAAAAGTGCCATAAGCTGTGTGGCTGGTTTGGCCTGGTGCATCTTCACAGTAATATACAAATTTCATCACTGATTACCAGTGTGAAGTGGAAATTGTGCGAGTTGTGAATAAACTTGCTCAGAATAGACCAGATGATTGTCATACTGGTCTCCTTCATTCTCTGTTACCCTTCAAAAACGTGGTCCAACCTCTATATTCATTATAACAAATTTCTGCTGGATGTTGTAAGGTTCCATCGACTCATTCCAGAATAGAGAAAGTGGGGGCCACTAAGCACACTACATCTCAGAAACAATGTACATATCACCACACTAAAATTTAAATGAAAACATTTTGCCTTTTCACATCCAAGGTCCAAACCAACAACACATTTAAAGACAAAAATAAAAGCCTTCTCATGAGGTGCTTTTTATTTCTCTTCCTGCTGTCCCACACACATCTTGCACATCAAATCGAGCCTTTTTACATGAATGTTGTGCTGAGGTCTAAAGCCAAACGGAGGCACGGGGCCTCCCACAGTACCTGCACTTCCACAGACACTGCTGTTACTGCAGACGTGTTCCAAACTAGTGATGTAAACTACTGACACCCTCTGCAAAGTCTTTGTGATTCAGTCAGATACACCCCAACCTCTTCTGCTATACAGTTATCTGCAAGTGTGTTTTGCAGTGCACTGAGAGTAAGTCAGGACGAGATCTTCAAAGACATTACTGCATGCACAAAAAAAGAGAAAAAAGGATGAAGCAATTACATGTCGCTGTTCCTGTACATACTGCAACAAAATAGTACAAACGCAATGCTGATGTTTAAGCAGGAGACAACAGTTTCTCAAAATGTTTACAGATACGAATAAAATGCAACACTCCATAATTATACTCCTAAACTAAAAGGTGATTCTGATCATCTTCTGAGCCATACACCAAATGAAGATGAGAAATATAAGATTTAGACTTTTCTTGCACAATTATCGTTGAATATTTTAATTGTACAGTCACTTGCCCTTTTCCGGATCATTGCCAGTTCTGGATCACTGCTGTAGTTTTTGTGCCGCCGTTTCTCATAATCAGCACGAATAAGCTAATACTTGGTACCAATGGAAAGATTGATGTTTTGTCTACAAACGACCACAAGCTCGACCGGATCCAGCCGTCCTTGTGATCAGCAGAGGAATCAAAACATCCCGGTGTCTGCGGTGTGCGTGTTTTTTCTGACTCACTCATTCCTGCAAGTTTTAAAGTAACGATCTCTAAAACGTAGCAAAGGTGAGTTAGCCATTCGGTGTTTTTGGTTCTAGAGTGGGAAAATACTTACTTACTTGGGTAGAAAATGTCAGTGTGTTATGTCTTGCTGTTTAATTGCTGCGCATATTAATCTCCGACGTGAAAATTTGCCAGTTCCGGATCACTTGAAGCAGCAGCCTCGTGTCTGTAGTTGTGAGCCTTGTGGACTTTGGGGGTCATCTCCACATCACGAATGGACATGAATGTGGGGGCTTTTACTTTTTAATTCGGGAGAAATCTCACCTCCACACTTCATTTTTTGCTTGTAAAAACGTATAATGGCGCTTTTCGAAATGAAGTAAATTCTCATTAATAAGTATTATTTCTATCATTTTGTGTTCAAAACACATTCTCGGGCACAGTGTGTATCATTCTGCATTAGAAGGGCTCTAGCCAGATCCCAGGAATGACCCCAAAGTGACACAGAGTGTCGTGATCCGGAACTGGCAAAAGTGATCCGTTTCTGGCAAATGTTTGCGCCACACATAATGTGGCTTCACACTTTAAGTAGAAGCGCTACTCCACCCAGACGTTTTCAGCTAAATAACATCCAAATACCCAATACAACAATACACAATAAAGGACATTCAGTTGCATTATGGCTCCGTATAGCGGGACTTTAAAAAAGGTGATCCGGAACTGGGCAACCGTCTGTACTTAAATAAGCTTTGTTGTAGCAAGTGAACAGGAACGGAATTTGACCAACAGTTAGATGGTGCACAACACACAAAATAATTATTGCCTGTATTTGGCTAGTGTATATATATATATATATATATATATATATATATATATATATATATATAGGGTTCTATATATAATTTTGGACCGTTACGATTTTCAATACAGCGTCTGTAATCAGCCGTTTCTGCAGCGCGACTCCAGTTTGAAGCATGAATCGAAGCAATGCTTCGATTCAATGGCTCGTGCCTCTTTGATTCGCTGCTCTTCAGAAGCGGTACGTCTGCTTCTTAACCCCTCTGAAAGCCATTAAAATATCATGAGTCACTTTTGTGTGGATTAAAGTCACTAACTGGGACTCGTCTTGTTGCAGCCGAGAAACGAGATTCGTCCTCCGTTCCGTTGTCACAGCTTTAAACGCTGCGTGGCTCTCTGCTGAGACAGAGTCCACTTAGAATTAATAACTTCAAAACGAATCGCCGCTTTAAATAAAATGATACCTCTTTACAAACATTGCAATACAGACAATAAACTACAATCGACTAAAATGTTTTTTTCTCCCAAAATGAGATGTCTTGCATTCTTTATAAACCTGACCTGTAGCACATCTACAAGAGCTGCAGCTCATAGGTATGGAAAGACATTCATGCCAATAATAATGTCTGAAAGGAAATGCTTTTGACAAAAACTAACATTTTATTTCTGTTTATGTCCAGAGATCAAGGATCCACCATGTAGAGTTTATTATGTCCAGAGTTTAAGGATCTAGTAACCAATTTCATATTTATTTACTTTAAGACTCAATCAAATGTTGTTCAATTTCAACTTAATAAGCTTATAAAGTGCCAAATTACAACAAAAGCCATCTCAAGGTGCCTCACACAGAACAGTTCAACATAAAAAAATTAAAATAAATTAAAAAAAAAAATTCAAATACATAATTAAAAACAGAAGTAAAAGAATAAAACATAACAAAACAAAAACTACTTATAAAGAGAATTGTAATAGGTTTTAAGTCTTGACTTAAAAATGTCCACAGACTCTGACTGACTCACTGAGGGCCATGGCTGGATAACCCAGAATGCGACTGCCCACTCAACAAACTTCCCCAGCCTTCTGGACATGATGAAGGGACTTGGGCTGTCGTACCTGGCTTTTCCCCTTTGGGTACCCCTAGAATGGCCAATTTTTACCTTGAATTTTCAAAAGCTTCCCCCCTTCTGCTTCGCTCCCTCAACATTACCACTATGCTAAAAATTTATTCTAGCCAGAACCCTGTGTGTGTGTGTGTATATAGCTATATATATATATCTATATATATATAGATATATATATATATATCTTGAGCCAGGGCTTTCAGTCAATTTATTTATTTATTTATTCTAATCGCAATTAATCCCATTTATTCTAATCGGGATTAATCCCATTATTGTCCATAGTAGTAAATTAACTGTACAATTTTTATCTTCAATTTAAGCAGCTTCTCAACATTGGTAATAATTATTTTTTGAAATACAATAAGTAGAGAGGCTTTTTTTTTTTTAAATGCCTCATCTATTTCAATTTCACAAAGTCCTTTCATCTTCTCTCCGTGGCTCTGCGCCTGTGCACTGACTGTGTAAATAGAAGTTAGCAAGGAATAACTTGTTTACATTTTGCGGATATCACCACGTGACTGACAGGGAGGAAGGTAATATCATCAGAAACAGACTGTGTGTATTTGAAGCGTTGTGTGTTTTTAACCTTTCACCATGAACCTCTGAGCCATTGGCCGCTCGGTGTTTATCTTTAAAGACTGGACAATGGCTTTATAGTGAAGCAGACAACATGCACACACGTATGTGGTGATTCTGGTTTAATTAATCCAATATACAACAATATAAAGCAGAAAGCTTTTTTGCATGCCGGCTCCAAGTCTTTGTAAATTGACAATTTCTGAATTTTACAGAGGCACCATGACATCACTGCAGTGCTTTTTCAGGCAAATGCGAGAATAATTTTGTCAATTTGTCTCTCAAAAGCTATCTCCATGCAGACAAAAAATAATAATAATAAGTGATCTGTGATAGCAAATTGGACAGATGTTTGGTTCTGGCTGTGGGTGAGTGCTTTTTAATTGCTGTATACTATAAGCGAGGCGTAAGTTGTTTGTTGCTGTCATAGAAACAAATGTCTCAAATCGCAAATCGTGCCCCAAAACTGCTGGATTGTAGCATTTTTTTCATGCTCACTCAGCACTTTTTGAGCAGACAAAAACAATAAATCCCTATATGGACACTGGGCATTATGCTGCCACTCTTTTCATCTCCACCCAGTGCACAGTATCTGCGCTAGAGACACACATGTGATGTCCTGGCTGGCTCATCATTTCTCTCAGCTGTGCTAACTCAAAGTATTGTTCCTCTATTTATTCATCCCTCCAGCGATACCAGCTGCTTAACTCCATCGTGATACACAGGAAACATTTTTTTCCCCCGGTCTTGAATTTTCTCCAAGTCGTCTTGTGGTCTTGAGTGTGACCAGGTGATACATTACAATTTTCATTATTATCATAACCATCATTATCAGTACTGTCACTGTTTTCAAGATCACCATTAACTCCGCTTACCAAATTTACTTTTGCACAGAATAACGAAATGTACAAATATTTAAAGAAAATTGTAAAGAGATGATCCTTAAGTTAAGTAAGAGTTTGAGAAACACTCAGTGCAGACTGAAAAACTTTTTATCTCCATCTTTAACATTGTGAGACAGGGTTTGTGCCGAGCTCATTCAGGATATTTTAAGAACCAGCATTACAGCTTCTTAAAGACCTATATGTGCATAAAAAAACCGGTCTGTTACATGCTGAAAACCGGAGCTCTGCCACTTAGTGTAGCAGTAATATGAATCACAGTAGTACTGCTAGTGGTAGTAGTTATACTGATTTTGTCAAAGTGATATTTACAATTCAGTGGTAGATATTTTATAATTTGGACTGTTGTCCTTTAATAGCTGTGTTGCTCAAAGTGCAGGGTGCGAACTACTGGCAGTAAAATGGGAACTGCAACAAAAAATGAAATAATGTGATTTTTCATGGGAAGAACTAGTAAGACTGCTCTGACACTAGCAAGACTATAAAAGCTAGAGTTGGGGAGATTTACACCTACAGTACAACATAAAGGAGAAGCTAGATATATTCTTTGTAAAAAAAAGAAGAAAAAAATGGCAAAGCAAAATTAGGATTAAACCTGTCCTGCTTTTAGGTTCCATGAAAATTCAGTAAGGTATGTCTTCTATAATATATTCCAATTCTAAAGTAGAACTCTACTAGTGTATACTAAGGTATATCTAAATATCTAAAAAAAAAAAGAGTAGAATAGAGTAGAGCCACTCAGGAGCCTGGTCTTGAGAACCAGGGATGGTTCATGTCACTATTATTTTCTGCACTGAAAAAAAGAGAATTATTGGACCAACATAATGAAGGGCATCAATTAGTAACACTCAAATGCAAAATTAATTTAGATAAACTTAATCCATTTGAGAAGAGGTGTGTAAATCTGATCTCAGAGAACACCTGTGCTGAAAGCTCTCCCCCCCACTCTAACTCTCCCTACTCCATCCACAACTAATTAATTCTATCAGCTGTGCTCAGCCAATGAGAAGCTGGGAAATGCCACAATTAAATAATTAGGTGCAAGTAAAGCAGGTAGACATGTAAACATGTCGGACAAGAGCTCTCCGGTAGCAGATTTGGACACCTCCGCTCAAATGGATTACATTTATCATAATTAATTTAGCAAGGAATATTTATTTCAATTTAAACTTAATTTGGTCAAATTTTGTTCCTTTGAGTACCAAACAGAAACATTTTTTTTTTCCTTTATTTATCCAGGTTATTCCCATTGAGACTGAGATTTCTTTTGCAAGGGACACCTGGACAATTTAAAGTTTCTAATCTACCTAACCTGCATGTCTTTAAATGTGAGAGAAAACCAGAACACCTGGAGGGAACCCACACAAACACGGGGAGAACATGCAAACTCCACACAGAAAGGCCACAGGTGGGAATCAATCCCATGAACTTCTTGCTGTGAGGCAACAGTGCTAACCACTAAGCTACCCTGCTGCCATTATTTCAAAAATTTCATTTGGTTTTCCCTTATTACAGTGACAGTTTAATTCCTGGTCACACTACCCGTCCTTGGACAAGACACTTCATGTGCATCACCTCAGTCAACCAAGCTGTAAGTGGGTGCAGGCCTTGGCTGTGGTATTAACATGAAATAGACTGGCATTCCATCCCATCCACTGGTACCAATGGGTGTTTGGGCCAAGTATCCTAGATGAAAACTGCAAAAGCTTCATGTTCACAGGAGACGTCATGCGTATCAAAGCAGCGGGACAGGAGAGGGGGGGAGAAACAAAATGACTGGCAGTCCCGTTAGCTTAGATGCTAATTACAGCCAAAGCTTAGCAGATAAAAAGACACAATGTAGCACTGTGTGATCACAAACATGCTGATGCAGCTGAAAAGTTTACTCAACCTTTTTTCTCCTCCACAATTTAAGTAAACTTTCAGCCTGTAATAAAGCCGAGTTTTTTTTCCTTCTCGGAGGACATTTGGAACCGTTAACCACACCAGCTGCAAGGTCTGTGTGTATACATAACAGCCGTAGTCTGAACATGGGTTTCACAGATACATACACTAATTGAAAGTGACAGCATGACCATAATCATACAGGCTGGAAGGATACTGCAAAATACCTAAAGCTACAATGTGTTGGATTTTGAGACCTCTAGTGATGAGGTTGCAGACTGTATTGTGCTCTTTTCTTCCTTTTCTACTGCACTTTTTTTTTACTTGGAGATTCATGCTCCCTTGCCTTCTCTTGTAATATGTGATTTCTTTCTTCAGTCTTCCAGCCATGCTGGAAAATGCAAAAGATGCCATACTCTATATTATAGAATATAAACTGCACCTTTTTTCTGTGTTATCAGCACGTTCATTTGGTATTTCTGTACATTGTTGTGGCATACTTTATATTATTGCCATTTATTCTTTTATTATTGGAGTTTATTTTGTTTAGTGCTTCGATTCAAGAGAAAGCTCTATATAAATAGTTATCATAATTAATATTATTCATAACGAATGAATTTTCAGTATATAAGTCACACTGGAGTATAAGTTACAAGTCCCCCAAACTAAACACACACAAAAAAAAATTAATTAAAAACTGCGACTTACGCTCCAGAAAATAGAGGAAATCAGTCCCTTTTGGACTACTACATCAACGTAGCAGCCTCCATGAGAGATCCTGCTCCCATGCAGGCCTGAAAGGCACCTTACGAATACACACAAAGATTAATTGTTGCTGGCAATTATACACTAATGAGCAGATGATTATGAATGCTATATTCCATTTCTGCAAATAAACACTCCTCAATCTTACACAATAGCTTCAAGATAAACAATGAATGTCTGAATAAGCTAAGGTTTACCTTGCATACCATTTAACATAGTGCTGTTCATTAGGATGGTACTTATTTTGCAAAGTTTTGCAATTTAATACTCTGACCCCCTGAATAGGTTCCAATTGATGAAAAACCATGCTGTGTAAAATGTTGTTTGTATAAATAAATTTTTAGAGGTAGCTCAAAAGTACTGAAATTTTTGCTATTTTCTGCTATATAACGCTATCTAAATTAAAGCTTAATAGTGCCCCAACCCATCCTAAACAACATATGAAAAGTCCTGATGAATCCTCCTTAGAAATTCAAGATGGCCTCCACAGGTGATTTTCAAGCTTTAGTTTGTATAGCGTTGTATAGCATGAAAATAGCTAAATTTCAATGCTTTTGACCTACCTCTAAAAATGTATTGATACAAACAAAATGTTACATAGCATGTTTTCGCATCAATTGGATCCTATTCAGGGGTCAGAGTATTAAATTTCAAAATGTTGCAAAATAAGGACCACCCTACTGCTCATGGGCATGATCACTCACAGCTGCAAAATAAATAAATAAATAAATAAACAAATCGTGCAAATGTCAGATTGTGTGCAACCGAACATGCAGTTATGATGACTAGTGTCTTCATGTTAATGAGTTCACATTGTCCACATGTAGTTAATTCAAAAGGGTAATCACACTCAATATTCACACAAGCAAACTGTTCCAAAGTCATCATCTCTCTTCTTCACACTTATCCCAACATCGTCATGTGGTTGCCTCTCAGTCACAAGCACAGTCTGTTGTGCCTGTAAAAGAGCAGAGGGGTGAAAACTGTGTCCAGTGGGAGGTGTGTCAGTGTGACTGATGTGCCCCTGTAGGGGGGTGTTGTCCTCTCCCCTTTGTCTCTGACCAGACAGCCCCCATCCTGCAGGCCAGCACCCCTCTCCATCTCTTCGTATTATTCAGTGACCTGAAACCACGAGGGCAAAAAAACCGCACCAGCTTCTCAGTCTTCTTAATGAATCCAATTTTTTGCCTGAAAGCGCAGAGCATGCACATACATCTATCGCAAGTCTAAATTATCTGACATTAATACAAATTAACAAGAGCTGCTGCCATCAAGGATGTGTCACCCCCACACCAGCACACAATGAAAACACATCTATATCACTGCGTGATGAGAGCGACTGATTCCACGCATCAAAATACAGAGTCAATAACCTCATTTAATACACGCCATAACAAAAAGAAAAGCAGAGGGGTTGATTGGTGTTGTTGCCATTACGCTATGAATTATACACAATATGTTATGAAAATATCCATATAATTGACTCTTGCTTTGTGGCAGCCATTAATTCCTGTCCTCCATTAAGTGGTTTAAATGATGTTGTAAGAGGCCATACATCTCTTGATGCCCTTTATGAGATCAACACCACGTCCCCCTTAGAACTTAATCGACCCTCAGTCCCATTTGTCTATGCGGTCTGATACAGGGGAATAATAATTTTATTTCAAAAGGTTCTATGGGGTCCAACTTGTCCATTACCCCTGGCAGCTCTGCAGCTCTGCAGTAGAAGGCCAATGCTCCTCTTCGATCCATTCTCTTCTCTCATTTATGTTAAGCCAGCTTTAAATGTCAGTACAGTATTTGCATGCCAATGTGGCTGTGTCTGCAGCTCATTATTTTCAGATGTTGACAGCCTAATCTCATGCAAGTTTAGCCCACTTTGCTAACCTAATGCTTGCCACAGCCAAGTCAGGCTGAAGAGCAAGCCAAGGTTTGCATCTGCAGTCTGCAGCTGTCTTATTCACTTTCCTGTACAGCCAGAAAATAGAGAAAACACAGGGACCTGGTATGGCAAACTCATCAGCAATGACAGGAAACATTTCCTGCTGATCAACAAAAAGTACTAGACTGACAAAGTTCACTAAATGACACTGATGCAACAAGAAGGCCAAAAGAAATGATATAAGTTGCAGAGCGAGGTTTCGATTCGTCTGCGCGTGACTCTGACATTGTTCCCGTGATGTCTCGAGGACCAAGACCAACCAGAACTGAAACTGCTCAGTTTGACCTTTAGCAGAAAGTTCATTGCATTTGTCCACAGACGTCCATCATTCAGACACAGACTCCTTCACTGAAGTCTACCTGCCTCCCTCTGAACACCCCCCCCCCATCTCAATAAATAAATAAATAATACAGTTTTCAGTAAGTGCTCTGCTGGATTGAGGTCAGTTGACTAATATGGCAATTGAAGATTATTCCATTTCTTTTCCTTGAAAAGCTTTTAAATCGCTTTGGAAGAAAATTCTGCCCTGTTAGCTTGGACGGATTTGGCATTGTTTGAGCAGATAGTATGAGCCCATTCCTCTATGACTCAGTTCCACTGGTTGCCACACATGCCCGACGCATTACACTGCTTCCACCATGTTTGCTATCTGATGGCATTGCCAGTTAAGCCAGGTCTCATTTGTCCAAAGAACCAAGTTTCAGAACTGGGGAGGCTTTGTATTAAAGGTTTTCTGCTAAGGCCTAACCTGGCTGCCGTGTTCTTGAGTGTAACAAGTTGTGATGTTATGGACGGGTTTTTCCATCACCGATGAAACATTCATCCTATCATCCACTTTGTCTTCAATGGTCATCCAGGCCTCATGGCATTGCTGATCTCACCAGTGCATCACTTTTTTTAAGAATGTACCAATTTATTGATTTGGCGACTCCTAGAGTTTCTGCTATCTCTCTGATTGGTTCCACCCTTTACCAGCCTAAAGCCTCGGTCCCACCGAGTGAAGAAGGAGTGAAGAAGGAGCCACGCACCCTGTTTTTTTTGTTTCGTGAGCTATCGTGGCATTATAGTGGCTCAGAGTGGCTCTTAGAGGCATTATCTTCAGTTAACGAGGCTCCTCTCTGAGCGTGGCGCTAATTTCAAGATGTTCAAAATTTAAGCCTCGGTCCCACCGAATAATGAAGGCTGAAGAAGGAGCCACGCATGGGTGTGGGGTGATTATTTGAAGAATGACCCACGTTTTGATCTATCATGTATCCACTATGAAGGTGCCACTATGTGCCTCTCTGTACCCCGCATGTGCTGTGTAGCAGCCTCTAGTGAGCCACGACCGACCTGTCATTACAGCCTCGAATGGCTCACATCAGCCACACTAATCCACGTAGTGCCATGATAGCGCCATGATAACGCCATGTTGGCGCACGTTTAGGCACGAGTTTGGTCCAAACCTCCAGCCCTCCCACACCTGGTCCCTTCAAAGTGTGGGTTTTCAATTCACAGATTCACAGCAGCATTTAAAGATGTCCCTTCTTTTTTCTTTTTTTTTAAATGCAGTCCAAAAATAGACACTCCATCACAGTTCCGTAGTTGTGTGCTGTGCGCCAGGCTGCTGTCCACCACCAGACCAGCTAGACCCGAACCACGGGTTCCTGGAGAGCCGCCTCTGTGCTCCTCGCTGGCTCCGCAGCTCTCTGGCTTTTTTTTTTTTTTTTTTTTGCGGCTTTAAACACACAAAACTTTGTTTGTCCGTTTATTTCTGCAAAATCGCTCTTTTGCGCGTGCGCTGCTGTTGTCCTTTCATGGACAGCCGCCTCTCTGCTCTTTCTGGCTTCCTTTCCATCAGTGGCTTGCTGGCTTTACTTTTTCCCTGGCTTTAAGCACAATCATTTTTACAACGTGAATCCACTTTAACTTTGTGTTCGTCCGTTTATTTCTGCAAAAGCACTCTTTTGCGTACGGTGCCGTTCTGCATACAGAATGAGGTGGCCGTTTTATTATATACACCTGTGGATCATTTTCAATATATGTATATATATTTCTTTATTTCTTCCGCAGCTTACAAGTCACCATGATACAACTATTAACTTTGTGTTATGTCTTCAAAATTGGTCTTTTGCGCGCTCTCCACCTGTGTTGCCGCACAGCTCCTGCTCTTAGCTGCTCCACTGGAGTTATCTTCCATGGCTTAAAACACACATCCACTTTCACGCAGTCACCCAAATTTTAACTTTGTGTTTGTCCAATATTGACTGAAATATCACTCTTTTGTGAGCTGGCGTTCTGCCTAAATGCTCGTGTGAAGCGTGATGATGAGTCACTGCCTCAGTGCGCACACACAGCGGAACTCATGTGATCCATTAATTCCAGAAGTGATTAGAGGTATTTTCGGCATCCAAAGTTTGACAGTAAATGATTAATCCGCTACAAAATATTTATTTTATATAGAGTCCAGCGCACAGAGCAGGTGGAATTTGGTGCACAAAGGAGGACAGCCGCTCCAAAAATAGCCTCTCAGGTCCTGCCTCAGTGCGCACACACAGCGGAGCTCATGTGATCCATTAACAAGATATTAAATTAACATACTTTTACATACAACAGACATCAACATACAGACATACTTTTAAAGCAAGGAACTGTTTTATCAAGCTATAAAAAACATTAAAAATAATTACGTTAAGCTGTTCAAAATACATCCCACATGGAGCAGGAAAGAGAGGAAAAAAGTGTCCAGATGAAACAGTCCTCTGTGATGCCAGAAGTGATTAGAAGTGTTTTCAACATCCAAGGTTTGGCAGAAAATGATTAATCCACTACAAAATATAGTCCAGCACACAGAGGAGGTGCAATTGTGTGCGCAATAGGAGGAGCCGCTCCAAAACTCAGGTCCTGCGAAGGTGCCAGGTGCATGGATAATGGACTTTTTGCAGACTCGTAAGCACCACGCAAATGCCTCTATGCCGTCGCAGTAACTTGAACACAAACTGCGCCACGCTGTTGTTGCTAAATTTTGAACATCTTGAAATTAGCGCCACGCTCAGAGAGGAGCCTCGTTAACTGAAGATAATGCCTCTAAGAGCCACTCTGAGCCACTATAATGCCACGATAGCTCACGAAACAAAAAAACAAAAAAAAACAGGGTGCGTGGCTCCTTCTTCAGTCCTTCTTCACTCAGTGGGACCGAGGCTTAATTTTGGTCTTTTTCACTTGTACTGCCAACTCTTTGGACCTCATATTGAGCTTTCCAGTATATATCCAACACATATTCAACACTTGGAATCAATTCCAGGCCTTTTAGCTGCTTAATTTGCCATGGAATAATATGGAAGCAGACCATGAAACTGTTTGTTACTCAATTGTCCTATTGGGTATAGCCTCTGAAGACAGAGGAACAATATATAAAATGGCTAGCATTCCTTAATGGCTAATGTGGTATTTTGTTGAATACTTTAAAATAAAGCTGAAAGTCAACGCTATAAGCACATCTTGATTGCTTCATTTTGAATGAGTTATGGTGATGTACACAGGCAAAACTACACAATTCGTGTCACTGTGATACAATCTTTCTCTAAGCCTTGTGAAATAAATAAATAAATGAATAATCATTTGGCTATGCACTGAAGAATCTTCATGCCTACCAGCTCCTCATGAAACAGACAAAAACAGATGCCATCAGACCTTTCCAACTTTGACCTCAAAACTGTGAAAAATAAAAGATTACTTGGAGGACTCAGCGTACTGTTGACCAGTCACAAGCTGTTATTTACACTGTAAAATTACAGATCTCAGCCTCTCCGACTGAGCTCGGGTCACATCTAATCCAGCTACCACTCATCACTGAGTATTTATGAGAGCAAGAAGCATCACTCTGTTGATCTTCTAAATGGGAGAAAAAGCTGGAGTCGTGCAGACATTTTCTTCTGCATCGTTTCCAGTACCCATTGTTGTGAGTCACAAACATCAGCATGAGGAGAAAGAGAGCGATACAGACACAGACAATACTTTTGTCATTTCTATAGCTGGTAAAATATAAACATGATTAATCCAGTTTGTTACTTAAAAAGAAAAATCTACACTATTTCACATTATGATTTTACATTGATTATTCAGCTGTAGGAGCACTCCTCAAATGTTTGATCCCAAAATTTTGCCTGTTCAACAGGCATGACAGACAACAAGATTGCCTGGACAAGGTCTAATTTACTTCCCCAAGGCAGTCGAGTAAGCCTTCCTGTCGAGCCCAAAACATATGCATTCCCCTCATAGGCAGCAACATTGTGGTATTTCTCCAACAGGGACAGAATTCAGTAGCATCAGCAATTTTTAAGACTGTAAATACAGTCTGTCACCATTCATCTGGGCACCAGAAGTATAATACAGGCACTTCACTGCCTCATTATTTCACTCCGCTCGAGTTCACATCACTGCAGTGCAGCAATGGGATAACATCCCAAACCTGATGTAGTCTGCTAAAGGTTGTTCTCCTGTAGTTCAGTCACAGTTAAATTCACTGAGGTGTAGTTGGTGGAGCTTTTGTTAAGACCAGCGTATGTTTCAGAAATGTTGTATGTCAGCATTGTTTTTTGTCAGTGCAACAAAAAGTAGATGTAATCAACCAACATAGGGGCTTTTTGACAGAATGATGTGCAGGCTTCTTCACTCCCAACCTCATGTTGTCATACTGGATGGGAAAAGAAACAGATTGTTCAAATTTACAGCTGTGGTAAGATGACAGGTAAAAACCACTACATTGTAATGGGGAAAATAGAAGAGCTCAGTTTTTGAGCTTAGTCCAGAGGAATCTTCTTTAACTTCTTTTACACATACACTATTAGTCAAAAGTTTGGACACACTTTACCCTTTCAACTAAATGGGGAAGTGTGTCCAAACTTTTGACTGGAAGTGTGCATCATCTTCTCAGGAGAAAATGTACACATTAAAGAACGGGAGGCTCTGGGGAATAAGAGTTAGATTTTAAACAGACAAGGGTTTGATACCAAGTGTGTCCATATAGTCTACACGTCCGTGTCCTTCCAAAACATTCATACTACATTGCTCCAGTCCACCCAGTTGGAATTGGATATCAACCTTAGCCGGGTGAGTAATAGGCAAGGAACTGGCATCCCATCCTGGTGGAGTCATAGGCTCTCATGTGCTTCATGCTGTGGTATGTGGGGATGATGGGCCTCTTGGCCTGTATTTGACTTACGTATTGCCGGGGACCAATAAGTTACTAAGCTAAACATAAAACTGATTACATTTGGGGATCCATATAAGGAAGTGAAGTAATGCAAGTAGGGATGTCCCAAACTGATAGAATGCTGTCAGAGTTTTTGATCGATCAGTAGTGGATCAAATAAACCTGCTTAAACTTGAGTCACCAAATAATTGTACATCCCCCCAGTGCAGTGCAGTGCCAGTGCTAGTGTTGCTTCACTACAGAGCCATGATGTGTGTCTTTAAAACCAATGTAACACACTGTATTAAAAACACAACAAGCCTATTTTATTCACACATCGTCAACAGTGTGTCAAAGTCTCACGTTGTTTCACAAGTCAGGTCAAGTCAAGCCTGGAAGCGTGCACTGGTGCTGCACTTGGCCACATCCATAACACCATTGAACCATCTTGGGTCCTAGATGGCAACCACCCAAGCAGACAACTGATCCATTACAACATTTCTAAAATAACCATCTATCTATGACAGCCAGGTGAAACGTAGGCATTCCCTTGGCCTTCTCCAACCACCGGGATCCTCAAGACTTGGGCACCTGTGTGCTGGATCATGCACAGAAAACACTCCACATGGCCAAAAGGTCAAAGCTGACACTCCCTCACAATGCAAGTGATACTCTGCATCTTAATCTCTCCAAGTAACCACTCGTTTCATACAAAGTCATTCCAGAGGTACCCCAAAATCCTTCAAAGACACATAGTACCAAAAGACATACATTCATCACCTTAGGTCACTGGTGACTGGTCACCGTTTCCCAAGATTGGAGTGGTATACACTAACTAACTTTACTAACTAACTAACTGATATACACTAACCACTGCCCTGTAAGTATAAATGTAACACACTGATGTAATTTCTTGGGCCATTTAAACTTGTTTGATATGATTATGAGTTACTTAATTTAATAGGGTAATTACAACTACTTTTTAAGATAGTAGTTACATTAATAAATTGTCCTGATTCAACATATTTCACATTGCTTCAAATGCACACAAAGTCTATTTGTGATGGACTTGCATGTGACATGACCTTCTTCCTGGCCAATAATAAAGTAATTCTCTTCAGCTTCTCCCTTGTTTCACTCGCAGTCATCACTGCAGATCTGAGGTGGATCTGCATGTTGATTTGGCACAATTTTCAGGCTAAATCCACATTACATGGAAAATGAGCAGAGGTGGCCATGAACCAGGAATTTCCACACTGGAAACAAGCACACTTAAATGCTTGGCCACCACCCCTGCTCTCTTCCTGGCCAATCAATTGGCAAATACCACAAAAAGTAAAATAGCATATTTTTTGTAGTCATGTCTGTTTTCTGGTGCATAGCCACAGGGGTGAGTCCAAAGCCAAAGCAAAGTGTGTTTTACAAATGCACCTTTACACACCTCAATGATTGAGATGAACAGGAGAGTTCTTTTTATCCAAACACTTGTGTTCACACAAGATTAATATAACCTGAGATAATTTCTGTGGATCATTTCACTGAAGGTAAAAGGTGGCAAAATACTAGCATGGATACATGCAGTCTATATTGTGCATTTGGAGCATTTGGATGCGGCAAAATATTGATGATTTCTGGGACTAATGACCTCAGCCCACCTTCCCATATGACACAAGATAACACAAGTTTTTCATCAATTCTTCTGCGTTTAGAATGCTCGATTTGATAACCTCACGGAATGCGAAGATACTTAAAACTGTGCATGTTAGCAATTAACTTTATGCTAACAATATGTTCTATCAATTGATGTAGTCACAAACTAAAGTTTATCATTTCAGGCGCTAAAATTTCCTGTTAAGCACAAAAGATAAGTGAAAAAAATGTAAAATTTGAGAATAACCTTGACCTTTATCAATGACCTTGACCTCTAATCACCAAAATAATAGTATAAAACAATTCTGCGTACTGTAAAACATAGGAAAGGACATCTTATTTACTGAAACAAGCAGAAAATTAACTGATTTATGAGAAATTTTAAATTTCCATCTCACCCAGATTTGGCCCTGAAAGTACTCACCTATAGAATTCAAAAAGTGTCAATTACAGAAATATAAGGAAATATGCCACAGAATGAACAGTGGTTTTTGAAGGTCACAGGCACCCCGTATGAGGAATCACATTCACTTTTTCCATCTACCCGTCAAGAATTGAGAACCGATTTGTCAAAGTTGGCCATTTTAATATATTTTTAATGTAACGCAATCTGAAGACATTTTGACATCAAATTTTGAACTGACCAAAATTCAAGTACAATTTTTCCTGACGGAAAAACGAACTGTGTAATTCCTAATCAATCTACTTCAAGGGTATATATGGTGAAAATTTCATCAAAATCGGAGTCGGTCATCCAGCCACCCCAGCATGATTTTCTCTGAGACAGCTCATTAACAAGCAAAGTCAAGGAAGAGTGATGACAAAGTTCAGTACATAACATTGTAGTAAGTTGAGAAATTTCAGATTGAGAAACCCCCCGCTGAAGCCCCCAGAGAGACACAGACATAATCACGTAACCAAATACACAGTTCTGAGGAGAAACCACCAATGGGCAGGCCAGTGTGGTGGGATGTGGGATTAATTAAAAGCTGCTGTCAGTGTGGTGTGATGGTGACGTGTCGCCACACGATTACTGAGATCTCTGTGTGAGAGGAATCTGCTCCCACAACTCATTTCCTCCCCATTGAGGGGAAGCGAAATGGGCCGTCTGTTGTAGAAAATACCACAAAGGGGAGAACCATTTTTCATTTTGAATGAATGTGAAGCAAGGAAAGGCCAAAAAGGGACAAAAAGTGAGGAAAAATTCTTGTGTTTATGAATTAAAGCTTGCTGAATTTACTTCATTTTAGTGATGCACTGATCTGGAGGGGTAGAGAGGTCAAAAGATCTAAACCACCCTAATCCTAATCTTGCCTACTTCTTAAACCCTCAAATTAGTGGGGTAAAGTGTGTATCTTTGAACACTGTGATAGTCACAGAGCTTAAGACAACATCTGGCTATGCTGCTATATGTAGCTTTCACTTGGGCTTTGAATCCAGATTAAACTCTTTATTCTGATAAATATCAGCAATTATCATGTCATGGAATACAAAGAAAGTTAACATTTCAATATGTGACCATGCATTTACATTGTAACCAATGTGTTTGCCAAGTATATTTTCTATTCTTGCATCTAGGAATGCTTCAGTTATTGTAAATGTGTTCTGAGTTTGGAGTCTGACTGTTTGAGGCTGTGGATAGGTGTCTTTTATACAGATAACGAGTTCAAACAGATGCCATTAATACAGGTAACAGGTGGAGGACAGAATAGCTTCTTAAAGAAGTTACAGGTCTGTGAGAGCCAGAAAACTTGCTTGTTTGTGGGTGACCAAATACTTATTTTCGACCATAATTTGCAAATAAATTCTTTAAAAATCCTACAATGTGATTTCCTGGATTTTTTTTTCTCATTTTGTCTCTCATAGTTGAAGTGTACCTATGATGAAAATTACAGACCTCTCTCATCTTTCTAAGTAGGAGAACTTGTACAATCAGGGGCTGACTAAATACTTTTTTGCCCTACTGTGTGTGTATATATATATATATATATATATATATATGTATGTATGTATGTATGTGTGTGTGTGTGTGTGTGTGTGTGTGTGTGTGTGTGTGTGTGTGTGTGTGTGTGTGTGTGTGTATGAATGTATGTCTGTATATGACTGGTTCTGCCAATTTGACATGTTTTTTTTTTCACTATATGTGAAAAACAAAACAAATTCATTATTTCATCAAACTGAAATATTTTATTCCCTTTAAAGAATGGCTGTGCTTGTCCTTGGTGGATGCTCCCAGATTGGACCTGTTCTTCAGCATGCTCTCATTTTTAGGTTTGTGGCTTGAAGGTCAGTGGTTTATGTTCATCATATGGCTCCCCCCCCAAAAAAAAATTTAAATAAATAAATAAAATAAAACCAAGAGAAATTTTCTTTTACAGAATTCCACTGGTGCCAAGATGTTTTTATGATTTGCTCCTTAGCGCACAGGAGGAAATATGCACTATTGCTTAGAAAAAAGAAGCCTTTTCAATTGTGAGCATTTGTTCTTTTGCTATAATACAGGGTGAACACAAAAACACTCCTTGGTGTCAAATATTTATAATATTAAACGTTACATGAATAATTTGACAATTTTGGTATCTGCAGTTGCAAAAACTCAGTTTTTTCCCTCTTTTGTATATTTTTCATCTTCAAAATTGTAAAATTATTCATGTAACTTTTGATATTATAAATATTTTACACCAACGAGTGTTTTTGTGTTCACCCTGTATTTCTTCAGCCTTACTGATTAATTACTAGTAATTTTTTAATATTTTTTAATAATAGATAGATTGCTCATAACCAAATCCATGGTATGGAGCACAAACAAAAACAAATTCATACTTTGACAAAAGGAAAACACTAGAAATCAAAATTCAATACAAATCCAGAACCCCTTTCAAATAAGCACCAAGGTTACAAATAATTTTCCTGTTTTCAGATGGAAACAGTAACACAAACTTATGTTTAGACGGACACTCTCTATAAAAAACAGGGATATATTTTTCTCTTAGTCTCTTGACCTCATAATGTGTACAGACAAACAAAGTGACCTTGGGGATCCTGGTGTTATTAGTTCTCAGGTTGCAAATAGCCTGCCTGTATTTGAGGTTTTCACACAATAGATACTTTTCTAATTTGAATTCTTTTTTTAGTTCAACGTAAACGTCACACGATGTCATTTCCCGTAATTGGCTTTTCCATTTTTGTACATACTGGTCCTTTAAAATCCGTTCCACAGTTAACTTAAGCCACTGAACACTACTAAAAGACTGAGGACCACACGTAGGACAGACCACATTCATCCAGGGTGTTCTTGACCTCCTGCAGCCACGGGGACATGAAAACACCCTCACAGAACTGTTGATACAAATATTGATACATATGTTGTACTAGTGTGTTGTCATTATTTACTATCAATCTCCCCCACTACCCAATGATTCTCTTTTTTACAGCTATGTGGATGGGGAATCTGCCGAGCTCACCATAAACCAAGTTGTTGCATGTAGATACTCTAACTTTCAAAATATATTTAAGAAATCGAATGTGCATTTTTTCTAAAATATCAAATCTTCCATAACCCCAAACTTCACATGCATATAACATAACTGGCATTACTCACTTGTCAAATAAGTCAAGGGTGACATCTAGTGGCAATTTGAGGTTTCTACATTTCATGAGCAAAGCAAACATTGCCCTTGAAGCAGAATCATGCAACTCTTTAATGGCCAAATTAAATGATCCATTATAATTTAAAATCAGTCCCAGGTATTTAAAACAAGGTACAATTTCCAAATTATTTCCATTACACATAAAGCTGAAATTTTTATTATTAATTTTTCTGTTGCCAAATACTAGTTAGTATTTAAAGAGCTGATTAAAGAGCATCCCCATTGCTTGCACAATTAGGGGCTGACTAAATACTTTTTTACCCCACTGTATGCGTGTGTGTGTGTGTATATATATACGAGGTCGATTAGAAAAGTATCCGACCTTATTTAAAAAAAAAAACAAAAAAACATATGGATTTGAATCACGTGTGCTTGCGTGAGCCAACCTTGAACCTTCATGCGCATGCGTGATTTTTTTCACGCCTGTCGGTTGCGTCATTCGCCTGTGAGCAGGCTTTGAATGAGGAGTGGTCCAGCCCCCTCGGCGGATTTTCATTGTCAGGGAAATGGTTGAGAGACTGCCGATTTGCTTGATCAAATTTTTTTTAGAAACTGTGAGGCACATCCATGTGGACACCATTTGAGAAATTCAGGTGGTTTTTGGTGAAAATTTTATGGGCTTCAAAGACATTAAGGGATGTTACTGTCCCTTTAAGGACGGCCCACAGCAGCTGTGGGGCGCGCCACGCTCCAGCTGCCATCGACAGGCTGAGCGACCATTTCATTTCTAAATGGATTGCTCTGTGGATCCGTGACCACCGTGTGCAATTTCTCTGGTTATCACAAGAGCTGGACATCAACTATTTTCCTGCAGATTTCACTTTTAACAAGAGATTTTGTCATGGAAAGCTGAGCGGAGGCTTCGCGCGTCACAATGGATTCGCTGCTGGACCGACACAAAACCACCTCCGTTTTGGTCTCACAGGACGGCTTTGAGATGGCGTTCAGACAGCTGTCAGTGGTTTTTCAGTCGAGTGATTATCCAAGAAATTGTGGACGAGCCTGGACATGCCAGAATATGTTCTGTGATGCTTCATCACGGCGTTGCTTTGCGCGTCGCGGAATTCCTCCGCACGTCTGTCTCAATTTGCCGAAAAAGTGCTGATGTCCACGTCTTTTCACAATTCCTGTGCTAGTCCAGATGACGTCCCGGATAAAACACAGCATCCAGTTTGGAAATGAACGGCACATTCCACTTTTAACAAGGAGTTTTTGTCATGGAAAGAGGAACGGACGCTTCGCACGTCACAACGTCAAGCGAGACAAAGAACACCTCCGTCTCGGAGTGCCAGAAGGACAAGCTGGGACATGTCCAGCTCTCCACAATTTCTCTGATACTCACTCGACTGGCAAGCACTGAAAAGCCGCGACGTGCAAAGCAACGCCGTGATGAAGCGTCACAGAACATGTTCTGGCATGTCCTGGCTCATCCACAATTTCTTGGATAATCACTCGACTGAAAAACCACCGACAGCTGTCTGAACGCCATCTCAAAGCCGTCCTGTGAGACCAAAACGGAGGTGGTTTTGTGTCGGTCCAGCAGCGAATCCATCGTGACGCGCGAAGCCTCCACTCGGCTTTCCATGACAAAATCTCTTGTTAAAAGTGAAATCTGCAGGAAAATAGCTGATGTCCAGCTCTTGTGATAACCAGAGAAATTGCACACGATGGTCACGGATCCACAGAGCGATCCGTTTAGAAAAAAAAATGGTCGCTCAGCCTGTCGATGGCAGCTGGAGCGCGGCGCCCCACAGCTGCTGTGGGCCGTCCTTAAAGGGACAGTGACATCCCTTAATGTCTTTGAAGCCCATAAAATTTTCACCAAAAACCACCTGAATTTCTCAAATGGTGTCCACATGGATGTTCCTCACAGTTTCTAAAAAAAATTTGATCAAGCAAAGCGGCAGTCTCTCAGCCATTTCCCTGACAATGAAAATCCGCCGAGAGGGCTGGACCACTCCTCACTCAAAGCCTGCTCACAGGCGAATGACGCAACTGACAGGCGTGAAAAAAAATCACGCATGCGCATGAAGGTTCAAGGTTGGCTCACGCAAGCACACGTGATTCAAATCCATGTTTTTTTTTTTTTTTTTTTAAATAAGGTCGGATACTTTTCTAACAGACCTCGTATATATATATATATATATATATATATATATATACACACACACACACACACACACACACACACACACACACCTTCAACCGCTTAGTCCAGTTGAGTGTCGCGGAGAGCTGAAGCCTATCCCAGCAGTCAGAGCGTGAGGCGGGGTACACCCTGGACAGGACGCGAGTCTGTCACAGGGCCACATTAGACAGACAAACACATTTATACCCGCACCAACACCTACGGACAATTTAAAGTTTCCAATCCACCTAACCTGCATGTCTTTGGATGTGGGAGGAAGCCGGAGCCCCCGGAGACAACCCACGGAAAAATGGGGAGAACACGCAAACTCCACACAGAAAGGACACAGGTGGGAATTGATCCCAGGAACATCTTGCTGTGAGGCAACAGTGCTAACCACTAATCCACCGTGTTGTCCTACATATATATATATATATATATATATATATATATATATATATATATATATATACGTAATTTGTTCTTGCCAGACAGATGCATATAGTGCGGAAGTGATTGTGGTGTGTGTGTGTGTGTGTGTGTGTGTGTGTGTGTGTGTGTGTGTGTGACCTTCACCTGCCCTTCCTGATCAGCCCATAAAGTTTTCTTTTCAAAGCTACCAGATCATTTCTATCAGGAAGGGCTGACCACCAAGACAACACAGAGACAGACAAGAACAAAATACAAGTGGTGACAGTAATAACAGTGAGGTGATGAAATATTATAATTGAACTGTTTTACACCTAAAAAAAAAATGATTAATTGAGGACCCCTGTACTCCTTACTTTATTAATGTGCCACGTAAATAGCAAGGTAAAGTTGGATATATTCCAAATGCATTTGCGCCATGTCCTTTAAATGTGTTTGGTAGGTTGGAATGATAGGGCCCTTAGTGTGTACCCCAGGTCACATGACCACATTCATCCTGTGGAAGTATCAGCTCTTAGCTTTGGTAACTATAGTAGCAAGAAAAAAGTACAAGAAAAAAACCACTTGGATGTTAAAGTGATGATTGACTGTAAATGTGTGACAAAGTGTGAAATTACTCAGCAACATATCATTTTGGGTTTTATATTTATATTAAATTTGAAGGGCATCATCATTTCACAAATGTTCATATCCAGAAGACTGAATTTAAAACAAATAAATAAATAAATAAAATTGTCATTTTAGCATTCAGATGGATAACTGAAAGAATTATAGGCTTCTGTGGCCGCAACTCGAGAAACTGTCCAAAGTCCAAAGTTTGTATTTTGCATCACCACTCACACCACTCTCAAATATCAGCTTGCATCTCCCATGTGCCTTCTGGTCAACTGCAGCTGAAATGTCAAGTCTTCTTTAAAAGAAAATCCTCCTCTCACCACTTCATCATGAAGCTGTGAGTAGTGATGCAAAATGCAAAACCTGCACTGTGCACAATTTCTCTAATCGTAGCCATAGAAGCCTATAGCAGCTTGCATCTCCCATGTGCCTTCTGGTCAACTGCAGCTGAAATGTCAAGTCTTCTTTAAAAGAAAATCCTCCTCTCACCACTTCATCATGAAGCTGTGAGTAGTGATGCAAAATGCAAAACCTGCACTGTGCACAATTTCTCTAATCGTAGCCATAGAAGCCTATAGCTGTTTGGGTGTCTCTGTGGCTTTCCTCACTAGTCTCCTTCTTGCACGGTCACACAACGTTTGAGAACTGCCACCTCCAGAGAGATTTATCATACAGTGCCATACTGTTTGTATTTCTTAAAAGATTGATGTACATTAAGTAAATGGGCTGCATTTATATAGCGCTTTTCCATCTGAATCAGACACTCAAAGCGCTTTACAATTATGCCTCACATTCACCCCGATGTCAGGGTGCTGCCATACAAGGCGCTCACTACACACCGGGATGCCCAAGGGTCCTTAGTGATTTTCCAGTCAGGCAGGGATTTGAACCCATGATCTTCTGGACTCAAGCCCAACACCTTAACCACTAGACCATCACCTCCCCTGAAGTCCAAGACATAGTCAGTGACACTCAAAGAAATAGCTTCCTCAGTGAACATAATAAAATTATGTAAAGTATTTCCACTCAAGTAAAATGTATTAACTTAGCCAGTAACAATTTTGTTGAGTGACCTAAAAGTAAATTTGCTGGGTCAACATGATGAATTTGTGTTAGTGTTAATTAATTTCCATTGTTCAGGCCAAGTAGATTTGTAAGGATAAATGTAAAAAATAAAATAAAATAAAATAAAATAAAAAGGGCTGCTCTCTTGATTGTCCTCGGTGTCGCCACAGTTAATCCAAGATGCATCTGTATGTTGATTTGGCACAGGTTTTACACCGGATGTAACTACTATTTTAAAAATAGTAGGAAATAGTAGTTACATTAATAAATTGTGGTGATTCAACAAAGCAAAGTTAAGTTGACATGTAACTGAACTAATTTAAAAAGCAGTTGTAACTACACTATTAAATTAAGTAACTTATAATCAAATCAAACAAGTTTAAATGACCAGAGAAAATTATATCAGTGTGTTACACTTACCCCTACAGGGCAGGGGTGGTGGCCAAGTGGTTGGTGCACTTGGTTTCAATGTGGAAGGTTCCTGGTTCAAACCCCACCCGTCACATTTCTCCATGTAAAACCTATGCAAACTCAACATGCAGATTAACCTTGGATCTGCAAGTGAAAACAAGGGAGCAGCCAAAGGGACTTACCTTTTTTAACATTTACCCTTATAAATCTAGTTGGCCTGAACCATGGTAATTAAGTAACAGTAATGCAAATTCTTTATGTTGACCCAACAAATTTACAAAATTGTTTCTGGCTAAGTTACTTGGGTAGAAATACTTTCCATAATTTTATTATGTTCACTGAGCAAGTTATTTTTTGAGTGGACTTGGAAATGTGCATGTATCCATCCCCTGACTTGCCTGAAGAAAACTGGCTGTAAACGTCATGATTTACTTGTATTACATTAAAATGAAACAGTTACTTATTAAACCCATCATTTTAGCTTTTAAATCTTTATTCCATGTCATATTGTAGAGATTAGCTTTTAATGAGTTTTGAAATTGTTTATATGTGTAAAAGCCTGAATGTATTTATTTATGTCATTCCAACATTCTAGCATGTAATAGCTATTCACATGCTTTTTCTTGCCACAATTGTTTAATAAAAAAATTAAACAATTATGTTATATTTCCACTTGACCTCCAGTTGTACATCTTTTACTACTAGTACGTGGAGTGGAGGCTCAAAGTGTTGCATTAAAGGAAATGTCATTGCAGTGAAAAATACACTATTATGTATGAGCCAAACGAAAAAGCACAAAGCATTATGTATTCATAGCCTTCTGCACCTCTAACATACACAGTATATATTAAAAGCAAACATCCACCAAGATGCCAGTTTGGTAATGTTTACAAGCATTAAAACACATATTAAAGTCGCCGTGCAGAGAGTTGTGGCGGCCTGCTGACATTTGTATGATTCAACCACATGCAGTGTTGTGAGGTTTTAGCACTTAATACTGCAGTTTGTGGGGGGTACACATTCAATAAAAGTTTTCAGAGAGATTAAACCGCAAAACAAAACTGCCGTGAGAGTGGCTTTCCACCAGCTCTCAGTGGCGGAACAGTGAGACATACAGCAATCCAGCTGAAGTGCTAAAGGTTACACTCCAGCCGCACGTCATTAACAATTCCTATTAAAGGTGAAACTTTGAATAAGAAAACAGGATACTGCAGGCGAGACAGACACCAATGGCACGTATTAATTGCGTTTTCCTGTTGCATACAGACGCAGCTGAAGACAATGAGGAAGCTTGGAAAATAGTGAGGATGGAATCTTTGGCAGCCATTTCATCTGGGAAAAAATAACGCTGACTAAATGATATCCCCCCCCCCTTTTTTTTTTTTAAACTTGTGTGAGACTGTTCTGCCTTTCATCCTAATAAACCACAGAAATTAAAGCTCTTCAGGAGCTGGATGAAAATTTAATATTACCAGAAGCTTTAAGGCTACTAATTATTCATCTCCTTTAATATGCAGACATTTAATTTAAACAAAAACTTAGGCAGAAGAGGAAAGTTTCCAGTTTCGGAAAACACTGCTGGGAATGCTGGCAGGTCCATCTTTCATTTTCTAATTATGCTGGATTATTATTAGCTGGAGACACAACTCATGAAGAAGACATGCATTGATAGAAGTGTTGTGTTAATGAAATTAGGAGATGGCAGGAAACGCTCACTGAAGAGCTGATGCTATTATGGATATGTGGCAGAGACCAACCAAAGGTTTTGTAGTAACATGCTTGTATATGAGATGTGCGTTTTGTTTTTGGAGGTGAAATACATACGTCTGTCTACCACATACTGTCTGGGTTGCTAGCCAGCAGCATACGGCCAAATGTTCCCAGACTGCTGGTGCTAATGTGACAACGGTGATGGCTTTTGTGTCGACTCACCAGAAGTTGTGAATGGCACCACGAGTCACAGTCATTAATCAACTGGTCACCCGCTTGTGTGCGTACATGACACAAGGACAGGGTTGCAATGGAAGGGGGTTGGGCCTCGTAACATGGACTCTACCCCCAGGAGCCCGGATGGACTTGAAAGAAGAGGTCTCACACATTCATACTTACCAGGTCACTAATCAAATTATCTTGATAGCCAGGGACAGAACACAGGACAACAGAATTCATTTAGTATCCCCCATCTCTATTGTCTCTCTGCCAGGTCATCACCGAGGTCCGGGATAAATAAGTAAACCCCCTTTTCTCCTCAATTTATTTGAATCCCTTCAAATGAATAGTATGCCTCATGAGACAGGAATGAATTAAAGCAATAATGAAAGAGCATAATTTGGAACTTCTGAGGACATAGTTTTCACAGCAAGAAAAACTATGCAAATGGCAATCATCAGCATGAGCCAGATGGTCATAGTTTTGGGCAAATTCACTTAGTCGGGCATAAGTAAAGTCTAACAATAATGTATAGCTCGTGCATTAATGAACAACACAGGGGGGTTGCTGAGGTGAGATCTGTCCATCTGTCACCAGAGGGGTTCATTTGGTTATATGTCCCCTAAGGTGACTAAATATGGCACCATGAGAGAAAGGATTGTGGGAGTGAGTGTTGGCAGTAAAGCATATGGATGTCATTCATGTAAGTACTGTAACACAGCCCCAAAAGGATCCAGTGCCTTTGCTATGTCGCATTTTAATTAATCCCATGATGACAGAATGGCTGTGGCAGGTTATGTGTATCTTAGGGCTGGGGTGAAGGGGTCATGAAGAGAGGACAACCTGACAGTGGGGTGGTTCATGCCAAACCCACCCAGAGGCATAACATGGGGATCAGCATGTCCATTCTTGGACAGGTGCTGCTTCTGGGGTCAATCGCCAACACCCTACTTTGACACAATACCCCTGTCTGTCACAACAAATCTAGACGGCATTGTCAAAACCTGAGAAAATGTAGCCTCAGCTCAGTCTTTTAGATGTTTTGAATGTTTAATGAGTCCACTAAAACCAATCATTTCCTTATGGTTGTGTCTCATCTGTTAGAGACAAAAAACACACAGGCTGGTGGTTTGCTTGGGCTGCCTGGTCACTTCTCTGCCTCCTGCTCTTGTCCTGAGGTGCAGGTAATTTGAGCATTTTTCATGTGACAGTGTAGATGTATTATTGCCATTGGTTTCTTTGCTTTGTGAAATTAGTCATTTTGATGAGTGTTTAAGCTCACATTTCACACCAAGTGAGATTTGAATATAAAGTTGGTAATACATTCACACCACTGAAAGAAATCCTTGAGAAATGCAAATATCCTCTGAGGATGATTAATTGAAACCTTTAAAGTGGCAGCACTTGTCTCAGGCCCCGGAGTGTGCCAGTGTGGGTGACTGGAAAACATGCCGGTGAAACTCAACACGGGCAGGTTGTCCGTGCTTAATCATGCCCAGCAAGAATATTAAACACTGTGAAGGTGAACAGTGTGACCGTGATCCAAAGAGAAAATTGCATTTCTGAGTCAAAATGAAATTAGCTCAACTACAAGTGCAATAAATGCAGAAGATTGTGTTGTTACTGGCACACACAAAAAACAAACTGCACGGTTTCAAACTATAGCTATGCACTCATCAAAAATATAAATGTACCACTTTTTGTTTTCATTCCTATTGTTCATGAATTGACATAAAATATCAGAATTTCTGCATTCATATTTTTGAGGAGACATACTGAGGATGAGCACAAGTCAGAGGTTCAAAATTCAACTGCATAGCTCTCAAAAGTTAGCGATTTAAAATAGAATCCATTAACAGGACTAGTTAGCTTTTTTAAAATAAAAAATACAAGAGCACAATCTCTTACTTATCCTTGTTTACATTTCTGTTTTATAATAATACTCTTTATGACAAAGTACTTTCTTGTTTAAGCAGTAGAAAGTTGCTATATGCAGTTTCTTCAATCAAGGTCAATGAACAACACCTTCAGAGTTGTCTGGGCATCTTGGTGGCTTCCCTCACTATTCTCTTTCTAGCTTGGTCACTCAGCATTGTGAGAGCTGCCTACAACAGAAAGATTTATTGTAGAGTACTGTCATGTTTGTATTTCTTAGTTATTGATATAAATTAAGTCAAAATATGGTGGCGCGCAGTAGTGCAGCGGCTTCTCTCGCCGCCGGTGACGCCTTTTCGGCTACTGATTTTTCTTCTGCGACAAATGGTGTGTTTAAGTACAGCGTATCTGATCTTTGGATGTAAAACATCGCTGTTTTCCCCAATGTCTCCAAACTGTAAGTCAGCACTGGGCAGACTGCCACTTCTAAAAGCAGTGGGATGGTGCAAGAAGACACACAGGCTAAGAGGCAAGTGAAAGTGGTGCGCACAGAGGCAGAAGAGGGGTAAGCGGGGTGGCTTGTTAGCCAAGCTAAAGGCTAACAACAGACCCGCAATTCAGTCTCTCTGGCCAATGTTCGCTCGCAACAGCGCCACGTTTCCAGCTCAGAGAGACGAGGAACTGTTGTTCTTATCTTCTAATGGAGACATGGCTAAACGGCAGCATGCTGGACTTTGCCTACCAAGTGGACGGGCTAACACTTTTACAAGCCAACCTCAGCCAACTCTCGGAAAAGAGAGGACGTGGAATCTGTGTTTGCATCAACAGAGGTTGGTGCTTGAATCAAATCAAATCAATTTTATTTATATAGCGCCAAATCACAACAAACAGTTGCCCCAAGGCGCTTTATATTGTAAGGCAAGGCCATACAATAATTACGGAAAAACCCCAACGGTCAAAACGACCCCCTGTGAGCAAGCATTTGGCAACAGTGGGAAGGAAAAACTCCCTTTTAACAGGAAGAAACCTCCAGCAGAACCAGGCTCAGGGAGGGGCAGTCTTCTGCTGGGACTGGTTGGGGCTGAGGGAGAGAACCAGGAAAAAGACATGCTGTGGAGGGGAGCAGAGATCAATCACTAATGATTAAATGCAGAGTGGTGCATACAGAGCAAAAAGAGAAAGAAACACTCAGTGCATCATGGGAACCCCCCAGCAGTCTAAGTCTATAGCAGCATAACTAAGGGATGGTTCAGGGTCACCTGATCCAGCCCTAACTATAAGCTTTAGCAAAAAGGAAAGTTTTAAGCCTAATCTTAAAAGTAGAGAGGGTGTCTGTCTCCCTGATCTGAACTGGGAGCTGGTTCCACAGGAGAGGAGCCTGAAAGCTGAAGGCTCTGCCTCCCATTCTACTCTTACAAACCCTAGGAACTACAAGTAAGCCTGCAGTCTGAGAGCGAAGCGCTCTATTGGGGTGATATGGTACTATGAGGTCCCTAAGATAAGATGGGACCTGATTATTCAAAACCTTATAAGTAAGAAGAAGAATTTTAAATTCTATTCTAGAATTAACAGGAAGCCCATGAAGAGAGGCCAATATGGGTGAGATATGCTCTCTCCTTCTAGTCCCTGTCAGTACTCTAGCTGCAGCATTTTGAATTAACTGAAGGCTTTTCAGGGAACTTTTAGGACAACCTGATAATAATGAATTACAATAGTCCAGCCTAGAGGAAATAAATGCATGAATTAGTTTTTCAGCATCACTCTGAGACAAGACCTTTCTAATTTTAGAGATATTGCGCAAATGCAAAAAAGCAGTCCTACATATTTGTTTAATATGCGCATTGAATGACATATCCTGATCAAAAATGACTCCAAGATTTCTCACAGTATTACTAGAGGTCAGGGTGCCATGCCATCCAGAGTAAGGATCTGGTTAGACACCATGTTTCTAAGATTTGTGGGGCCAAGTACAATAACTTCAGTTTTATCTGAGTTTAAAAGCAGGAAATTAGAGGTCAACCATGTCTTTATGTCTGTAAGACAATCCTGCAGTTTAGCTAATTGGTGTGTGTCCTCTGGCTTCATGGAGAGATAAAGCTGGGTATCATCTGAGTAACAATGAAAATTTAAGCAATGCCGTCTAATAATACTGCCTAAGGGAAACATGTATAAAGTGAATAAAATTGGTCCTAGCACAGAACCTTGTGGAACTCCATAATTAACCTTAGTCTGTGAAGAAGATTCCCCATTTACATGAACAAATTGTAATCTATTAGATAAATATAATTCAAACCACCGCAGCGCAGTGCCTTTAATACCTATGGCATGCTCTAATCTCTGTAATAAAATTTTATGGTCAACAGTATCAAAAGCAGCACTGAGGTCTAACAGAACAAGTACAGACATAAGTCCACTGTCTGAGGCCATAAGAAGATCATTTGTAACCTTCACTAATGCTGTTTCTGTACTATGATGAATTCTAAAACCTGACAAACTCTTCAAATAGACCATTCCTCTGCAGATGATCAGTTAGCTGTTTTACAACTACCCTTTCAAGAATTTTTGAGAGAAAAGGAAGGTTGGAGAATGGCCTATAATTAGCTAAGATAGCTGGGTCAAGTGATGGCTTTTAAAGAAATGGTTTAATTACTGCCACCTTAAAAGCCTGTGGTACATAGCCAACTAATAAAGATAGATTGATCATATTTAAGATCGAAGCATTAATTAATGGTAGGGCTTCCTTGAGCAGCCTGGTAGGAATGGGGTCTAATAGACATGTTGATGGTTTGGAGGAAGTAACTAATGAAAATAACTCAGACAACAATCGGAGAGAAAGAGTCTAACCAAATACCGACATCACTGAAAGCAGCCAAAGATAACGATACGTCTTTGGTATGGTTATGAGTAATTTTTTCTGTAATAGTTAAAATTTTATTAGCAAAGAAAGTCATGAAGTCATTACTAGTTAAAGTTAAAGGAATACTCGGCTCAATAGAGCTCTGACTCTTTGTCAGCCTGGCTACAGTGCTGAAAAGAAACCTGGGGTTGTTCTTATTTTCTTATTATACCACGGAGTCAGGCACTTCTGATTTAAAGCTATCTTTTTCAGAGGAGCTACAGCATCCAAAGTTGTCTTCAATGAGGATGTAAAACTACTGATGAGATACTCTATCTCACTTACAGAGTTTAGGTAGCTACTCTGCACTGTGTTGGTATATGGCAATAGAGAACATAAAGAATGAACCATATCCTTAAACCTAGTTACAGCGCTTTCTGAAAGACTTCTAGTGTAATGAAACTTATTCCCCACTGCTGGGTAGTCCATCAGAGTAAATGTAAATGTTATTAAGAAATGATCAGACAGAAGGGAGTTTTCAGGGAATACTGTTAAGTCTTCAATTTCCATACCATAAGTCAGAACAATATCTAAGATATGATTAAAGTGGTGGGTGGACTCATTTACATTTTGAGCAAAGCCAATTGAGTCTAATAATAGATTAAATGCAGTGTTGAGGCTGTTCTTGAAGTGTTCTTTGGTTAGCAGTCACGGTTCAGAGGCAGCTGAACTTTTAACTGTTAAATGTCGGCCACACTGTCTGCCTCAGGAGTTCATAGCTGTGCTGACTGTGACCGTTTACATCCACCCCCCCGCCCCCCGAGTGTTAATGCTAGCATAGCACTCAAGGAGATCCACGATAATGTCAGAGTGCTCCAGAACAAACATCCAGAGGCTTTTTATGTGATCACCGAGGACTAACCATGTACATCTAACCATGTACATCTGACGGACATTCTTGCCGAAGTTCTACCGGTATGTCTCCATAGCTACTCGGGGCAACAACACGCTGGGCAGGGCATACACAAACAAATCTGACATGTACAAAGTTGTGCCACGCCCCCACCTCAGCTTTTATGATCACATCTCCGTCATGCTGTTTCCTGTTTTCTGTCCTGTAGTTAAAGTCAACCAGTCAAAACAGAAAAACACCACTGTGTGGCCCAGTGACACTGCTTCCATGCTACAGGACTGTTTTGAGCACACTGACTGGCAGATCTTCAGAGATGCAGCTACATATGATGAGGTGGTTAACCTGGACATATATGCATCTACTGTCACTAGCTACATTAGTAAGTGTGCTGATGGCGTTGCATCCACCAGAAGGATTACCATATACCCTAACCAGAAGCCCTGGCTGAATGGAGAGGTCTGCTCGTTCCTGAGAGCAAGGGATTCTGCGTTTAAGTCAGGAGATGCACCAGCACTGAGAGCAGCAAGACGGAACCTGGATGTGAGAATTCAAACAGAAAAAGCCAGTAATGCTCTCAAAATACAGGGCCATTGTTCCAGCAGTGACCCACGGAGCATGTGGAAGGGCATCAAGACCATCACAGACTATTAAAAAAAGAAGGCTGCTGTGTGCTCAGTGGACCCTTCTCTACCCGATGCTGCCAACACATTTTATGCTCGCTTTGAGGCATCCAACACGTCCTCCTGCACCAGCCTCACTCTTCCACCAGGTCAACTGCCCCTCAATGTGGCTGCTGGCAATGTAAGGAGGTCCCTACTCAGAATCAACCTACGTAAGGCGGCGGGATTGGATCGCATCTCGCGGCTGGTTCTCAGAGATCCTGCTCATCAGCTCACAGAGGTGCTGACAGATGTGTTTAAGATCTCCTTATCCCAGGCTGTGGTGCCAATATGCTTCAAGACGGTCACCATCATTCCGGTACTGAAGACCTTCACAGCATCACGCATGAATGACTGTCGCCCTGTGGTGCTCATGCCCCACATAAAGGGCATCATCAACATTACTGTGGATCCTCATCAGTCTGCTTACGGAAAAAATAGGTGCACATCTGATGCAGTGTTGGTAGTCCACCGGACCCTCACCCACCTGGAGAGCAGGGACATATAGGTCAGCCTTCTCTTCCTGGACTTCAGTTCAGCCTTTAATACAATCATCCAACAGGCCTTCATTAAAAAGCTGGAACTATTGGGGCTTAGGCCACTGCTGTGCAACTGGGTACTGGACTTTCTGACTTTCATCCACCATCCTGAATGCCAGCTCCCTTCAGGGGTGTGTCCTGAGCCCACTGCTGTACAATCTGCTGACTTATGACTGCTCAGCCAAATATCCCAGTTGTCATATTGTCAAGTTTACAGATGACACAGCCGTGCTGGGACTCAACTCCCACAATGACGAGGCAGAGTACCGGCAGGAGAGTTAACATCTGGAGGTGTGGTGCAGAGCCAACATTCTCTGCATAAATGTGATGAAGACTAAGGAAGTGATCAAATCTCAGAAGGAGTAACCACCCCCCCACCCCCCCCCACACACACACCATCTACATCGCAGAAACAGCTGTACAGGTGGTCTCCAGTTTCAAGTACCTGGGTCTACACATTACTGACAACCTCACCTGGTCAAACAACACAGCCAGCTTCCTAAAAAAGGCCCACCAACGCCTCTATTTTCTAGGGAAGCTGAAATATGCTGCAATTGCCCCCACTGATCTTGTTTCCTTCTACACGTGTGGTGGAGAGCGTCCTGACCCAGTTCATCAGTGTGTGACACGGTCACTGCTCTGCAGTGAACAGGAAGGCTCTGCAGCACATGGTGAAAGCTGCACAGAGGATCATGGGGCGTAACCTTCCTTCCATCAGTGACATTTACATCAGCCGTTGCAGGAGCAGGGCCGCCAGTATTATGAAGGACCACACTCACCCCGCCCGTGTACTGTTTGTCCCTCTGTCTTCAGGGAGAAGGCTGCACAGCATCAAGACCAGAACCTCCCGTCTGCGGGCCAGCTTCTTTCCAGAAACTATTAGACTGATGAACAAAACGTCGCACACATAATACAATGCTGCTAAACAGGACCGAGTTCAATAGGGTCCCAATTTACTTCTTGCAGTTCACCAAACTGGCTCCTCTGTTTAACTTATTTTGTATTTTATTTGGATATATTTTGCAAATCTTTCACTTTTTTCTCCTTTCTTTCATGCCTTCACCAGGCCTCGACTGTGAAATTTTGTTCCTTTCATGTATTACATGCTGGAATGACAATAAATGAACCTTGACCAAAAAAAAAAAAAAAGAAAGAAAAATGTAGTGGCTTGGAAATCCTATGACTAGTACAAAGTAAACTGGTTGTCAAAGTGATGATCTGTATTACAGATATTTATATTTAGTTTGTCCAATGACTTATGGGCTCTAAAAATGAAGGCTGATGTGTGTTTATTGCTGTAGTGTGATATTCGTATTAAACCCCTTGAACTGCTGTGGTGGTGTATAGAAGCAGACCACTATACAAATTACTTATAGACATGACTGCAGTCCCAGTGCCATTTTGTCTGTCCTGGCTTCCTGTCCACATGAAGACAGATGTCAAGGTTCAAGATACTGAGCGGCTGTGCTGTTATCTTGCTGGACTTATTTAGCCTCATGTGCCGGCACATGCCCTGCCCTGTCAGTGTTCACAGGACGATGATGAGGTTGGCTGGTTGTAGAACTTTTTTTCCTGGGCACCAACTTTTTTGAAGCGTTCACCTTCTGCTGTTCAGGCAAACTAGATGTTTTCAAATCAAGAATTAAAACCATGTTTTTACGAGTGTTTATAATTGATAAACTGGTTCTAATTTTACTTTAGTTTATTCAATATCCTATGATTTATAGTGTGCTGTTGGTTTTATGTTGCCATGTTCTCTTGTGTGTTGACTCATCGTTTTATTTTATTCGGTAAATTCTCTTTAAATTGTCAAGCACTTTGTCTTCAAAAGCGCTTTGTACATAAATTTGATTTAATGTGATGTCATCACTCCCTGCGCCCTTGTTTAGCACGATTTTAGTGGGCGCTCTTATTCAAAGCATTATTGTTGCTATGGGAATTTCAGTCGTATGCATCATTTTGAGAAGTTAATTTGAATAGTACCAAATGTCAGTGCTGTGTAATGCAAAGATCTCTGTTATGCGACAGATCCCTAGGCTACACTGTGAATCCTAACATGCAGAATTTAGTTTAAAAACTCAACTTCCTCAGTCCAAGTATATTGACTTAATATGGGCTTTACTTGGGCGAATTTACAGTGTATTGCTTTATCTGCCCGAAAGCCACAAATGACAGGTTAAAAAATGTTTTTCAAAAAATTGTCTGGCTTCAGCAGCCAAGTGTCACAATCTCATTAACATACGAGGAAAACCTGACTTTTCTTCTGTTATTTTTATTTTCTTTACAGGATGGCATAATGAAAAGCTTAAACAAGGAGACTGCTGTTGGTTTCACTGTGTCAGAAAGTTCACAAATATTGTTTTCACACAAAATTGTCATGTGGTTGATATTTAGAACGCAGCTGAGTTGTTGTGTGGAATCCAATAAACATGTGGGTGAATGTGAAGCATTATTTGTAAAGCGCTTTGAGCGTCTGATGCAGATGGAAAAGCGCTATATAAATGCAGTCCATTTACCATTTACATGTGAATGTGCTCATTTTCTGTATCCGGTTGTTAAGCGCTGACGTAACACATCACATGATAAATCTGTTTCCGGATCCAAAGACCTGCAAGTTTACAATTAAAGTTACATATGTGTGATCCTTTTAAGGATCTACAGTTTAAATTTAGTTTGTGTTTACAGTGTGCGCAAACATCCGTCGCTCCCTTCTTTGCCTCCACCTCTGTTAACCGCATTCATTTGTTTCTAAGGTAAGAACACTTAATAAAACTTTTTTCTTTTACTTTATATATTTAATTATGCACAGGTAAAATATACGTCTGTTTGTTAATAAAAAAAATTTTTATTACAATAAACAGGACGTTAAAGTGCAAACTTCACTTTCCCCCCGAACGACACGAACAGGAAGCGATCGCAGCTCACGGCAACTCCCATTTAAAATAACGGAGAAACGACCTGAGCTTCTGGCATTTTTACATAAAACAAACGCAATAACAACGTCTAAAAACCCAGTTAATATATCCAGGAGAGTTTTAGGCACAATATACAAAGAGTTTTATGTTGCGATGTTATTGCTGTTGTCCGTGTGCAGCAGTTTAAGTGCAGCCTGATCAGATCGTCTCAGTGCAGTTCTCAATGTTAATGACAGTGCACCTTTTTTGTTTGGAGCCGGAAGTTGAAAATCACATGATGCGTTACGTCACACTTAACAACCAGATTGCATTAATGCAGGAACTATTATTTAAAAAAAAGAAAGCTTTAAACATGATCAATCAATACATCCATCTACTCGCCCTAACCAGAAATGATACCTTACATGATACAAAGTGCTGACTACGAATCCCGAAGTGAAATGCACTTTATTAACTTCTTGTAATTCTTTGGAAAGTGATCGAATGAAACAACTTTTCTGTTTGACAAATTTCAGCATCAAGTGCAAACAGTCACGGAAGGCTCGGTCACGTATATGCTGATCCAGTGGCATATCTTAAAAACTAGAGCCTATCAACAATTTCAAACATCACTTTTATTTTCAGTTGCCAAAATTAGTCAAGTTTGTCCATATTTTATTTCAGAAACATTTTGGCTTTAGACCAGTGCTATCTGCCGCGGCCAAGTAAAGAGTAGATCTGTTCTTGGCTTTCTCCAGGCACTGAGGTCTTGCCACTGGGATCATGCACAGAGAAATGTGCAACATGTCTACAATATGGCAGCTGATGCTCTCTCAACAACACAAGTGTTACTCCTCATCTGACTCTCCCCAAGTAATTGCTCCTTTGACACAAAGCCATTTCAGCAGTACCCAAGAATCTTCTGAAGAGACATAGTACCAAAGACATCTAGTTGTTGCTGTAGGTCACTGCTTAGCTCTCACAACCATACAGTAAGACAGGAAGCACTAGAACCCTAAAGACTTGGATCTTCATTCACCTGAAAAGATATCAGCATCGTCAAACAAGTCTGTCCAGCTATCTCATGATACCATAAGCTGTTCCCAGGTGTCCTGATCTCAAAAGCCAGCAAGCCAGAGAATTAATGTCACTGCTAAGACAAGGTAATGTGTCTCTACAAGTTCAACACTTCCACCACATACAGATACACTTCTGACGTTCATCTCCAGGAAGTCACTCAAAGCCTGAATCCTCGTCTTAATTGAGGATAAAGGCAAACCAAGATACTCATGGTCGTCTCTCAACTCAAGCCGGTTAACCACTGAAACCACAGAGTTCGCAGCATCATCTGTGACATCAAGGTCAGGATCAACAATATGATGGAAAATTTTCCACACCCTTTGATCACTGAAAACCCTCTGAAAAATTGAATACACTGAAATCATCACACATTTAATAGAAAAATCATACCTGTTAAGTATGTAAAACACAGATGCACATGCAAAGTCATGTCCATCTTGTCTCTTAATTTGGTGTGATCAGAGCACTAGAAAAGCAGCTGCACAAAGAACAAAATACCAAAAATATAACAACAATGGCATAAAGCTTTCAACAGAAATTCTTTGAGCTTGTTCATGATTAGTAAATTATGTCACCTTTGTGCCACAACACTTGAGTTATTGCAGTTTTTTGGTGTAGTCAAACAGTAATGATTAAATTATGATCTGCAGTATGTGCACAGTGGCACTGCAGTCGTTTGTTCATTGTAGCTGAGGTGAAGGAAGGTTCTACCTTAATACCTACAACCGGATAAGGTCAACAGGACCTTAAAACAGAGAGTGAGAGAAATACATAAGACCTACCGGAGGGCTGTATTTAGACTCCTTGGAGACGAGGCAGCAACTGCCAGTCAGCAGAACAAATAGCTGACGTATTGAGTGAATGTGTGCTTCATGTTCCAAGTTTCCACGGGGATGACAGTAGCACACCACACCAGTGTTCTCCACCCTCACGTTTTCCTCCACCAAATTGGGTGGTTTGAATACCAATCTAGCTTTCAAACCAGCCACCAAACATGAGGGAAGATTTCTACAGGTTGCAGGTGCAGATTCATGTCATGCCAGGAATCGTGCAAATTGGAGAGTGGTGTCTTGCTCAAGGATACTTCAACATACAGGGTAAGAAGGATTTCATCCGTTCACCCTTTGACTGGAAGACAAATACGGTCTATTGCAGTGTTCAGGCATCATGCCAACATACAGTGGCTGCCAGTCTTATGAACAAACAGATGAAGTATTGAGTGGATAAAACAAATAAAATGAGTTTCATTGGGATACCTGTCATTTAAAGGACAGCAATTAGCGGGATTCATGGAAGATTGCAGAGGCTGATGACAAAGGAGCAAGTTTCCACTCTCAGCTGTTGTGAAAGGAGAGAAAAACGGTGGAGTGCCTGCTGTAAAGGCGTCTTTTGTTCTGAGCTTCAAGTGGCGGAGTCTGGGTGCTGCCTTAATACTACCAGCATGATAACAGTGGTATGATAACCACCACAGGAATCGAAAAAGCTAGACAAAGTGAGCTAGACACACACACACTCAGTTGACAAGACAGAGAGATTAGAAAAGATGAAATCAATGTCAGAAAGGCAAATAAAAGATGGCATCTCAACACAACAGCAGCAAAGATGAAAGTAAAATGAAACAGAGGGATAGCTTTTCACAAAAGTGAAAAAAAAGGTTAATGTTTTAGTGTTCTAAGTTTGAAACAAGTCTGACAGCTATATAGTTTGCAGTAGAAAACAACATTAGGTCATTATGAGCATGTCTTTATAATTGTGTAAATACGAGGATCGACTGAAAGGTTCTGCCTTCAATGCAATTAATTCAATAACAAGCAAGCTATCGAAGCAAAACTGCTACGAGAACAATTCTTTACTGATTGACTATTGTGACAGCAAATGGTGTTTGCCTGCAATTTCTTAGATACGCAGACTCGCCTTCAACATAACGCATGTGCACAGTAGTTAGGAAAAGATGTAGATGTACATGGATGTGCATTTGAAACAACATGCTGTTACAGAATTGCTCATGGTAACGGGTTGTGCACCCTTGGACACTTGTCAATGAATAAGTGTTGTCTATGGTGAGATCTGTGTGGATGTCAGTACAATCAGGAGGTGAGCAAGATGTTTTCATAAACACGCCCATAGCGGGCTCGCCAAAAGAGCCACAGATGCACACCATCAAGTGTGGGTCGATGAGCTTATTTGTACCAATCACCATATCAAACAGAAAGAAATTGTCAAACTGGTTTCAAATTCAAAATGGAGAGTCCATCACAACGGGTCTCATGTATCAACGTGCATACGGCGATATTTGAGCGTATATGCGGTATACGCCAAAACGGCTGCGCTACTTGGCATTTATCAATGTGGTTGTTGGCGTACGCTGCGCTGAAAATATACACCAGGTCGAGAGGTGACGTAAATTATACACCAAAATGAACCAGCGCTGGAATCCACATAAAAATGAAAATGCTCAACATGATAAACAGTGCCATTATACAAATCAATGCATATGTTACATAAATAACACTTTCCTGATTATACTACATAATAATCAATACAAATCCCGCTTTTACGGGATTGCTGGTCTATTGAGAACGATCCGTGGCCACAGTGCTGACCGCAAAGAAAGCGCTGCGTGCCTTTGTCTCTACAGCCTGGAGCCAGAGCAGCGCTGAGCTTAACTTTATATGGTGTGATCGTTTTAGACAATGAAACTGATAATTACAACTGTAGTTTTGTCATTCCCTTCGCCCGTGCTGCAATCAGGTTGTGTTGTCTCCATTCGTTTGTCACAATAAAATAAATAAAGAAATACATTTTAAGAATAAAGAAATCTGAAAAATTAGGTGTGTCTTATTAATTGAGCGAGCAAATATTCACATGTCAAGAATTATTGACATGTGAAAAGAGAATACAGTGGTCCCTCGCTATAACGCGGTTCACCTTTCGCGGCCTCGCCATTTCACGGAGTTTTTATTCCAATTTTGGATGCTTTATTTTTTTACAATGTTCTGTGTGTCTGTTTATAAGAATCTTCTCGCCCAGAAGAAAAACGGGCACCAACTGTGTTTGTCACTCGGAAAAAGACACCTGCAGCCAGGTGTGAGTGGAAAAAGGCACGGCGCCAGGACGCAGTGGCGCGATCTGTGAAATACTGGTCAGTCAGTATTAATAATTTCTTATGTGTCCAACCTTGTACGTTGATTAAAATTACGTTAAAATTAAAATTACATTCATTAGTTCTAAAAACCATCATAATTATTTATAGGAAAACGTTCTATTTTTATTTCTCAAACAAATGTTTGGGCCTGAAAACAGTTTGGTCTTATTTTTCTACTAAGGTTTGAACTTTGAGAGTGTTTACACATGAGAGAAATGTGAGAAAATGTTAATGCCTGATTGAGAAAAGTGTATAAAGTGGTTTTACAGAGTTTTTACAGCTTTAAAACGTCTATAATAATTGTAAAAAAAATAACGCTGACTACGTCGTGGACTTCGCTTTTTGCGGACTATTTTTAGAACGTAACTCCCGCGATAAACAAGGGACCACTGTAACACTTTTTTGATTATACTACAAAACAATTGATACGATGGCCGCTTTTGACGCTCTATTGGCATGCATCGTGATTGGTGGAGTTCTTTTTCTTTGCCGTCTTCCTGGCTTCCATGTCGTAAAATGAGGGTGTGTCTGAAGCGGAGTCTGAATATTTATGGGCGTGTTTATTATAATTACGACTGTTTTCACCCGCCGCATTTATCAAGGTCACGTCAGGCGTACGCTGGAAGTGGACAGGTGCGCACTGCTTGATACATGTCATGGCAACTTTGGTGTACTTCAAATTTTCACCGTAAATTTACGCCACAAGTGCGCAACGTTGATACTTGAGGCCCACTGTCTACAGAAAGAAAAGTGTGCGAATAGTGGGTCCCACAGATACTGACTCTTGAAATTAAACAGAAACAAGAGGGGGTTTAGGGTCATTCCATCTCAGTTAAATTGAAATTTGGCATATAGGTAATCTTTGGTGGGAAAATGCTAATTTTCAAATATCATCTTAACCGGACACCGGGTCCACAGATATCACCATTTATTGTTTACACTTTTTTGTGAAAAATGGCGTGGCCGCTGAAATTCAAATGACCATAACTCAGTAATCAATTGTGTGATTTTCAAAAGTAAGGTATCTTTGGAAAGGAGTTCACATAAGGAATCCAAATCTGGCATTTATATGATCTTCTGAGATTATTTAGGCATGATGACCTTTTGACCTACTTTTTGACATTGAAATTGACAAATTAGAACAAATTACATTGTGACGGTCTTTCAGCTAATTTGTAGCCCCATGACTTCTTGCTTTCAAGCAGTTTCAAATTGAAGTTAGTATACTCACACCTGAAAAGTGCATTGTATTCGGTTTCTTCATATAGGATGTACGAGGGCTGTCAATAAAGTAACAGTCCTTTTTATTTTTTGCAAAAACTATATGGATTTCATTCATATGTTTTTACGTCAGACATGCTTGAACCCTCGTGCGCATGCGTGAGTTTTTCCACGCCTGTCGGTGACGTCATTCGCCTGTGAGCACTCCTTGTGGGAGGAGTCGTCCAGCCCCTCGTCGGAATTCCTTTGTCTGAGAAGTTGCTGAGAGACTGGCGCGTTGTTTGATCAAAATTTTTTCTAAACCTGTGAGACACATCGAAGTGGACACGGTTCGAAAAATTAAGCTGGTTTTCAGTGAAAATTTTAACGGCTGATGAGAGATTTTGAGGTGATTCTGTCGCTTTAAGGACTTCCCATGGTGCGAGACGTCGCTCAGCGCTCTCAGCCGCCGTCGTCAGCCTGTTCAAGCTGAAAACCTCCACATTTCAGGCTCTATTGATCCAGGACGTCGTGAGAGAACAGAGAAGTTTCAGAAGAAGTCGGTTTCAGCATTTTATCCGGATATTCCACTGTTAAAGGAGATTTTTTTAATGAAAGACGTGCGGACGGGTCCGCACGACGCTCCGCCACAGGAAAAACACCTCTGTTGAAAGCCTTAAGGACAAGTTGGAACATGTCCTGCTGTTAAACAATTTCTCATATACTCACTCCACTGAAAGCCATCAAAAGCCGCCTGGATTTTACAAATGGTTATCAACACGGAGGTGTTTTTCCTGTGCCGCCGCACCGCGTCGGCTGCGTCCCGACGCGCGGACCCGTCCGCACGTCTTTCATTAAAAAAATCTCCTTTAACAGTGGAATATCCGGATAAAATGCTGAAACCGACTTCTTCTGAAACTTCTCTGTTCTCTCACGACGTCCTGGATCAATAGAGCCTGAAATGTGGAGGTTTTCAGCTTGAACAGGCTGACGACGGCGGCTGAGAGCGCTGAGCGACGTCTCGCACCGTGGGAAGTCCTTAAAGCGACAGAATCACCTCAAAATCTCTCATCAGCCGTTAAAATTTTCACTGAAAACCAGCTTAATTTTTCGAACCGTGTCCACTTCGATGTGTCTCACAGGTTTAGAAAAAATTTTGATCAAACAACGCGCCAGTCTCTCAGCAACTTCTCAGACAAAGGAATTCCGACGAGGGGCTGGACGACTCCTCCCACAAGGAGTGCTCACAGGCGAATGACGTCACCGACAGGCGTGGAAAAACTCACGCATGCGCACGAGGGTTCAAGCATGTCTGACGTAAAAACATATGAATGAAATCCATATAGTTTTTGAAAAAAATAAAAAGAACCGTTGCTTTATTGACAGACCTCGTATGTGATAGCTGTACATTAAATGCATAGTGAAAAAAAAAACCCCTACTCAAAACCAAGGAAAGGAAACCAAAAAGAGTGGCCCACATCACTAGCATTCAGCTTATATTTAAACTAGCTAAAACAAAAGGAGCCAATTTTTCACTTTTGTCTGTATTTTTCAAATACCACAGAATGGAAAACATGTAAGTACCTTAGAAATGTTTAGTTTATAACTCATACTGGTAATTATAAAGCTCTTTATCAGGCTTATCGCATACTTTGAACTAACTGGCTTGCTTTATAGTTGTCCCTGTCTCCCTCACAACTATGCAAGCATACAAACTCAGCAACCACATGAATAAACCAGATTTAATAGAGATCCAAGACCCTGGTGATGAAGGAAGTGATTATTTATGTGAACCCTTAGCTGTTCATGCATAGAGCTTTGTCTGCTGCATCTATGATGCCCTTCCATGGATTGGACTTGTGGAAGACGTTTCACAGGAATTTTAGCATCTTCAGAATAAGATTTATGCACGCTTATAGACCAGCAAGAACATTTTATTCCTTCATATTCAGGAACTAATATGATGATCAGATTAACAGCCAAACCACATGCATGTCCATGTAACTAGTGTTTTTTGTATGTAGAAAATACAGGGACACTGACTTTAACAACAGGTATGCCAACTTTAATTTCAACCTGCTTGAAAACTAAACATTTTACCCTCACAGTTTTTAATATGTTATACAGAAAATATGGTGCTACAATTTTCATTGCAGAGTACTGCAATGTAATTTGTCCCAATATGTCAATTTCAAGGTCAAAAAGTAGGTCAAAAGGTCATCATGCCTAAATATTCTCAGACGATCCCTCTCTTTCTTATGTAAAATCCTTTCCAAAGATACCTTTGAAAATCAGACCATTGGTTGCTGAGTTATGGGCATTTGAATTTCAGTGGCTGCGCCCTTTTTTGCCAAAAAAAAAAAAAGTGAAAAAGAAATGGCGATATCTCAGGAACCATTGGTCCGATTGAGCTGAAATTTGAAAATTAGCCTTTTCCCAACCAAGTACTACCTATATACCAAATTTCATAAAAATCTGACGGTGAGGTTTAAAATCACTTTTCAGGACCATCTGACTCAACATGCACAGGAAGATGATGGTCCTCTGTCAGACTGTCACTAATGACGAGTCCTTGGTACATCTCTATGACCAAGAAAACAAGTGGCAGTCATTCAAGTGCAAGCATAAGGATTCACCTTGCCCAAAAAAAATTCAGTCATTCTTCAGTGAGAAAAATACTGAAGACCAATTAATGGGACTGCAGTAGTATAGGGTTCACAGAATTTTTTGTCAACTCTAACCAGTATATGGACACTTTGCAAATGTGTCCCCACTGATGAAGTGGGGTCATCCTGGAAAACAGGCAGTTCTTCAGCATGACAATGCTTGTCAACACGAACCAATATATATGGATGCTTTGCAGCAGCTCCACTTTAATGATATCTTACCACACGCCCCCTACAGTCCGGATCTGGTGCCCTCTGACTTATTACTTTTTCCCCCCAAGCTGAAAGAACACCTGAAGGGACAAGTTATACTAATGACGCAGAGATGCAAGCAGCAGAGCATCATTGGTGCCAAGAGAAACCACTCAATTTCTTAACCAAAGGGATGCAAAAACTTGTCCGGCCTTGGCCTAAGTGTGTGGAAAGGGAAGGTGACTATGTGGAAAAGTAATGTGTAATCCAGGCTTAATAACACTCTTCTGATATCTTATTCGTTAAAAAAATAAATAAATAAAAATCAACAAATTTCCTTTGTAACACATAACTCACATACTGGATGTGCAAACGTTTAAAATGTGAGTAGATAATGGTGACATCTTACTGTGAAAGGTATGACATTTTATTTACTGTTCTGTGACTTAGACTAAAGTGAGCCAATCAGGTGGTAGCGCAGCTGATGCAGGGTAGGCATTTTATCGACAACAGAACAGACCGTCACATTGCCACTCTGGCAATAGGACATTGCCAACCATTGTAAACCATTAGCTGCTGGTTGAGATATTTTGTTGCTGAAATTGTGCAAATGAGACAAAAATTCTGCTGTGCTGGAACACGGGCTATGGTGGAATTGGGAGCACTCAGTGGTTAGTGCACTGAGGGTGTTATATGTTTACAAAAAGTGACATTTGTCATTAACAACAGAGTGAAGAAGACACTCGTTAGCTGCTTAGCTAACTGCATGCAAATCCCCATAGGCTGGTGCAAGCTATGTTAGCACATAGCTACGTGAATCACATGGTTGGCAAAGCTCAATAAACTTGTGGAACTTCTAGTACCTTATGTGCCATCATCTGCCTGGCTGGGAGTTAAAATTCAAACCTTTGTCCTCGTCCCCAGTCCTGGGAAATGCCCTGTGTCATAAGTAGGAGATTGCCTCTTTGGGCAATGTACGGCGAGGACTTTGAAGGGGAATACTGGGAAAACTGGCAAAGGGTAGGTCAACAAGGCAATGGTTCAGGTCCTCAATGGTGGAACAGGCAGATACAGAGGCACCACGTAACAGCTGTAAAGACAGAAAAAAGCTGTAGCAGAAGGGTCTCCCCAGTAGTCATGGTTCACCATTACCCCATGGGCCCATGCTGTCAAGACAGTGTGGAATGTGTTTGTGATCAAGATTGCCCATTCAATATGCAGTGATGCGCAGGCTTTTCTCCTGGGATGGATGCCCTCATGCCTCAGAGCATTTGTCTTCTGCGTGTTCCTAATGTAATGAAGTTGTCAGAAGACTGCAGAACATTTACTGTGCTCCAACTTCATGGAACAGTTTACCAGTTGAAATTAGACAAATATATTTGGTAGAGGTTTTAAAATCAAACTGCAACACACCTTTTTTCTAGAATTTATATTTAGCTAAGGGTTTTTATTTTAATAAATAACAATATAATAGGATAATCTGGTTTCACCAAGCGTCTCTGAACACCAACCCCCCATACACTTTACTGACAAGTGCCCCAACCTTCTTTTATTAAATCTCCCAACCCAATGGGGTATACAGTACAGTTGTAGAAAGATCTCAATGTAGGGGCATGGATAGGTTACCATCACGTTTAGGTTTAATTTTAAATTTCCTTAAATTTGAAGGATTCAACAGACTGAATTGGCTCATATCTCCCTTGAAATGACTATGTTCAATCCCACTTCAGATGTAGGTTTTTTGGCTTTTGTTTAATGTTTGAATTGAACTAGCCGAAAATATAATTTAATATGACTGAGAGTGTATTGAGCAATTCTGATTAACATTTGATCTGATTTCAATGGGGGCCAGTTGCCCTGGCCCTGGGATTCCTGGTATATCTGTTGGGAAGGTGTCGTAGCACGGACCCACAACAGGGGGCGCAAATGAACGGACAATGAGTAAGCCAAAAGGTAACAATTTAATGTTGTGACAACACACAACGTAACACACAGAATTTGTAAAGTCAATTAACACCAGGTGACGTGTGGGCAGGCTCGAAGATAGAAGACCCCGACGAGAGAGAGGCCGCGTCCCACACGGCCTCCACCACCAACGGTCTGAAGAACACCGGAGCCGCCAAGTCCCGAGTCCCCAGGTGACCTCTGTCTTCAGCTGTCGACCCTGGTACTGCTGGCAAAAAGCAGAGACAAGATGAATGAGTGTAAGTCCTTACACTCAGTGGTCTACAGTCTGTACACAGTCAGGAGGAGAACCTCCACCTCCGAATCACACACTCGTGCAGCTCTTGTCTAACCACTTATCTGTTCAGAGAGTGTGGCGCAGTCGTCGTCGTCACGCCACACGCCGAAGTCCCGGATAAGGCAACGTCCACAAGAATAAGGCTGCAAGAGAGATCTGGTTTAGTACACACAAAGTGTCAGATAGCAGAGAAAATACCTCTCGGTAGTCGATTTCTTGGCGGGGAGGTGGAGTTGCAGTCCGGCTTAAGTACTGGTGTAGATGAGTGACAGCTGGTGTGATGAGTGACAGCTGTCACTTCCTCTGGGTCTGGCGCCCTCTCGTGCTTGGAGCCCGCACTCCAAGCAGGGCGCCCTCTGGTGGTGGTGGGCCAGCAGTGCCTCCTCTTCAGCGGCCCACACAACAGGACCCCCCCTCAACGGGCGCCTCCTGGCGCCCGACCGGGCTTGTTCGGGTGTCGTCTGTAGAAATCGGCCAGGAGGGCCGGGTCCAGGATGAAGCTCCTCTTCACCCAGGAGCGTTCTTCAGGTCCATACCCCTCCCAGTCCACCAGATATTGGAACCCCCGGCCCTTACGACGGACGTCCAGGAGCCTGCGGACCGTCCAAGCAGGCTCCCCGTCGATGAGCCGGGCAGGAGGTGGCGTGGGTCCAGGTGTACAGAGGGGCGAGGTGTGGTGCGGTTTGATACGGGACACGTGGAAGACAAGGTGGATCCGCAGCGAAGCCGGGAGACGGAGCTTCACTGCGGCCGGGTTGATGATCTTGAGGATAGGGAATGGTCCGATGTATCTGTCCTTCAACTTGGGTGAGTCCACACAGAGGGGGATGTCCTTTGTTGACAGCCACACCTCCTGCCCGGGCTGGTACGTGGGGGCCGGGGACCGTCGGCGGTCCGCATGGGACTTGGCCCTCGTCCGGGCCTTTAACAGGGCAGAGCGGGCGGTCCGCCACACCCGGCGACATCTCCTGAGGTGGGCCTGGACCGAGGGCACACCGACCTCTCCCTCCACCAGCTGGAACAATGGGGGCTGGTACCCCAAACACACCTCAAAAGGGGAGAGGCCGGTAGCAGACGAAACTTGGCTGTTGTGGGCATACTCGATCCAGGCCAGATGGTGACTCCAGGCCGCCAGATGTGCGGAGGTGACACACCGAAGGGCCTGCTCCAACTCCTGGTTGGCCGGCTCTGCCTGGCCATTGGTCTGGGGGTGGTACCCGGACGAGAGACTCACGGTGGCCCCCAGCTCCTTGCAGAAACTCCTCCACACCTGTGAAGAGAACTGGGGACCACGATCTGAGACGATGTCCGATGGTATCCCATGCAGCCGCAAGACATGATGGACCAGGAGGTCTGCTGTCTCCTGGGCCGTCGGGAGCTTCGGGAGGGCCACGAAGTGGGCCGCCTTGGAGAACCGGTCCACTATCGTGAGGATTACGGTGTTGCCCTGGGACGGCGGGAGGCCCGTGATGAAATCCAGGCCGATGTGAGACCAGGGGCGATGAGGCACTGGCAGGGGTTGGAGGAGGCCTGTCGTCCTCCGATGGTCTGCCTTGCCCCTGGCGCAGATGGTACAGGCCTGGATGTAGTCCCGGACGTCGGTTTCCAGGGACGCCCACCAGAAGCGCTGCTGGACTACTGCCACGGTCCTACGCACTCCGGGATGACAGGAGAGCTTGGACCCGTGACAGAAGTCCAATACGGCAGCTCTTGCCTCTGGTGGGACGTACAGTCTGTCCTTGGGGCCAGTCCCCGGGTCCGGGCTCCTGGTCAGGGCCTCCCGGACGGTCTTCTCCACGTCCCAGGTAAGGGTGGCCACGACAGTGGACTCGGGGATGATGGTCTCGGTGGGGTTCGACAGCCCCGCTTTGGCTTCTTCTTCGTGCACCCGGGACAATGCATCTGATTTTTGGTTCTTGGTCCCGGGGCGATATGTGATCCGGAAGTCAAAGCGCCCGAAGAACAGAGACCAGCGGGCTTGCCTGGGGTTCAGCCGCTTGGCGGTCCGGATGTACTCCAGGTTCCGATGGTCAGTGAAAACCGTGAAGGGCAACGACGCCCCCTCCAGCAGGTGTCTCCACTCTTCAAGAGCCTCCTTCACCGCAAGAAGTTCCCGATTGCCAACGTCATAGTTCCGTTCAGCTGGGGTCAACCTGCGGGAATAAAAGGCACAAGGATGGAGAACTTTATCAGCCTCTACGCTCTGGGACAGCACGGCTCCTATCCCTGAGTCAGAGGCGTCCACTTCTACTACGTACTGGCGATCAGGATCAGGCTGCACCAGAACTGGTGCAGTCGAGAACCGGCGTTTCAACTCCTGGAACGCGGCTTCGCACCGATCCGACCAGGTGAAGGGGACCTTGGTGGAGGTCAGGGCAGTCAGGGGGCTAACTACCTGACTGTAACCTTTAATGAACCTCCTGTAAAAATTTGCAAAGCCGAGGAACTGCTGTAGTTTCCTGCGGCTTGTTGGTTGGGGCCAATCTCTCACCGCCGCAACCTTAGCCGGATCAGGGGCGACGGAGTTGGAGGAGATGATGAACCCCAGGAAGGACAAAGAAGTGCGGTGGAACTCGCACTTCTCGCCCTTCACAAACAGCCGGTTCTCCAACAACCGCTGTAGGACCTGACGTACATGCTGGACATGGGTCTCAGGGTCCGGGGAAAAGATGAGTATATCGTCCAGATATACGAAGACGAACCGATGCAGGAAGTCCCGCAAGACGTCATTTACCAAAGCTTGGAACGTCGCGGGGGCGTTAGTGAGGCCGAACGGCATGACCAGGTACTCAAAATGACCTAACGGGGTGTTGAATGCCGTCTTCCATTCGTCTCCCTTCCGGATCCGAACCAGGTGGTACGCGTTTCTAAGATCCAATTTCGTAAAGATTTGGGCTCCATGCAGGGGCGTGAACACTGAATCCAACAGAGGTAACGGGTATCGGTTGCGAACGGTGATCTTGTTCAGCCCTCTGTAATCAATGCATGGACGGAGTCCGCCGTCCTTCTTGCCCACAAAAAAGAAACCAGCACCCATCGGGGAGGTGGAGTTCCGGATCAGCCCGGCAGCTAAGGAGTCCCGGATGTAGGTCTCCATTGATTCGCGTTCCGGACGTGAGAGGTTGTACAACCTACTGGACGGGTACTCAACGCCCGGGACTAAATCGATGGCACAATCATACGGTCGGTGCGGAGGAAGAGTGAGCGCCAGATCTTTGCTGAAAACGTCAGCAAGACCATGGTACTCCTTAGGCACCGCCGATAGATTGAGGGGGACTTTGACCTCCTCATTAGCTGTAGTGCCGGGGGGAACCGAGGATCCTAAACACTCCCGGTGGCAGGTTTCGCTCCACTGCGTCACAACCCCGGATGGCCAATCGACCCGGGGATTGTGCTTCACCATCCATGGAAAACCCAGGATCACTCGGGAGGTAGATGGTGTTACATGGAACACTATCTCCTCCCTGTGATTCCCAGACACAACCAAGGTCACTGGTTGTGTCTGATGTGTGATTAATGGAAGCAGGGTGCCATCTAGTGCTCGCACCTGCACTGGTGCCGGCAGAGCCACCAGAGGGAGCCCTACTTCCTTTGCCCATCTGCTGTCCAGCAGATTCCCTTCTGACCCCGTGTCTATCAGTGCTGGGGCGTGAAGGGTTAACTCCTCACAAAGGATTGTTACTGGGATTCATGCCGATCTGCGGGGTCTTTCCGCGTGTGTGTTATGGCCCACCCTTAGCCCAGTTTCTAAGGACGGGCGTTGTAGTTTGACCGTTCAGGGCAGTCCCTCTGCATGTGCTCACAAGAGCCGCAGACAAAACACTCCCCGCGGGCCAGTCTCCTTTGTCTGACATTTGATCTTACTTTGGCCGTGCTCGTGTCCATAGCCTCCTCAGCAGGGGGAGCTGTAGCCACACGGGGCTCTCTGGCAGTGAAGCGTGGGGACGACGTCACCTTGTCGGAACCGGAAGGGGGAGGGACGGCTCGTGCCCGGTCACGCCCCCCGGCCTGCTCCCGACGATGCTCATTCAAACGGTTGTCTAAGCGTATAACCAAATCGACAAGCCCGTCAAAATCCCGCGGTTCCTCCTTAGCCAGTAGGTGCTCCTTAAGGACCGGGGACAGCCCACTTATAAAGGCGGCGCGGAGCGCAACGTTATTCCAGCCGGACCTCGCTGCCGCGATGCGGAAGTCGACTGCATATTCGGCTGCGCTACGGCGCCCCTGTCTCATCGACAGCAGCACGTTTGAAGCGGTCTCGCCTCTGTTGGGATGATCAAACACTTGTTTGAACTCCCGTACAAACCCAGTATAAGACGTTAGGAGCCGTGAGTTCTGCTCCCAAAGCGCCGTAGCCCATGCGCGTGCCTCTCCTCGAAGCAGATTAATAACATAAGCTACCCGGCTAGCGTCTGATGCGTACATGACAGGGCGCTGTGAAAAGACGAGCGAACACTGCATGAGGAAGTCCGCGCACGTCTCGACACAGCCCCCGTACGGTTCCGGAGGGCTTATGTATGCTTCAGGGGACGGTGGGGGGGTTCGTTGAACGACCAGTGGTACGTCTGATACAGGCCCAGGACCAGCCAGAGGAGGAGCTGCAGCAGCGCCCTGATCGTGCGCTTCCACCCTGGCGGCGAGAGCCTCCACTCTCCGATTAAGGAGGACATTCTGCTCGGTCACTAAATCCAACCGAGCCGTGAAGGCGGTTAAGATCTGCTGCAGCTCACTCAACACGCCTCCCGCTGACGCCTGCGCCCCCGGCTCTTACATTGGCCGTTCACGCTCGAGCTGACGCCCCTCGGAATCCATGACGATTGGCCGAGAAATCCTGTTGGGAAGGTGTCGTAGCACGGACCCACAACAGGGGGCGCAAATGAACGGACAATGAGTAAGCCAAAAGGTAACAATTTAATGTTGTGACAACACACAACGTAACACACAGAATTTGTAAAGTCAATTAACACCAGGTGACGTGTGGGCAGGCTCGAAGATAGAAGACCCCGACGAGAGAGAGGCTGCGTCCCACACGGCCTCCACCACCAACGGTCTGAAGAACACCGGAGCCGCCAAGTCCCGAGTCCCCAGGTGACCTCTGTCTTCGGCTGTCGACCCTGGTACTGCTGGCAAAAAGCAGAGACAAGATGAATGAGTGTAAGTCCTTACACTCAGTGGTCTACAGTCTGTACACAGTCAGGAGGAGAACCTCCACCTCCGAATCACACACTCGTGCAGCTCTTGTCTAACCACTTATCTGTTCAGAGAGTGTGGCGCAGTCGTCGTCGTCACGCCACACGCCGAAGTCCCGGATAAGGCAACGTCCACAAGAATAAGGCTGCAAGAGAGATCTGGTTTAGTACACACAAAGTGTCAGATAGCAGAGAAAATACCTCTCGGTAGTCGATTTCTCGGCGGGGAGGTGGAGTTGCAGTCCGGCTTAAGTACTGGTGTAGATGAGTGACAGCTGGTGTGATGAGTGACAGCTGTCACTTCCTCTGGGTCTGGCGCCCTCTTGTGCTTGGAGCCCGCACTCCAAGCAGGGCGCCCTCTGGTGGTGGTGGGCCAGCAGTACCTCCTCTTCAGCGGCCCACACAACAATATCAGTGTGCCTTAGTTTATGTTCACTGTTATTTATTAATAATTTTTAAATTTGCACACAATTTAACCCCACACATTTCTGACTGTATTCCTCAAAAGAACCTATAACAGTAAGTAGAATAATCTGTCGGACTCTGAGTAAAACCTTGTTGATACCTTATAGATAATGAAAATTAAGTGAGGTGTGAAACTTAAAAATATTATTATTATTATTTTGTTTTGCAACAGTCAACCGTAATTATGATCAACCAGCTTGACAATCTGACAAAAAAACTCAATGAACACAAAAGAAAAAAATACTACATACTGCCATGAAAATCACATCATCAGTATTCAGCAGACTTATTCTGAGTGATGCTTCATGCACATTCAAGCAGGTTTTCTTTCATATTCTTATACTTAATTTTGTGTCCTTTCACTTTGATGCCACTCACAAAAGGCGAGTGAGAGTGTCCAAATGAAGGCGCTAATGCTGTGATTGTGATAAGATAATGTACCTGATAATGCTATTTCACAGTCTGGCTTAATTCTAGCTGACAAGCTTCATTAGTCTCAGCTTCCAAAGCTGCATTCAAACTGCATGGCCAAATGGTTATAGAGTGCTAAAAGCCATGCTGGGACCTCCATCACACACCATAAACCTCTGATATTAATTAGCTTCAGTTGTTCACAGATTTTATTGGCTGATGTCTTTTTAATTGACACTTGTTACGACTGATGAATTCAGAAGGTACACTACAATGTAGGAGGGCAGAAAAGACAAATTAAAGTCAATTAGTTTGAGGGGGATTGAAAGAGGAGATGACCATGCAGATGGGAGGACCAGCCAGGCAACAGGAGCTCATTGTCAGATGGAAATCCAGACTATGGGGAGACCCGGAGTCTGCCAATGTGAGATAAGGCCAGTGCCGACACTGTGGCACATTGCCCTGTACTGTTGCTTTAGAAAATGAAATGGAGTGAAATGGCCCAGGTCAGCCCTGAAGTAAGATCCCTTTTAAGAAACCCCTATTCCCAAAGAGGCCCTCTGATACATGTAGAACAAGCAACTTTTGTTCTTTATTTACATTCTTGCTGGAATGAATTATGGTGTCTATTTTGGCTTGTATGAGGCTGATAAGAAGGTGGGCCAAGTTGCAAGAAAAACCCCCAGCCTCAAGCCTGAGATGTCAAATTATTAAGTGTGTTCTTGTGAAAGAGACAGGAAGACAATGTCAGCATGACAGGTAGCGTGAGAGTGTGGATGGTCTCAGCCACAAGGCCAGCTGTAAAAAACCACAGAGAGAGAGAGAGAGAGAGAGAAAAAAAAACACTCATCTATATCAAAGTGTTGCTTTCATAGATAACTTGCAAGAATGTGTAAATAGAGGGTATGCAGTGACGTCATCAAACCATGCTCTGAGACAGTATACCTTCATGCTGGATGGGAAATGGTTGAAAGAAAACGTTTACAGCAGCCACACTTTCCAAAATTTCACAACCTAAGAGCAAAACTATGTAGACTTTTTGCGGCTAAATTCGGAGCTGCTGGCATGTGGATATGTCCCCGATATTCAATACCTGGACATTTACAACTATTTTGTCAGGGATACAAATACTTCACTGTGTGGTCCGTGAACAACACATAGGAAATGTCTCAGATCATCATAGCAAAGATGAGTTGTTTTGTACAGTTTTAGTTTTTGAATGGCGACACAGAAAATCACGCGTATCGAGGTCTGTAATTTTCAACATAGGTACACTTCAACTGTGAGAGACAAAATGAGAAAAAAAATCCAGGAAATCACATTGTAGGATTTTTAAAGAATTTATTTGTAAATTATGGTGGAAAATAAGTATTTGGTCAATAACAAAAGATCAACTCAATACTTTATAACATATCCTTTGTTGGCAATGGCAGAGGTCAAAGGTTTCCTGTAAGTCTTCACCAGGTTTGCACACACTGTAGCTGGGATTTTGGCCCATTCCTCCATGCAGATCTCCTCTAGAGCAGTGATGTTTTGGGGCTGTCGCAGGGCAACATGGACTTTCAACTCCCTCCACAAATTTTCTATGGGGTTGAGGTCTGGAGACTGGCTTGGCCACTCCAGGACCTTGAAATCTTTTTTTTTTTACGGAGCCACTCCTTCATTGCCCAAGCAGTGTGTTTGGGATCATTGTCATGCTGGAAGACCCAGCCACATTGCATCGTCACTGCTCTCACAGATGGAAGGAGGTTTTGGCTTAAAATCTCATGATACATGGCCCCGTTCATTCTTCCCTTAACACAGATCAGTTGTCCTGTCCCCTTTGCAGAAAAACAGCCCCAAAGCATGATGTTTCCACCTCCATGCTTCACAGTAGATATGGTGTTCTTGGAATGCAACTCAGTATTCTTCTTCCTCCAAACACGACGAGTTGAGTTTTTACTAAAAAGTTCTCTTTTGATTTCATCTGACCACATGATATTCTCCCAACCCTCTTCTGGATCATACATATGCTCTCTGGCAAACTTCAGACAGGCCTGGACACGTACTGGCTTAAGCATGGGGACACGCCTGGCACTGCAGGATTTGAGTCCCTGTCTGCATAGTGTGTAGCCTTTGTTACTTTTTACTGTAGGTCATTCATCAGGTCCCTCCATGTAGTTCTGGGATTTTTGTTCACCGTTCTCATGATCATTTTGACCCCACGGGATAAGATCTTGCATGGAGCCCCAGATCGAGGGAGATTATCAATGGTCTTGTATGTCTTCCATTTTCTGACAATTGCTCCCACAGTTGATTTATTCATACCAACCTGCTTGACTATTGCAGACTCACTCTTCGCAGCCTGGTGCACATCTACAATTGCCTTCCTGGTGTCCTTCGACAGCTCTTTGGTCTTGGCCATGGTTGTGTTTGGAGTCTGACTGTTTGAGGCTGTTGACAGGTGTCTTTTATACAGATAACAAGTTCCAACAGATGCCATTAATACAGGTAACAGGTGGAGCACAGAAAAGCTTCTTAAAGAAGTTACAGGTCTGTGAGAGCCAGAAATCTTGCTTGTTTGTGGGTGACCAAATACTTATTTTCCACCACAATTTACAAATAAATTCTTTAAAAATCCTACAATGTGATTTCCTGGATTTTTTTCTCTCACAGTTGAAGTGTACCTATGATGAAAACTACAGACCTCTCTCATCTTCCTAAGTAGGAGAACGTGCACAATCAGGGACTGACTAAATACTTTTTGGCCCCACTGTAGATGCGCAACCAAATTTGATATGTTGCCTCCTCCGACTGCTACTGTCCGCCAGCCTGTTTTGCATATTGGACAACCTCCTTCCTCCAATTTGTTGGAGTCTGCCTTTTTATGGAAGCCAAAGTAATCTCATACAGCCGACTTGGTTCTTTTAGACGGAGGGAAAAGTTCAGTACAGGCTTTGCCTCCTTCAGTCATGATGCAGAGCTAGCTAACGTTACCTGCGTGTTTGGAAACAAAGACAGAGGTGCGCGCAAAGGGGAAGGGCTGCCGCCTCCGCTCTGCCTGTCAAGAATTCTCATAATCCGCTCATACCGTAGGGACAGTATAATGGAAAATTTTAGTGGTTTTGATACTGTGGCTTTTTCATACTACGATATACTGTGAAACCGGTTATCGGCCCATGTCTATTACCCTCGTGAATTCACAAAATGCTGGTTCGGCTTTAACAATCATTAATTAAACAGCCTCATGGAACTCCAACTGGCTGAAAAAAGTCTAAAGCATCAGTCACACTGAATAATAAGCCATGAATAATGAGCCACGCATGGGTGTGTCAGCAATTATTCGAAGAATGATCCACGATTTAAGCTATCACGTATCCGCTACTAAGACGCCTCCATGTGCCTCTCTGTACCTCGCATGCACCAGGTATCAGCCTCTAGTGAGCCATGACCGACCTGTCACTTGAGCCCCATCCAGCCTCGAATGGCTCATGTCGCCACATATGATTCACATCAAGCCACATATGATCCATGTAGCGCCATGTAACATGATGGTGGTGCATGTTTAGGCATGGGTTTGGTCCAAAGCTCCAGCTCTCCCACATTTGGTCCCTTTAAAGTGTCGGTTTTCAATTCACAGCATCCATTCAAAATGTTGTCACATTTTTTAAATGCCGTCTAAAAATAGACGCTCCAGTACAGTCGGACCAGTGTCCGCATCCGTGCACCAGGCTGCTGTTCACCTCTGTTCCAGAGTCATTAAATGTACCAGACCAGCTAGAACCGAACCACGGGTTCCTGGACAGTTGCCTCTGCGCTTCTTCTCACTGGCTTTATTTCTTCCGCAGCTTACACATTCATTTTGAGACCGCGATCCAAATTTAAGTTTGTGGTCGTCCATTATTGCCTGGAAAATCACTCTTTTGCGAGCTGGCATTTTGCGTAAACGCTCACCTTGAGCGCGTCATTGCGCCAGTGCGCATACACAGAGAAGCTCATCTGATCCATTATAACAAGATGTTAAATTTATCATAAACATACTTTTACAGCTGCTTATAAAGAAGGAATGAAATGTTTTACCAAGCTATTACAATAAAAACATTACAAATACTTATCTTTTAAGCTGTTCCAAATACGGAAAAAAAAGCTCCAAATGTCCTCTGTGATTCCAGAAGTGATTAGAGGTGTTTTCAACATCCAAGCTCTGATAGAAAATTATTAATCTGCTACAAAGTAATTATTTTATATACAGCGTCCGGAATTGGGTGGGTTGAACTGGGCACCTCCTTGCTCAGACACAAACATGCTAACAAGTAAATAATATAGTTTTATTTCATAAAATTGTATCATAGATTTCATCAATATGCAAATTTCGTGGAACTGACCTGTAGAGCTAAAATCCTCCCTTTGGCCTGTGGCACCTCGCCTTAATCAGTCGCCATTCTAATAACAAATGCACTGCGGTGGCTCGAGAGAGTTTGAAATAACAGATGAAAACTCAATACGTCGCTTTGGCTTTCATCTCTTATAGTCAAGAGCAATTAAAATCAATCGCTATGACTTTTGACTGTATGGTGGAGTCAAATGAGCAAAGTTTTGACAGTGAGCATTCATTAAAAATAGCGACTGGAACAACTTAAGCAATGTAGAATTAATGCAGAGCAAGGGGGAATAGGTTGAGTTGGAATAATGATAGAGCTTTCTTATGCATGTTAATTGCAGTACCGTGCTTGCCACCAGGAAAACATCAAAAAGCCTCATCACTAAAAAGGTCCTATGTTTTTCCTCCTTGGTGACTAAATTAGTCTCTCCAGGTGACAGCAAAAACAGCCCTCAGAAAGCCAGCATTCACATGCAGCTCTAAACCTAAACATCCCCTGGGTCTTACCAAACACTTAATGATTCGTTTTTGTTTTTCTCGGAGAGCTCTTTACTATCTCCGCCGTCATATCAGCAGCCCAAGAATAAGGAGACGACAACTGGGGAGCTGGGGTGTTTACTTCAGTTTGTCTCATGCAGTGTTTTGTAGAAGCTTGTTGGTTGTTAGATGAGGAATTTTCTATCTCCAAGATCCATTAAAGAATTTATTTTTGCTATTACTATGGCAGGTTTCATAATGAAAATTCCATTTAAAAAACAAAAAGCAAAATAAGATTTAGCAAAAAAACAAATTTGCATATACAAGAAAACAGTGAATTCAAAGGAACTTGTGTGTCAAATTACTGGCAATTCATTAAGTTATGCTACAGACGCCAACGTATTTAAGGCAGAGTATGAACATCAGTTGCAGTTTTACCTCATTTTTGCTATCAGTATTCAGCACACTTCAGTGAACTGGATTAGATTGCCCATATGTGGCCAGCGATTAGGGTTTGTACAGTTTTATAGCTTGCATTTGACAAAAAAAAAAACAAAAAAATTAAAAAAGGACAACCTTGTGAGATCACACAAACAATAATGATCTCAATCTCTTCAACCCAGGTTTGATAAACTTTTAATCAGTGGTTGTGGATTACCACTTGTTTCGGCAGATGTTTTGACACAGATTCGATATATACTGGGACAGAAAACCGTTGATCAGTAAAGGCTTGGTTTGGAAGAAGTAAGCTGTATATAGGTCCTGATACCCGATGCTCATCTCCGGATTGCATAGTCTGAAGCAGATAAGAGTCTCTAACTCGCCCTGAGCCTCGACACCAGTTCACCCCAAGTTACTTCCCCAGGCAAGGGCAGTACCCGATTTCACCAGGGTGGACCGGTACAAGGCAGATAAAGGACACAGACAAATAGCGTGACCCAAACTTACTTTACAGTAGTTTTATACTAATGGAAACTCAATCATTGTGTCACATTTCTTTTCAAAAATTTGTGAACAAGATAGAGAGACTGAATGCCAATACCAAGGTCAAACAGGCCTCTTTGTGTCAAACCTTAATGGAAAGTACATATGGAAGCAGTGCTTTGCAAAAGTACATATAAAATAGAAGACATGAATCTAATGATTATCCGGCTGCACATCTAATTCAAATGCGAATCAACTCTTTTTTGACCCAATGCCTACCTTGCTATGATGATTTATTTAAAAGTTAATATATTTTAGATAGGACTTGCTACCAATTGAATTAAACAACATACAAGTAAATAAACTGAGCTGAAAACATTACGTCACTGGTGAAGGTAAAAGGCTCTGCCAATAGAGCAAATACTTCAGTATATATGAAGAGATACAAGTGCACAGACCTCAATGTCAAATGTAAAAAATACTAATGCAACCATTCTAGGATATAGTCATCAGCACTGTAAAATGTTTTCTATCACCATCATCTATCTATAGTAGAACTAGTAGGCTAGTGGCATAATGGCTAGGGTACCACTATTTAGACCTCTGTTTGATTCCCAATCACAGTGATATTTCATCTGATACTTCATCTGTATTGTCCTAGTTCTCCCAACTATACATTGGTACCATCTGTGGCTGTGGAAGTAACCTGTGATGGGCCAGTGTTCCATCCAGAGGGAGTCAGTAGACTCTCATTTAGTGATGTACAAAATATAATTACCTCCGCCAAGGAGGTTATGTTTTTGGTCGCGTTTGTCTGTCAGCAGGATAACTCAAAAAGTTTTGAATGGATTTTAATGAAATTTTGTGGAGTGGTTGGAAATGACAAGAGGAACAAGTGATTAAATTTTAGTGGTGATCCAGAGCACGATCCGGATCCCGATGCTAACGCGTTAGCATGTCTATGGCATTTTCATTGTTAAAAGTTAGCATTACGCAGTTGCAGCTGCCATCACGTTCAGGTGCATTTGTTTTCAAATTGTAATATTTCTTAAATTTATTTTTGTTTACAGAAATTTTGTGGAGTGGTTGGAAATGACAAGAGAAACAAGTGATTAAATTTTAGTAGTGATCCGGATCACGATCTGGATCCCGATGCTAACACGTTAGCATGTCTATGGCATTTTCAATGTTAAAAGTTAGCATTAAGCAGTTGCAGCTGTCATCACGTTCGGGTGCATTTGTTTTCAAATTGTAATATTTCTTAAATTTATTTTTGTGTATATATTTTTTTTACTACTGAGCAAACATCATTGTTAGACTTTTTTAGGTTCAATGATTCCATGGCGTGTAGATGTTATGGCGTCAGTGACCCCATGGCCTTGGCGGAGGTTTGCACTCTCTGAGTGCTTCTAGTTTCAGCAATGTCAACATAATGTGTGCAAATCACACAACGGGACATGCAAAGTCAACTAAAACAAGTTAATTCAAACATGTCACCCAACAACATTTTTGCTGATTGATTAAAGAAATAAAAACTCTCTCCATTCTTATCTTCTATGACAAATCAACAAGACACATCAGTTCAATATAACTTGTCATCATTTACTCCAGTTTAAGGGTGCTTAAATCAATAAAGTTTTTTTATTGTTTATTGTTGTGGTGTGCAGATGATGAGTTTCAGGTTAAGTACAAATTGTTATAAATGTACAGTTGTTCGCTGTGCCTATCAGTGCAAAATTGTAAGGAAGGAAGTTCCTGGAAATGTGACCGTATGTGCCAGCCACCACACAAAACAGGTACAGAATCAATGACAATCTGAATGTATAGAAACAATGATTTCGACCAAAAATGGCTAATGTTCATAGTTCCTTGGAGAGTCTTTCAACTTTTTTTTTAAGTTTCTAGTGTTATTTTCTATACAGATGCACTCCACTGCATAATGACTCATTCTTTCCAAATAAAGCTACTCATGTTGAATATGCGAAAATCCCTGTATTTTTTTTTTAACACATCACAATACATAGTGAAATATTGCAGTCAAGTTTTTTTTCCCCCTCAATATTGTACAGCCCTACTCTGATCCGGAAACCAGGGATAAAGACAGGCACCCCTGGGCCTTGTGGCCTATATAGGACTTACTACTTTTATCATCTGTTTATTCCATATTAAAATGGTCATACAACAAATCTAATTTAAATCCATGATTTGTACATTAAGATGGTAGTAAGTGAGCACAATGAGGTCTTTAAAAAATGAAATTACCATTATTAATAATAACAACAAAAATCAATCATATGGCATATTGTCAACAAAAAAAAAATCCTAACAATCAAGACCCTCAAACAGTGGAAGGAAAGCAGAATCCTGGTCTGCTCCTTGCAGTCATTAACCTTTCTCTAGCAGAGAGGGTCGCGTGTTTCTTCCTTTCATTCTGTTCACACACTTCATTAACAGGCTCCCTTTTCATAAACTAATGACTGTTTCAAATTCACGCTTTGTTAATTAGAAGCAGGTTTAAGCTCACAAAGAGATTCGATTCTGTTTACCTTTTAATAATATTGCCCCGTGCAAATGAATTACACAGCACAGTGTCCAGGGCAGACCTTTCAGAAAAGAAAAAAAAAAAAAAAACTATTGGCGAGGAACCGTGCTTGGGTGCAAACACATTTCAGCTTTTTCAGTGTAAAATAAAAGCTTGTGTCTAGTCTTGGATTTATTTTCTCATGGTGCTCTTAATTAACTCCTATTTCCAGGGGGATTTAAAACAGACCAATAAAGAATCAGGCTAAAGAGAGGGTTATAACACCGTTCTCATCCAATAAATTAACCTTGTCTGCCTCTTGGACACAAAGCAACAGATTTCTAATCAGTTTCCACGGTGAAACTTTATTCACAAGCTGAGTAAGATGATTAACATGAATTATGCTATGATAAAGCATCCACCTTGTGGTTTGCACACTTATCTTCAAACCACAAGACCGGTTCTCAGAAACACCCAGATTAAACTTGACTGATGCAGCCTCTGGAATGAAATGACTGACTGTAAAACCACAGCTGGCCACTGTTTCTCAAATATAATAGTTTATAATGTTTGTCTTCTTTGAGTATATAGCTCAGTGGATAAGGAGATGGCCCGCCAATTTTTAGATCTAGGTTTGAATCTGACAAGACAAGAAAGACACTTTTTTGTTGTTGTTTTTAAATCAAATGTTAACATAATGTCATTTCTTATATTTAACAAGCTGTCTGTTTGGAAGGCAGGAGCAGGTGGAGGGTAATTTTAAACTTCTGTCTTGTAGATAGAAGTCAAAACAGATGCCAGATTGTGATGTGTGCTACAGTCTATGAAAGCTCTGACTAATGTGGAGATTTCAAACTCTGTAATGGGGGTTATATGGAGGGCCTTTGCATTCTTGGATGATGAAAGTTTTCTTCTGCTCTACAAGGCACCTGTATGACCCCATCTGGAGTATGCCAACCAGGTGTGGGTTCCTCACCTGAAGAAGGATATTACAATAATAGAAAATGTGCAACACTAGACAACTAAACTCATCCCTGGTATGAAAGATCTCATAAATGAGGAAAGACTGAGATGCCTCAACCTGCCAACACTTAATTATCACAGGTTGAAAGGTGAGATGAATGAGCTTCATAAGACCTTAATTGGAAAGCATGATACACAAGTGACTGACTTCATCAGAATAAAACATCATGACACAAGAGGACACCAGTACGACACATATAAGGAACATAAAAGACTGAACCTGAGGAAATACTTGCTCATGCCCAGATCAGTGAATCATTAGAATAACTTGCATGCTGAAGTGGTTGAAGCTTCAAGAACTGCCTTAGTTTTTATAAACTGTGGTCAAATGAACAATGAAAACTCATCCCTGATGCAGATATAAGCATCACCTGAAGTCACACACACAGCACAATTTTGAGAAACAGACTTAGAGCTGATGTTCGAGGATCACACCCAGAGTCAGAAGGTTAAGAAAAAAGCTGATTAAAAAGGTTACTCCATTGAAAATTGTGTTGGAGGGAAAGCCAGCAGTCAAAGCACTGCATATGCGCTGAAATGATTGACATCCAAATTAAGCAATACTACAGGTTCCTCAAGTCACCAACTGATGATCTACAGTATTCTGTGAATGTACTCACCAGCCTTAGAATGAAGGCAAACCTAGCAACAGAGTGGTTGCCACATTGAGCGCTTTGAAACAGATTTTAATGATGCGACAGCGGATATTTCCATTGTGGGAATTTTACATTTTAATGAGTCACTGACGCATGTCACGGCCTGAACAAGAAGCCCTCCTCTCCATTACATTCCACTTGTCAAAACAAGCTGGATCTCCTGACTTCATTTAGAAGTGTACATTCCAAACCTAAAGCTGAACCATAGTTGAGCGACACCACTCCCCCTGACAGAGGAGAATACAGGAGAGCTGAACCAAAGTTGGAAAGAAAAAGAAAAGTTGCAGCTGTCTCACATTTTAAAGCACAACTGGTGCAGATGTCAGAAAATTGTCAAAGCTGAAAAGACCCCCCCACCCCAAAAAAAAAAAACAAGAGCAATTGGAGATTTCTGACGTCCGCCAAGGGTTGACGAGGACTCAAAATAAAAGATATGTGATTAACATCGTGACCGGGACTTTACACAACGCAATAATTGCATACTGATCCAGAATGGTTCGACTAATCAGGATGTTGCAATCTGATATTTAATTCACAAGCTGAAACAAAATAGTGCCTTCCTGATCTTGGTTTTATGTCATATCTTTCTGCTGCACTTCAGATCACTCGCAACAAATCCTGAACCAGAACCTGGATGCAGGTCACCTCCAAAAATTCAGTGGCGTCTTCCTTGCCCTAACATGTATATGTTGCAAATTTGGTGAGAACCCGTGAAGTAGTTTTGACGTAATCCTTCAAAGCCTATATAAAGTGAAATCTTGATCCAGGATCTGGCTCATGTCCAAAATTTAATGGAGTCTTCCATGGCCTAATATTTATCTGTGGTGAAAATTTTGTAAAAATCCATGTGGTAGTTTTGATGTAATCCTTAAGGGCCCCTTCACACAGAGTGCGAATTTGTTCGAATTGCGCATGAAGTATGCATGAAGCAGGAATTGGATGCAAAACGTGTAAAATCGTAGCTGCCTCGAACGACTCGTACACCTATTGCTACAACTATTTGCGCACACCAGCGGCTGAAAGACAGAGTGTGCGCTGTGAGAGCCCATCAAACCCTCTCACGGCAAGTGTTGGCCAAATTCCAGCTGACACACACGAACATCTAACACCGCTTGCTTGGCACATAGAAAATGTGTGGCCATTTGTACTATCATCACAAAATCAGTCAGCAGACAATCACTGTGGAGCTGGATGTAAAATTTGTCTAAGTGGCCCACGACTGTGGAGTTGCAAAAAGCATGTGTGTCGTGCCCCCCCCCCCCCCCCCAACACATCTGGCATGGTGGGGGGAGCACACTTGCATCAAATGCTTATATGTATGTACAGATCTGATCACATGAGGGCCAGACAGCGAGGTCTGATCGCACACAGCATGGGGAGGGGCCTGTCAGCTGATCGCAGCAAACTAACAGCTGGATGACGGCTCAGTGCACACATTACAAACACAGAAACCACCACCAGGACAGTTATATAAATAAATACGACAATACCTACATACGCAAATAACGAAAATGAATGACCACATAACACAGAGTGACACATTGGTCTGGACGCTGAAAGGACAGGTGGCGTGATCGCTTACAGCCAGCTCGCAGCCCGTAAAAATATCTGCTCCTGGACGTCCCAGCTTGAGCACACGTTCTGCATTTGGAAGGACATGAACTTACAACGTTCCTCCTTGAGGCGCGTGTCTCTGCCTGCTCTCGTCACGTGCAAAAATATAAAACATGTTTCGCCGTTCCACCAGGCTGCAGCGGCCGGACACAGCGCACCTCGCCAATGTCTTTGTTGATTTCAGGTATTTTTTTGCACTGATTACAGGCCAGTAATGGTAGTACAGTGGTAAAGTTTCTGTCTGGTAATCAGAGCTTACGGGTTCGAATCCTGTGAGTGACATTTTTCTTTTTTTTTTCTTTTTTTTACCAGGGTTGTTTAACCGCGGGGTTCTGTACTGCATCCCCTTTTATGTATTATTTATATCAACCAAGTGATACTGACTAATTATACAGCTGGTTTTTATTTTATTGTTCTCCATATCAATGGTGTGATGTGGTGCAGCTGCTCGCACTGTGTTCCTGCTCGAAAGACACTGTCATGTGCACGAACCATCGCACTGGGATTGTGCAAGTCTACCCGTTGGTGCAATGTTGTCGTGGTTCACTCATACAAGCTGTTTTGCTGTGAGTCTCCCTGAATTGTTCTTAGTCGTTCTATTTGTGAAGGGGCCCTAAAAGTCGACAAAGAGAAATCGGGATCCAGATCACCTCCAAACTTTAATGGACTCTTCCAAGGCCTAATACCAATGTGTGGTGAAAACCTGGTGAAAATCCATTAAGTAGTAGACGTAATCCTTCAAAGACTATATAAAGTGGAATCTTGATTCAGAATCCGGATCACCTCTGAAATTCAGTGGAGTCATCCATGCCCTAATACCTATCTGTGTTGTAAATTTGTCGAGAATCTGTGAAGTAGTACTTCTTCAAGGCACTGTAGGCATTCTCCTACTTTAAGAATCATTTAGGACTGACTGTTGTGTGGGCCGCTGAAGAGGAGGTACTGCTGGCCCACCACCACAAGATGGCGCCCTGCTTGAAGTGCGGGCTTCAAGCACGAGAGGGCGTCGGAGCGACCAGGAGTGACAGCTGTCACTCATCATCCGTACCAGCTGTCACTCATCCACTACTCATCACCACCACCATAAAGGCCGGACTGCAACTCCACCTCCCTGCCGAGAAATCAACTACCAATCAAGTAATTTTCTCTGCTGACTAAACTTCGAGTATTAGTCTGATCTCTTTTTGCAGCCGTTTTCCTGGGACGGATACCCTGTCTGTGGAGTTGGCGTTTGGTGTGGACTGCGACGGCTTCGCCTCACACCCCACCCAGATAAGTGGTTATCTCAGGAGCTGCACGAGTGTGTGATTGGAGGTGGAGGTTCTCCCTCCTTTACTGAATACAGACTGTGGGATTACTGAGTGTGCGACCTCACACTCATCTGGACTGTCTCTGTTCTCTGCCAGCAGTACCGGGTCTGACTGCTGAAGACAGTGGCCACCTGGGGCGCAGGGCTTGGCGGCTCCAGTGTTCTTCAGCTCCGTTGGCGGTGGAAGCTGTGTGGATCCGGCTTTTCTCTCGCCAGGCGTCTTCTATCGTCGAGCCTGCCCACACGTTACCTGGTGTATGATTGACAGTCACTGTATTGTTATTGTCTGTACATCGTTGTGTGATTCACAACATTAAATTGTTACCTTTTGGCTATTCCATTGTCCGTTCATTAACGCCCCCTGTTGTGGGTCCGTGTCACGACACTTTCACAACACTGACAGCTTGTTTAAGACGTCTGTGATGGAAATACCCCCGAAGATGCTCTAATTTTACCTGATTATTAAAAGCCCCCCTCGCCATTCCTTAAAGCCTGACATGAGAGAAGAAGAAGGATGATAAATATTTGAGTGTGTGAATGATTGCTGTTGTGAAAGTAAGATTGAAACGAGATGCGTTTAAAGACTCCGTACAGTAAGTTGAGAAGTGTGCAGCCAGACAAACATTTCCCAATTACCTTCCATGCTGGATTTTCATTAAGAGCTTCCACATAAGAGTCTGACTGGCTGCTCTTTGTCTCCACAGCTGTCTGGAGCTAATCAAATTCACAGGCCGTCTCAGAAGCCATCTCTGCCTGCCATTATCATTAATCTGGATGGCCGTCTCATCGGCACCGTGGTTAACGAACAATGTTAGGGCTAGAGATTAAATTTTCTGCAGTTACTAGCTATTGAATTGGTGATCAATTGTAGCATCTAAGAGATGAAAGGTTGTCAAAGTGAGGCTCTCCATTGTTCCATTATCAGAAAGTTCAGATGAGCTCCTGAATGTCATTAATAAAGTGGTAGTGTCGCAGCTGTACATCATGGAGCAGCCAACACCGATGTTCGCCTTCTCTTATTTCTACCGTGACCGAAAGGATGGGAATAACAAACCCATGATGCTTCCTACAGTATATACCCACTGATGGTCTGAAAACGCACTGAGTGGAATAAGTGATTTCAAAATATGAAGACTCCTGCTGTGGGAGAGGAGAAAAAGAAGGGGTGTCATTTATATTTCTTTGCAATGACAGAGATCACTTATGTAACATGAAACACAGTGGGACATCAGTGAAAGTGCATCATCTTTTCTGCAGTGCAGTAATGAAACTCATTACTGCTGAAATTTCAGTAGCCCAACAATATTATAGATACTGACAAAAACACTATTCCTGGGTTTACAGTTTCAAAATGAAAAGACTTCTCAATTCATCTCTGTTAACAGCAGGCGGAGGGGAAAAAAACCCAACTGTCCGCTGCTTTCATCTTATTCCTGTTTACACATGCACACACAACAGTGAGCGGACAGAGGATCCTTACAAGATGAGAAACGATGATATTAAACAGACAGGAAGTGTCAGCGAGAAGGCTGATAATAACTGATGCTGCAGATGCAACATTACTTCAAATGTGTCACATGCAAGGACAAAAAGGTTTCAACTTTCTAGACTGCAGGAAAAACTAAAGAGACAAGTCATTTTCTTAGCATGCATTCATTAAATAATGTATTGCCATTATAGAGAATTCATAAAAGATCCTAACTTTGTTATAAATAGTGTTGCATATGTATGGAAAAAGAATAGTGAAAACTCAAGTGAGGAGACGCCAACATCCAGTAAGTGGATTCTTTGTTTTGAGAACAAGGCAGTAAGACAGATATGTGTTCGGAGAGCACTGCGCCTTTTGTCAGCGCTGCATAAGGTGCATGATCTGACTGCAGTGGGGTCTATAGAGACAGAGACTCTCCCAGAAAAGCATAAGACTAATAGCACACTGCTACTTCTGCTTATATTATTACACCTGTGCCAAGAGCGACTGGATATTGCTATGAAAGTGCATTGGGTGTCTGCTATTGTGATGCTTTGTCGCATTATGTAGGCTGTTTCCCTGACTCCCGCCTGCAATTAGAGAACCAGACAGCATTTACAGCTTCATGGAGGAGACAAAAAGGGGAAAAAAAAAAATCAGATCAACTCAAGGCTTGAGTCTTCCATGTTACTTCTGGCAAACTGTAGCTAAAATATCACGTTTTTAATATTCTCTGTGCCACTACATCATGAAGCTGTATAATTGGTGATGCAACAGAGAAAGGTTGCACTGTGCACAGCTCCTCCAGTAAGAGACAAAGATGCGTATAAATCCTTCAGAGTTGTGTTGGTGGATTTCCTCATTAGCTTCCTTCTTGCACAGTCATTCAGTTTTTAAGAACTGCCTACTTCAGACAGATTTACCAAACTGTTGAAATTTGTTCATTCATGTAAATGCCTTCTCGTGGAGCCAGGCCTGAGGGGGCGGGGAGCCTGGTGGCCAGGCCTTCAGCCACGGGACTTGGTTAGGAAACAACACGCCTAAAGGTGCATTTACACGAGCATGCCTTCACGACACATCATGACCTGTATCGTGATGTGTGGTGCTGGAGAGTAAACTCGTCTTTAACTGGTGAAGACAGGACGCCAGAGGAGCGCCGGTGCGTGCTATTGCGCACAGAGAATTTTGAAATGTTCAAAAAATCTTTCACACACAAATGTCGTGCAATGTGGCGTGATCTAATCTCCAACATTATGTGTAGCTCGTCAGGTGGAGTAAATAAGCAGTGAACAGAGTGAGTGGTGATGTCAGCAGATCACATCAGAGCACAGCTCATCTGAAGATTATAACAAAAAGTTAAATATGTTATAAACAGGCTTTAACAGCTTTGACAAGAACGAAAGAACACGCAACTGTTTTATCAAGCCATGATAATGTAAACATGACAAATAATTACCTTTTTAGATGGCTCAAAATGGTTTCTGCAGCTTGTTAGGTGCGCGCGTGAATGGCTCCGGCTGAAGCCTCCTCTGTGATTCAGGAAGTGACTAGAGCCATTTTCAACGGACAATTTGCAGAAAAAAATGATTAATCCACCACAAAATAATTATTGCTCGATGAGCAGCGGCCAGAAGTATAAGCTTAAAAACAAACAACAATGCTACAATATCTAGGATTTAATATTAATCTAAGGTCCATTTTCTCATGTCTTCTAGAAAAAATATCTTTTGTATGAATTCCTGAGGATCAGCTGCCACCATTTACACAATTGTTGCAGGGTTGCTTTTATATATACAGTGGGGAAAATAAGTATTTGATCCCCTGTCAGTTTTGCAGGTTTTCCCACCTACAAAGCATGGAGAGGTCTGTAATATTTATCGTAGGTACACTTCAACTGTGAGAGACAGAATCTAAAAAAAATTCGGAAATGTTTCACAATGTTTTCACATTGCATGATTTTTAAATAATTAATTTGCATTTTATTGCATGAAATAAGTATTTGATCCCCTACCAACAAGCAAGAATTCTGGCTCTCACAGACCTGTTAATTTTTCTTTAAGAAGCCCTCTTATTCTGCACTCTTTACCTGTATTAACTGCACCTGTTTGAACTTGTTCACACACTCAGTCAATCACACTCCAAACTGTCCACCATAGCCAAGACCAAAGCGCTGTCCAAGGACACCAGGGACAAAACTGTAGACCTGCACAAGGTTGGGATGGACTACAGGACAACAGGCAAGCAGCTTAGATTTATTGTGGACAGTCTAAGGCACACCTGTGCCCTAATCATGGTGTCTAATCAGCATCTTGATATGGCACACCTGTGAGGTGGGATGGATTATCTCAGCAAAGGAGAAGTGCTCACTATCACAGATTTAGACTGGTTTGTGAACAATATTTGAGGGAAATGGTGATATTGTGTATGTGGAAAAAGGTTTAGATCTTTGAGTTCATCTCATACAAAATGGGAGCAAAACCAAAAGTGTTTATATTTTTGTTGAGTGTATATATATATATATATATATATATATATATATATATATATATATATATATATATATACACACACACACACACACACACACACACACACACACACACACACACACACACACACACACACACACACACACACCTGTTATAGGCACAAACTGGTTTGACATGTATTTCAGTTTATTCTCCTAATCACCAAAACAGAAAATGTTTCTTTTATTTAAGTTTTGTTTTTCCATTTCTGCACAGAACTCTTGAAACACATTGTTTCCTTTATTTTGGTTTTGTCATTCTAAAGCCAAAATCCATTGGTCACCAAGAGCACAGACCAACCATGTTAGCTGACATTCATGTGGGCATAAACACACCATATTTATCACACAATGATGAATACTGATGCAACGTAGGCACACTGTTGTGTTGCACAACAATTTTTTTTTTCATGAATAGAAAATTTGAAGGACTGAAAAAAACAGTATGTTGAATGAAAAAACAGGTTTGTCATTTAATTTCTATTGAATTAAATAAATTGTGTGGCATTTAACAGCACTAATCTACAATCAGAGGCATCTCTGTTTCTTTTATTGCAAGTTGGTTTCACTAGACAGCATGCAAATTTATATGCTAGTGTAGCTATTAGGAATTAGCGTAGGAAAAACGTCCCAAGAACAATAAGAGCCGAACACAAAAGTCCAACGTCGGAACTTTCCTAATTCTGTGTTTCCAATACGACTCTCTGCCCCCAACACACACAGACAACAAACCCTGGTTTCCATTCAACTCCTCAACTGTCCCAAAGAGCAGGGGAAGGAGAGATATGAAAGCGCTTGTTTGTTGGCCTTTGTGCAGTGCATGTTGGGGTTACTCACCCGCATGTTTGCCGTTGTTGGCAAACGTATCTTAGTAACAGTGACAGAGGGCCTTACTGTAGCACATACAGTTAGGGAAGACATGTTGGCTTAGAAGCCCAAGCCACACTGCATCACATAAAATATTACATGATATATATACACACACACACACACACACACACACACAAAAGCAGCTGTAAATGCCTAAGTCTCTGCTGTTTGTCCTTTGGGTGTTTTCAAAGTACAGATTTTAATAGAAAACAATGGTATTATGGAGTGCACAAAGGTGTGTTTCCCATTTTACTTCAAAACTAAATGAAGGAAGAGTGGGGGTAGACTGGCTATACCATCCGTTTGCGTCACTGTTCAATTTTTTTTTTTTTTCAGACTTTGACAGTCTAGTTCAGTTCCACCCATTTCCCAAGCTTTTGTTTGGTTAGAATGTGTCACAGAGGATATAAAAAGGTACAGAGAAATATGAAAAACATATGTTGCTCCTTACAACGTTGCATCCTCTATGCCTGCACCTCCTTACTTGTTGTTCCACATAACAAAGGACACAGCTAAAGTTCCATAAGAAAATGACAATCACAGAAAGATGAGAATACATGGACTGGACGTCTACAGTGCTTTTCCATCTTATACCCCTGTCACACCTTGATGATTTAGCCAACGCATGCTGGCTAAATCTTAACAATCATACCATATTGAAAAACATTGGCACACGCTGACGTACGTCTAATATGTTATGGGTAAGTTTTGTGTGACTTTACAGCACATTGAAGCACGCTGTTGTACGTCATAATTCACTGAGCACCTCAAAAAATTTCGGGCATGTACGATATTTTCAACATATACCTGCATATGACTCATACGTCCTGCACATGCTGGACATACAAGGTCTGTCCATAAAGTATCGTACCTTCTTATTTTTTTAAACTATATGTATTTGATTCATATGTTTTCACGTCAGACATGCTTGAACCCTTGTGCGCATGCGTGAGTTTTTCCACGCCTGTCGGTGACGTCATTCGCCTGTGAGCACGCCTTGTGGAAGGAGTGGTCCCGCCCCGTCGTCGGATTTTCATTGTCTGGAAATGGTGGAATAATTTGGGGGTTTTTTTCCATCAGAATTTTTTCAGAAGCTGTTAGAGACTGGCACCTGGAAACCATTCGAAAAATTTATCTGGCTTTCACTGAAAATTTTACGGGCTTCACAGAGAATAAGGTCTATTAGTACAGCTTTAAGGACGCTCAGCACGCCACGCTCCGAACTGCGACGATGCGGCACAAGCCACCAGACCATTTCTAAGCTGATGGCTCTGTGGATACGAGACCGTCGTGTGCTCTTTCTCTGGTTATCACAAGAGCTGGACATCAGCCATTTTCCGGCAGATTTCACTTTTAACAAGAGATTTTGTCATGGAAAGCCGCGCGGAGGCTTCGCGCCTCACGACCGATTCGCTTTGGAAGCGGGACAAAGGAACACCTCCGTTTCGGCGTGTCAGAGGACAAGTTTGGGCATGTCTATCTCGGCTTTCAATGCTTACCAGTCCAGTAAGTATCAGTGAAATTGTGGAGAGCTGGACATGTATGGAAACGGGGTTGTCAGAATATGCTGGATAAATCGTCAGGGTGTGACAGCTCTATTAATTTATTAGACGCACGCCCGCATATGCCAGCATTTTTAATATGGTCGGCATCCACCGGCTAAATCGTCAAGGTGTGACAGGGCCTTAATACACAACCCAAAATCAGAAAATATTGAGATGATATGGTAAGGCAAAAAAAGAGAAAAGTTTCAAAGTTTTCCATACTTTCTCTACTGGGGGCAGGTCAGGACTGCAGACTGAGTGATTCACTATCCATAAGTTCCTCTTCTGCAGCCATGCCTTTGTAATGTATGTGGAATATGTCTTGTTTAAAAATGCATGGACGTCCCTGGAAAAGATGGAATCTTCAAGGCAGGATATGTTGCTCTAAATGTTAATGTATTTTTCTGCATTAATGGTGCCAATGACACAACCCTATACCATGGCAGACCATGGCTTTTGGACTTCCTACTAACAACAGCGTGAATGGTCCATTTCATCTTTGATCTAGAACACAGTGTTCATTTTTTCCCCAAAAAAGGATCTGGAGTAAAGATTCGTCTGACCACAACACACATTTACACTGAGTGATGGTCTAACCCAGATGTCTCTGACACCACAGAAATCAATGCTGCTTCTGGACAGTGTTAACTATATTTTAATTTATTGACTGAAACTCACCATACCCAGTATGCATCTACAGGTTAAATGGTTAATAAAATGCACATGGTTTCATAGGCAGACAGAATGGTAAAGTTTAATTAGCATTTAGCTATAGGTTAACTGGTAATGCTCAAACCTATTCACACCCAATTGAAGTCACAGTTCTGAAAAAAAAAGATCATGATACACCACCCTCCACTGATATGGCTTACATCACATTCATATATTCTGCAAATGCAACAAATAAATATATAATTATTGGATAAACAAGGAGATTAGGAAATTTCTTTCTTAATTCAAAGACAGCAAGTGTGTTTGCATGACAATATCATCAAACACGATTATTTCCAATCTAAATTTCTTATGTATAATTTAGATTTAAATCTGGCATCACATTGATGATCCAAAATATTTTATTTTCTATTTTTTCCATCCAATGATCAATTATAAATATTTTACATAGTTGCAGCCCTAGTAATACGAATTACACATTTTTCTACTAAATATAAAGGGAGGCATCATATAAGTATTCAAAAAAAGATTAAATCCAATATTTAAATTCAAATGCAAAAACAAGAGCATAATGAAAATAATTTTATCACATTTCTAATCTATACAAGATACAGTATCACTGATAATTTTGTGTAAGATGAACAGTTCCCACAGAAGAGTTGTCCATGTTATGAAGAAGAGGGAAGCAGATGTCGGAGACTGAGGGGGAGGTGAGCAGAGTCAGTAACTACACAGGATAGTGGCGTCCCTTCTCCTACTCTGTTGGATGTAGACTAAGACCCCCTTCTAGGGCACTGTGAACTGATCCCGATTATCCCAGTAGGCCTAATCCATAGAGGACAGCACTGCATGGCTGCCCCTCACCCCCCGCAAAAAGACTCACTTCAGTGGGCAGACAATCTCAGACATTGCACCCCTAAACTGTGAAAACTCTTCTCACAAAGGAGACCAAGGAGAGAAAGAGATCCCAAATCCAACCTCTTTCCTCATCATCCTCCATCCCCCACACTCCCCATCGTCACACTTGGGAAAGCAAAGGAGCGCAGCTTCATCCTCGGAATCCTGCTCAATATCCTGGGATTAGCCATAGCCCCTCTCAGCACCCCTTCTCTCCCTCCTGCTAAGGCCGATTCAGACTGAACTCGCCTGGCCAGACACATTGTGAAGGCCCCGTCACAGAAGCAAAACAATCAAATATACTAAACTTTAATCTCTTATGAGCTCATATCTCAGTCTCTCCTGAAACTACACTATTCCCATTATGAGAGAGTTTGATACAGCGACGAAACAGATAGAAATGCACTCAGATATCAGGAAACGTAGAGCCTGATGCAGCATAATTACTGAGAGGAATCAATGAGAAAGTTCAAGATCTAATATGTCCTTCCGAGGTGCATCGCTAAGCAACTTTGAATGTAACTAAATAAAACAGCCTATAGCCAGGGGCTTAAGCATAAGATTCGATTCAGTCATGCACACTTTGACAGACAGAACTATGGAATGTTATTATGAATTATATACATTTAGCTATGCTATGTGCAATGGTACGGACCAAAGCCACTCATTAAAGTGAAACATGTAATTGTGTCACCCACAGTGGCATTGGGAAATGCTTTTAAGCATCTGTGGAAGCCACGGGATGTGGGTCCAGCTGTAAAAATACTGACTGCCACCCATGCTGCAAGCATTTTGTATTTGCAAGTGTGATTTTGTCTGATCCCGTTGCCACATCTCCATATCCTGTCACTCCCCCACCCCATCCTTTACTGCTGCACACAGCTATGTGTTCAGTCTCTGAGGTCTAAAGGAGCTTTCACAGTGGCGTATTCGTAGAGCTGCTCATTGCAGCATTGTGTTTCATTTAAATACGACGGAAATACGCGCGTACTCAGCCTTTAACAGTATTCGTTCATACTTGCAGATGCGTGTGTTCGCGTTTTGATGTGTGCACACAGTCGCGTGTGCCATGCTGCACCAGTTTCAGTGCTATTTTCTGCCTCTGTGGAAGTGCGCTCTGTTCTCTACTGCATGGTGTGGTGCGGCTCAAAAACAGAGTCATTTAACATTATTCTTCTTATTATTATTTTATTATTTATTTTTTTATGCAGCGAGTGCACGTTTATTTTAAAGAGTCACAGCTCTTTTCAGCTTTGATCAGACTGATCGATCAGGGTGTTTGATGAGCGCACGGACATGCAGCAAGTGCGCGTTTATTTTAAAGAGTCACAGCACTTTTCATCTTTGATCAGACTGATTGATCAGGGCGTTTGATGAGCGCACCGACATGCAGCGAGTGCGCGTTTATTTTAAAGAGTGACAGCACTTTTCAGCTTTGATCAGACTGGTCGATCAGGGCGTTTGATGAGCGCACGGGCATGCAGCGAGTGCGCGTTTATTTTAAAGAGTCACAGCTCTGATTAGACACAGAGAGAGAGAGAGAGAGAGCACGCGCGCGCGCGACAGAGCACTTTTATTTTATTTTAAGGAGTCTGATAGAGGAGAGAGAGTGGTTTTATTTTAAGGAGACTCAGACTACTCAAAATAAAACCGCTCTCTCTCTCTGTGACAGAGTGAGAGCGCTTTTATGAAACGATGCGATACTGTGAAACAGTAATCTTTCAGTATTTATAGCTCCAGAAGAACAACAGGGAGATGTGAAGTGGCGCACAGTACTGTGTTGAAGCGTGGGCGGGCTCACAATAGGGGACAGAAGCATGGCGCTGCGTGGACTCGCGTGAAGGCTCCATGCTGTGCTGTACGCCGAAGAAAATTAAACAGGTTTAATTTCTTCCATCCTACGCAAGTAGCCTTCAACATACTGCTGCGTATTGATAAAAAACTCCTCGTGAAGTGGGCAGAGAGCTGCTCATAACAGCGTAGACGATACGCTGTAATGAGCAGCTCTACGAATACGCCACTGTGAAAGCCCCTTAACACCAAAACCCACAGACTTGTGCCTGTCTCCACTCTCAGTGCTTCACTCTGACCCTTTTGTCTGTCACAACTGCAGCATATTCGCATTCATACTGAACATGTGCTCAAAGCGACTGGAACAAAACTGACAGCTCCTTAGTACAAATCAGATTACTTTTTATGCGCTATCAAATGTTATTTTGCCTCAAAGGATTATCTCTCTCAGTAGGCATCCTACCATCATCAGTGGAGAAGATGAGGCTCTCAAACAATCAAGCACAAATGCCTTGATAAGGTGTTAAAAATTAGGGTTGGTGGGCTATGGCTATGGCTCGACTTTAACCTTATTAATTTCTTGTCAACATTAGTGGTTGACTCATCAGTGACTCATGACACCAGCGCCAAGTCGCCAAATCATTTTTATTAGTCATGCCAACCCTATTTAAACCAAACGCTCTCAGCCTTACGGTGACGTCGTATCCTGATTCAAATCTTATGAAAAGAGATCTTGTCATGAGCCGAAGAATATTTAAGCTGCTTAGTTTGAATGTCAGCTAACCTCCACAGCATGTGCAGCTCTGATTTGCAAGTACTGTAGTTCAGGAAAGTAAACATTGAATGTTTTTGTTAGTGAACTGGACTTCTTTTGTTTAATAAAGGTCTTTCAACTCCGCCAACTTTGACACATACTTCAAACATAGCTGTTAATTGGGGCTTTCCCAGGCAATTGGCCAGGCACCTGCAAAAACTGTTTACCCAGGTTGGCTTACATCCTGTTTTGGTATTTGCTTGCCAGTCTCCTTCCTGCTACAGTGGCCATTCCAGTGTAGTCGTGGGGACATTTCAGTTCCAAAACCTTTTCAGTGGCAGTTAACATACAAACTCCAATAAATAAATAAATAAATACATGCTTGAAGATGTTGGAGATGATGAAAGAAAAGTGAAGGGGTGGGGAGTAGACCAGTGGAATGTAAGAAGTATAACTACATTTCACTGAATCTACTCTCAGAGAGTAGATTTTTGCACAGTTGTGCGTATGCAAATCAAGCCATTGGGAATACTTTTTTTTACTGCGTCCTGTTCTGATGATGCAGTTCGAGGCAGCGGAGGAAGAAATTGAGTTTAGTCAGATAGAGAAGCCAAGTTAACACACTGGCCTGAAGGAAAGAAAGGAGCCACTTAGGTCTCACGGGCAAAGAATTAAAGCTCCTTGGAGACAGGGAAGAGTACAGTGGATTGAACCAAAATTACATTTAAATGTGTACTCCATTATGTCTAATTTAAACCTTCATGTGTTGAGGACTGAAATCATTAAAATACAAAATTATATTTTCTGAACAGTATTTTTTTTTTTTTTATGAGATTCCAAACCAGTTTTTCCTCTTCCCTGATGGATGTGTATCCTTGGAGGCCTTTATCTGCTGAACCTTACTTTAATAGCTGCTAAAGGCAGACTGTCAGCTCTCCCTGACCTGAATCAGTGGACTCTGTGAGAAAAAGCAACCAGAAAAGAGAAGCTGTAGAGTGAGTGAAAAATTCAGGTGTGGGGGGGGCAGTGAGGGGAGAAGGGAGATACTTCAATGTGAGTGTCCGAAGTCTCCTTTTGGTTTTCACTGAGGACATAGACATAGGCAGTATTTACCTATCAATACAGTACTGTACCAATTCTTTGAGACTATGCATTCAATAGGCAAAGGGATTCTCTGACACTGAAGCACACCTGACCATTTGCAATAACAACAAAAAAAAAATCATAAAAAAGCGACCGTCTCAGAGGTGAAGACTATATATATATACTCAACAAAAATATAAACGCAACACTTTTGGTTTTGCTCCCATTTTGTATGAGATGAACTCAAAGAGCTAAAACTTTTTCCACATACACAATATCACCATTTCCCTCAAATATTGTTCACAAACCAGTCGAAATCTGTGATAGTGAGCACTTCTCCTTTGCTGAGATAATCCATCCCACCTCACAGGTGTGCCATACCAAGATGCTGATTAGACACCATGATTAGTGCACAGGTGTGCCTTAGACTGCCCACAATAAAAGGCCACTCTGAAAGGTGCAGTTTTGTTTTATTGGGGGGGGATACCAGTCAGTATCTGGTGTGACCACCATTTGCCTCATGCAGTGCAACACATCTCCTTCGCATCATCCGTGAAGAGAACACCTCACCAACGTGCCAAACGGCAGCGAATGTGAGCATTTGCCCACTCAAATCGGTTACGACGACGAACTGGAGTCAGGTCGAGACCCCGATGAGGACGGCGAGCATGCAGATGAGCTTCCCTGAGACGGTTTCTGACAGTTTGTGCAGAACTTCTTTGGTTATGCAAACCGATTGTTCCAGCAACTGTCCGAGTGGCTGGTCTCAGACGATCTTGGAGGTGAACATGCTGGATGTGGAGGTCCTGGGCTGGTGTGGTTACACGTGGTCTGCGGTTGTGAGGCTGGTTGGATGTAGTGCCAAATTCTCTGAAACGCCTTTGGAGACGGCTTATGGTAGAGAAATGAACATTCAATACACGAGCAACAGCTCTGGTTGACATTCCTGCTGTCAGCATGCCAATTGCACGCTCCCTCAAATCTTGTGACATCTGTGGCATTGTGCTGTGTGATAAAACTGCATCTTTCAGAGTGGCCTTTTATTGTGGACAGTCTAAGGCACACGTGCACTAATCATGGTGACTAATCAGCATCTTGATATGGCACACCTGTGAGGTGGGATGGATTATCTCAGCAAAGGAGAAGTGCTCACTATCACAGATTTGGACTGGTTTGTGAACAATATTTGAGAGAAATGGTGATATTGTATATGTGGAAAAAGTTTTAGATCTTTGAGTACATCGCATACAAAATGGGAGCAAAACCAAAAGTGTTGCGTTTATATTTTTGTTGAGTGTATATATACACATATATATATATACACATATATACACACACACACACATACACACCATGGTCAGTGAAAATTCCATGTGTAACTGCCATGCATTATTTTCGTGTACAGTGGTCCCTCGCTATAACGCGGTTCACCTTTCGCGGCCTCGCAGTTTCGTGGATTGTTTTAGTGCAATTTTGCATGCTTTTTTTTTTTTTTTACAGCGCATTGTGTTCTGCGTCCTTATCAGGCGGGCCGGTCGCGACACCGGTCAGCATCACCGTGATTGCCTCCGATGCGCTTACTGAGTCTGCGGGCTCGGTAAACGCCGCAGCGGGCCACTCACACCACCCTCCTGTCTGCTGTGCGGAGCTGCGCCAAATCTGGCAACAGGTCCAGAGACTACGCTCGCTGTTTTGATCCGGATGTTGATCGCAGACGCAGAGCTCCGTGGCCACCGAGAGAGGACTTGGATTCTTTGCGGGTCCCGCATCCGTACCTCCGGAGGCAGTGAGCGAAGGGAGAGTGTGCGCATTGTGCTCTGCGTGTGTCAGTTTATAATCTTCTCGCACAGAAGAAAAAAAGAGAGTGTTTACACAGGAGAGAAAAGTGAGAAAATGTTAATGCCTTTTTAAGAAAAGTGTATAAAGTGTGTAGTGAGAGGTTTTACAGCCTTAAACATCTATAATAATTGCAAAAAATAGCACTGACTACTTCGCGGATTTCGCTTATCGCAGGTTATTTTTAGAACGTAACTCCCGCGATAAATGAGGGACCACTGTATACACACACGTAGTTCGGTGAGTTAAGTCACTGTAATATCACTCCGCTCTGGTTGTCAACACAGCAACGCACAAATCAGTTGGAGCAGATCAGCTGTGTTTTGACAGGTGAATGACAGAAACGCAATAAAACATGGATTTCCAAGTGAATTTTAATATTTTTGGCCAAAATAAAATGTTTGAGGAATAGGAAGAGGAGGAGAGCAAGCAAGAAGAACAGCAAAAGCAATGGCATAAAGATTTAACATTGGACGAACTGGACAAGACTGAAGACAGGAAAGAAGAAGAGAACGGTTGCCAAGGATGAAAATATGGAGAATGGCATAGTGTCAGGTTTTAGCCCTGGACCTGCCCCGAATCTGCTTTTGCCCCCCCAGTCTCCGTCCATTTCCCTGTCTTGGTCCTTTTGTTCTGCTCTGAGTGTTTATTTTCTGTTTCTTCCACTTTGGTCTTGGTTTTATGATCTGTTACACTTCAGCCACATTAAGTTCTGTTCTAGTTTAGTCTCAGCTTTTTATTTAGTCATACTGTGTTATCACATTAGGTTTTGAGAATTATCACACGTCAGCCAATTATTGAGTTCTGTTCAGTCTTTGTCTTATTTTCTGGTTATTCAGTCACTCTGTTTTGAGCACGTTAGTCCCTCAGGTTTTTCTGTACACTCCTGCCACATGTTGAGTTCTCATCTAGTTTTGATCCAGCCTTTAATTTTCTGTTCTGTTTCTGCCTTTTCATTTGTTGATTCTGTTTCTCACTTTTGGATTTTAGGAATTTAACATTTGTTCTGTCACAGTCCAATCCTTGCTGCTTTTGTGGAGAGGTGGACACGCCCACCTGTCACTCAACTCGTCTCACTCAGCCACGCCTTCTTTCCTGCATCTCATCACGCCCTGATTATCCCTTGCTTTTAAACCCCTTGTCTTCCACCACTCACTGCTAGTTCGTTGTGCATATTGCCTCGTTCCAAGCCTCTCGTGTTTTCTGCCATAGTCTGTTTTTCTTGCCGTGTATGACCTTCGCCTGTTTTGACCTTGCTTTTTGCCTGAGCCTGTTAACCTGCTTCTCTGTGCCTGAACCCTGCTTGTTTGTTGGACTCTGTTTTTGCCTCCTCTGATACACCTGTTTGCCTGTGCTGGAACTCTGCTCGTTACTGACCACACCACCGCCTCACGACTGTCTGTACCTCCGCCTGCCTGCTTGTGACCCTGTGTATTGACCAGAGCCTGTTTTTGAATTAAACCTTTTTCTAAATCCCTCCTCTGAGCCATGAGTCTGCATTTGTGTCCACCTGCCTGTCGTGCCAAGTCCTCACAGTTCCTGACACATAGTCCCAAATACTTAAGCATTTTTATCAAGTTCTTGGCAAAGGTGAACTGCTCTTTATTGTGCATTTGAACAAATTTGTTTAGAAAATTTGAGAGAAATAAGACTTTTGTTTGCAGAGAAGAAGTGTTGAATTTATATTTTTGTTGTGTGTACAAGCAAATCTGGACTTCAAGTTTCAAACAGACAAACGCGTGCCAGCCAGCCAACCAGACATAGTGGTGGTTGGAAAAAGAGAGGGAAAAAAGGGTGGGTGCGACAGATGAGTCAATTCCAAGTGATAGCAACATTAGAAACACACAGCATGAAAAGATGAAATACCAGACTGAAGGAAGAAAGAGCAAATGTGCGGAAAGTAAAGTCTGCGGTGGTCCCAGTGGTATCAGGACCTCTCAGGGCTGTGACCCCGAAGCTGGGAGAATAGTTGTAGCAGATTCCAGGTGCAACATCCCAGGGACCTCATGTGCAAAGACTTGCGTGGATTTCCTACCTGAAACATGGTGTACGTTAAAACCCAAAAACTGTCATACACACAAAAATATCCAGATGTATCAAAGTGTGTGTAAACTTGGATCCAAGCACATTCTTTTTGTACATCTCAATCAACATGGAATTGAGCGCATATGCAGACGTACCAAACTCCTCCATGTCTACGACCCTATTTAAATATACAAATGTATTTAAAGAGCCCTAGGACCTGAGGATTCCCCTCTCTATCCGGAATGATCACAGTAAGAAAAGGAATTTTACAGAGTGTAAGCTACAGAAGAAGTGGCGTAAATGACGTAAATGAAGTGGAGATATGGAGGGATATTTTATTTGATACCCTGTCTACTGGAACAAACATGAAATGGAAGCAGTGCACACACACTGATAATGGGGCTGATAATGTGTGACGTCACAACTTTACTCACACATTTCTTGACAAATACTGAACACAGGGAAACAATCGGAAACTTGTTAAGAAGCCCTAGTTTCACCATTAAGAAACAAACCAAACCAAAACAACATATTTGAATGTGCACATGCCCAAATGTGCCTGCATGTTTTCATTCGGAACAATTACACAAATAAACTACTCACCATGCAGCCACCCATCGCGCCCCGTGGCAGAAAGGGCACCAAATGCGGGGGTGACACGGGAGGGTCTGGGGGAGTTATGGTTAGAAAGACAGTTACATTATGGTTAGGGATAGGAGAAGGGGTTTGGGTTAGAAATAGTAAAATATATATAACAGTGCCAAGGTAATGTCACTCATGTCATGACAGGAGCATGAAAGGAAAAAGCTGTGCTGCCCCAAACATGCTGTTAGTCACGATTAATGAGTCATGCGTTGAAACAAGGCCACCTAGCCACAATGTTAGGTCGATGCATTTGCGCATCACATATGATTTGAACACTAATGGAATGAAAATGTTTACTATTAACAAAAACAAATTCATCATGTGATGGCGCTTTTATAGCAATATGTGTGCAGTCAATAGCTCCAATTACATTAAGGAAAGGGGCTCTCTCTGCAAAATGCACTTTAATGTTGGAATGTGATGTACCTGGATGACATTCGGATGATTGTATTCCACAGAGCTGGCATGGCTAGGCTCAAGGTTGACTGGCACACTCCTGACCAATTGGCCAACTCCCACTGGACTGCCCCTTTTGCTAGGAAGGCCAGCACCCATGTGGGCACAGACAACCACCTGTCTCCTCGCTGTTGTGATCAGGGGCCAACCGCAGTTCTGCACACAACTCCAGTAACAATGGCTCATGTCAGAATGAACCATTTGCAAGGTCCTCTAACAACGCTAATGCACGCATCCATTGTTAATACCATTTTCTTCATCACTTTGCGTATGCTTTTATATCTACCCATATAACCGCAAACATGCGGGTGTGTTAATATACAAATAATGAATGTTTATGTGTTCAATGGTATAAACATTTCATGAGGTGAAAGCTGGAACATACCGTTCGACGAGGCAAAGCCTAGTGAACGGTATGTTCCAGCTTTCACCAAATTAAATATTTGTTCCATTGAAAAAATGTAAAAACATTCATTATTTGTTTTATATAAAAGCTAGAATAGATCCTTGTCATTTGATATCTTATTAATTTATAAACAACAGAAAAAAGACTTACAGTTTGGTGTTCCACTGCTGCTAAAGTCCAACACAAACTTTAAACAGGAGTCCAAATTGTGACATGTAGTCCGGTAAAGCTAAGCGCCGTCCCGCTAGTATGAGTGCACGCACACACTGTGCGCACGCTCACACTAGCGGGACGGCGCTGGTGGTGATAGAAGCATGCTCTTTTCTTATTTTTCTTTCAGCTGCTCCCATTCAGGATTGCCACAGCAGAAGCGTGCAATGTTACCAAACGTATGGAACCAATTTGCACTTGAAAGGGAACCAAACTACACTCTGAATGCAACAATGGGGTGAATAATCCATGTCACGTGACATACAAAGCACCAATGAAATGACAAGGATCCACGTAGCCGTTATATAATTGTTCATAAGTGTGTCTCTGATGTGCACATCATTCTGATGACTTCTTGTTTTCACACTATTAACAGTTTCCCAGCATCACCGCTATGTGTCAGCAGTGGACCAATATGTGCAGAAACATGCATACCCCAGCCATTAACTTGGTGTGGCGCACCTCACATTTCCATGGTCATTTCACTTTTGATATATCTGATCATTAGAATGGTGACGGATGTACACCACGTTTTTGTGCGTACACAGCCTTTGTACATGAGGCCCTAGGTCTCTGTCCAGAAGAGTGCAGTGCTAGAACACCTATGATACTGTGCAAGACCCTCAAATTCCCTGGCTTTTGGTTGAGGACCGGGAATGGGAAAATTCTGTCAATAGCACTTCCATTATCGACTATTCTTATTGGTCCAGGTCTTTATTGACTCCCTTATCTGTGCTTGATCAATTTTCTGTGTGGGAAAATGTGGGTCTACACAGGTGTTCAGGATCACTGGAGCTGTTTTCCATGCTGCCAGATGCTGAGGTTGGCATAATGACATCAGACGTGACTTCAAGCATGTGTTTTTCTACACTAAACTGTCATGAAAAACATACAGGCATTGATCAGAGGAACGGATAGCGTCTGAGGCGTATAATTTCACTAGATTGAAAAACTTCCATCCCTATAGAGAACATGAGTTAGAGAGAGATGCAAACACACACAGAGAGAGAGAGAGGGAGCGCGAATGGGCATTTCATCAATGTTTATGACTTTCTTGAATGTTCAGAAGTACAAAATGGAACACTATATTTACCTAATTATGATTACAACATATGCCGGTATTTGAAATAAGCAGGGGTCAATTATATAATGACATTCTGAGCCTAAAAAAATAGAAACTCTGGGATAAGTTGTTCAAACAAATTATATTTGTTATCTAATGTGGCCATGAGAGGAAGAACTGATCTGACTTGCACTGTAGACCAGTGCAAGAACCAAGAAAAGCAGGACATCTTTTTACTGTAAAATATTTGATTCATTCATGGCCTTCAGATTTCCCTTTTCAGGTGCTGGATGGTGTGAAGCGGAGCATCAACAACACCTATGCATGTGCTTTTATGAAACGCACTGCTCATTCACCCCTGAGTTACATTCTACCTCTAAGCGTGTTGTAACCAGAGCTACAAGGATGCCTGGTCCTCGCAAGCAGCCGTCAAACGTGTGTAGGAAGAGGTTTATCTACATAAAGCAGGAAGGACGTACACATTTGTGACACAGTATTTAGTATCGCTGTCAAACTATTCCTCATTATTTACTTGAGCGTGTGAAAAATCTTTGATAACGCAACATAAGCAAGGTTGCAGCTGGGCACCAAAGTGGATACAGCGGGGGGAAATGGCAAATAAATAAAATATAACTAACAGAGGGGGAGAAATATTCATATTTTAGCACCCACTGTGTAATAAATTCCAAAAGGACCTCCATTTGAAACTTGTCGGCAGCTCCCTAAATTTCCATTGCACGGGTAAACTGATGTTTCCAGCTTGTACGAGGTACATTTGTGCATGTTTACTCATAAGAAACACTGAGGACTAAGTGTTTTTGTGAGCTGAGTGTGGGTGGGGAAGCATCAAAAAGGCCAAATGAAGCACTTCCAGTACCACTGAGAGATTAGATGGCAGACTCTAGCTTCAAGATATCACTATTGATTTCCCTTTCTTTCTCCCATTTCTCACTCTGTGGAAAAATAACTTCATTACTGTTCTAACTGACTCATCGCTGCACAGAGCGAAAGAAGCCATCTATTTCCAAGACAACCCATCTGAGGAATGCATTTTCACATGATATACAGCATATTCTCTGGCTAATAACCGCAACAAAGCCATTTGTTTCATTGCTGACTAGGCCTATACTGTATGTATGTGCAAACAAAGCCCACACAAAGAAGGTTATTAAAAATGGACTTAGAGAGATGTGTTCAGCTGTAACATCTAATCTGAAGTTCAGAATTCAGCCCCATTACACTGCAATTATCATCTTTGCAAAAACTTGATAGGATAGGAAGAAAACGCCCCCGTCAGAAACTACAAAGCCAGAACATGATTTGAAATTTACCTTTGGATTGCGAGAGGAACTCCACGCTTATTTTCACTCCATTCATTCTTTATATTAACCTTGGCTTTAAACTTCTTATCACGACAGGTCAAATTTAATTAAAGCTCAAGCTTTCCAAGCAGGAATTTACAGCTGATTATTTGGCCTCCCTCTTGGTCCATTTGTCTTGAACCATCTCACCATGCAAAGTAAGCACCAGATAACACAGGAGAGAGTCCTGGGAAAGCGGGCAGCGTCTGCTCAACCACAGCTACATTCAGCTTTAATATTTCATAGAAGACGGCTCATGATTAATGGAGGGATTTGGGAGAATCATGAATGCGGACATTTAAATTGTTCCCAACTCCAAAATACAGTCCACCACTTCGGGAAGCCTCCTTCTGTTATTCATTATAAAAGGCATTAGAGAATAGGAGTGGAGGACTGTTTGGAATCTTTATTTTATTTTTTCTGCAGCATTCTGACAAATCAAATGTGACAACTTGAGGAGAAAATTAAAAAGAGCTGCCATATAATTCAGTTACTCACCCGGCAACTGTGCAACTTTCATAAGTTTCTTATATAATGGATGTGACTACAAGGCAGGCAATGGGATCATCGAAGGTTCAATCAATGATTAATAAGTTAATCTTATAAAACATATATGCATTATGTCCAGTGCACAATGATGAAGACAATGAAGATTATTAAATTTTGCACATTTCCTTTGTTTTTGAAATTAATAGACGACCTACAAATATGACCAATTACTTCGCAATGCTTGGTCATTGTGGAAGCATGGGGAAAAAATGTGACAAATGTCAGATTATCACAACAAAGAAACCACAGACATTATAAAACCTGTAACTAAAAAGGGTTTGTGGCATTCTTGAAGGTTTTTCTTATTGCTTTACACAGAATCAGCCCCGGCTGATACTCATCTTTTTGAGACAAAACAACAGTAGAATGAGGAGAGCACACGGTGTTGCTCGCCTTGCTGATTGAAGTTGATGTTAGCATGCACTCAGGTAATGGGATCAGACTGCCCGGACGTCAGAGAGTGCCTACAATTTTCCTCCAGGGATTGTCAACAAAAGGCCTCCTACAATTACAATGCTTAGAGCCAGAGAAGATGAAGCGCATTTGTCTCATTAGCACCTGCTGTCTCTTTGTGCATTACAGAAAAAATAGAGAAATAAAAAAGTCTCCTGTCATACCAGTTTCTCCTGAGCTCCTCAGTCTTCAAACTGCACTGAAAGCTATAACTCATACTAGTGCTAATTTATCAACTCTATGGAGCCTGTGGGTGCAATACAAGTCCAAATTGACAACTGTTCTCTGTTGAATTGCTCAGGAAGCACTCATCACAGAGCGATGTCAGGCATATCACACAAAACCACACAACATGATCTTTCCAACTGTGCTAACTGCTTGTCTGTGTGATGGAGGGTAAAAGAAAGTTTGAACTGACAAATTTCATTACGTATCGCCACAATCTACGCACAGCTCGATGTCCATCTTCACGCCATTCTTCTCCATTGAATTACTTGCGAACTCACCAATGCTTTGATATGACGAAAGAGCAGAACTCAAGTTTGAAGTCATCACATTAGGAAGAAAGATAAACATAAGAAAAGTACAATCTTTACCAACTTCCTTATTCACTGCTTCTCGGTTGAATAACTCAAGAAGTTCACATCACTTCACAAAGTATCAGATATAAAAATAACCAACAGAACCTACTCATTGAGATAAAGGTAACTGTTTCTCTGTGCAATAAAGCACTCACGTAATCCAGTTTTGGCAAAACTGGGCAGTACTCTGTCAATGAGTGACTCTCACATTGAGAGTGATGTTGTCTTACTGTTTAGTATTCTGTTTAAGTTCTGACAGTGTGATCAAACAGGTTCCAAATATGAGGGAAATGATTCCTGTTCCTTAATGTTGAATCTGGAAAATTTGCTGCTTATAAGGAGTAAAACAAATTCTCTGCTTCTCATAGAATTAGAAGAATACCAAATTTTTGGTATAATTTCTTTGCATCATGTTGAATTGCATCATATCGCACCAAATTGCATCGTATTGCATTGTGAGGAATTGAATCACCATCAAATACATATCAAATGCAGTAGATGGGTTGTGTCTAACTATAATTACAATGGGTTAAATACAAAGATGAAATTTGTTGTATGCATGTACAGTGACAAATGTATTTCAAAGTATTTGATGCACACATTTGAAAAATGCAGTTTAATTAAAGCAATGACAGAACTGTAGCATTGTCAAGAACAGTCACAGGAACTTTCCTATTCAGCAGTTTCGACAAGAACTCCACTTTCTTAACTGCAAAAAAGATGCTGATTTGTGATGTACTGGGGGAGAGTTACATCAGAAACAACACAGTCACATGATTAATGGTTTCTCAGTCAAACAGTGTGACAGACATTACTGATCAGTGCAACTGGTGAGAATTACCACTTTTTCGCTGCACTTTTGTGCAAGTTTTTCCTTTTAAAAGGTCTATGTGGTTGCGGACTTCCATGCTGCATGCCCTCCATTGGTATATTACAATTTATGATGGGGCTACTGCATACTCTGCAAATAAATAAAGACACTGGCCATCATTCACAAACGGTACATACGCAGGTTTGATATACAAATCAAATATGTTCATACCTAAATATGTAGGTATAAATTTAGAACTTCCTAAGAACATACGTACATACAAACGATAAATGCCCAGCAGTCCTGGAAAATATAAAAGCATATGCTCTGAACCAAATACATACTATATTAACACTGTATTCATGTTTTTTAAAAGGCTTTATTATTCATTGACTTAATTTTTGAACCCACCTATTCCAATTAAGGGTTGGGGTGGGGGGTGGGGTGAGGGTGGAATGTGCCTGGAATGTGCCTGTGTGTCTCTCCCTGCAGCCATTGGGAGAGACACGATATAAACACTAGACAGGTTGCCAGTGTGTGGTATAAGCTGAACGTTTATTAATAATTTAATAATTTCATAACAATGAGCTTGATGTCCTTTTATCCTCATCATTTACTGTTATCATTAATCAAGATGCAGAGTACATAATCATGTTCTTATTGCAATGTAACAGTTTTGGCTTTTGCTAAACTGTTTGTAGGTCTACAATTGATGGGTCACTCCAAAGAATTTCTACTGCATTTGCGCATCTGTAGTTGCCAATTTATTTTTTGTCATATTAAAGGACACATATTCACAGAACATTATATTATTTTCCCTAATTAATTTACTTTTGCAAGCAACAATGCTATTTTCATTTATATAATATCATGTTCTGATTCAACTGCAGTTGTTAATTACAGAAGACGAGACATTTAAAATATTTTAATAATTCTAAATAAATTACCCTGGGTGACAGCTCTTGGTAGATCATCACTCCAACAAATGCTACTTAATGATGAAGATACCATTGCCTCCTTCTGTTAGTAGTTATTCTGGTCTGTGATTTGTTTTTTGATGTCAAAACCGTCCGAACCTCAGTGTGTTCTGATTTCCCATAGGCACTCTATAGGGTATTATCAAGGGGAAGATGAGAGAGACCAGACCTAACAATACAGATGAGCTGAAGGCTGCTATCAAAGCAACCAAGGCTTCCATAAGACCACAGCAATACCACAGGGCTGGCTGCCTCCACACTGCAATGATGCAGTAATTCATATAAAAGCAATCCCTTCCAAGATGTGAGTGCATAAATGAAGATAGTTTTAAGAAGTTCAACATTTCTATGTTATAAATGTTGGGGGGGTACTGATTTTATGAAATATTCCAATATTATAAGATATAATTTCTCTAGTTTTTTTTAAGAGCTATAGACCACAATTATCCAAATAAAACCATGCTTGCAAATTTTTAGTTTATATGAAATGATTCTAGAATCAACAATTTTCTCTTTATGAAATAACTGACAAAAATGTTGAAATTTTCATGACAGCCTAATTTTTTGAGATTCACATGTAAATGTATGTAAATAGGCACACATTATACAAACAAAATTTTGTTACCACACTATTCGTTCTTGCAGACTGGCATTCTTCAGCCTTCAGGTAATCAGGCACAGGGATTTCACCTTCGGCCAACGTGCAAGCTATTGAATTAACTCATGGTTCAATCAAGCAGTGTTATTTCCCCTGAAATAGTTATTTGGAGAATGCCTCTCAAATGGAGACCAGGCTAATATAAAAGACCTTTTAGAAAGCTGGAAGGTTTGTAATGAAAACCTTGAGGAGTTGCATCAGTCAAGCAGGTCAATAAGGCCTGTCTCAAGCCATTACCCAATAAGAGTAAAATGTGACAGGGTGCAGTGTGGTCAGTTTAGTCTTATCCTTTGTCCCTTGGGTAGAAGAAAGACTGAAGAATAAAAGATTAATAAAACCTGCAATTAGCTCATATTAAGTCGTTTTATTTTCACTCATTTATTACACCATAAAACCGAAGTAAGATATTTTATATGAATGGAAATACTCACACAGTGACCCTGAAAGGCTGCTTAACTGGTCCTATTTTACACACACACACACACACACACACACACACACACACACACACACACACACACACACACACACACACACACACACACACACACACACACACACACACACACACACACACACACACACACACACCTTTCTTGTAGTATCACAGCTGTTCCTACAAAAACACTGGGATTCCTCGTTTAAATTCCACCAGCATTCCCTCCTTTAGTATTTGATTTAATTGTTATAATCACAAAATTGGGACGGGCATGTAATATTGGTGATAATTTTGCTACTGTGACAAACATTTAAAGGTGAGATATGCTAAACACTATTTACGGCGCGAACACTGATGAAAATGTTAAACAGATGTTAAAATGCTAAGGCCTTTCTCACTATTAACTCTTTCATTTTTCTGTCTAAACTCCTGCCTGGTGCACCTACTCCTTTGATGTCTGTAGGACGAAGGTTGATTTGCCACCCTGCACTGCCCCTGTCACTCCATGCAACCCTCCAAGGCTATTACAAATGATTCAGAGCTGAAACACAGTAGTACTTCGTGGGAATTTAAATTTTGCACCCCCCGCATACTGACTTACTCCATTAATCCTGTGCATTAATCCCTGTTAATCACAGGGTATATTTAATGTTGAAATTGAATCAAACTATTTCATTAAAAAAACGCAAAAAAAAAAAAAAAAAAACACACAAATTGGATTGCAGCCAGGTGTCATCTAATGAACACACATCGCTAGATTGAGTTAGGCTATTTATTCACAATCCTCAGCCCTGTGCCTGTACAGTCTCTGTGAAGAGGAGGAACACAAACTAGATGAGAAGGAGAAACTTATTTATGAACAAAGTACTACCTAACTGGCCAGAAAGAAAAGTATCATGTGTCATCTGTCAGAAATAGACGTATTTGAAACAAAGAAAAGCAAAAATGTTTGAACAACATGGGTGTGCTACTTATTATTGCTGTGTCAGCATCCCCGCATGAAACAGGCCAATGCACATTGTTGATGATATTTGTGAATGAAATAGACTGATTGCATATTCAAACCAGACCAGAATATTAATGTGCACTGCAGCTCTATGGTTAACTTAGCAGCAGCGTTGCGGTCACCAGCTTCGAGCTGTTAATGTTATCGGCTAAGCCGAGCTAAACTGATAGCTAAGCTACGCTACATTACTGGGAGCTCCAGCAAGTCTGGAGAAGGAATGTGGTTGACAGTGGAAAAACTGATAACGCACAGGGGAACAATAATTCTTTATGGCTCTGTGTGCAAACACAGCAGGAGTGAAGTCAGAGACACTACGTTTAGGGCAGACCTGGGCAAACCGCGGCCCGGGGGCCACATGCGGCCCTTTGCATGTCTCTGTCCGGCCCTCATGAGGTCTGTGATTATTATTACATATATTAAAAATGTCAAGCTTGTGTGTTGCAAATCATTAGAGAGGTTTATTTAGGTATATTTAAATATTTACATATATTACAATAATAAAAATTACCTATAAAAGCTATTAAATAGGTCATTTTTTGTAAAATTTGTAATGGGAGACAGCCGAGTTATCGATGGTGTGGCCCTCGGGCATAATTCAGGTTCCCTATGTGGCCCCTTGTAAAAATGAATTGCCCACCCCTGGTTTAGGGTATGTAATCATTATTATACAGTGATCCCTCGTTTATCGCGGGAGTTACGTTCTAAAAATAGCCCGCGATAGGCGAAATCCGTGAAGTGGCCAGCGTTATTTTTTACAATTATTATAGACGTTTTAAAGCTGTAAAACCCCTCACTACACATTTTATACACTTTTCTCAATAGGCATGAACATTTTCTCACTTTTCTCTCGTGTGTAAACTCACCTGAGTAGAAAAATAAGACCAACCTGTTTTCAAGCCCAAACATTTGTTTGAGAAATAAAAATAGAAAGTTTTCCTATAAATATTTATGATGGCTTTTAGAACTAACGAATTTAATTTTAACGATCAACGTACGAGGTTGGACACATAAGAAATTATTAATAGTGACTGACCAGTATTTCACAGTTCCTCTGATCACGCCTCTTCGTCCTGGCGCTGCTGCGCTGTCACGTCTTTTTCCACTGACTCACACCTCGCTGCAGGTGCCTTTTTCCGAGTGTAGAACACAGTTATGGGTAGTTGTTGGCGCTCTTTTTTCTTGTGGGCGAGAAGATTCTTATAAACAGACACGCAGAACACAATGCGCGTGCTGTCCCTTCGCGGTGTTGTGACCGGCTGCTTGATGAGGCCGCGGAACACAATGCACTGTAAAAAAAAAAAAGCATGCAAAACTGGACTAAAAAAAAAATCCACGAAACAGCGAGGCCGCGAAAGGTGAACCGCATTATAGCGAGGGACCACTGTACTGTGATATCAAAACATATGTGATGTTTTTTGTTTTGTTTTTCCGAATACACCTTGGGGTACCAAGAGGTGGACACTGTCATATGTTGATCACAAAATACAAGCCAAATTAAACCAAGATAAGATTTATTGATCCCAGAGCAGGGGAAATCACTTGCTGCAGGAGCAAGAGTCCTACAGTAGTAAAGAAAAATATTTACATTAAAGAAAGGTGATTAAAGTATATTGCGATGTTTGCTGGTGGGTGCAAAAATACTGATGTGAACAGATTACATGAAAAATAGACTATAGTGAGTATAAGTATGTATATGGTAAAGGTTTTACAGAGGATAAATTGCACAATTGAGCATGCAATAAAGCACAAAAGGTAATGGTAGACGTAGTTGATAGTGCAAAATCAGCAGGTGATTATGGTGCTACAAACATTTTAAGGTATTATACAGTCTGCCTGCAGATGCAATAAATGACCTGTGGAGGCGTTCTGTTTTGCTCCCAAGGGTGCAGCAAGCTATTACTGAAGGAGCTGCTTAATGCTCTCACAGTCTTACGTAAGGTGTGAGAGGGGTTGTCCATAATTGATGTCAGCTTAGCTAACATCCTCCTCTCACCCACCACCTCGATGGGGTCCAGTGTGCATTCCAGGACAGAGCCTGCCTTCTGACTAATTTGTTGAGTCTCTTTCTGACCCTCTCAGAAGTTTCGCAGCCCCAGCAGACCACAACGTAAAGTATGGCTGATGCCACCATATTACATTTGTAGACAAAAAGCAACCCGGATTGACTCTGTGTACTGAGTGTAAGTCATGACGTGGGCTGCAACTGGACACAGGCAGAGTGACTTTCAGGCAGCTAATAGTCAGCACCTGAACTGACGTCATGATTATGTAGAAAAATGGCTATGAATTTGTCATGCATTTTTCAAATGCAATATGGCTAATTTTATGTTAGTTTATTTTCATCAGCTATATCAGTACCCGTGCAAGTTAAAGCGTTGGAAGCAATAATTTATAATTTGGTATATAACTTTTTAAAAGATAGTTGCTGACTGGAGTGAGATATGCCCTTGAAATTCTTATATCCAATTGACTCTTTTAGAAAATTTATGACTAAGAGTCCATGAATTTAACCTTAGAAAACAAAGAAAGCAACCTTCTCCATATAACCCATGTTTTAAACTAAAATAGATCATAGAAACCCAAATCTTAAGTAAAATGACAAGAAAAGCTATTTAGAAGCAAAATAATGCAGCAATAAAATGCCACAAAAAGCTAAATTTGTGGCAGTAGAAAGTTAAGTGACATCTATTTCCTTAGTGAGTTAACAGTCTGTGCGGTAACTCACAGACATTAAAGTCATTCTTTCAAATCTTCAAGAGACAAACAGGTAACAAAAATGCACAATTACCACCCAAAACCAATGCAGTTCATCTTCTAGAAGATTTAAATCTTTTTCTATTTTAATAAATAGAAATCTTCTATTTTAATAAATATTCTAATTTAATAAATCTTTTTTTTTGTTTGTTTTTTTTTTTTGTTTGTTTGTTTTATTCGGCACACAAAACATTCAAATAGAAAAAAATGAACAATTCCACAAACTCAAACAAAACTAGTGAGTCCGAAAGGGTGCGGGCTGAAGCAAAGCTTATCAGCGCCCACCCCTGCTAGTACAATTCCATCAACTCTAATCAGTCATATTTACATAAATACAAATTCACTACTACATGTCAACACACAGACATACACATCAATATACAATTCACTTATAATTATATTTATATAGTACCAGATCACAAGAAAGTCAACTAAGGCACTTTACACAAGTAAGGACTAACCTTACCAACCCCCAGAGCAAGCACTAGGCAACTGTGGTGAGGAAAAACTCCAAAATATTAAAAACAAAGTAATTAAAACTACTTTTAGATAATGATAAAACTAAAATTTACCCAAAGGAAACTCACTTTTCCCTTAACCATATCAAGATTTTGACCAACACTTAGCAAAATAAAAGTCAAGTATGTATATCTGCAATGAATATGTATATATATTTTTTTTAATGACATGCTAGAAAGTCAGTTTTTTTCCTCCACCCAGCAGAGGCATGCTGGTGCAAGGCCTTCAGGCAAAACTACTGTAAATGTACACCTCCGCGAAAGTGTTTATAAATTAAAGTGTTGCAAAATGAATGCAAATACATGCATATTCCCTCCCTCAGCCTGTACTGTGCTTTTTCTGAAATCTTTGGTCTGTTAATACTGCAGTCAGACAAACAGCAAACTGTTAAAAATTCATGAATCATTTATTTAATTCACCAGGCAAAGGCCTTTTCTGACAACCTCTTGCTTCTCCCACTCGAGCTTTGCTTACCTGATACTTGTCAAGAACACTTTGGACATGATGTTTGTTAGATGACAAGGTAACTTTCATACATCATTCTCGTCATTCTGTTTAGTCTAGTCTGACAAAGGGGGAAACCATTAAAACTCACCCACATTGCATACATTTTCATTCGAAAAATGGCGTACCATGAATATAAATGGAGAAACTAACACACAAATGCAGCACATGTTGGTAACATCAAAATAAAAGGGAGGTATTATTTTTAGTCAAAGCTGTGTTTGTCTGCCTAGTACAGGTTCAGTATATACGGACACTGGGCCAAAACCATTCAGTGGGTTCAATTATGATGGTGGTTACAGAATATTCTGTACGCACTTCTGAAAAAGACCATTATGTTTCGAATTTTAAAAAGTCAAACAAGTGTACCATTTTGTCTTTCCAAGTCACACCATTCATACTAGCCATTGTGGTTGAGTAGGTCACGGCGCCATCGCCCCAGATACTAAAGGGATCTAGCAAGTGTTCACACCTATTGACCAACCAGAGGTTCAAATGGCCACTTTGACAAATCCTCTCATTCCTTTGCTCATCTTTCTTTTCTTCCCAGTGCTACAGCATGACATGGTCTCAGCCCATCTCTTTCACAGCCAATCTCATTTCCAGCTAGTTGTCCAGGCGAAGCCCAGCTGTCCATCGCGTTGCTCTGCTGCATGAATGACAAGGAACTGCAATGAGAGGCAGTGAAGCGCTCAGTGTAGAGGACCTTCTTTAGAAATCTCCAGGCTCTTTTCTTTAAGCACAGGCTGTGAAACAGTCCAACCACACCTTCCTCGACTTCCCACCTCCCTTGTGCAACAACTCCTTTTAACTTCTTATTCTGGCTCTTTAAGCTGCTCATGCTCCCATGCTCCCGTTCTCCACAGAGACAAGATGTTTGCTCAAAATTCTTTGAAGATGTAACCACTAGTGGTCTCAGGTTTCTAAGACCACAGTTGTTATTTAATAACTGTGCAATTCACCCTTACATTACTCCTTTTTTGTGGCTTTAGCTAAGATGCATCTCCCTGGCTATATGGCTTCGAGAACAAGGAGACATCAAATCAACACATTAACGTGAAACAGAAAAGCATTTACAAAACAGTCAAATCACCTAAATCCTGACCCAAAATGCCACTAGTTCCTGTAAAACTAAATCCAGCTTGGGTACCTGACAAAATAAAGAAGGCATTTAGTAGCATTGAACAAAATTCAGCTCTTTTTATTTATTTATTTATTTTTTTTTTAAGCTTAACCCCAGCCAGACAGTCGTCTCCTATCTGGTGACAAGATAAACATGAGGATAAAAAAAGTGAACTCAGTCAATGAACAATGAGGCACATCCAGCTCTTGCTTCAATCTTTACTCAGTGTGTGTTCTACAGATGAGCCAGATGTCTCAAAATTCCTCTTTCACTCTGTGCTGAACAGGGGTGGACGGACCATCTGGAGTAGATAAGTGTTCCTGGTGAGTCAGACGACCTGACTGAAAAAACGTCCTGTGTAGTTGAACCCAGCATGAGACCGACTGGCTTGCTTCTCTCCAGCACATGTATGACAATGTTATCTCAGGTATTCATCTTCCTTCCCATTGGTGTTTGGAATAAATTATGAATTCTCCACACTAAGCAAACAATGGCATAAGTCAGAGTCAAATCAAATCAAATCAATTTTATTTATATAGCGCCAAATCACAACAAACAGTTGCCCCAAGGCGCTTTATATTGTAAGGCAAAAGCCATACAATAATTACGGAAAAACCCCAACGGTCAAAACGACCCCCTGTGAGCAAGCACTTGGCAACAGTGGGAAGGAAAAACTCCCTTTTAACAGGAAGAAACCTCCAGCAGAACCAGGCTCAGGGAGGGGCAGTCTTCTGCTGGGACTGGTTGGGGCTGAGGGAGAGAACTGGGAAAAAGACATGCTGTGGAGGGGAGCAGAGATCAATCACTAATGATTAAATGCAGAGTGGTGCATACAGAGCAAAAAGAGAAAGAAACACTCAGTGCATCATGGGAACCCCCCAGCAGTCTAAGTCCATAGCAGCATAACTAAGGGATGGTTCAGGGTCACCCGATCCAGCCCTAACTATAAGCTTTGGCAAAAAGGAAAGTTTTAAGCCTAATCTTAAAAGTAGAGAGGGTGTCTGTCTCCCTGATCTGAATTGGGAGCTGGTTCCACAGGAGAGGAGCCTGAGAGTCATGGAAGTAATCTTAAAGGTGCCTTAACACTTTCAAGAATTTGATCTTCGAACTGGTACACAATCTGCTGCCGTGCAGGAGAGTAAACTCATTTTAAACGGTTGTAAACTGTGCGTGGCTTCGTGCAAGTGCGCAAAGAAAATTCTGAAATGTTCAAAATTTTTGTCTCAGATTAATTATGTGAACTTCACGTGAACACTGTGCAAACAATTAAAAAACACTGTCAATGTGAGTCATTGCGTTAGCGCACCGCATCACAGCGCAGCTCATCTGAACGATTATAGCAAGATTTTAAATCTGTCATAAACATAATTTTACAGCTACTCATAAGAAAGAATGAACATACAACTGTTTTACCAAGCCGTTACAATATAAACATTACAAATAATTACCTTTTAGATTATTCCAAATGTGTTCTCCATGTCATGAAGTGCAGGAAAGAGAGAGAGAGAGAAAGCTGCAGGTGGAACAGTCCTATGTGATTCCAGAAGTGATTTATACCCCCCGTCACACATAGCCAAAATGAGGCCGAATGGCATCAGAATGACGATTTGGCCCACGTCCGAAAAGTGTCCAGTTGCAGTTCGAAAATGTTCTGACAGCCATTTGCGACAGTCCACACAGTTGGTGAAAAAGCAGTCGGCGGCCTCGAGTATGATGCACATGTTCAAAACCCTCTGGGCGCCATCGAGATGGGACACCTATCCGATGGCGGTCCATGTGCAATCTGAGCACCATCTGACCACAATTTACATATTCTGATGGCGGAAAACAGGATCCTAAATGATTTGACCGCATATGAGGGAACCTCGAGATGTATCTGTCACAGCAAAGGCCTGCCGGTATGACCTGCACGTGCCACATATAATAATGTCCACCTCCAATGACTCCACCTGCTCATTCAGCTGTTGTGACCACACTCGGGCTGCAGCTATCGATTATTTTAGTAATCAAGTATTCTATTGATTATTCTGGCAATTAATCGAGTAATCGGATAAAAAGTACTTTTGCATTTTTAAACAACATCAATAGTCCAGAGCTCTCCCTAAGCAATGGCACAATGTCGCTGTGCCAAAGTGTTGACATTTGGCTGAAATGGCGATGGGATGTGGCATTCCGTTTTGTTTTGTTTTCTCAAACTTGTAAAATGTAACCATTTTTACGTTTTTGGTTTTTTTTATATAAAGGTTGATGGACTGGGTTCCTGCGTGAGTTTTTTTTTTTTAATCAGTCTATCTCTGCGATTCAGCAGATACATTTCAGTTGGAGGTTGAACATGTAAGTCTCGCAGTCAGTTTGTCTATTATTTTATTTAAGTTACAGTGTTTGTGAAACATTGTGTGTTGCCCCAAAAAAGCAAAAATTTGATTAGCCGTTATGCTCTAGTGTTCTTTTGTTTTTTTTAACAACGCCACACACAGGCCTAGCATATGTACTACAACGTTAACAAAGCTTCGAGGCACAGAATTTGCCTCGAACATTTTCTGTAATGGAATTATTCGAGTTACTCGACTAATCGTTTCAGCCCTAGACCACACACACACACACACACACACACACACACACACACACACACACACATATCCAGCCATCGTGTCATCAGTCCAGCACCTCTGCTCTTCGTGCACATGCACATGAGGTCACTTGCACTGGGATGTGAGGGCGAGCGCAGATGTGATTGCATGAGTGAGTGAGTGACCACACCATGCCAGCTTTCACATATATGGCGTGAGTCCGGTCCATATGTTGGTTGTGCTCCGATGTTCAGTACCGGCAGGGACTGTGCAAAGGGAGGAATACAGCACTTCCTCCCACTCCGGTCCTGTGTTTGTCATCCAGACGTTTGGACATCGGGCAGTCTTCAGTGCCTTTTATGACCGTCTGACTGCAGCCTGTGTCATCTACGTGCGCTCTGGATGCCATCGTGCACGAGGTAATCTGGATGCATTCTGACACTGCTGAACACACTTCTTATCTTCCAGACCTTGTCCAATTATGGCAATATTTGACATGTCGGGTTGGTTCCTGCACATTCTTACTATGTGTGACGGGGGATTAAAGGTGTTTTCATCAGTCAAACTCAGAAAATAATTAATCCACTATGAAATCATTATTTTACATACACAGCGTCCAGCGGCACAAAGCAAGGCATCCAGGGAACACAGCGAGTGGCATTGTCACGATGAGGTGCGCAGGAGTGCAGAGCCAAAATGCGTGCAAGTGTCAAGGCACCTCAAGAATGAGACTTGGGGAGATTAAGTGTTCCTCTTGCCTTGTGAGGAAACGTCAGCTATGACATTTTGGCCATGTGATGCACTTCACTGTGCATGATCCGGTGCACAGGAAGCTCAGGTGTTAAAAGGGACTTCTTAATTTTTTTGGTACAATAGTGTCATTCTAAGTGTTAAATAAAACAAATTTTTACAGTTATTTTCAAAACTCACATTTCCTATTAATAATTATTTCCAAAAACAAATTCGCAAAAACAAATTGCCGTTAGAAGCGCTGCATTCAAACAGGAAATATGGAGTATGCATACGGGGTAATATGTTTACAATACAACTGGAAGCCATAAGCTCTGCACGACTTTCACTTCTTACACAGATGGAAGTACGAAGTCATTGCACAGCATCATCATTGACTTTAGTAGCAGTGGAACACCAAAATGTAAGCCCCTTTTCTGTTGTTCATAAATTAATAAAATATCAAATGATAAGCATCTATTTTTGCCATTATATCAAACAAATAATGAATATTTTTACATTCTTTCAATGGAATGAATATTTCATGAGGTGAAATATTCATACCATTGAACTCAAACATTCATTATTTGTACAATATTAGAATGACAATCAACACAATTAATTTAATTCATGTAACATGTAAATAAAAGCAATAATCTGCTTTATTAAAAGGAGGTGGCTCTGGCATCTTTTCTGGATGCCCCCTGGACGCCTCGCTGGAGAGGTGTTCTGGGCACGTCCCATTGGGAGGAGGCCCCGGGGAAGACCCAGGACACACTGGAGGGACTACATCTCTCGGCTGGCTTGGGAACGCCTTGGGGTTCCCCCGGAGGAGCTGGGGGAGGTATGTGTGGATCGGGAGGTCTGGGCGGCTTTGCTTGAGCTGCTGCCCCCGCGACCCCACTCCGGATAAAGCGGAAGAAAATGGATGGATGGATGGATGCCCCAAATTAGCATCTTTTGGGGGTGGGCGACTTGACCTCAAAATTCTAACGTGACATTTCATGGAAATTTGTGATAACGATGTTTTTGAAGGCATAAAAAAAGGCTGAACAACAAATGGTGGCTGACACACTACCCTCAGTTTAAGACATGACTGGGCTTGTGTCATATGCATTTGGGAATGTGCAGTGCATCTGAAGAGTATTCACAGTGCTTACGTTTTCCACATTTCGTTATGTTACAGACTTATTCAAATATGGATGAATTATTTTCCCTCAAAATTCTACACACAATACCCCATGATGACAATGTGAAAAAAGTTTGAGTTTTTTTTTTTTTTTTTTTTAGATTTTTGCAATTAAAAACAAAAAAACTAAGAAGTCACACATACATAAGTATTCACAGCCTTTACCATGAAGCTCAAAATTGAGCTCAGGTGCATCCTATTTCCACTGATCTTCCTTGAGATGTTACAGTTTTGGAGTCCACCTGGGGTACATTCAGTTAATTGGACATGATTTGGAAAGGCACACACCTGTCTACATATAGGTTCCCACAGTAGACAGTGCATGTGAGAGCACAAACCAAGCATGAAGTCAAAGGAATTCTCTGTAGACCTCCGAGACATGATTGTGTCAAGGCACAAATCTGGGGAAGGGAACAGAAACATTTCTGCTGCTTTGAAGGTCCCAATGAGCACAGTAGCCTCCATCATCTGTAAATGGAAGAAGTTCAGATCCACCACAACTCTTCCTGGAGCTGGCCACCCGTCTAAACTGAGCAATCGGGGAAGAAGGGTCTTATTCAGGGTCTGCCAGAGTTCCAGCATTCCTCTGTGGAGAGAGGAGAACCTTCCAGAAGGACACTCTTTGGCATGAATGCCATGCATCATGTTTGGAGGAAACCAGGTACCATCCCTACAGTGAAGCATGGTTGTGGCAGCATCATGCTGTGGAGATATTTCTCAGTGGGAGGAACTGGGAGACTAGACAGGATGGGGGAAAGATGAATGCAGCAATGTCCAAGCATCCTGGATGAAACCTGCTCCAGAGCGCTCTTGACCTCAGACTGGGGCAACAGTTCATCTTTCAGCAGGACAATGACCCTAGGTACACAGCCATGATTTCAAAGGAGTGGCTTCATGACAACTCAATGTTGTTGAGTGGTCCAGCCAGAGCCCAGACCTGAATTCGATTGAACATCTCTGGAGAGATCTGAAAATGGCTGTGCACCGATGTTCCCTATTCAACCTGATGGAGCTTGAGAGGTGCTGCAAAGCAGAATGGGTAAAACTGCCCAAAGATGGGTGTGCCAAAAAAAAAAATTTTAAAATTTGCAATAGGTTGTCATTATGGGATGTTGTGAGTAGAATTTTGAAGGAAAATTTTAATTTACTCCATTCTGGAATAAGGCTGTAGCATAACAAAATGTGAAAAAAGTGAACCGCCGTGAATACTTTCTGGAAGCACCGTAAATGCAAAAGTGCACAATTTAAAGTAGCAAACTGAAAATATGCTCGATGGAAAGGTGTCTTTCTTTTAAAAAAAAAAATGAGATTGATGAGTACATGAGCACTGTTCTACCAGACAAACAATATTGCAGTCCAGCAGTGTGTTTACGCTGGTGTCAAATCTAGCTTGGGTGAGAGTTGCGCTTGCTACCAGAGTAAAACCAGTCCATTTGACTGAAATCAGAGATGAGCTGTGCACATGCATGCAAACAAAGCACAGCCTGATTGTGGACAGCTGTGCAGGGTACGTCACTTTAAAACTAGTTAGCCTGGAAAGCAAGTGAATTTTAAAGGCTTCCAGAACCAACAGCTGTAGTTTTAGAAACCACATTCCACTCAGGTGCAGCACATGTGTCCTCACAAGTTATCTGACTACTGCTTCTCCCCCTCTCATGTCTCACACAGGAGCATGGCTGACAAACATGAGGAGATACACTCATTTCTGCAGAACAATGTTGAGGAAAAAAAAAATCTACTGAATGGTCTCAGGAGCAACAATGCCTGATTTTATAAATCAGGAGAGGAGATACATTGCAAACCAAAAGAAAACAATAAAACAACCAAGGAAAAAGTAGAGTGGACTCCTTGCCATACACACGGGTGCATCTCGCTACTGCCCTAATCTGTAATAGAACCGAGGTTTTAATATCATGTTACGACTTTACACCTTTTTTTGACATAAAAACTTATACCGTTTTTATCTTGAACTGTATGATATGGCACAAACTTACCAGACACCCACTGACAGTGAAGAAAAACAAATGTAGTAAATGTATCCTGTAACTACTATTTTTAAATAGCTTTATCACAACATAGAATCGATATGCTAACTGATTCATCACATGTTGTTTGATGAAACTAAATATGTGCAGCAGCTGGGAGAGAAAAAAAAACAGTTTTTAGCTACGTGCACATCTTACAATTGAGGTGAACAAAAAAACTAAAAGAAAAATAGACTGCTGTGTTAAATGTCTATGACATTTGCTATTATACGAGGCATCGCTGCACAAAGAAAAGAAAAAAATAATAGAAATGATTTGGGGGGGTTGTACATTTTCCCCTTATAATACCCCTGAATCGAAACTGACTTTTGATAATAAACTTATCAAAACAGTCCATTTCCTATCTGAAGACACACTCTGCACAGAATATCAATTAACATCCTTTTCTCAGCTGTATTCTGTACAATGGTTCTTTGGTGAGTGGTGACAGGTGTCAAAGGGATTGTGTGCCATGTATAGCAAATGTCACAGTGAAGTGGAGGATTATGCGGTATTACCTTCTGAATTATTCTTCAGGGCCAACAAATATCTGAAAAAGGAGTGGCAATTTGCTGTGGTTGGATCCCGTCTGGACTGACATCAGCTTCATTCTTCAGATCCAGTGTTTACACCTTGTACTGTCCAAATGGCAACTTTAGCTACAATGTTTCAGTTAATCAGCCACCTGAAAACAGCTTGTTTTGTGCCTTTAAAGAAACCAGATACCTACTACACCATGGTGCACCTTGCCCATTACCAAGGCAGACAGGTGTGTACATTACGAGAGAGCAAAAGCACCCTGATGTCAAGGCCTGCCATGCAAAAAGATAGGTGAGACTAGCTCCCAGACACAGAGACCCTGCTATTTTCACTCAATTTCGGAGCTGTTTCCAGACTGTGGGATATAATAGCCATGCTTTTGATGCCTCATAACTCTCTTTTCAGAAATACAGGTAAACACAAAAAGAAAAACTAAATTTTTCTGGCTGGTTCTCATTTATTAAAATTGTCTTTTCATTATTCTAAAACAGAAATAATGATGAAATTCATAGCTTTTAGTGTATGATTTCAACCACCGTTCTTTTTCAGTGCTGCAGAGGAGGTAATGTTTTCAGCAATATTCAAGAAAAGTTTCAAGAAATATTAATGGATTTCAATAAAACTTGGTGTTTATATGTACTGGGTCAAAGACAAGTATAATAAATTTTTATTCAGATGTGGGCCAAAAGCAATTTTTAATTAATGTCTCCATTTTCCACATTATTTGGACTATTGGTATCAAAATCCAACCCCTTATATGCATGGTGACACCTGGGTAACACATCAAGTAGGGGATTGCCTGTTGGTGTGAAATACGATGGGGACTTTGTGTACCCAGTAGGTGCTACAGTAGCCATGAAGGCCCAACAGGAACCATGAACACAAGACAACAGGGCTCTGGTGAAACAAGAAGTCCTCGATGGCGGATCAGGCGGACGAGGTGATGGCTTGTAACCCAACAGCTGTGAATGTGGATGAAGGCTGCAGCAGTTCTTCAGACCCAGATCATCCTGGATTTCCCAGCCATCGGACCAGGCTAGGAATCTGTCAAGAAGCATGTGTTTATGTGTGCCATGACAGTCCCACGTTAAACAAATTCACACACAGGCACCTCTCGATCGACTAGTGATGTACATTGGTGAGTGAGCACCGAGGGCCCTTGAGTTCACAATATTAGCAAAGTTGTCACAAAAAAGGGGGTGGGGCAACAATATGTTATATTACATGCAGTCCATTTGGCAAACACTCTAATGGAAAACAGCTCACATAATGGCAGTTAACTTATGCAACTGCATTAAAGTGAAGTGATCATGTAATTAAAGTAGATACTATAAATGTAGTGTTATTGACCTGGATGTCTGATCAGGAGGATAAATGCAAGTCTAAATTGGCAGTTTTGAAAGGTGGGACATTGATTCTGGTCAAATGGCTCATTGACGATTTGATTATAGCACTCTGTCGTGATTAGTTGGTAAGCAGAGTGGATATTGCACACAATCTGAGAGCTTGGTTGATTGACAGGAGGGAGGGAGGAGGAGAGAGGGAACGAGAGATCAACAAAATGGGTGAATGCACACAAGCAGGGACGAAGTAGAGCTCATGGGTTGCAAGATTTTCATCTAAGGAAACTCAACCGTGAATCGACAACATACAATCACTGCAATATTTTGATAGTGGCTTTATATAAATGTGCTGTGCCTCAGAACAAAAAGGCCATAAAAATAATACTGCTGAGAGGAATTCTCAGTGGTTTGTAATGAGGTTGCCTGTTTCTGAAAACATCTGTTCTGTCCGGGCTCAATACATGCTGTAATAGCTAAGCATTCAAAGATCAAATTAATTCACCCCTCATGAAAACTTTATGAATATACTCTGTGGGACTGGATATAAATGTTCAGAGGTAGTACACAGCAGAGGCGCTCACACACATGCACACAAATGTTGTGAGACATTTGCATACTACCCTGTTGTCAACATTATTACATAATCTACATTAATAAAAGACCAACAGTTGTGTTAACTGGTGGTGGAGGATGCCAATGAAGTGCTGTTCAACAAAAGCCAAACTATAAAACTATGTCCAAGGTTTACTGGCTGTGCACAGAAACATGGACCCAGCATGACCTCCTTACAATTTCTTGAAATTTTACACGAATGTAGAACCATCATTTAAAATAGAAGATCCTGAATATTTCTTGCCAATTCTTCTTAATTTGTGATTTACGGCCATCTGTAGTGGGGTGGTGTATTTTGATGGATATCTATGTATTTTTCAGCCATTGTTAGGACTTTGCTGTAGACAAAGTATAAATGCTCCAGCTTTGAAACTTTGCGGAGGTTTAATGTTGTTGTAATATAGCCAAATTTGGATATTTGCCTTTTTGGGACGGAGTGGGGTGGGGTTATTTATGATCACAAAGAACCCCCAAAGAGGCTGAGCACCAATATGGTTTCTTTTATTATTAAAAATGTTACTTCTTTACCTACCTTCTTCCACATCATAGTATAAATTACGGGTGTTGAATTTCAGAAATAAGCTGCAACCTGGTAAGGTTCACATCCATCACACAAAAACAAAGACTATCTGAGACACCATATCTGGAAAAGTAGAATATGTGGAGGCAACCTAAACAGCTTAAAAATCTGACCAGTGCCATATTATTTTCTTAGCCATTTTATATTGGAAAAATGCAGCACTCATGTGTTGTAGGTCTCTAAAACAAGTACAGTCTGCAAGTACAGCCATTTAAGGGCATTTCTGATCACTGATTAAAATACAAAAACTAGGCATGTTGTCCGTGGGGATCCATGGGCTCCAGATTGGGTAGTGTTTATAAAATAGGTAGCTGACATGTTTCAAAGGTGGTAATAAATTATGCAAAGTGTCTATAATGAGTTGGAATGGCGTGCGAGTCCAGAATGTTTTTACAATCTTAGACCTTAGACCTCAACAGTTTTTAGAGGAAGAACTCAACCCTTTTACTTCCTGTTAATTACATACTTTTTATGTTAATTTACTGTCTTAATGTATTTATAAATTGTTTAGGTTCTTGTTGTCATATACACATATTACGATTACTTCTATTTTGTCATTTGATTTTTAAGTGGACCACAATGGAAATGTTTTTACTTTCTTGTGTCCATGTACTTTTAATGCATTTAGAATGATATTATGTACATACATTGAACTTCCTAAATAAAATGTCACACACACACACACACACACGTACACAGACGCCGCTTTGTTTTTAATATACTGTATAGATGATTTACTGCCACCTGCTGGAATGGCATGCAGAGTCCAGAACGTAATTATCAACGTCCATTGTTCAGCGTTTTTAGGTAATAGCTGTAGTTTCTCCAAAAATATTAGTCCTATCAATGTTCTGTTCTGGTGTTCATCCTTGACCCAAAATACATAAGCATGCCAAACAGCAAATGTCAGCTCTCTCCAGTTTCTCCGTGATCAAAGCCATACCCATGCATGCATACATACACACACGCACACAGGGGCCACTTGGTGATTAACATATAGATTTATGGAGACACACAGTTAGCCAATTTACTTTGTGAAGAGGCACATTAAAAAATTAATATTTTTGGGTTTTCCACTTTACAGAGAGAATGGGAGACCTAAGTATGGTGGGGGAAAAACATAATGGACTGACCAGCAGGGCAGCTTGTAATTTTCCTTGCTATTGAATTATTAGGCTGAGAAGAAGAGGAAAATGAGTTACAGAGCATTAACCTCTTGCTTTGTAATTATCCATCTCTCTCAAACCTTCTTGCTATCTATCCTTGTCAGTCTCTGTCAGTTTTGTATTACACACCACTTAATAGCACCAAACTGACCAGCACTCCCTGGAGGCACCCAACACCAGCCAAGTGCCTGGTGGCATTTGTTCACAATGACCCTCTCAATCTTAAGAGAAGTGTAAAGAAGCACCTTGATGATATCACTGATAGTAAGTTCCAGAGGAGTCATCACTCAAAGTCCAAATGGAGAGAGGGCGAAGGTGGGCGAGGAGAGGGCGACCGTCCTGATAACAATCTCTTTGTCTCAGAATGGGGACCTCCACTGCCGGGTCAACATCCTGGGGAGCGAGCTCGTGTGAGATATTTTTCAACCTTGCAAAGGTGTTGAGACATTGAAGGGTGATGTGGAGAGAGCTATCGAGTTACTGTGATGGGGAGAGCTGAGGTGAATGTTTGCTTGATGCCCTGAAGCATGTGCACGGTTGGGAGCTCTCATCTTTCTCCCACTGCTGCCTGGTCTGCATCACAGGCGTGTGACACCTGCCCTCTCACACATGACTCTAACACATCAGTCTTAGGACTGCAGTTGACCAAAATTTATTCATATGCAACATTACAAACATGAAACACTACAATACCAATGACATTGGGAAAGATGGGTGAAATGTACTGCATTATTGGTAATAAAACTCTCCTGATGAATTCAAGTAAAGTGTGGAAGCATGCGCTGGTGCTGTGCTTTGCAGCACTCACAACACCACGGAATCTCCTTATACATAGTTATCGAAGCTAACCAAAAAGTTAGCTTCGATTACTGTTAATCCACAAACTGAAAGATTGACTTTTATGAAGCTAAACCGATAAGCCCCTAAAAAAACTTTAGTGTATATATATATATATATATATATATATATACATAAATACATACCATGGTCAGTGAGAATTCCATGTCTAACTGGCATGCATTATTTTCGTGTATACACACACGTAGTTCGGCGAGTTAAGTCACTGTAATATCACTCCACTCTGGTCGTCACCATAGCAACGCGCAAATCACTTGGCACAGATCAGCTGTGTTTTGACAAGTGAATGACAGAAATAAGATAAAACATGGATTTCCAAGTGAATTTTAATATTTTTGGCCAAAATAAAACATTTGAGGAATGGGAAGAGGAGGAGAGCAAACAAGAAGAACAGCAAAAGCAACGGCATAAAGATTTAACATCAAACAAACTGGACAAGATTGAAGACGGGAAAGAAGAAGAGAACAGTTGCCAAGGATGAAAATATCTTGAGACTGGCATAAAATAGTCCCAAATATTTACACATTTTTATCAAGTTCTGTTAACTTAAATAAATATTTGTGTGTTAGCTCACTGTGTGGGACCATGGTATAAGCGGATCAAACAACTCGAAGCCGTGCATTATATGGTTTGAATGCACTTCGTGGAGTTTTAGACTTCACATCGTGCACTAAAACCGTATAATGCACGGCTTCTCGTTGTTTAACACACACACATACATACAAACATATTAGGCCTGCCACGATTAGTCGACTAGTCACAATTACGACGAGTATCAAAATTGTCGGCGCTAATTCAATAATCAACATCATCCTGTATTTTTTTTTTAAGTTTTGTTTTTCTCTCAAAACTGCTGCTGTACTTTCCGCTGCCTTTCTGTCCTTGACGCACATGCACAGTAGTGGTAATCCAGGTCAGAAAATCACACTGTATGATTTTTAAATAATTAATTTGCATTTTATTGCATGAAATAAGTATGTGATCACCAACCAAACAGCAAGAACTCTGGCTCTCACAGACCTGTCAGTTTTTCTTTAAGAAGCCCTCCTATTCTGCACTCTTTACCTGTAATAATCAGCTGTAGGGTGAACAGGTGACACACCACCTGCGGTCAGATGAATCTCTGTCTCTTTACAGAAGAATTTAAGCACTATGTTTCCTCACTACCTTGTTCCATCACAATCATGGTAAGTGATAATGGATAACTGCTGTATTGTCTTGTTGGGCCACTTACTTTGAGCCACTGTATGAGGCTAATCATCCTGATGATGTTAATCATTTCTAGTGCTGGGATTCCAAACTTCTCAGGAGTACAAGGGTCCAAGCCTTTAGCTTGCAGGTACTTCCAATCTTACTGTATGATTGTGAAACCTGGACACAAACCAGTGACCTAAGGCAATGACTGGATGTCTCTGTTACCAGGTCTCTGCAGAGGATCCAGTGTTACTGCTTGAATGACTTTGTGTCTAATAAAAGATTGGTTCGGGAAGCCCAGATGAGCGGTATGACTTGGACTCTGAGGGAATGTCAGGTATTATGCACATTCGGACCATGTGTTGTGACATGTTCAAGGGCGCAAGTCCCTTAGTGCTAAGGACCCCATAAAGCACAAAATACCAAGAGGATGACCTGCCATGACCTGGCTGCCGTAGACAGATGGCTTTTTTTCAGGAGGTGGGGATGGCGTGTCTACCTGGGTACTTCCCAACCAGGACCCAGGGTAGCTCCCTAATATGGTGTAAGAAGAAACACACGGCACCAGTGTGTGCGCCATTTTGGAATTTTGTTCTACATGGACTGGAAAGCAGCTTCAGATCACAATTTCCTTCAACAATAAACTTTACAAACAACAAAAACTATTGTGTTTAAAAGCCAAGCAATGAAAGACAGATAAAACAAGTACAGACATTTCTGCCATATACAATCCTGATTACAAACACGTAAACAGCACGTGAAACATGTATATTTAAATATCCTAAGGGCAATGAAGTAGATAGTAGACACAAGTGTGTATTTACTTGATCTTGTTCCAATAGCGGCCTGGCTTTAATTGCTGTCTGAATTATAAAGCACCGGAACATTCCTCGTACTCTCTGACCAATCTGACATACTGGCTAATGAAATAAAAGCTTCAATGTTCTCTGGAGCTTTGTTGCCATCTCCTTTTGGGTAGTAAAAGAAAGTTGGTGAAATCTGCAATGATAAACACCCATAAAGCCTTGTCTCATTTTACTAAGAGGCCATTATGGTACCATCCTGAGAGGTGCTTTCATTCTCTGACAGTTAGTGAGATTCCTCTCATCTATAAAACATGCAGGTTATGTTGAGAGGTAGCTGTAAACTGCCAGTTTGCTCATTTAGTAATATCTGGGGAGTGAGGCTACAGTATTCATCTTCTTCCTAGCCTCTTGCTGTGGCCTTGACTGGAAGATGCTGTCTCACAGTTATAAAGGTACAAATAAATCAGAAAAGGCAACTGTTGTTCAAATTCTACTTCAAGAAACGGTTTAATTAGTACTGGCATTGCTTTAAAATAGTAATAATTTAAAAAAAAAAAGCTTTTGACTGAACATTTTCTACTTTCTGTGCTCTGAAAGATGAAGTAGTTGTGTCACAACTGCAAAAAAGGAGCTTCAAAATTCCTATTGAGCGTCTTGAGGGGCACGGATACAATTTATTTTATAAACTTGAAAATTGTCACCATAGTGAGTTGGGGGAATTTGATGAATGACTTGATGAAACCACAAAATTATTCCATTTGTGCAATCCAATCTACATTTGGTTATGTTTAGTTTGGCTCGTTATGATGATTTCAAAACCATCATTTACTCAGTTTGTCTTCTTCACTCATCATGCCTGTGAAACACACAGTTACAGGCCCAGAAAACTTTGAACAATCACACAGTATCAAACATACAGCCATCTGTCTTGACTTTGTGCAGCAATAATGCAAACAAAGAGCAAATGCATAGAAGAATATTCACCACTAAGTGAATGCATTTCTTTAACGAAGGCCAGGGCTGATCCTACTCTATGCCAAGACACAAAACAATGTGTGAGCATCTGTGAATGTTTTGTTCCTCGGTTTCTGGCATTTACTTATTACCAGTGTCAACTGACAACCAGCCACCGACACGTCTGTCTGTCAAAAACTAATGAACAGCTTTCAAGAAATAGTGATCAGAAAATAGTTCTAAGTTTATATGTTACATCATGGTGGTGATCTGTTCAAGGTTTGTCATTATTATTATTTTAAAGTCTTACAGATGTTCACCCTCCTCTACTAGCTGATAAAGACTGGTGGGGAGATGGTCCTCAGTTCAGTAAAGAATTGATTAAATTGATTATCATAGTTTCTGGACTATACATCAGGGTTTTATTTTTATTTATTTATTTATTTATTTATTTATTGTTACTTTTTTAGCTGGTCCTGCATTTATATATTGAAGCAATATTATATATGAAGCAATTATATATTGAAGTATGTTAAATAATACTGCATTATCATCTCCAACCACAAGATGGGGTTGGTACATGCATGACAAATTGCTTCTGTACATCAATCTGAATGAGGTACCATCTGATCCACACTCCAGAACACAAGGTGGTATTAAAGCACCATTACACTGGATGGCAACTACCGTAAATGGCGCTTTTCCATCTGCATCAGACGCTCAAATAATGCCTCACATTCACCCCGATGTCAGGGTGCTGCCATGCAAGGCGCTCACTACACACCGGGAGCAACTAGGGGATTAAAGACCTTGCCCAAGGGCCCTTACTGATTTATCAGTCAGGCCGGGAATTGAACCAAGGATCCTCTGGTGTCAAGGCCAACGCTTAACCACTAGACCATCACTTCCCCCAGCTAAATGACTATAAAACAAAAAGATGATGATCTCAATAGCGAGGACATGCTGGGTCTCAGAATGCGTGAAATCAATAAACCATGCTCTCAAACTGGGCAGGACGGTGGTTTAGTGGTTAGCACTGCTCCCTCACAGCTATAAGGTCATGTGCGCGCTTCTGACCTAGCCCATTCTGTGTGGCGCTCCCATGTTGAGCTCCTGCTAGCATGAGTTCTCCCTCTGGATGCTCTAGCTTTGATTTCCAAAGACATGCAGTTTAGGTGAAATGGTGACAATAAATTAACCATGGGTGTGAGTTAGGGTGTGAATGTCTGTATGTATCAACACTGTAACAGCCTGGCAGGCCTGTCCAGGATGTACCCATTCTCCCGCACAATGACCGGTGGGTTCGGGAGCCATCCACGTGACCCTTAAGTGGGTTCAGAAAATGAATGAATGTTCTCACACTGAAAGACCATTCTCTTGAACAAAGAGTGAATAACTTTCATATGGTCTTGAATATACAACCAGGAAACAACCTTCATACTACACTGCACTGTTTGTACTTTTAGGACAGCTGTACCAGTACTATGGAGGACGGTAAGGCTAAGGTGAAGCTAACTATAATGTGTTTAAAATTTAGAGTTGTGTTTCAAAGTTTATTTGCATTTAGTGAGATGGGCAGCATGTCGGCCAAGCGGTTAGTGCAGTGAAGGTTCCCAGTTCAAGGCCACCACTGCCCATTCTTCATGGAATATGGAGTTGTCCGGAAAAGCATCCATGGTAAAAGTTGTGCCAAATGAACATGCAGATAATTTCGTATCTGCTGTGGCAGCCCAGAGTGAAAAAAAGAGAGCAGATGGAGGGACTGCATTCAGTGAGGTAAACCTGAACACGTTGCACTCTACATTGATGTTTTTGTCTGTTCACTGCTGACAAGAAGCAGTTTACTCCCAAGTTCTTTGTGCCTCACAAAATACCATTAATTAGTCCATTAGCATGTGCTCACTAATGCGGTGTTTCTGTTATAAATAAGCAATGTACCAGTTAAATTTATTTTGTTTCTTGTTGCATGAGGTAGCAGCAGCATGTTTCAAAAGTAAATGCGACTTAGACCAATACAAAATATGTTTTTCACCCTCATCATGACGCAAATTTGGATAGATGTGACCAGTAGTGGGCACAGTTCCGCTAATCAGCTAACCATTTATTATCGAAGATAATGTTTTCATTATCGGATTAGCTTTTCAGATAACTTTGAAAACCATTATCGGACTAATTATCTTCCGATAAGTTTTGGTCCGATCATTTTTAGACCGCTAACGTATTTTTGCAGACGTGGTAAACAAAGCTGAATAGTTACATTTACAAAACATTTACAAAATGTAAAATCAGTTGAGTACCTACCTGTTAAATGTTTTATAGCAGATGCACAGTTCTATTGTCCATAAACAGAGGAAAGCTGGTTCTAGAAGAAACTGCTCTATCCTCTGTAAACAGAGGAGTGCTGGCTGTAGAAGAAACTGCTCTATCCTCTGCAGGCAAAGGAGAACTGGTCACAGAAAAGAAAAAAGGCTACTTTCTTTGGACCCCATACTGATACACTGGCAATATCACCCAAGTCATCCAGAGGCATACAGTTTTAATTTATGGTTAAAATTTTAACCAAACTAATTTCGGACAAGTTATTTAAATTAACGTCATGTTTGAAGTTTTATGAAGTGAAAATATGAGATATATGTTTTACTTTTAAAGTAATGCACTAATTTTGAAGGTTTTAGTGCGGACATGCTGTGCCTAGTACATTATGGGTAATCTCAGTACATTCACGACAGAAGAAATGCATTTGAGATACTCTGATCAGGCTCCACATGGACAACAGCATTAAACTCTTTGTATATTGTGCCTAAAACTCTCGTGAATATATTCTCTGGGTTTATAGACATTGTTATTGTGTTTGTAAAATGCCAGAAGAAGCTCAGGTTGCACCTCCATTATTTTCAATTGGAATCATTGCAATCTATTCCTGTTTGCTTTTTAGAGTCCTGCTTATGGCAAACACTGTCTGTCATCTTTGCTCCAGAGTAATATATATAAGATGTCTGAAATTCAGTTTGCATTTATTAAATTCCACGCATCTTAAACCTAGAAGACATGGATTATCTGGAATTTTGTTTTGGCAAGTTTTCACGGCCTCTACTGCCATCTACTGGCCAGTAGTGTTCATGGCAGTATTCACCCTAAAGCTGGGCAGACACTGTACAATATTTTCAATCATTGTACTCAGCTCCAGCTCAAACTGTGACAAAACCGCACGGTGTAAAAGTTCAGAGCGCATGATTTATGTTCTCACACTATATGGCCCGATGCTCTGATGTGATCTGACTGCTCACATTGTATGTTCAAAAACCACACATTGTACTTGTGTTTCCAGAAGCAAAATGTAAACAGAAGCTTTTTTAAAACTTTATTTACATTTCTTATTTTTACAAAAACTCTTGCTGGGAGATAAAGTAAAAAAAACAAAACAATACAAGACTTTACATGAGTTGAAGAAAGGGGGAAAAAGAAACACAAGCTGCTCTCCCAGAGATGATAACTGTTTATGCTCTCTCCAATTCCGCATCGGTGTTTGCACATGCACAGTGTGAGAGGTTGGACGCTAGTAGAGCTTCAGCAGCGGGATAACCTCACGACGGACGACCAGAATATCAAACAGGTTTGATATTCATCCGACCATATGATTGCCGATCAGGAGGTGGTCATGAGAGGTTAAATGCAGCTCATTACTCCATGTATACTACACAATGCAGGACGCGCGATTAAGCTGAAACTCTGCACGATCCAAAAATTCTCGCACAAGTGAAAAATCGTCTGAAAAAGGGCCAAAACTCGCACAGTGTAAGCCCAGCTTAAGTACTGAGCGTCTGGGCACCAGTAGTTGGCAGTGTTCTATTTATTTTGACACCAGTTATATCAGACAGTTATCCAATTACAACTTGGCTTTTTTTTTTTAATGCCTTTTTTTTTTACAAATAAAAAATGGCATATTTTACAACAGCACATTTATCTGTAAATACCAACACACGACACACCTCACATTAACATGCTGGTTTACATAGAATGAATGAGTCAACCAATCAGTGTTAGCGGAGGCACATTTTACAAATAATCCCTTTGGCCTCTGTCTGTGTTTGTTACAAAACTTCAGAATTAGTGTATTTTGGGTTGTTTATCAGTTTAGCTTTATAAAAGATAACTTTTCAGTTAGCTGATTATCTGTTATTGAAGCTAATTTTTTGGTTAGCTGTGCCCACCACTGGATGTGACTAATACTCAAGTGTGACATATAGTCTAATAAATACAGTAAATCTTGGTGGTGATCTTGACATTCCTATAGATTATTTTATTTTACTGTTGCTTTCATAATCTTGACAGAATATATAGGTTGATAGGTACACATCTTGGGATACAATGGGCCTCATGTATCAAAGTTGCGCACTTGTGGCGTAAATTTATGGTGTAAATTTGAAGTACACCAAAGTTGCCGTGACATGTATCAAGCAGTGCGCACCTGCCCATTTCTGGCGTACGCCTGACGTGACCTTGATAAATGCGGTGGGTGAAAACAATTGTAATTATAATAAACATGCCCATAAATATTCAGACTCCGTTTCAGACACACCCTCATTTTACGACATGGAAGCCAGGAAGACGGCAAAGAAAAAGAACTCCACCAATCACGACGCGTGCCAATAGAGCATCAAAAGCGGCCGTCGTATCAATTGTTTTGTAGTATAATCAAAAAAGTGTTACAGTGGTCCCCCGTTTATCGCGGGAGTTACGTTCTAAAAATAGCCCGTAATACGCGAAACCAGCGTTATTTTTTATAATTATTATAGACGTTTTAAAGCTGTAAAACCCCTCACTACATACTTTCTCAATCAGGCATGAACATTTTCTCACTTTTCTCTCGTGTGTAAACACACTCAAAGTTCAAACCTTATTAGAAAAATAAGACCAACCTGTTTTCAGGCCCAAACATTTGTTTGAGAAATAAAAATAAAACGTTTTCCTATAAATAATTATGATGGCTTTTAGAACTAACGAATTTAATTTTAACGATCAACGTACGAGGTTGGACACATAAGAAACTATTAATAGTGACTGACCAGTATTTCACAGATCGCGCCTCTTCGTCCTGACGCTGTGCCTTTTTCCACTCACACCTCGCTGCTGCAGGTGTCTGTTTCCGAGTGACAAACACAGTTATGAGTAGTTGTTGGCGCTCTTTTTTCTTCTGGGCGAGAAGATTCTTATAAACAGACACGCAGAACACAGAACACTGTTAAAAAAAAAAAAGGCATGCAAAATTGGACTAAAAACTCAGCGAAACGACGAGGCCGCGAAAGGTGAACCGCGTTATAGCGAGGGACCACTGTATTCTCTTTTCACGTCAATAATTCTTGACGTGGATATTTGCTTGCTCAATTAATAAGACGCCTAATTTGTCAGATTTCTTTATTCTTAAGATGTATTTCTTTATTTATTTTATTGTGACAAACGAATGGAGAAGACACAACCTGATTGCAGCACGGGCGACGGGAATGACAACACTACAGTTGTAATTATCAATTCCATTGTCTAAAACGATCACACCACATAAAGTTAAGCTCAGCGCTGCTCTGGCTCCAGGCTCGAAGTCTGGAGAAAAAGGCGAGCAGCGCTTTCTTTGCAGTCAACGCTGTGGCCACGGATCGTGCTCGATAAACCAACAATCCCGCAAAAGCGGGATTTGTATTGATTATTATGTAGTATAATCAGGAAAGTGTTATTTATGTAACATATGCATTGATTTGTATGACGGCACTGTTTATCAGGCCGATCATATTCATTTTTATGTGGATTCCAGTGCTGGTTCATTTTGGTGTATAATTTACGCCACCTCTCGACCTGGTGTATATTTTCAGCGCAGCGTACGCCAACGACCACAATGATAAATGCAAGTGGCACAGCCGTTTTGGCGTACACCCCATATACGCTCAAATATCGCCGTACGCACGTTGATACATGAGGCCCAATATGAGTATTTACGTCTGAATCTGAACTATCTTACGATATCATATACATTGTTATCACCTCCACCAAATGACTGTGTACACGATAGCTAAAAAGCACAGAATAGATTAACAATTTTTTTCTGGAGAGATGGTCCTTTGTTGTGAGAAAAGTCAGTTATGATTTTTATTTAGAGCAAATTTACCATAAATTCCCCACACAAGTGCATTCAAGTCAGATGGTAGGGCTACAAGATTTGAGGATAAATTTCTGTCCGGAAGCATGTGGAAATGACGCACATTACCATATCATCACACCACAGAATTGCCCGTTTCCGGATAGCAGCCACCCATGCAGACAACCAATCCACTACAACCTCCCAAAACCAGCCATCTAGTATCTGCCACAGCGAGATGAAACATGAGCATCCCCTTGGTATTTTCCAGTTGCCAGGACTCTCAATAATGAGGGACCTACTTTCTGAATCCTGTCCAGAGAAGCACACCATACAGCTTAAACGTCTTAGCTGATGTCTCTTCAGTATAAAAGTGATGGTCCTCATCTGACTGTCCCAAAGTAACTGTTCATTTGATGCAGTCTTTCTAGCAGCATCTAAAGATTCCGAGTACAAACCTAGTAGCAAAGACATCCAGTAATCACTTTAGGCGCTGGTTAGAATCCAAGTGTCACGCACATAAAATTACAAGACTTCGACCATCATTCTCATACTGTAAATAGGTGTGAGTATTCCCACATATCTGTCTAGGGATCCTATATAATTTTGCCTCTAAACACAACCACAATGTGGTTATAATGAAACAATCACGAAGTGCTTATGTCAACTTTCAGTTTTAATTCAAGGAGTTTAACAAAAACATCACATTACTCATTTAGGAATTACAGCCATTTTGATACAAAGTGCCTACACTTGCCTGAAGTCTATGGTTGTGACACTTGGGGCCGATGATACACCTGGGTGGAATACTTGGATGCTAACCAGTGACCCAACGTGACAACTGGATGTCTTTTGTAATAGGTCTCTTTGAAGTTGCTTGGGTATCGCTGGAATGACTTGCCCCCAGTCTCAATGCTCTTTTGTACCCCTTCCCCTTGGCCCTACCCCTACGCCTACCCCTTTAAAACAAGGGGTAAGGCGAAGGGGTATGCCTCTAGCCCTATGAATTGAGACACCCCTCTGCCTTAGGAGAAAAAAAAAATGCCCGTGTCAAACTGCCGTCTTCACTGTTTGTTAATATAGCAACCGAAATGCAACTTGTTGTTGTTGTTCTCGCCTTTCTGTGTAAATGCACAGAAATAGAAGTCGTAGATTTCTTCGACGCATCGCAATCATGTCATGTTAATTAATGTAATTAATTTGTAATTTATAATAATAATAATAATAATTAATAGTATTAATAATTAATTAATTAGTAATTAATTAAGGTTAATACTAATAATAATCAATAATAGTAATAATTAATATTGTTTGATTAATCATTACTTGTCTGATTAGTAATTAATTAATTAGTAATTAAAATAAATAAACACTTGAAATATATCAGTCTGTGTGCAATGAATGTATACAAGTTTCACTTTTTGAATGGAATTACTGAAATAAATCCACTTTTTCATGATATTCTAATTATATGACCAGCACCTGTATGTATGTTATTGGCTGCATATAGTTCTGTTAACCTTATATTTCTTTTTCAAATTCTCCCATTTTTTGCATCCAGCACTATTTCCTTTAGAAATTTCTTTGACAAATAATATCAGTCTATTAGGATGTCAGGTTATGTGTTACACATATACATGTGTGTGTATATATTTTTACTGCCATTGGTGAAACTTCTCCTCATTTTCTGCCTGAAAGCTTATTAGGAGACGAGTGTGCTCAGGGCTCCCTGTTTGTTTACAAAATACACACGCTACAGACCTTGAAATCCAACAGCAGGGATTGATATTATGCAAAGATTTATGAACATACAAATTAACGTGTTTATCCTTTATCATGATTTTCTCCATTGTGAGATATAAAAGTGTCTTATCGTAGAGTTTGTGTGTATATGCATTATAACGCCTCAGCGCACGAGCAAAGTTACGATATTCTTCAGAACGACAATATACGCAACATACATCCAGCAGCATACACGTTGCTGTCATAGGCAACTGCCTGTAAAGTTTTTTTGGCAAGTTATAACTTTCTAAATAGCATAATTTGTAATGAAAGCCGCTTCATTTGTGCGGCTCTTTCTGCGCCATGTTTGTTTTTTCGGAGACAGCGGTAAGCTCCTCCTACCCCTCCAAACGGAGTGTGCATCCAGATTCACTCCAAACGGAGGGGTTTGAAGACCTCCGCCTACCCCTCCACCTCGCTCCAAAAAGAGAATTGAGACACCCCTCTGTCTCTCGTGCCCGTGAAAAACGGAGGGGAAGGGGTAAGGGAAAGGGCCGAGGGGTAGAACTGAGATTCAACCTTGGAGTCATACAAGCAGGCAGGTAAGGAGTCTCGGATGAGAAGAATCACTTGCATTGTGAGGGAGCCTCAGCAACAACATTTTTCGCATGTAGCATGTTTCAAGACTCGGTGACAGCGTTTTGGCCATGTGGCATGTTTCAATGTGCATGATTCAGCACATAGGTAAATGGTATATAATGGTACATAAAATGTTATATAGCGCTTTTCCATCTGATGCAAGTTATTGGTTGAAATAAAAGCATTAATAAATTAAATAGTTTTGACTGTCCAAAGTAAAGGTCAAACAAGGTCGACATCCATTGGATTCTGTCATGCTCGGCCCCAGTTCAGAGTATAGGTCTTAGTTCTTTGCGGTTTTCTGGTCTTAGTTTTCATATGTTCATACCTTATGTAGATCTCAGTTTTATTATGTTTATTGCTTTTCTTTGTGTTACGCTTTCGTCACTGGTTCACTCTTTGGTTATCACAGGTTTTTATCTTCAGTGTTTATCTGACTATGTTCCATTTGTCATTTATTGCATTCTTGGTTTATCAGTTATCTTGTTTAATTTATTGCACTATTGTGTAGTCACAAATTTTGTTTACTTGCCGTTTAGTTTGTTTTGCCACCTGGTTATCTTTTATTTCTTCCTTCAGCCATGATTAGTTTCCATTCTAGTTTTGTTTTTATTCTGATGATTCACCTTTCAGTTCATGCCTGGTCATTACTGTATTGTATTCTGTCTGATTTATCTTTGTTCTCAGTTTTTGCCACGTCTTCTTTGATTGCCCCTGCACCAGCTCTTGTGTCTTCATCTCTCACTATGACTTCTTTCTGCCCTGTGTTTTCATCCACTTCCGCTCTTGCACCTGCTCACGTGTCTTTGTCTCTTTCATCACTCCACTCTGTTTTCCTTCCTTCACTATCTTGCACTGTGCACAATCTTTGTCTTCTCCACCCCCTTCCAGAGACTTCCACATACCTGCTTCACATCACCTTGATTAGTTTGCTCCTTATTTAAGCCCTCACAGTTCCACAGCTCACTGCCCATTTGTTGACTCTGTTCACTCTCTCAACACTCGTTCACGTTTTGTTTGCACTCTAGTATTTTTTGACCTTGCTTGTGTACTCCGACCTCCGCCTCGCCATGACCCTGAACTCAGCCTGTTTTTTGACTCTGCCTTGGTTTTGCCTGCTTTATTCCTCGACACCGTGTGAACGAAACCTGCCTGGATTATGGACCACATCTCAGCCTGCACCATGTCTGCTACCTCTGCCTGTATGACTGACTTCCTGTGTACTGAACACAATGCCTGTTTAACAGATAAATCCTTTAATTCATCTAAACCAACCATGGCTGTGAGTCTGCATTGGTCTTCTACGGTGTCCTGTGTCAAGCCACCACCTGTCCTGACAGGATTCTATGGCTTCTGACATATGTTACCCTTTAACATGATAACTAAGCATGACAGATGGTGCAAACTATTCCTTTTTAGAACCCTATTAAACCAAACAATAATTTGCATAATTTTTTACTGAAATTGGAGCAACTTTTACTTTGACCCCTGTACAAACTGACACCGGAAGTAAGGGATGCCGTCAAGCTGAAGAAGGAGTCCTACTTATCTTTGTTGGTAGGTGGGACCCCAGAGGCAGTTTACAGGTACCAGCAGGCCAAGCATGCCGCAGCGCGTGCGGTCGCAGAGGCAAAAACCTGGGTCTGGGAGGAGTTCGGGGAGACCATGGAGGAGGACTATCGGTCGGCCTCGAAGAGATTCTGGCACACTGTCCGACGCCTCAGGAGGCGGAAGCAGCTCTCCACCAGCACTGTTTACGGTGCGGGTGGGGAGCTGTTGACCCTGACTGGGGATGTTGCCGGGCGGTGGAAGGAGTACTTCGAGGATCTCCTCAATCCCATCGTCAAGTCTTCCGAAGAGGAAGCAGAGACTGGGGATTCAGAGGCGGACTCATCCATTACCCAGGCCGAAGTCACCGAGGTGGTTAGAAAGCTCCAAGGTGGCAAGGCTCCTGGGGAGAATGAAATCCGTTCTGAGTACCTTAAGTCTCTGGATTTTGTGGGACTGTCTTGGCTGACACGCCTCTGCAACATCGCGTGGCGATCAGGGACAGTGCCTCTGGATTGGCAGACCGGGGTGGTGGTCCCTCTGTTTAAGAAGGGGAACCGGAGGGTGTGTTCCAACTATAGGGGGATCACAGTCCTCAACCTCCCCGGTAAGGTCTATTCCAGAGTACTGGAGAGGAGAATTCGACCAATGGTCGAACCTCGGATTCAGGAGGAGCAGTATGGTTTTCGTCCTGGTCACGGCACACTGGACCAGCTCTACATGCTCCATCGGGTGCTCAAGGGTTCATGGGAGTTCGCCCAACCAGTCCACATGTGTTTTGTGGATCTGGAGAAGGCGTTCGACCGTGTCCCTCGGGGCACCCTGTGGGGAGTGCTCCGGGAGTACCGACCGCAGCAGGAGCTTGGTTCACATTGCCGGTAGTAAGTCAAACCTGTTTCCAGTGCACGTTGGCCTCCGCCAGGGCTGCCCTTTGTCACCGGTTCTGTTCAATTATTTTTATGGACAGAATTTCTAGGCGCAGCCAGGGTGCAGAGGGGGTCTGGTTTGGGAACCACAGAATCTCATCTCTGCTGTTTGTGGACGATGTAGTTCTGTTGGCTTCATCAAATCAGGACCTTCAGCGTGCACTGGGGTGGTTTGTAGCCAAGTGTGAAGCGTCCGGAATGAAAATCAGCACCTCCAAAACCGAGGCCATGGTTCTCGACCGGAAAAAGGTGCTTTGCCCTCTTCAGGTCAGTGGAGTGTCCTTGCCTCAAGTGGAGGAGTTTAAGTATCTCGGGGTCTTGTTCACGAGTGAGGGACGGATGGAGAGTGAGATCGATACACGGATCGGTGCAGCATCTGCAGTGATGCGGTCTCTGTATCGGACTGTCGTGGTGAAGAGAGAGCTGAGTACGGGGGGCAAAGCTCTCGATTTACCGATCGATCTTCGTTCCGATCCTCACCTATGGTCATGAGATTTGGCTCATGACCGAAAGAACAAGATCGCGAGTACAAGCGGCCGAGATGAGTTTCCTCCGCAGGGTGGCTGGGCGCTCCCTTAGAGATAGGGTGAGAAGCTCGGTCACTCGGGATGAGCTCGGAGTCGAGCCGCTGCTCCTCCACGTCGAAAGGAGTCAGTTGAGGTGGCTCGGGCATCTTTTCCGGATGCCCCCTGGACGCCTCGCTGGAGAGGTGTTCTGGGCACGTCCTATTGGGAGGAGGCCCCGGGGAAGACCCAGGACACGCTGGAAGGACTACATCTCTCGGCTGGCTTGGGAACACCTTGGGGTTCCCCCGGAGGAGCTGGGGGAGGTGTGTGTGGATCGGGAGGTCTGGGCGGCTTTGCTTGAGCTGCTGCCCCCGCGACCCGACTCCGGATAAAGCGGAAGAAAATAGATGGATGGATGGACAATGCTCACTTTCATAACTGCAAAGGACTATATCACAGTTTTAAGTGAAATTTGATTAATTGTGTAGTCATGCTAGATTAGGAAATAAAAACCACAGTCCTGACCACCATCCTCTGTTGATTGGTAGAGAGGTAGTAATGTTTATGACTATTATTATTAGTCCACTGGTGATTACTATTCTGCTGGCCATTAGTCTTTTGGCAGAGGGTGAGCAATCTTTGAGTGGCTCTCATGCTCCTTTGTGTTAACACAAAAGCCACAGCACTACAATTTCCTATGCTTTACCAAGGGAGAGTAAAAGAAGTGAATGGTGCATATGCAGCCAAGAGTGTTGCATTCTTGCATGCTCCATAAAGCACAGGTCTGTTGCTTTTTTATGATGATTAATCTCCAGGCACCCGGGTTTTCTCAATCCCTCCATCAACTCTGGTAGTGGGAACATAAGAATGAACCAGAAAAACAGTGTGTTCCCATGTATCCCCCCCCTTCTTCACAAAGACCACAAAATATACCTCAGACAAGGATTGTTTAGTAATTCTTCATAGAAGACAAGAAAAATGAAAGATGTCAGGGGGTTTGGAGGGAGTGAAACTTAAGACAAAAATGAGTGGAGGCTATTTATGCAAAATTCTGCCTCCCAAAGCATTGCTTTTGAACAACCAAAAAGGTCAAATTATTGAACAACACCAGTGGTGCACCTACAGCATAATCTACATCAGCTGACCTCTATTTCACGATGCTTGGAATTCTGCCTCTAAAGGTCCCATGAGAATGGACAGTTTGATACTAGACAGGCCAACAGCAGCACAACACAAGCAAGTTTGAACCCGAAACAGCCAATGTGGAATATCAGCTCAAACAAGATGGCACTATTGCTTGCTCCTGATGGTAAAATAAATAAATAAATACATAATTTATTCACAGTGCTGAAATAATTGAGCAGATTCTTACATTAACAGCCTATTGACAATCACCACTGCCATCTTCAGTTCTGAGAAAACTCAATGTTAATTTAAGAGTCAACTTGGAGAGAAACAAGCAATTACTCATCCTCTTCTGTTGATTATTTTTATCAGACTACTGGAAAACTAAAGTCTTTCCTCTACAGTATTATAGGTCTGCTGAGCAGCAAGGCTAATGAGAACCCCACCAGGCTAAAAATAATTTGCTAATAACACCAATGAAGAATATGGCCAAATATTCATTAATTAGGATCATTTCAGCGCATCCAGAAGGCTTTGATTCTGGTCTTCTCTCACACAATCCTCTGTGGTATAAATATTATTTTTTACCATAATCTGCCGAGGTGGAGATGGAGCCTCTTCAAGTCATTCAGAGTCACTGTGGAAGATACGATGACATCATCAACAAGCATTACCACGATTGGTCGGTGGAGTCTAAATACCGTCGGCCAAATTTATACCGTGAACCGAATATATTGTTTATTCCATTTATACAACACACGTTATTTCATGAAAGACTCTCTCTGTTGTGTGTTGGGGGGTGTGGCTGGATGTTTTTGTGTTCTTTTCTTTTCTTTGCTCTTCAGGTGGCATGGAAACTGATTCTTCTGTGGAGAAGGTGCTGGCTGAAGAGTCCTCACCCTCATCAACATCATGTGAAGCACCTGTGACTGGTGCTCACATGCAACCTTAAAGACTTTCAGCTGAAGCAGATAATTGGATGGCGTTCTGCATTTAAGGCATGTGTGATTCAAGCAGAACTGCCGGGAACTCGACCTTGTGATGTTCGTTTGTGAGACGCTGAGGACCGCGCCTGGGTTTGACACATCGAGCCCGTGAAGCAGGGAAGGGTGAGGACACATGCTGTCAGCACACATCAAAGGTGATTAAGTGTTTGACTAATTGTTGATAGTAACTTGGTGTTTTGTTACACAGTATACTTGAATTGTGATGAGAATTGTGCAGCTCGCTTCTCACTGCTGTGGCATGCGGATAAGTGATCCTCCACCTGTTGTGAGAAGCTGCTCATTTGCATAAAGTTAAAAAGATACAGACCTGAATGTGTTGCTGATAGCGTGTGTCTTTTGAAAGTTATTGTTGTAACTGCTGACTTACCTCACCTCTTCTTTGCTTCACAGAGAGTCAGTTTGTCGTGTCCACCTGGGGAGTGTTTGGCGGTGGTAGTGGGTCCAGGAGCGCCGGGCTTTGATCCTTGCGGGCGCTGGAGAGCGTACCAACAGTCACTCCACCAGAAGGACGCTATTTTTGTTTTTACACCTTTTAAGCACAGCGGGTGAAATAAATATATTGTTTTTGGAACCGCTTTTCTGGTTATTTTTAGCGCTGGGTTCCGTCTGACGCAGGTCCGCTCCTCAACCCGCGTCGACACATAACACTCTCACTGTTCACATAAAACATTTGCTGCTAAAGCCAACATGTCGTTTAACAAAAAAAAAAAAAAAATTGTATACAAGTTTGTGATTCCTAACGTGGTCTGTGTAATGGTTTGTGAGACAGCAAGTTTGCCACTCTGCAACACATGAATGAGTGAAACTGGTGCCACGTTTGGACCAATCTCATTTTGTGTGAAGAAAAAAAAATGGGAAATGGGTACATGCACTCTGAGATCTGCCAGTGACAACCTGAGGGGAGGGGGGTAATTCTGACAATAAATATGCGCATTAAATTTTGCTTGTACCCAATAGGGCAGCGCAGTCTCATTTGAACCCTGCGTGATATCGCAGGATTTGACCACACATGGGGACAGCTGCTCCTGGTGCGCAATATATACACAGCACAACTTCACATGGGACAATGGTGTACTGTTTTGTTTTTGGTTGCAATCACAGAAACAGTCGCAAAAAGTGCAGGATTTTTTTCTGTTCCCAGTGGAGAAGGTAAGACGAGGCAAATGCGAGAGGTTGTGTCAGTAAGTGTTAGCCTACCCAGGTAATCAGAGTAGATGTGTTCTCTCGCCTGCACAATCGCCTCAACACGTTTGAGCTCCAGGTCACAAACAAACCGCAACACATGTCCACTTTCCACCACATCGTCACTTGTTCTTCATATTTTCACTTTGTTTGTGTGTAATTTGCCCAAAAACTCAGAAACTGCCTTTTTCTGTCCCTGGAAGTAGAGAAACTACATCATGTGTGTCATATTTTACCCTTTTTTTTATTATTTATATTGTTTGCACCCATGCACCTGGTGGTGGTGTAGATGGTGAAGCTGACAGAGTGATCCTAGTCTTTGGGTATCTCTTGATTATGAAAAATTGGTAGGTACCCAGCTTCTCTCATTTATAGTTTTAAACATCTGTGTGCTTTGATTTTTTTTCTCCGCCATGTAGTTACCAATGTACAAGTAATCCTACCAACAAATAAACACTTGCTTTGGTAAATGTATTTTTTTCCCTCACAAGAATTAGCTCATTTTTTTGTACATTTTGATTATTGTATTTTTAATTTTATTCATATTTTGTATTGTATTGACTTAGAATAACTAATGTCACGATTCCACACACTCCAGCACGGTACCCCTAACTTACACATTGATAAATAAACAAATAAAAACATATTGCTTCACATCTCATTTTAGTTAAATTACCTAAAGCTAAATTAAGTAAACATATTTTTATATGACTCATCAGTTTCTATTGCTATATTTCTATATAGCAATTGTAGTAAGAACATGTGATAAGGAACAGATTAGTACTCAGATTTTAGTTGTTAAAAATAAATTATCACTATTATTACTAGTAGTAGTAGTAGTAGTAGTAGTAGTAAACGCAAAATATGTCTTAAAAAGTGGACCTTTACTCTAAGGGCGATGGGAGAGCCACTCCATCCTCTTTCCCCTCTGGTTAAGCCCCTGGCCTGCTGTCTGTTAATAAGAAAAATGGAGAAGACATCCATTTATGTGGAAAGCGCTACCTGATTCATAAGTAAGAAGGTTTTATCCCTGCTTTTATCTTGTGCCATCCTCAGATACAGACTGTGCATTTTTTTTTGAGGGGGGGTACAAAGCAAAGCATTTTTATCCCCCCTCCCAAGTCACCATAGTTGTGCTGCTGTTTTCTGGTGCTGTTGGCTCCATGCTAACACAGCCAGATACACAGACTTTGAAATAAAAATAAAGTGCAAGTACGTTTGTAAAACTCACTGCAGACGTGCTGCTCTTGTTCATCTCATCACCACTGCTCTATGAGACATAGTGAGACAACACAAACTGTTTCAAAGCATTCGGAGCTGCAGCACAAAACAGGACTAACTGCTGGCCACATGCAGTAATGATATATCAAACATATAGGGACGGGATCACCGGCACATGTACAGAGTGTCTTACTCCGGTGCTTCAATAATACCGTGACCTGGTATAGACCCCTAGTTAAATTTAGGAATTACAGCCATTTTCATACACCATAAGTAATGTGACAAACTTAAAATAACTGTTATTCTCAATATAAAATGATTATTTTTACAGCCACTTCTTTTTGAACAAGTCAGGGAATCGATACATAAACATTTCCAAGTCAATAAATGTGTTTTGGACTTCATTTTTATTAATCATTTAAAATACAAACAGTAGGATCAAGTATGGAGTTCTCAAAAACTGAGAACCAACCAGGCTTATATGTAGAGTTGTAGCCAACCTCTGGCTTGTCTAAAGAAAATTAGCTGGAAATATTTAATTTTCTATAAATGAAAATCCTTATTTACTTTGTTCTGTTACTTATAGTGTCTACAAATGGACTATTTATTCAAACTGCTCCAATTCCTAAATGGTTAATGCAATATTTTTGTTGAACTGCTTGAATTAAAGCTCAAAGTCTACACTTCAACCACAATTTGATTGTTTTATTTCAGGTCTATTGTTGATAGTGTCCAGATGCAACATTACTTGTGTTGTTGTTGTCACTGTCCCAATAATTACGGAGCCGACTGTACCTGTAAAGCTGATTTCTGACTACATTCCAGGATATCCAAGACAGAAAAAACTAATTACATTTTTTTTTTTAAAGTGCAACCATCTGAATATATTGACATAGCACAGCAGACGGCTGCAATAAAGACACCAGCTGGTGTTTAGAGTAAAAGACTAAACCTAGTTTACCATAACGCTTTCACAGGGAGCCAATACACACTTCATGACATGCTGCTTTTCTTGGCTTCTTAATACTTAAAAAACATGCAACGATGGATTTTTGGGACAAACAGAATGTCTCCCTTGACGCTACTACAAAGTGGCACTGGGTGTGTTTGCACAGCTTGGTGGAGCTCCGGAAAACAAATGATTGACGATTCCATGCCAGCATGCAAGTGTCTGTAAACAAATTAAATAAATATACAAATCTTCGTTTTAGGCTGCCAAATTTTCTCAGAACTTGGTAAACATAATTTGCCCTCTCACTGTTGGACATCGTTTGTTTACAGCTCATTTCTTCAGGAGAGTCTGTTCTAAGAATGTCAGAGTTAAAAGCGCGAGTTAAAATATGCTAACTGCAAATACCATGCCTATTCAAAAAAGAAAGCGCCCTGTTTTGCTCCATACTTGATAATTCTGACCTTATTTTACTTCTTTTTTTTTTTTTTTTTTGGCTGGTTTATAACTTCTGGCAGCATTATGCTGTCTCTCAGGTCTGATCGTTGCATTTTATTCACATTGGTTCCAGTTTATCTAAGGTAAGGTGATATGAATAAACTACCACTTTATTGTTTACTGTGTATATAGAACATTAAGCAGAATCCATATGACATAATACTTCAAGGTATCCAATGCAATGCCTCAAGGTTCCTCTATTATTCAGTTTACAATATTCACAAAATTTGTAAATATTGTGGTCCCACCACAACAAAGTTATGAGAATATTAAACTCAATAAGGGGTTCACTTACCTCAACAATGACATTTGGGGAGCTCAGTGAGTGTGGTAAAGACAGCTGGGGAGTACATGGACTCTCATGAAGTTACTTGACAAAGTGTATAGCACTGCTGATACCTATGCAGGAATTTCCAAGACTTCTGGAAAATACCTGACCTGGATGCTGACCAACAAGTTAAGATGACAATTGGGTTTCTGCAGTCTCTCTCTGGAAATTTTTAGAGTACTGGTGGAATCACTGAGTCACTTTATTTGGAACACACGTGACTCACTGTTGAGAACCCCGGAGATGGGACCTGCCATGAGAAGTGAACGGTGGACATGTCCTCCTGAAGGCGATCGGTCCATGAGCAGGAGTTAATGGACTTTATTAATGTGCCACAATTGTGACAGAACTAGAGGAGGTGAAAAGCAAAGTGAAGCAAAGCAGAGCTGCTTCTGGCGGTCACGCGTGCGACCACCGTGAGAAGTGAACGGTGGGCATGTCCTGCTGCTGGCGATCAGTCCATGAGCAGGAGTTAATGGACTTTATTAACGTGCCACAATTGTAACAGAACTGCAGGAAGTGAAAAGCTAAGCAAAGCAGAGCTGCTTCTGGCAGTCGCCCCCGCGATACGCTGTGAGAAATGAATGGTGGCCATATCCTCCTCCTCGCAATCTGTCGATGAGGAGTGGATGGTGGACATGTCCTCTGAACGTGGAAGCCTGGCTCGATTTTTCTCCTTCTGTGGTTTTGAAGCTTCACTGCCAGTGAAGTCCAGCAGGATGAATAAAATCTATCAATCCAGGTATGTACTGATTTTTCTCACTGGCGTGTAGAATTGGGGAGGCTTGGTGCACAGTAGTGTAGTGTTGTGTAGATTTACAAACAGTTGCGGAGTGTTGTGTAGACTTACTTAAAAACTGCATACTTTCTGTCTCCAGTGCTCTATGCCAAAAAAATTTAACATGTTTAATCTTTTACATCCACCTTGCGTAGCCCTCAGCATACTGCATAGGGGAGCAAAAATTTGGCGTAGAGCTGCTGAAACTGCGTATAGAGTTGCTTAACTCTGCATAGTCAGTGCGCTGCAATACACAACTCTACGTTGGCCCCAGTGTGAAAGGGGCTTTAAGTAATGCCAACACCAGCAACTGACATTGCTTCAAATGCACAAGTGCCTATAACTGAAGACAAACACTCTGTCATTAATACAAATAGGCTCCCATATTGCAGATTTTGAAAAGTACAGATGGATGAGCAAGCTTCACTGGTACTATTCTGCCACAGCTGATGCCAACAAGAAGTGATGTTGCACACTCCTCAACAACATCTGCGATTTTAGAGTGGACACATTTTCACTTCTTATATTTGAACAGATCATATAATAATGTGATTTAAAACCAATAATTATGCATTTGATCATATTGCTTTATTTTATGGACTCATTCAGTAGTTGTCAAGACACCCAGGATGACAGGAAGAACAAACCTCTGCCGGTTGTAATATGAAGAGTTTCATCAACAAGAGTCCCTCAGGAAATGTGGTAGCTGAAAGATGGCCACGCAGTGGCTGATTATCCAGGGTACATGGGAAATTAAGTGTGCTGAAAGTAGACAACACCATCTTCACCTGCTGTAGCTTCCTCTTTTCTCTCACCCTTTCTTCCGCCTCTCACCTGCCAACTTTTCAAAAGTACACCTATAAATATGCAGTGTCTCTGCACCTAGTCTTCATGTTCTTCTAAGTGGCACAACCAATGACATAAAAAAAAAATCCTGATGACAAAAATAAGATTTTTGCTTTTACTTCATTTTTTCCACATCCACTTTCTTCAATAGAAAATTACTCTCTGGTAAATCAATCAACACCTGCTCATGGTAAGACTGGAATGAAAGACAAAATGCCGAATGCTTTTTGAGTGCTTGCATCAAAGAAAGGATGTGGGAAAGCTTCAATGGAACTGACTGGTGTATCTTCTGGAGAATGTCACACCAGAGTATATATGTCACACATGTCCAAAAATCCCTTTTTAAAGTAGACCTGCATTGAAATAAATGCAGTCAGATCTTTGGACCAAAAAATGACTTATATTTACACATAAGATCCTTCTGAATGTAGTAAAGTAAATCTGCAAGCCCAGATCTGTCATCCAACGGAGAAATCTTCATTTGAAAATGAGAAATTTACAGCTAACATTTAGCCCTCCGCAAATTGTCCCTCTCATCATGGACACTGCCAAGACGTCAGGGACAAGACCCTATCCCAGCATGCATTGCGCGCGCCAACTGTAATTTGTGGATTTACGTCAGTTTGCATCTGCACCTTTTTCTTGTCTTATACAGAAGGATCTACTTTTTAAAACTTCATATTGTCTTGTGGTAGGCTTGGTGAGTTTTATTTGTGCTTGAAAATTATTTTTGTGGAGTTTTTCATACGGCCGTTTGATTGAGTGGTGTCGCATTGAAAATCTACTGTCTTTCGCCTCCGGTGTACCATCGCGGGCTACGGAAGCGAGACCCGCAAAGAATTCAAGTCATTAAAAATATATAAACCTCTCTCAGCGGCCACAGAGCTCTGCGGCTTCGATTACCGAGACGTGTGGCGCTGCGGATTTTGCAGCAAGAAGTCTGTCCTTGCAAGCAACAGGTGTCACCGTGCGCACTGCATTAAAACGGCGAGCGTAGTCTCTGGACTTGTGCCAAGTTGGCTGCAACTCCATTCAGTAGACAGAGAGGTGGTGCTGGCTGCACAGCAGACACTGGGGTGTGAGTGCCGCGGAGGAATTTAACAAGAGCATGCACTCGGTAAGCGTATCGGGGGCAGTGAGAGCGAGGCGTCGGGGAATAATGTCGCCCGCTGTCGATGCCGCCGCTGATCTGATCCCCGGATCTGAGCAAGCAGAGCTGTATCTCACATTCATTGCAGCTTACTTTTTGATGTTGAAACCAGGATGTGTATAACAGTAACATTACTAAGAGATAAAATAAATTTCAATGCGGGATCGGACTGAAGGCGGGAACGCGTCGTCTTGTCACGGACGTCATGGAAATGATCCGGATGTACAAAATGTTTTCACAGAGGGCTAAATGTTAGCTGTAAATTTGTCATTTTTAAATGAATATTTCTCCGCTGAATTACAAATTTGGGCTTACAGATTTACTTTACTGCATTCACAAGGGTCTTATAAATACATATCAGCTATTTCTTTTCTGAAATCTGACCACATTTATTTCAATGCAGGTCTCCTTTAAGAGAAAAAACAATTGTATACAAGTTGTACTGGAGTACAAGTCGCATTTATCACTTCATGCAACAAGAAGCAAAAATGTATTTAAATTTGTGCATTATTTGTTTATAAGGCACACATGCCAATTAACATTATATACCAGACATAAAATTGGAGTAATCAGTTAGTTTAAGCTACTGAGATAAACGTGCAATACAATTAAATGTTTGAAAGCTCTTTAGTAGTACATTTGTAAAAGATAAACTCACAGATTGCCTTCTTATTGTTCAGTTTTTGCACAGGACTTTTAAAAGAGCTACCCTTGTTGTTTCGCATAGTCAAGCTTTCTCTCAAACAGTATATATATATATATATATATATATATATATATATATATATATATATATATATATATATATATATATATATATATAGAGAGAGAGAGAGAGAGAGAGAGAGAGAGAGAGAGAGAGAGAGAGAGAGAGAGAGAGAGAGAGAGAGAGAGAGTATTCTTCTACACACTACTACTTCTTCTTATGGTTGTTGTTTATACCATTTCTTTCGAACTAGTAGAAGAACAAAACAGCCTAAGTGTTTGGGACAACACCAGTTTGTGATTAGACCAAAGACTGGATTTTATTTGAGTCCATGTACACACTGTAGAGTCTGCTGTTTTGATATGTTCCAGTTCTCTTTTAATAATGGACAATGGATTATCACACATGGATCACTTTAAGTGTGACTTGACTCTGTTAAATGCATGGTGAAAGTAACTGAGCCCGGTTACGAAGTTCCCCCTCTCTGTCTGTCATTTCGTTAAAACAAAAAAGGCAGTTTAATGTTTGTGTTCCTTGCTTCCACTGTCATGAAAATTTATGGAATTGTGATTTCATACAAGTTGCACAGGACTACAAGTTGGACCACCTCTTGAACCAGCAAAAACAAAAAATAAAATGCAATTTATACTCTGGAAAATACAGTATTTACAAAACCCTGTGAGAAATTCAACAACCAAGTGTTGGCTAATAATATCGGTTATTTACTTTCTGTGTTGCCTACTAGAAAATTTTTTTTTGGGGGGGGGGGATAACTTTATTTTAGGAATTATATCACAATATCTCTATCCATTATATCGACTTCTACAGTGTGTACATGAAGCAAAGCATAACCCTTGTGCAACGCATAGTATTTCTCTTTAACAAAGAATGTCATTCTCACCTCATTCAGAACCTTAATCTGGTTTAGTTGTACATGAAGAGTGGACTAAGATTCTATTATGGAGATTAAATTGCTTCCATTGCCAACTGAAGCATCAAAGGCCAACCAAACTGCAGTCGCATACTTGAGTGGGTTTCGCTAAAGTCACTTGTTTGTCCATTTCATCATGCTAATGGCAGAAGCCATCATCCCATTATAGCTCCACAGCCGAGCAAGGTTAAACAAATGCAGTTTGTCTGAGGTCATACTACCTCAGAGTCAGGTCTTTCAGCTCTCCCGCGGTACATCACAACAAATCATCAGCTTGTCTATAGCTGCTCTCAATAAGCAACCTTCTGAACCCAACTACATTAGCCATCTCTTCACCTCCTTCAAGGCATAAGCACTCACTACTTTTTTGTTGTCCTAATAAACACAGTGTTCTAGAAAAAAAACAAAACATATGCAACATTTCTATCAACATTGCTCCATTCATTATCTAGCAGTATAGCTTATTAAAGAACTAGTTAATACTGTAAATAGACAAGGCCTTGTTAAACTTAAAACTGTTGTTCATGCCTAAGTAAAGAAACAAACACGAAATTCTAACAAAATCTGAAAGGAAGCATAGAAAGGTCAAGTCTAGACTGAAATATGTTTCTACAAGCTTGGCTAGTGGTGATTTCGCTTTGGCTGACCCGGTGCAACATTGCTCTCAAGAGTGAGTAGGCTGGTGTTCAAATCCCACCAGAGCCACAGATACGTCACTTGGTGATAGAAGCTTTGGGTTATCCAGCACATAAGTGCCTGAGTGTTGAGGACCTCAATGGCTGGAGAAAGCAAAGGAAACACCATGCCATCACCCAGGGGAGGTGATGATCTCGTGGTTAAAGTGTTGGGCTTGAGACCAGAGATCCACCCACGCTTCACCTGACTGCAGCAGATAGATGGTTCCTTTAGAGATGTGATTGTCTGACATGTGATTGAGATTGTCTGCCTGGGTAGTTACTATACAGGACAAAAAGCGGTTCTGTGGTGTCATGGATGCAGTAAATCATTACACCAGTACATGTTTCCAGTAAATGGTCCTCTGGTTTTACAAAATTGATACTGCCTACTTTCATCAAGGGCATTTTTAGTTCTTACTGGTTTCAGGATATTTAACAAAAACTCAAAATATCTACAAGCATAGTTGAATCTCGTGAGACATTTCATGTGTAGATTCTTGTTCATCATATCCAATAAAAATTAGTGTAGTTTCTTTTACCGTTCCACTGAAATTAAGGTCTTTATTGCTGAATCCACATTCCCGAAACTCTACAGCAAGCACGCAATTTCCAGTTTTTGTTTCTATTGTAAGTGCATAATGTAATATAGATTGGGTAATTTCATTAAAAAAAAGTCTTCATATGTGAGTTCATCGTGATGAGGTACTGCATCACATCAGTTATCCATAACCAGAAAATAAGTTAAGACCACAGAAATTATACTGACAATGTGAGTGTGTGTGTGTGTTTATTATTTCACTATTTTGATATTTACCAAATACGAGGTCTGTTAGAAAACTATCTGACCTTTTTATTTTTTGCAAAAACTATATGGATTTGAATCATGTGCGCTTGCATCAGCCAAGCTTGAACCTTCGTGCGCATGTGTGAGTTTTTTCACGCCTGTCGGTTGCGTCATTCGCCTGTGAGCACGCTCTGAGTGAGCAGTGGTCCACCCCCCTCGTCGGATTTTTATTGTGAGGAAAATGTCTGAACGATTTGGAGCTTTGCTGCATCAAATTTTTCCAGAAAATGTGAGAGACAGCCAGGTGGAAACCATTCGGAAGATTCAGATGACTTTCAGGAACGATTCTATGGGGAACACACAGATTAAGGAGTGTTAAAACCGGTTTAAAGACGGCACACAATGGCGGAGGGCGCGCCGCGCTCCGAGCGGCGATCGACAGGCTGAAACTGTTGGGGAAAGTGAGGAACACGGACCCACAACAGGGGGCGCAAATGAACGGACAATGAAGAAGTCAAATAACAAGGTTTTACTGTTGTGAAGTCGCACAACAAACACAACAGATCACAATTGTAAAAATAATCCAATTCCACTGGTGTCGTGTGGGCAGGCTCGACGATAGGAGACGTCCGTCCGAGTCGAAACGGAACTACCCGATTTCCTCTGCCACCGAACCCCGGGAATACTGGAGCCGCCAAGTCCCGAACTCCCAGGTGGCCACTGCCTCCGCTCGTCGGATCCGGTACTGCTGGCGAGGAACAGAAACAGTCAGATGTGGGTGCGGCTGCACCCAGCAACACGTAGGGTGGAAACACCACCTCCACCTCTAGTCACAAACAATACTGCAGTGTAGGGTACTTATCCGATATGAATCTAGTTCAGTCTTCAGCTGTCTTAAGCACAAGCAAAAAGGTTATTCCTCAGAAATGAGATGACTGGCTGAGTGCGTTACCTTCCTGGTAGAACGATATCTCGGCAATGAGATGGAGATGCCGTCCAGCTGATATACCCCTCAGCTGATGGATGTCAGCTGTTTCAGGTGATGGGTGACGGCTGTCACCTGGGCTGCTCCTGTGAGGCGGCAGTGCCCTCTGGTGCCTGGAGCCCGCACTCCAGGCGGGGCGCCCTCTGGTGGTGGTGGGCCAGCAGTACCTCCTCTTCAGCGGCCCACACAACAGAAACGACCAGATCATTTCCAAAATGAACGCTGTGTTGATCCGGGACGTCGTCTGACTACTACAGAAATGGCAGAAGAGGTGGACATACCACTTTTTCGGCACATTCCACTGTTCCATGTTCCACAACATGTCCTAACAGGCCGTCTGAATATATATATATATATATATATATATATATATATATATATATATATAGTAAGTCCCTTCGGCTTGGCACAGGTTTTATGCCGGATGCCCTTCCTGACACAACTCCACATTACACGGAGAAATGTGGCAGGGGTGGGATTTGAACCTGGAACCTTCTGCACTGAAAAAAAGCACATTAACCACTTATATATTATATATATATATATATATATATATATATATATATATATATATATATATATACACACACACACACACACACACAGTAGTGTTCACAATAACAGTAGTGCTATGTGACTAAAAAGATTAATCCAGGTTTTGAGTATATTTCTTATTGTTACATGGGAAACAAGGTACCAGTAGATTCAGTAGATTCTCACAAATTCAACAAGACCAAGCATTCATGATATGCACACTCTTAAGGCTATGAAATTGGGCTATTAGTAAAAAAAAAAAAAAAAAAAAGAAGAAAAGGGGGTGTTCACAATAATAGTAGTGTGGCATTCAGTCAGTGAGTTTGTCAATTTTGTGGAACAAACAGGTGTGAATCAGGTGTCCCCTATTTAAGGATGAAGCCAGCACCTGTTTTCTCTTTGAAAGCCTGAGGAAAATGGGACGTTCAAGACATTGTTCAGAAGAACAGCGTAGTTTGATTAAAAAGTTGATTGGAGAGGGGAAAACCTATACGCAGGTGCAAAAAAGTATACGCTGTTCATCTACAATGATCTCCAATGCTTTAAAATGGACAAAAAACCAGAGACGCGTGGAAGAAAATGGAAAACCACCATCAAAATGGATAGAAGAATAACCAGAATGGCAAAGGCTCACCCATTGATCAGCTCCAGGATGATCAAAGACAGTCTGGAGTTACCTGTAAGTGCTGTGACAGTTAGAAGACACCTGTGTGAAGCTAATTTATTTGCAAGAATCCCCCACAAAGTCCCTCTGTTAAATAAAAGACGTGCAGAAGAGGTTACAATTTGCCAAAGAACACATCAACTGGCCTAAAGAGAAATGGAGGAATATTTTGTGGACTGATGAGAGTAAAATTGTTCTTTTTGGGTCCAAGGGCCGCAGACAGTTTGTGAGACGACCCCCAAACTCTGAATTCAAGCCACAGTTCACAGTGAAGACAGTGAAGCATGGTGGTGCAAGCATCATAATATGGGCATGTTTCTCCTACTATGGTGTTGGGCGTATATATCGCATACCAGGTATCATGGATCAGTTTGGATATGTCAAAATACTTGAAGAGGTCATGTTGCCTTATGCTGAAGAGGACATGCCCTTGAAATGGGTGTTTTAACAAAAATGACCCCAAGCACACTAGTAAACTAGCAAAATCATGGTTCTAAACCAACAAAATTAGTGCCTCGCAGATGTGAAGAAATCATGAAAAACTGTGGTTATACAACTAAATACTAGTTTAGAGATAAAAAAAGCAGTTTGAACATAATAATTTTGAGTTTGTAGTATCAACTGCAGATGCTACTATTATTGTGAACACCCCCTTTTCTACTTTTTTTTTTTTTTTTTTTTTTTTACTAATAGCCCAATTTCATAGCCTTAAGAGTGTGCATATCGTGAATGCTTGGTCTTGTTGAATTTGTGAGAATCTACTGAATCTACTGGTACCTTGTTTCCCATGTAACAATAAGAAATATACTCAAAACCTGGATTAATCTTTTTAGTCACATAGCACTACTATTATTCTGAACACTACTGTACACAGACACACACACACACACACACACACACACACACACACACACACACACACACACACACACACACACACACTAGTCTATTCCAGTAAGTACACCCTGACAATACATAATAAACATATTTCAAAACTCAAAGCAAAATCAAAAACAGATGTACATTTCTAACAAAGAACAAGAGTCACATTTAGCTCTAACAAAAGATCACTAACTTGAAAATGATGTTAGCGACATTTGCAAGTTAGTGATCTTATGTTTCGTGTTGCATTGCACATGTACCACTGAAGAAGAAAAATGGCATTTGTCACTCAGTTTACTCTCAACTGTCTTGGAAGAAATGTCCACCTTAGAAAGACTTTTGGATCAATATTAGCACCCGCCCCCCGCCCCCCCCCCAAAACAAAAACATCCACAGCTAAGAGACAAACATCAAGGCATTTTAAAATAATGAATTCAAAATGGGTAGTAGACAACAACTTTTGTGAGCACAACCGCTGGTCCTCAGCTTTGACAGAAAATTGTACATGCTCCTAAGATGTGAATGAACTGCCCCGGGTTATAGGAATTGTATTTTCATTTACGGCTCCTCAGCAAACATCCCAGCCTTTCATTTCAGTTGCTTACAGACTCTGTGCAGATCTGCAGCGAATAGAGAAAGAGTTGAGAGGACACAATTTCATCTCTCCATAAGGCACTGCTGTTCTCGGTGGAAATTTATTCACAGTAACGCTCCATATTGCAACTCTACATACACTGCACAGCACACATTTGATTTTAGAATACAGCCTCACTCAAGAAATGGAGGCCAGGAAGTCAAAGCATGAACATAAAAGGAACATTATAGTGGGACTGAGCAAGTAATCAAATTTTGATTTAAATTATGATTTTGCCTTCTGACAATTATGAAGATAACATAACAGAGATACAATTATTTGCCCCATTCAGTTTTGCAATGTTGTTCTCCATTTGCCATGTGTGATAAATCCAAGCAGGAATCTCTTGTGTGTGCGGTGGGTGTAGACAGGTGCTACCAACTTATGTGATAATATACCGACTTATGTGAAATATGTGATAATATGTTGGCTTGCTGTGCAGTTAAAGGTATTAATAGACTATCTAAGAAGCCTGCACTCTAGAATAACTCGAGTAATATTACACCACCTTTAGCACTAATTAGTAGGCATGTATAGCTTGGTGACATTAACTCCACTGTAACTGAGGCAATACGCCGGTCACAGTTTTTAATAATTGCACCCAAGCCACCCGTTATGAAAACCACCGTACAGTCTGCAAAAATGTAATCAAATGCACAAACAAAAGTTAGCCAGTTAGCCATAGCTTGTTTGGTAACTATGAGATGGCGCGTGTTTGGGCTTGGTCTTGTCCACTGTACTATTATCACTATGTGTAGACTGCTGGGGGGTTCCCATGATGCACTGTTTCTTTCTCTTTTTGCTCTGTATGCACCACTCTGCATTTAATCATTAGTGATCGATCTCTGCTCCCCTCCACAGCATGTCTTTTTCCTGGTTCTCTCCCTCAGCCCCAACCAGTCCCAGCAGAAGACTGCCCCTCCCTGAGCCTGGTTCTGCTGGAGGTTTCTTCCTGTTAAAAGGGAGTTTTTCCTTCCCACTGTAGCCAAGTGCTTGCTCACAGGGGGTCGTTTTGACCGTTGGGGTTTTACATAATTATTGTATGGCCTTGCCTTACAATATAAAGCACCTTGGGGCAACTGTTTGTTGTGATTTGGCGCTATATAAAAAAATTGATTGATTGATGTGTTAGATACACCATGTATGTTAACGCAGATCAACAGCAAGCCAAACTCGTATTTCATGAGCCAGGAAGCTGAGCGTCTTGCTCCTTTATTACGGTCCTTTTCACAGGTTACAGTTTTCAGAATTGTCTTGAGAAGATCAATGAAAAGCCCGAGTGAAACTGAAATTGTTTTTTAAAAAAGGGAAAAAACTGCATCAGCTCTTTGCTTAGAAAATAAAGCATCAAAAAGTGGCCAGAACATTAATGCAAAGTCAACCTTAGCTGCCACCAATAACAAACAGCAATTTTCACTATCTTTTCATGTTGACTAGAACATTAGCAGCACTGCTACGCTAAAACTCAGTGTTCTAAGCTGAACAAGCTGGGATGTGGCTAATTCCTGGTAACAACACATTCACAAAACGATTTCTAAATGAGAGCTTATAGAGGGTTTTCAATCACGTGACCGATTTGCTGCAGGACAAGTGCCGTCTCCATTCTGGATTACAAGGAGGCTGACGCGTGATAGAAAAATGGAGAGAATGTATGGTTAATATGATGCTTTAAATCCTCGAGATAAAGCCATTTATCATGATAGATGTGTAGCAGTTGGTTCAGTGGATCTGTATCTTATACCAAATAGTGAATTTATTGGTGATGTAACGAACTGGACGACAGTGTCACACTGCGATATTGTGAACTAGGAAGCTACCGACCAGGTCAGCCTCGCCGGCCTCCTGCAGAGCATCACAGCGGAGCTCTGAAAGCGGAGGTCGTCTTGATGTCCTGAGCAATTTCTCTCACCAGGATCAGCAGCTCGGTGCTCGAGGACCACAATGTAAATAAGCATCCGTATTGGAAGCGTTCTTGTGTTACCCTCGGCAGTATTTTTATGTATTCTTATATCATTTTATTGCCGAATAAAATAAGATAAAATTCTGGGAGCAGTGAATTTCTGGTAGCCACGGATCTCTCTCAGCGCCACGGTGCCATGAGGCTTCTTCACACCGACGTTGAAGCTTCTGCAAGTGTTGGCCAAATGCACGTAGCGTATCACAGCGGCCACCGCGTCGTAATCCAGAAAGGCCACGGGACACAAAACGACGTGACCGATACGTCACATGAAAACCCTCTATAAAACTTATAAAGTAACCAAAACACACATTGAACTTACAGCCATTGCTTTCAAAGGTGTATTTAACGTTTAGTACGCAGGAGGTAATGTTTGAGCATGGACAGGCAGGCTTTCTGTGACTTTTTTCCTTTTGACTAGCTGCCGCTCCTGCTACCCATAATGCATTGCGACTACTGACTACACCTTCAAAATAAAATAGAGGTAAACCAATGCTGACTGAATGTAAATATTTTCTGTTTTTAACCAAATTACCTTTTTAACATGAATCATGACATATCACTAAATTATGAAAAACCATTTTAACCCTTCATAAAACACATTTTTACTGCGGGCAGCACACCCACACTCCACTTCTTTATGGGTTGGCCGAGAGTTTAATTTTTACTTTTTTCTGCAGTTAAATGCAAGCTTTTTGTTTTAAGTTAAATAAAGGCAGGATGCTCCAAAAGTCAATGCGTAACAAAAAGTTTTTTTTGTTTTTGTTGTTCTGGGTCACCACAGTGGAGCGGATATTGATCCACATGCTGATTTGGCACAACTTTTATGCCGAACGCTCTTCTTAACAACTCAACAACTAAATGGAGAATGGGCACGGGTGGTCTTGAACAAGGAGCATTCTGTTTTGGAAGTGAGTCCACTCGCCACTTGTACCACCACATTGCATTGAAAGCCAATGAGAAAATATGTTAAACACACAATTTCAATTCTGGCCAAAACATCTGTGATTATGATTTTTGCCATAATCGAGCAGCCCTGGTTTCTAGTGAATGAAAATGACACGCCTCAAAGAAAATGACCTCGTCCCAAATGTGCACTTTATATTCTTTACTTGTAACATTATGTTGCTCATTACCTGGACCATTACCATTACACAGCCATTATACATAGGAAGCCATTATAGAATATATTGGCAGGGTAACCAAGTAGCTCATCAGTATTTCTGCTAAGGTGCACACTTTCCTGAGCTCCCCTTTGCAGACAGCAAAACGTTTATATTATAAATGCAGGGCGTTAGATTAAAGGGGACGAACTGAACCTGAAATAAAGGAACAGAGCAAAACATGGGGAGAACAGAAGTTGCGAGAATGACCGCTCCTCAAAGAGGGGTATTGTGAGGAGTGGCGATTCGTCTGCCGACAGCCACACACAACACACTCACTGCCTGTGCAGAGAAACAGTCAGGGGTTGATTTCTCCAACCGTCTCCTTTCACCCTTCTGCCAGCAAATTGCTCGTCACACTCTGCATCACTTTCACCGAAATAAAGAGCTCACTTCTTTTGTGCATAAAACTACATACAATGCGTGTCATCTCCAACCCTACGCTGCGGCACACTCTCACTTCAGAGCTGAAAAACTGCATATATCAGTTCATTCTAAAAATGTGCTTCATTTTCCAAAAACAGCACCAGAAAAATAAATAAAGAAAGAAAATGGACATTTTTCTGGAGTGTTTGTGACACTGAAGATGCCTTGGAATTTACAATTGTCACCTCAAACACTTCTAAAGAAACATCTGTGAAGCAGAAGGAGGAAAAACGGGGACGTATTCATCTGAAATGCAGAACGAGCTCCATCATCTGCTGGTGACATTTAGGTGGAACCACAGCGCCCCCTACAGCTCAACACTTAATAAATAATAATGATCCATTCATCCTATCTGTGATATTTCCTCCTAAATGTGCTTTAGGCAAAATATTTCATCATCGTGCTTCCCTCACCAAATGCAAACACACACACATCTCATCAGAATGTGTGTAGGGGTGGGATGAGAGTCATCCTGTTCTGCAACAGGATGACAGAAAGCACAGTTTCATTTGTTCTAGAAAATAATTGAGTTCTCATGACTGGCTATGTAAAAAATAAATAAAATACTTTGAGGTGTCTGATGAAATCGGAAGGATGTAAAATTGAAAACTGGCTCACTTAAATAAAATCCAAATGTCCCTGACTCTATTAAAATGATGCTTTATTTCCTTTTTTACATGCTCCATGATGTCCTCTGTGGGTGTTATCAAAGATCCAACTTGTTAAAGAGAACAGAAATTGCTGTGTTCCTGTCAGACAAAATGTTCCTGTCTGAGTACCTCTATTAATTGGAAGACCACTGGAGGGAGGGTACATGTACATCTGAATACTCTGTGCCATGGTGGTTAGGAAGCTACTGCCCACCTGTTACTGTAGTGCCATATTCCCACATTGGAACACCCTCCACCACCTCTCTCCCAGCATCTGCCCACCCCCTGTATTAATGAAAGCTGAGTCAACGCCCAACCTAAAATAATTTTGTGACCCCATCACACCGTAAAAAGCAAAAAATTAGTTTTCACTGCATTTTTCTCGCCTCTTCTGCATCTTACCTGTGACAATGTCATCAGTGGAAGGTGGAATAGAACTGGCATGGATCGGGTGAGTTATATGTGATTTATTTTTATTTGTGATGCCGGAATGAAACATGTCATTGAAATACATGGAAGTACGGGCATTATGATGAACATAACACTGGCCGGACTCATGCTTCCGCCCATCCGATCTTCAGGCAGAATTTCGTGTGAGTACGGTACATACTAGAAGTCAGTAAGCAAGTAGCAAGACATAATTTATGACATATTATGCTGCTACTGTGTTAAGTATATATTTGTACACCACCATGATCCTTGGACGCTACAACCATTTTCACATATGTCCGCTATCTTCTTTGAATTTTCCATGGGATGCTCTTTTTCTTTCATTACCCAGCTTCATTTGTCTCATGGGATTATGTAATGTAGTCTATTTGCACACTATGGATGTAGCAGATCAACTAGGTACCATTCAAAAACTACGAAATAAGTATTTGGATACCCTAAAGTTAGTTACGTACTACAAGTACTACTTCCTTACTATATATCAAGATAACATGAGTATTCAGATGTAGCTAGGGTGTCTTGGAATATTTTCAGACACAGAGGTGGTGAAGATGGAACTGCATTGCAAAAAATAAAAAACACACACAACTTCCTGACCCTGACAACAACACAAGCTCTCTGAGGGTTTGACCTGAATGGTGGGCATCAACTTTACTTTGCACAGAAAACACAACATCAGTTTTAGGACTGAACACAGCGTTCTGTAGGTTTGTGTGTGCACAGCATTCCCTTTGGCCGTCATCTGTCTGAGAGTGAGAAAAAGGTGAGGCTCATTCTCAAAACAGTCGTACGTCATTAGCACTCCAAGCAATGGGACGTGTCTCTCTAAGTGCCAGCTGGATGCACATTGACAGCACACACACTCACATGATTACTTTGCATTAGCCACACCGCATGAAAAATTATTTCTGTTTGGCAGCACTTGTGTCACATCGAGTGCGGAGATTAGGTAAACAACGACGTTGACCGAATACTGAGGCACACTGCAGGATTGTTCACAATCTGGACACTGAGTGGAGACCAATCAAGCATAAATTAGGAGGAGGGAAAGTGTACCAGCTGGTTTGTCGCTTCAGTTCATATCTACACCCTGATAGCTGGGAGAACCCTGTACTTTTGCTGTATCTCTCTCAGAGCTGATACGATTAACTACACCTTTTAGTGCAGCATCCAAACCAACCTGCACGCTGGAGTCATTTCACTGTTCAGCAGAGCAGCAAGTTCTCTCAGCCGGCAGCATTGATTTTCATTCCTGGTGTGACAGTGCAACAATCACAAGTTTGCTAAAGAAGCTACCAGTCGTCTTCCATGGTTTCTAATGTAATGTGAAGCCTAGTGTCATTGCTGGACTAGCATGTGCAACTGCTTGAAAAAGAAAGAGTGATGGATCTTGAAATGCAGTCATACTGGAGAGGGCATGGCAGCATCACTCAGGAAGGTTATGGCTGTGAATCTTAGACAGAGAGCTGTCGAATGAAACTCTCCAAAGGCTGACAGAGTGTAGGGCAGCACACCTACTGGGTCAATGCAAATCTAATAAATAACCAGAAAGTTAAAAGATCAAATAACAGCAGGTAGGGGAGCCAAAAATCATTTTACAGATAATCAGTAGCAGTTTAATAAACCCAGATCTGTATCAGAGTCCTGATCTTTAATCAAGCGGTCATAAACCACTTGTTGTACCTCCTCTGTCTTCATACACAGCTTTGCAGGCTGCAGAGTGTGACCTGAATCACACAGTGAACAGTCATACCTTTAATTTGACAGTGGCTGGTGGTCCTGTTGGTGTGCAGTCATGTGCGATGTTATGCCTTTTGTTTTCAGGGAACGGTTCAAAAGCACATTTTGCATGTTTGGTAGCTTTCCACTCCAAGGAAAGCTGCCAAAATAATTCCCATACATCTTTAACCACAACACACATGGATTTTAGATCGGTCAAATTCAATGACTGAACAAATGTGGAATGACCTCAGGTTTGTTTTGGGCCGTGCATTTGGTTGGATGGGAAATGTTAATAATTTTCAAAACAAGGCATTTTCACACAATAGTATGAGTAAGATGCCAACAGACATGCTGTGATGATTGCAGTGAGGCAGTATTTAGTCAAAACTGACCAGTAAGCATTCCATTTATTTAGCAAAAACACAGACTGATTCAATAACAAAGACAAATTAATTCATGCTCCCTCTTCATGAGATCTCAAATAAGCCATTATTTGTCCCAACGTGTCACTTTTACTGAGCATCTAAATTGCCACTTGTACTAAGCTCACTCAAAATTTTATTTTATAATGAATTGTATTTTTTTTTTTTTTTCAAAGCTTATTGCTCAGAGCCTCCACCCCCAGCAGCGGTCCTCTGGTAAACATGGCAATGGTATATAATGAAGGAAATCTGTATTTAAAACATAGCTGCGATTTGTTAGTAAAGATTATTACTGAATCAAATTCAGCACAATATACCAATTAATGAATGACAAATATTTAATTGGCATACATTATTTTGGCCATCATGGAATGTATGCAGAGATGTTGCATTTATTTCATTTACCTATTATTTTTTTGGCCATTTGTGTCAACAAAATTTGATTCCAAGCTTTGACACATGTATCACACAGGTAAAAAGATGCTAGCCTTGCAGGAAAAACTAGTGAACCAGTATTCTTTCATTTCAGTCCTTTATATTACTTTAATTTTATTCATATTATTTGCAGCAATTATTTTATGTTTCTGGTCATTTTATTTAACAAATTTCATGTTGTATTTACATTATTAAATAAATTTATATTCTATATCACAAGATTACAAGAGAGCAAGCTTTAGTACATGTTGATAAGTTCCAGAATGTTGTTGGAGTTTGTTTATTTAGCAGAAAGCTGGGTAGATAATTAGATCACTTTTCTTTCCCAAACATTTTACACCGTATTCCCTCCCACCTTCTACTTGGGATTCAGTCTTTGAATCCCAAGTGGAAGGTGGGAAAATTTCACTTCTCCTTGCTTATTTATTATTGATTTTAGTACTATCTATGTATTAGGATATAATGCCATTGGTCCTGAGGACAAATTTCATTTGCATGTTTCTTTGCATGTTTCGTTTGCATGTAAAACATGTAAATGACAATAAAGGAACCTTGAGCATTACGGTAAAGAGGTTGAATATCACTAATGGCCCTGTCACACTCTGATGATTTAGCCAGTGCATGCCGATCATATTAAAAACACTGGTCATATGTGGGTGTACATCTAATAAGTGATGGGTAAGTTTTTTATAAGTTAAGAGCATGTTGAAGTACGCTGATATACATCGCAATACGTCGAGCACCTCAAAAAATTTTGGCCATGCTTTAAAGTTTCAATGTATGCCAGCATATGTCTCATACATCCCGCACATGCAGGACATAAGTTGTAGGTAAGTTATGAGACGGCTGACACAGGTTTCTTGTAAGTTACTCATAAGTTGAAATATGTCCATTGATGCTGTCCACTGATTGGCTGAAAGCTGCAGTCCTCATGCAAACAAACTGTTTCAAACATTCACACACAGACTAAATATAAAGTCTTAATCAAGTGTTTGTTTCAGTCAGATTCATCATCACATCCTGACAAAAGCGTATCCACATAAAGCATCCCGATTTTGGAAAATGGTGTCTGAAAATACTTTAATTCCTGGTCGTGGTTGGAAACGGAGCGTTTTAAAGCAAGTCCTTCTGTGGTTTTCTGCTCGAGGTGCATTTCTCAGCCCGAGGATGCCGGTGTCGGGGTCTGATCGGCCCTCCATATGGTCTGATCAGTCCCCCAGTCTGACTGATCAGACGAGGGGACCGATCAGACCGCGACAGGTGGTTAAGAGCTTAAGGAGTGACAGTGTTTCAATCATTCATGGCAGTGTTTACCACAGACATCAGTCGACACATCAGCAGTCTGCGCGAGATGAAATAAATACCATGATCCACTTAACTGTTCCAACCCACACTACACCGTGCAGTACCAACTCAAACCACTTGGTGGAAACGGGACTATCAGTATACACTGGATAAATCATCAAGGTGTGACAGCTGCATAAATTATTAGAAGTACACCAACGTATGCCAGCATTTTAAATAAGGTTGGCATACGCTGGCTAAATTGTCAAGGTGTGACAAGGCCATAAACATGGTGATTTGGGGATTCAAACTTTACCATGTATTACCATGTGACCAATCAGGTGCTCAGCACCCCTCACCAGTGTACAATATCATCATACTCAAATTTTCTAGGGAAAGCACTGCTGCAGTGTTTTCCCTGAAGTGAAGTGACTGGTGGATATAAAAGATTTTAAGCGACATCATTTGAAAAAGCTTTTTTAGACAGTAATCCACAAGGGTTGGGACGATACACTTGAATCCTAATACGATACGCATCATGATATATGGGTGCTAATATGATACCTGTCACTGACTTGAGAAATGTGATTCCACAAGTACTGCAATTTGATGTTACAACATATTACAATTTGTTTGCTTTTGGCTGAGTAGACCATGGAGAAAAATATCTACCATGGAGAAGAATATCTACAATCTCCATTTTTGCATTTGTATTCTGCTTGTTTACCTGTTAAAAATACACTGTGCTGCTGCAACAAGTGTATTAAGATTTCATTGATTCCCAGCATGGGCTCCAAAAAAATCTTGCCATCTTAAATGCTACACTTCTAAAGACTGTATATCATAAATCATATTTTTTAAATACACTTTATTTATTGAGTAAGATACAGTGCCTCCAGAAAATATTCACAGCATTTCACTTTTTCCCACATATTATGTTAAAGCCGTAATCCAAACTAGACTAAAATCATTTTTTCTTTCAAATTCTACTCACAACACCCCATAATGACAACATGGAGAATGTTTTTTATTTTTATTTTTGCAAATTCATTAAAAACAAAAACTAAGAAATCATGTGTACGTAAGTATTCACACCCTTTCCTCAGTACTTTGTTGATGCACTTTGGCAATTATAGCCTCACATCTTCCTGAATATGATGCCACAAGCTTGGTGCACCTATCTTTGGGCAGTTTTGTCCATTCCTCTTTGCAGAACCTCTCAAGCTCCATCAGGTTTCATGTGGAGCGTCAGAGCACAGCAGTTTTCAGATCTCTCCAGACATGTTCGATCAGATTCAGGTCTGGGCTCTGGCTTGGCCACTCAAGTACATTCACAAAGTTGTCCTAAAGCCACTCCATTGACAACTTGGCTGTGTGCTTAGGGTCGTTGTCCTGCTGAACAACAAACCATCACCCCAGTCTGAAGTCAAGAGCGCTCTGGAGCAGGTTTTCATCCAGGATGTCTCTGTACATTAATTATTCGTCTTTCCCTCAATCCTGACTAGTCTTCCAGCTCCTGCCGCTGTAAAAACATCACTGCATGCTGCCACCACGCTTCACTGTAGGGAGGCTATTGGCTCGATGATGAGCGGTGCCTGGTTTTCTCCAAACATGATGCCTGGCATTCATGCCAAAGAGTTCAGTTGTCGTCTCATCAACCCAGAGAATTTTGTTTCTTGTGGTCCGAGAGTCCTTCAGGTGCCTTTTGGTGATTTTGAGATGGTTGTCCTTTTGGAAGGTTCTCCTCTCTCCACAGAGGAATGCTGGAGCTCTGACAGAGAGACAATTGGGTTCTTGGTCACCTCCCTGACAAAGACCCTTCTTCCTAGAACTGCCCAGTTTAGATGGGTGACCAGCTCTAGGAAGAGTCTTGGTGGATACGAACTTCTTCCATTTGCAGATGATGGAGGCCACTGTGCTCATTGGCACCCTCAAAGCTGCAGAAATGTTTCTGTACCCTTCCCCAGATTTGTTCCTTGAGACAATCCTGTCCTGGAGGTCTGCAGACAATTCCTTTGAGTTCATGGTTGGTTTCTGCTCTGACGTGTACTGTCAACTGTGGGATCTGATATGTAGCAGCTTCACATATGCAGCTTCACAGCTGATTTGACTCCCCACCTTGCAGAGGCGGCTCGCAAATAGGTGGCACAGCTCACTAATTTTGAACACACAAAGACTCAACCCCATCCTTAATTTCTGCACTCTCTAGGTCCTTCAAGCAAATAGTCAGTGCACAATTTGACGTTTGCAGAAATCTTCTGCAATCCACCATTAATTTTTCTCTCGTCTGTTTGAAACAAAGGTTACATCAGGCAACACTCAAATTGGATCTATTTTACACTGGACCCTCCTATGAATAAAGGTAGTACTACATGTCCACCTCGTTTCAGGAAGCGTTGTTGGGCTAGTTTTTATCCCTGCCTCCTGCAGTGGTACTTCTGGCCATCGTGACTCTGTGATGGTCCAGTTTTTTGTCCATCATTTGGTGCAGGTCACACCCCATCCATTTGCTCAGCATATGGCTCTCACACTCCCCAGTCTCAGCAACAATACCTTAGACAGAGAGAGAAAGACACAACTAACAGTACCTAGGGCATTAGCTTTGACAGCAATAAATCAACAGAGAGGGTACTAATGTGGTCACCGGCAGCTAACCCTTTGCTTCACTAAGAAGTTATTTATAACTGGGGGGGGGGGGGGGGGGGGGGTCACTTTGAGTGACAGCTGCTGAGATGAGCATGCCACACAATTATACAGTTGTTGCTCAGAGGCCACTTGATGTGGCTACTTGCTATTGTTGAGGGCTGTATCTGTCGTTTTCAGAATTTTATGACAAATATCTGGAATAATATGAGCTGTTGGGTGGTAAGACATCCTAATGGATCATCAAAGACACCCCTGCTGCAATTTTCACACTGAGTCAAAGTCTCGTCTATCTTTAATGTTGTATGCTAATGGCATTAGGACTTTTAGCAACTATCAGCAGCTTCATTCATTAAGTCATTTCAAAGTACAATTACTGAGAAAATAAGTGGCCCATAAGTTGGAATGCCCAAACCAAAGCAAACATTTATGACAACCACTGCATAGTCCCCAAAGATATGACTGAATAAACACTCGAACAGAGGTTAGGCTTTTATCTTAGCTGGTTCAGAATAAGAGACAGAGGCATGTGTAGGCTTCTTTCGTCACACAACTTAGTGCCATTTTTGGACTTTTTAAAATCAATTTCATATCGGAAAATTAAATATCATGATATTGTATTGATTCCTTCACCCCCCCCCACCCCACCCCCACCCCCACCCCAACCCTATAATACACCCTTTATTGTTCAATTTTAGATAACATCTGAACAGTATTTAACTAATTTGAATGTAATTCATTTCTGAGAAAACAACAAAAAATTGAGCAAACAAGAGTTTTATGTTACCACTATGACTGTTGTCATAGTATTTATTCATTATACAGTAAGAATAGCTTTATTTTGTGTCTATGTCAGTTGCTTTGTCTGAGGGATGATGGGGGTGGGTGTATTAGTGTTCATCTTTACTGAAAACCTCAGTGGCAGCACAGCAATAGTGCTGGATAATGGTGTGTAATGTCCAGAGAATATGATGTGCTTCTCTCAGTCACAAGCCATAATGGGAAGCACTGCCTTATTTATTAGGGAATGACCCCGAGTGCTTTGGCCTGCAAAGCAGAAGAGTTGCTGGAATTCAAAGTAGATGTCATGTTTTTATTCTGTTACCAAGCTCTTGGTCTGTGGATAGGCTCTAACAAGTCTTGCTATCGTGTTCACTTGTCAAATGGAGAATGCTTGAAATGGTGCCTTTATAATGTGTGACAATGTTTTTCCCTTTTCAACAATGGTTGCTTTTTTTGTCTTTTTGTCTTTTATGAAAAACAACAGTTATCAGACGCTGTAATTCATTAACTTTGTTTAAAAACAAAAACACCTTTAAAAAAAAAATGCTACTGCTACCACAATAAGATTATGAAAATTTATAGTGGCTACTTTGAAACCATTTTGTTACCAATAATGGCCCCTTCACACGTAACACGAAAGACGCAGAAACTGGAAGAAAATCTGCTAAGCAAAAACAAAATGGGGAACCACGAAACATTCCATTTGCTATTGGGAGGAACGCATGGTCAGACAGGCGTGCATGATACAGTGGCAACAGTTTCGTGCATGCTCATGTTCGTGCGCACGAACACAGTGCGAGCACGTGGAAAGTAGCGTGCACAGCAGCAGACCAAAAAAATAAACAATCACCACAATTTATAATCCTTAATTCCTGTTATAAAGACTTAGCCTATGCCTAGACGTACACCAGGAAGTAATGATATGACGTGGATTACTGTACTTGCTTTTATGTTTCACATGAATTACCTGATGTGCCCCTCTCACGAGGAGTCGGCTGGCCCCCGTGTCATTAAAGCCAGCTCCCGTGTCATGAAGAGCCGGGTTCTCGCATTGTGAACACATCAGCCAGCATGGCATGTCCAGCGTGCAGTGATCCACTGCAAATGTGACATGTGTTTTAATTATTATAATGTGGGGAAATCCCGCAGATACACATGAGTTCTGCATGGCACGATATTCACCAGCAACGCATTGACACGGCAGTCAGCTGAAGCGATATGCTTTTTAATTTATTTCCATGTGAGGACAGCATGCCAACGTCCGTGCCTCACAGTATAGTCATGACTTGCAAACACAGATATCTGAACAGATGCATGTCGCAGGGACATGCCCACCTATGTCAGTAGACCTTGTGAAGTCACAGAAAAAAGGCTCACTCTCTTTGTTCTGTGACTTTAATTTAATGTATGTATGTATTTTTTTTTTTTTTTGTCCATCATCTGTTTGTCGGTGTCTGTAATGTAACACCTTGCATGCACGGCCACATCCAGCTGTCAGCCAGTCGGCGGTCAGCTGAGAGATGCTGTATGTCTTTATCTTTATTTATTTATTTGACATGGACAATGTAATCAAACAGTTACAAAACAAAGCTTGCAGCTGATGCGATGCACACAGAGTATAGCTACTGTTAATTTTCAACTTCCGTCCCTGGTTGAGCTTTTCTACACTCACAAGACTTTATCTAAAATACAAATTCATTTACATGGGAACATTTCATCTATAAATAACAGCGCAGTTCAAAAGTTCATCAATCACCCATTTCGTTCATTCACACTCACACATTCACACATGGGTGCAGTTTTGGTTTATTTTAAGCCAAGATTTAAGTTTGGATGAGAACAATTTAAACTCGCTGATGGACTTAATTTCTGTGGGCAATGAGTTCCAGAGTTTACAGGCTTTATAAGAAAAAGCCAACTGTCCAAATGATGGTGCTTGGTCTCTGCACAACTATACTGAGTGATTCTGCAACCAAATTAGGGTAACATTTGAAAAATAATTTGAGAAAGCACAAATTACTAAAACTATCAAAACTTAATAAATTATACTTGTTGAGAATTTGACAGTGATGAAAACGGATAGGTTTTCTGTCCATAATTTTCATAGCTTGATTATAAAATGAGCCAATGTGCTTTGTAGCTTAGGGAACTGACTGGGACTACAGCAAAGTCTATGGCCTAGTTCGAAAATAATGAAGCCAAAGTGTGACATAACCATCAAAATTTAAAAGAGGTTTTTTTTTGTGAAATGTTATCATTTTTAGGTATGGTTATATATCAGAGTTTCAATATTTCTATTGTTCTCGGTTCAGTCATTGCTAGAAATTATCAGTGCATACGAGGTCTATTAGAAAAGTATCCGACCTTATTATTTTTTAAAAAAAACCATATGGATTTGAATCACGTGTGATTGCGTCAGACAAGCTTGAACCCTCGTGCGCATGCGTGAGTTTTTTCATGCCTGACGGTTGCGTCATTTGCCTGTGAGCAGGCTTTGAGTGAGGTGTGGTCCACCCTCTCGGCGGATTTTTATTGCGAATAAATGTCTGAACGATTTGGAGCTTTGCTGCATCGATTTTTTTCCAGAAACTGTGAGAGACCTCCAGGTGAACACCGTTCGAAAAATTAATATGGCTTTCAGGGACGATTTTATGGGGATTAAACAGATTACGGAGTGTTACTGCCGCTTTAAGGACTGCCCACAACTCCTGAGACCGCGGCGTGCTCCCAGCCCCCATCGACAGGCTGACACCCCACTGAAACAACCAGATAATTTCCAACGTGAAGGCTTTGTTGATCCGGGACCTTGTCTGACTTTCACAAAAAGGCAGAAGATGTGAACATCAGCACTTTTTCGGCACATTCCACCGTTACAGGAGTTTTTTTCATGGAAAGAAAAGCGGAGGGACACGCCACGGAGCCGTTCATTATGCAGGACAAAACCACCTCGGTGTTGGTCTCACAGGACGGCTTTCAGGTGGATTTCAGATGGACTGTGTGATTGTGCATGAGCTGGACATGCCAGAACATCACGGCGTTGCTTTGCGCCGAGCGGCTGCACCGCGACGCGCGGTGGAGCCGCTTCTCTTTCCATGACAAAAACTCCTGTAACAGTGCCATTCATTTTTAAACTGGACGCTGTCTTGATCCGGTATGTCATCTGACTAGCACAGGAATTGTGAAAAGACGTGGACATCAGCACTTTTCCGGCACAGTAAGACAGACATGCGGAGGAGTTCCGCGCGTCGCGGTGCAGCTGTGAGACCAACACCGAGGTGGTTTTCTCCCGCGTAATGAACGGCTCCGTGGCGCATCCCTCCACTTTTCTTTCCATGAAAAAAACTCCTGTAACAATGGAATGTGACGAAAAAGTGCTGATGTCCACATCTTCTGCCTTTTTGTGAAAGTCAGACGAGATCCCGGATCAACAAAGCCTTCACGTTGGAAATGATCTGGTTGTTTCAGCGGGGTGTCAGCCTGTCGATGGGGGCTGGGAGCGCGCCGCGCTCTCAGCAGTTGTGGGCCGTCCTTAAAGCGGCAGTAACACTCCGTAATCTGTTTAATCCCCATAAAATCGTCCATGAAAACCATATTAAATTTTCGAACGGTGTCCACCTGGAGGTCTCTCACAGTTTCTGGAAAAAAATTGATGCAGTAAAGCTCCAAATCGTTCAGACATTTATTCGCAATAAAAAATAGACGAGAGGGGTGGACCACACCTCACTCAAAGCCTGCTCACAGGCGAATGACCCAACCGACAGGCATGAAAAAACTCACGCATGCGCACGAGGGTTCAAGCTTGTCTGACGCACACGTAATTCAAATCCATATGGTTTTTTAAAAAAATAATAAGGTCGGATACTTTCTCATAGACCTCGTATATACTAGTTGGTGGTATCTTCTTTAGTCTGCAGAAGCCTGAAACAAAGAAATTCTGTCCATTAGTTCCTGGTATTATTGAACAAGTAATATAATTATTCTATTGAAGCAGAGAAGGAGATATAGCTAAGGTTATGACAAATAAATCAAGGACTTATTTTCAGCGTTACGCTTGTGAAGAGTTTTACCTTGCTTTAGAAACATGATGTTTTTTCTAGGAAATGACATTTCTACCTTTACAAAAATGTATTACTGTGTGTTAGTATGAAGCACAAACAAATAAACTGACAAAATACAAGGTTATTTCTTTAACATTCAACTTTAAATGAAAATGCTAAATAACCATGTCACACAAAATTGAAGAAAAAAGTGCTATTTTTGGGATACCTTTCGTGCATATCTCTGGAACCGTGCTGAATTTTTCCATGAAATTTTCAGTACCTGTCAAAGAGACTATAGGTAACTCACAGATAAATCTGGATGGTGCTAAATAAAATAATGGTTTGTTCATGACAAACGCAATGTAAATCAGCAGTTAGGCTTCATTATTTTTGAACTAGGCCCTATGAGCAAAGCAATCACACATGGATAAGTTCACGACTTTACCCTTATGTGTTTTATTTAATTTCCACTCTGTCTGTCATGAAAATTCAGTAAGGTATGTCTTCTATAATATATTCCACATATAAAGTAGAACTCTACTAGTGTATACAAAGGTACATCTAAATATCTAAAAAAAAAAGAAGTGTAGAATAGAGGAGAGTAGAGCCACTCAGGTGCCTGGTCTTAAAAACCAGGGATGGTCGGTTCAAAAGCTTTTTTATCCCATGGGAACTCTCCCTACCCACCCAAGCGGCTCAAGAAATATGTAAACTAAATATGTAAACTACTCATGTAAACTACAATTTACGTGGTGGAAGTGACATCAGCCAGCCCGGCCGGCTGTGCCGCACGCTCACATGCTGGCAGGTCTTCATGAGGGCATGAGTGCCCACCCACACATGTGCACTGCATGTTCACCAGCTGAGTTGCAGTACACAGCGGTCAGCTGACACACCACAGCACTGCACTGGACAGCGACCGGACTCCAGGATCCCCAGCCACAGCTGATAATGTTGGATCCATGGTGTGTGTGTGTGTGTGTGTGTGTGTGTGTGTGTGTGTGTGTGTGTGTGTGTGTGTGTGTGTGTGTGTGTGTGTGGAGGGGGGGGGTTCGGCACAGTTACACCCATGCGGACGATGCCAGTCACCGATGCTAGAGGAGCCTCTTCAGCCACAGACTGCTCCTTCCCAAGTGTAGGACCAACAGACTTAAAAACTCCTTTGTCCCTCAGGCCATCAGACTGTATAACTCCTCACTCAGGGGAGGAAGATTAACAGGAAGACAGAGGATGGGAAGGAAAGGAACAGCAGTAGACAGTTAACCAATAGACAGCAGTATTTCTGGTATTTATATTTCTGTATTTATATTTTAAAAATGTTTTTACTTTCACTTTTGATACTCTGCGTGCTTTTACCCTGTGTGCTGCTATGTAATCCTGCTGGAACCTCAATTTCCCTGAGGGAGTCTTTCCAAGGGATTAATAAAGTTCTATCTAATCTAATCTAAATAATTTGTGTTATCAGTAAGATGAAACCAGACCATCTCTCATCCATCCATCTGACACCTTGGTTGGCAGACTGTATGCCACGTGACAATCAATATGTGTCCCATTGTATGAGTGATGCCACTACTACACCATCACTACTGGAAATGGTTACAGCTGGATGAGGAGTCATCCTCTGTGCATATTCATCAGAGTCATCATACGTCCTCTGCACTTCACACAATGATCTTCTCAATCTCACTTTCATGTGAGAGGGCTGCTGATGCTTACAGCAACTCTAGCTAAAAGAAATTAAATACATACTACCTTTTTTCTTTTCCCATGCAAAAGAAACAATAATGACGCATGAACACACTGCATTGAGCATCCTTCAAAGTTTTAGCAAACCCTGCAATTTTCTATGAAGCATGCCTTGATTATCTTTAATAGTCTCATCTTTCTAATACTGACAAATATCAATGCAAAGATACAGGCTCCCAAAGTTAATGAATTAGTAATCAAGGAAATTGCTAGGTACAGTATTTCTAAAAATAATAAAATAAAATTACAGAGAAACAAAGTACAACTTCCAACTGTAACATACCACACTTTATACAAGAGAAAAATGCATGTTGTACAAAAAAAAAAAAAATAAAAAAAATAAAAACAAAGACTTCCTCAGTCACCTAGCACAAAACGGTTTCATCTCCACTGAGGTTATAAGTAGCTGCAGTATAGAAACCGTGAGGGGAATAAAGAATGAGAGCCCCTATAGAAAGCTGAGGTGTTTCATAGATATTCTCCTCACCTTTTCATCGTTTTCAGGACAACATGGGTTGGGAATGAACACAAATGTGTCTCTAACGACATACAGGTCACATCCAAACTGCGGGCTGGCTGGGCCATTTGCCAAACCTGTTACAACTCAGCATCATGATCAGGTCCCCTGCTCTGCACCCCTGCAATTTCCACACTACCACACACACACACACAGCCCCCCACCACCACCACCTTTGCTCTCTGCAGATTCACCCAGGTGACAGTTTGAGCACCTAAACTCCAACCTTTAGCCAAACAGAATTAAGCAAGAATTAAAAAGTTAATGAGCCTAAAAATTAAACTTTAATGGAGGACATAAAATAACTTGACACCCCCTAAATGCGCCCACCATAACACCACTAAAGTTCATTTGTCATTTATAAGCCACATATTTCTGCCATTATGACAAAACCTTGTAACACAAGACTGCAAGAACCATTTTGCTCACTCCACACTTCTCTTCGCTTAAAAAAAAAAAAACGACAACTGAAATCCACTTCTAAAGGATGCAGGATACTTGTGACTGCTAACACGACAATGATCACAATATCAAATATTCCATATTCCCTTACAAAATTGATATTTTAACATTCCCCAACTGTCATTGTAGACCCAGAAGGATAACTAAAGCCATGTTCACAAAGGTGAAACACATGTATGTATGTTGGTGAGCGCTTGTCACAACCATCTCGAAAGCAGATGTTTATAAGTTCTCAAAACTGTCATCACTTGTTCTCGGTTGGATCAAAACTGACACTGCATACTGTAGGTAATCAGCCGTTGAGGTTGAAAGATGCCTTTGAAATAGATGATGGAGTCATGAGGTCAATGGACAGAGATATCTGGCTATGCCAATATCTATGCAGGAGAATGCTTTAGGGTCCTGGTGGCTCCAGTTTTCCTAAAGCCCCTTTCACACCGGGGCTGCTCCCAGTTGCGTCATTATGACAACGCCACGTGGAAGCAACCTAGTGTCGAGACGATGCAGCTCGGCGCCACAACAGCGCGAGTGGCGCAAACAAAACGTTTAATTTTTTTGCGTCCTCTGCTCGATGCAGAATTAAGTGGTTTCAGCGCAAGTCAGAGCAACAGGACGGTACTCAGCATGACTGGGAGCCACACACTCACAAGACAACGTTACCCGACGCCAATTTATGATTCCTGCTGTGTTCCATTGTTCCCAAAGTATAAATCACGCAGGATTGTTTTTATACCGTGTACTCAATGCATTAAAAACTACATGCTTAAAAAAAGACCACAGGAAAAAAAATGCTGATTGCAGCTGCTGCTCCTCTCTGTGTGGAGCTGTCTGGCGAAGAGAAACACTGTGAAGCAGCTTCTTCTCTCACAAATGTGTTTAAATAAAATCCATAAAAGTCCTGCTTACAGACTGATTGCCAAAGACATCCAGTAAAAAGTCCGGACATCTCCAGTCCACTCACGGATGGTTCGTTCACGCGCGCACATGTGAACAATTAAAAGAAAAAAAAAACTGTCTGCAGGCAGTTAGTTCCTTGTTCTCTCCTCAAACTCTCTCATCACAGTTAAAAAAAAAGGACAAAAAAGGACATAAGTCCTGCTCACAGACTGATTGCCAGAGACAGGACATGTCAACATCAAGTAGAACTCCAGACATCTCCACATTTGCTCACGGATGGTTCGTTCGCGTGCGGTCAAAGGAGGAAAGATAAACTATAACAGAACTCAGAGCACAGCCTTGCAGCTCAGCACAAGAACAAATATAAACGAGAAGAGAAGTCAGAGTGCACAGTATGTCTGCAGCCAAACTGTGCACTCTGACTTCTCTGTGCAGAGAACCTGCAGGTTGCGTCCTCACCTCCTCTCTGCCCCCTGCTGCACGTACCTGATGCAGAAATTCCTGTGTCGTCATGACGCAACAGGGAGCAACTGGGAGCAGCCCCAGTATGAAAGGGGCTTTAATGGTTGTGGGACTTTGACACTAACCAGCGACTGAAGGCGATGACTGGATGCCTTTGATAATAGGTCTCTTTGGAGAATCCTTGGTTAGTGTTGGAATGACAAATGAGCAGAACTAAGATGAGGAATAGTGCTGAAACGATTAGTCGAGTAACTCAAATAATTCGATTACATAAAATGTTCAAGGCAAAAGCGCCATTTAATGTTGTAGTACATATGCCAGGCCTGTGTATGGCGCTGTAACGTCCCCAGAAAAAAAAAAAAACAAGCATGCGCACAGGCTGTGTAACAGCTAATCATTGAGCACTTAAAAGCTACAGCTTTCCAATGCAACACACAGAGTAAAATAAAGCCTTTTAAATGAAAGTGGGTCCACACTGATCATCTGAAATAGACTGACTGCACATTTAAAGTGAAGCAGTGTGTTTGTCTATTTTTAAAAAACACAAGGTCCGCTCTACGTGAGGAGTGACTATTGACCCGGTGGCTGGCTGCTGTCTCTCTCTGCCCGGTGTGAGGGGCTCTCAGCAGAAATATTTCTTCTGTGTTTTGCTCAGACACACACTGAGTGTTTTGCTTTTTAATTTTCGCTTTTTGGGCAACACACAACACTTCACAAACACGGTAACTTAAAAAAAAACAGTGTGGCTTGCATGTTAACCCCAGCCTTAAAAAAAATAAATAAATGTGCAAAATGTCAAGACACTGGAGCGGCGACATTGTGCCACTGCTTAGGGAGAGTCCTGGACAATTGATGTTTAAAAACGCAAAAGTACTTTTTATCCGATTACTCGATTAATCGCCAGAATAACCAATAGAATACTCGATTACTAAAATAATCGATAACTGCAGGAATAAATAAATGAGGAATATCACTTACATTGTGAGGGAGTATTACCTACAAAATTTTGGACTTATGGCACATTTCTCTGCGCATGATTCAGCACATAGGTGCCTCAGCAACTAAAGAAGGGGAACACACACATTTTGTATTTCTGTATCAACTAGATCATTACTTTCAAGAGGTAGTGATGGATCAGTTGTTTGCCTGAGTGGCTGCCATTAAAGACCCAGGGCAGCTCCATAATGTGGTGGAAGTGGTGATGTGCGACTTGTATAGGTTAAAATCCGAAGACTGCCTGCGAGCAATGACAACAAAACTGTTTCTGACTGAAACCTGATGGTTGCATCTGGGGGCAGATATTTTTGGCCAAATCATTTTACTTTAGCGTTGATATGACTAGTGCAATGCCCATAGGAAGTTGGCATCCTATAGAAAATAGGAAGCTAAAAAATGTAATTAAAAAAGACCATCACCAGATCAATACTGCATAATAATGACAAATACAAACTATATCTTGTCATTTTTGATTGGTTTATTTATTAAAGAGTAAAAACTGGAGGAAATCAATTGTAAGGCAAAGAGGTTTCTGTAGGAAGTATTTAGCCATAAGGTCAAGTGAGAGGGGGAAGCGTTGGCTTTTCAAAGACTTGCAAGACACTGGACTCATCGAGAGGATTTAGTACTGCTATAACGGACTGATGCAGAAGGTGGCAGCAATGCAACAATAAGGATGCTGGCTGCCATTAAACACCATAAAGAAGAAACGGTGCGCTTGTTTTAACCATAGGGTCACATTTTGAGAGGAGCGCGTTTCGTGTCACAATAACGCCATAATATTTATTTTTTTAAGTTAAGAGTTTTATATGACGAAATAAATGGAACATGGAAACAAATTTTGACAGAAATCCATATACAATCGGAGGGTTTGCAGGACAGAGACGCCACGGGAGGGCGCCATCTTGGAAGTACTAATGTTATAATGTCAAAATAAAGGTTTAAAATGTCCCTGCCACGCCATGACGTTTTTACATATTCTTGAAGAATAAAAAAAGCTTTTTCCACATGTTGTCTTTGTTTTTTTACCATAAAATTACACTGAACAAGGATTTAGACGTTTCATTACCCATCTGAGAATTTGAATTTACCGCCTCCGAGTTGCCGTACTTTTTCGCTGCGACGAATGTGACATCATGCGAGTAAATGTGTCGCAGTGCGGCTCTGTTTACCAATACGGCAGACACGGACAGCAAAGGCATAGTGCGTGATTATAGTGAAGATTTAAGTGACATATCGATTGTTTTTGAAGAAGGTGAGGAAGTTTCTGATGAAGAGATTAACGGTGTAAATAATGAGGGGTTCCAAACCATGTATGTTCCAGCCAAACGCAACAGAAAGAGGATGTGAAGTGCAGCTGTCAGCTGACATCAACAACGCTGCTGGATATAAGCTGCTTACAAAACACAGAATGGTTTGTTCACTCATCACCTTTTCTTATAAATGATCATTTATTCCTGGCACGGTATGTTTGTGTATGAAAAAATTATTTCAGCAGCACAGCGTGCTTAAATTCAGGAGTTTGTTCTAAAATCACTGAAAATAAAGTTTCTGTACATTCTGTATATATTTAATAATTTATAAGTCAGTTTCTTGTGATTGCTAATGCTTCACATTTTATTCAAAGCAAATGACTGCAAATCTTTATCTGAAAAGCTGTAGACCCACATGGGATGGGGAAAAGATATTACTAAATAAAAGAAAATTTTGTCAAATTTTATCAGGCATAATATTGTAGAAAAATGTTTATGCTAAATGGAGACTTTCCTGTCTAAAATACACATACAGAACATCTGTAATCATAAATTGTATCACATCTAATCTACTTTGAATGAACAGACGTCTGAACAAAAAACAGGCTGTTCAGTTTACATGCATATGCATATTTGGAAAACACAAAAATGTCAATGTTCTGTTTTTTGAGATGCTCTGTTCCACTGTACCCTTCTGTTTATGACATCTGCTGACATACAGGGTGAACAACTGTCAACAACTGTAACTAAGCCAAATCTGTAGAGACATAACTTATTTCAGTTTCCACACAATTTACACACCAGCCTTCAGCTAGCATAATTACTATGCAAATGACATTGTTTCACATGCAGCATAGAAGACATTTTGACAGTTTATTAAGATTTAGATTAATACTTTCACACTTCACAAAATGTGCCAGACCTCATACAGAGTACTGTACCGGTGCCATGTCTAAATGAAAAACAGACCGAGAACATGAAAGTGAAAGCTAACACCGTGTGATGAACTACACAGCTTTATCTATAGTTGTTAACATACACCTTTAGGTGCTACTTGGCATTTCTTCAGTGTTGAACTTGGGGTCATAGGGTGTTTTGAGTCCTTAATCATCAGACACCCTCACCCGGGCAACTTAGGCGGGGGTGATCAGCGCCCAACTTGTGTTCAAGTGGCATACTCATTCATGTTGTCCCCTCTGAATCCACAGCCAAAGTGATGCCCTTTTCAGCAACCTCCAGAGTGTTCCTGCTGCAGCTTCTGCACTGCAGTAGTCTTACTCTGAGTAGTGTGTTTGGTTAAGTGAGCAACCAGTGAAACCCCAGTGCCAAACTTCAACTGGCTCAAAGAAGAGTTATCAACTCTGCATTCCAGTATTTTGACACAAGGTCTGACAATTTCATCCTCGTCCTCTCACTAGCCTTTTCTATCCAGTCTTCCCAGGGGACAGTAAGTTCCATTATGACCACTTGCTTTGTGGATATAGATATTACACCATGCCTGGGCAGAGCAAAGTGGCCTTCATGGTTTATAGGAACCTGAGCAGCCTTCCTACATCCACTTGGTGCCACTCAGGAGCGATGGTGAAAACACCTCTGGATGAGCCAGGCTGATGAGCCACACTTCTCCAGGTCTGATTAAAATGGCAGACCTTTTGGGGGCGTGCTGGTTCTTGTTATAGTGAATAGCTGTCCTGACAGTTCTGCCAGTGGACCTTCGGACTTGGTCAGTGCATAAACGTATCACCCGTCCCTCAATGCTTTAGAGCAGTAGCTGAGTGTAAGCGCCATGCCCATCTTCTGGCACAGTAGTCATGCTGAAGCATTTGCCAGACTCCAGACGTACCACCTGACTGGGCATGGGACAACATCAGACCGACTGGATGAGAAACTTTGCAGACAATAGATCGGCTCTTTAGAGCTCTGCTCAAGTGTGTGCTCATACCTGGCGCAAGCTCCTTGATTGGGCATGTTGAACATCTTGCTGTGGTGTTCTTCCTCCACTTCTGCTCTTATCTCATCCACAAATCTTGTCAAAAAACTGCTATACATGTTTGTTTTATTTTTAATTTTTTTGAAAGAACAAGACCATGCAGACAGAGCTGGTCCAGCACATTCAAGTGTTTTTTTTACACTAATATCATGTAGGAAATGCTGCACATTAATATTATTAAACATCATGCATCAAATATGAATCATCAAAATTATTTTGGGAACCAATGAAAATGCTTTTCCTGAAAATAATAAGCACCGTGTTTAAGTACCATGTCTTTTGTTACCAAAGCAACAATGAAACCATTATCTGGGTCACCTCATTCACATGTCCTGCTTCTGTTGTGATATGCTCTTACAGATAAAGAACAACAATGAACAGCCACTATGTCCTTATCAGCCCAACCACCTGTACAAAGACAGCAGAGTACACATTACAGAGTGGCTTGGTGCAAACTTCTGCAAATTATAAAAGGGTTCAGCCTTTCCATCAACCTTTCAGACTGCCTGACAGGCTGTTTAACAGACTGAATGGCCACCTGGCCAACGTGTAGCTCAATCACAGCCCGGATATCTGACGCCATTTATAGCTAAAGACGACTGTGTCTGATGCGGTAGTCTTAAATGCTCTCAAACAAGAGCATGACCCGTAAAACCACTTTGATGAGAGTGCCACATCTTTCACTAGTCACATAACAGAAGCATAGATCATCACGTCCACTGTGTTTGGCTCAATTTGTTTTGACTATGAAGCACTGAAATAATAATAATAATAATAATAATTCACCAACAAAGTAGAGCTCTGGGAAATTAGGGAATGACCCTGTTGTGTCTGATGATTTGCAGCCGTCCATGCTGGTTATACAGTTGCAAATTGAGTTTTACCGGCGACACGTAAAGACACAAGGGGGTTATTCCCATTCTAATCCAATTCCATCGTTTGCACGGTTTATTTTTCTGTAGATAATTCGGTCGGGTCGAGGCTTACCGTCAAGCGGAGGCAGCGTCGCTCCAACAGCGGTCAGGGCGCGGAGTAATCTATCAAATGTGAAAATCCATCAAATCCATCAAATGTGAAACAGTATTCTGTATCAGAATCCACATCAATACTTTCATATGGTGGTTCTGTGTAGGCTCTCAGTTGTCCAGGTGGTTTCCATATTAGAGAAGCTTGAATCTTCGACTGGACTGGGTTGCTTGACGCGAGGACGTTTCGCTTCAAATCGCAGAAGCTTCCTCAGCTAAAATTCTTGCTCTGGTAGTCTGACTTCTGTCTTGACTCTTGTAAACAGAAGCCACAAACGCTAGAGTTTTAAACCTAACCAGACCCATCCTACTGAGAGGCCGACTGCTATAGGCTGGTGACTAAACAATAGCTCTAATTAGCACCTATTGTGCTCTAGTAAGCACCCTCCTAATGACAGGGCAGCTGTCCCTCCTAATGATGGGACGGAAGCTTCTGCGATTTGAAGCGAAACGTCCTCACGTCAAGCAACCCAGTCCAGTCGAAGATTCAAGCTTCTCTAATATTCATATGGTGTCTTAAATTCACCCATTTCGGCGGCGGTGGCAGTACGCGACTTTCTCTCACTCTCAGCTAACAGCGCTTACAGCTAGCAGCGCGCACAGCCGGTGTTCTGTTGAATTGCGCATCTCGTCGCATAAATCGACAGTTCCGCGTCCCGACAATATTGCGCATTGCAGGGAGGACAGGAATGACATTCGACAGGAATGACATCTCGTCAGAACACCAGTCAGGGCGCGGAGTAATACATCTAAATGTGAAACGGTCTAATATTTTGCCACCATTACCCCGATATTATATAGTCTGAAATCTCACCAATCAAATTCATGGAAAAAAATGTAACTGGATTAGAATAATTCAATATACAGCAAAACTCGCTAATCTGTTCTCGTACAAACCGGATATTTGCACTCACCAGACAAAAGTAAAAGTCCCAATGCTTTTGAATGGTTTTCCATGTAATAAACACCATATATACAGGATTTTGTATAATGGATTTTCGCTCACATCGGACAAAACGTCCCACCCCATCATAAAGTATTCCATTAAAATGCCTCGCATACACCGAACAAAGCAGCCTGAATGTGCCCAGTAACAGAGACACGAAATGAAGTTCAGCACTGACACTCGCTGATTCAAGGAAAGTGGGTACTATTATTTCCTTGCTTAAAAATCCAGCTGTTTATTTTTTCAAACCATGCTCAGACACGGACCTAAACGAGCCAGGGTGTAATTCGAAGCAGGAGATTATTAACAAAATGCTGCTTGTTGCCTGCACTGTAATATGGTGTTAAGTTAACACATATCCCTGCGTGTGACGAACCAAACCACTTTAGGTCAGAGCCCACTGCATGGCTGCAAACCTGCACACCTGCTAAATGACAGATACCGCAAAGGTGATTTGTCACTTTTCCAGTTTCATTTCTTCCTCTACTGTTATTTTAAAAGTTTCCGCATTTACACTCTCACTCACACCTCAATCCTAAACACGTAAAGGTAAAATAATTTGCAAAGTTGCTAGGCAGCTGAGACAGATTTAGAGCTTCCTTGTGACACCAGGCACGATTCCAGAAATGGTGGTCACAAACTACACGGAACACAGGGTTTGTACATGCACCAGCATGCGTGTCGCTTATACTGCGAGCGCTGCATTTATAAAAGATTCTTAATACAAACAGCACATTAGAAGTGTCATTTGGATATCCTTTGGTTGACTTAATTATTGGAGATGTCATACCAGCCTGTCAGAATGGATATTAACATAATAGATTCAATTCATTAGCCTTCTCCATTACAGCGTAATAATTCTGCATAAATTACACAGTAATCATTTCACACAACATGCTTACTGCTTTGTCGACTTTAATATGCATATCAATCTGTTTGCCAATACAGAATGAGAAATGAAATATTATGAAACACAATTTGGCAAACACATCCACATACCACCTAAACTTGTTCAATAGTACTGAAGCTGAAGCATAAGCACTCACTTCCAATGCTTTCATTTTGGGTTTTTTCATCTAACGCTACACCACCTTTTACTAAGAATGGATTTCCCCCAAACAGCAGCATGACACACATGATCACTAATGACTGGAACAGATGCCTCACGATAACAGAAAAAACTGACAGCTGGTTGACAGTCAAATTTAGTCTTTCACGTCATGTTTTTCTGAAGCAACACAGGACAAAGAGGATGATGTGCAGGCAGCCTTAAAAAAAATTTGCAAAAACACAGACTCACAAGGCAACCACTCTCAATCTTATCACCACAACTGAAAACCTAGAACTAGCAGATTTTCAGCACTCCTTTTCCAATATCTCAGGTGCCAGCACTTTCACAATCACACCAGCAGAGGGAAGCAAAGGACAGTTTAACAGAACAGCTCTCCCAGCAGCAAATTACTGACCTTTTGCTCAAAAAGGTCAAAGGGCAGACTGCTTACCAGCATTTACTATGGCATCCACTTCCAAGATGGTAATATCGCCTTTGTAAAGGGATACTTTATCGCTCAGCCCTCCTCCATCTGGCAGCTCCTCTTTGACGTGTACTAGAACAAAGGGGGGAAAAACAGAATTTAACCCTACCTCAAAATCAATACAGTGCTCTATCAAAAACACAAGACAGAAGATGTCCTTTTAAAAAACAAAACCTTAGCTGTACTTTTACATATAAGGAAACACATATTAGGAAACAATTACTAAAAAAACAACTTATTTTCATGTTCTCATTTTCATGTTCTACTATGACAACTACACAATGTAGCACCAAAAGGTGCTACATTATGTAGCTGTCATAGTTAATATGATGTTGTCTGTCATATTTCCTTTCATTTATATTTACGTTTGCCAATGATGTAATAAAATCACTTGTGTTTATTTGTCTGTCTGTCTGTCTGTCTGTTAGCAGGATTGCCTCAAAACTGCTGAGAGATTTTGACAAAACTTTCACCACAGATAGATAATAGGCCAAGGAAGAACCCATTAAATTTTTTAGTTGATCCAGATCCGAATCCGGATTCTGGATCAAGTTTCACTTTATATACGCTTCAAAGGATTACTGTTAGCAGGATTACATCAAAACAACTTCACGGATTCTCAAAAAATTTACACCATGGATACACATTAGGCCATGGAAGACTCGATTAAATTTTGGAGGCAATCTGGATCAAGTTTCACTTTATATAGTCTTTGAAGAATTATGTCAAGACTACTTCACAGATTCTCACCAAATTTTCACTACGGATACATATTCGGCCATGTAATTATCCATTCAATTTTGGAGGTGATCCAGATCCAAATCTGGATTCTGGATCAAGATTTCACTTTATATACGCTTTGAAGGATTATGTCAAAACAGCTTAATGGATTCTCACCACATTTTCTCCACGGACACATATTAGGCCATGGAAGACTCCACTGAATTTTAGAGGTGAACCAGATCCGGATTCTGGATCAAGATTCATTTTATATAGGCTTTGAAGGATTTCTTCAAAACTATGTCACAGATTCTCACCAAACTTGCACCAAGATAAATATTAGGGCATGGACGACTCCACTGAATTTTAGAGGTGAACCAGATCCGGATCCGGATTCTGGATCAAGATTCACTTTATACTGGCTTTGAGGGATTTCTTCAAAACTACTTCACAGATTCTCTCATTAAATTTTGGAGGTGATCCAGATCCGGATTGGCGCACATCAGAAATCTCTGATTGCTCGTTTATAATGTGATGTTTTAGATAAGTTGCCTGCTCAAATATATTTGCTTGTCTCATCATTTGACAGTAATTTTAATATAACATAATACTGTTTTATTCATTTGTACAGAAGCGAAGTGTATTTTTAATCTGTTTAGGGACCACAATGGAAATAGACTTTTTTGTTTGATTGTTTGTTTTACACCATCCTCGCTTATGTATATGCACATGTATGTTTGCAAAATAAAAAAAAAATATTAAAAATTAACAAACAAACTAGAGCACCACACTCGTACAGTGCAAACCTCCACCAATACTAGTTTCCAATTACACAAATTTTTACCTTGGAAAAGAATTTCAAGGTCAAATTCCTGTTAGAAGTAGCTTTTCATAACCTAAATTAGATGTACATGGTAAAATGGACTGCATTTACATACTGCTTGTCCATCTATATCAGAAGCTCAAAGCGCTTAACAGTGATGGCTTGCATTCACCCATTCACACAGACACACCAATGTAAGGGTGCAGCCATGCAAGGTTTGATGAAATGTCAGGAGTACTTGAATCAAAGCATTATTTGTGGTATAACTTTTTTGGTTTCTGGATTCTTGTTCAGACTATGCACAATTTGTCATTGCTTTTTGATACTTGGTTTCCAACGCATAAGTGGAAGACAGACAAACAGGCAGAAAATTTGAACCTGGATCCAGTTTTGGTGGTGAGGGTAAATCCATAACAGAAAAATGAGAGTGACTGAGGCACTTTTGATTGAGATGTAATGCAAAATGGACACCAAAATGGGCTTTTTAACATTAAATTCAAATGTCCACAAAATCCACAATCCTTATCAGATCTGGATCAAACTTTGTCATGCAATAGTGAGTGCAAGTCTGCGCCTCACTTTCAAATATGAGAGTGATTGGGACACGTTTGATTAAGATAGAATCTAAAATATACATTAAATGAGGCTTTCAATGTTAAATTTAAATTGCCACAAAATCAGTAATCCGGATCAGATCTAGATCAAACTTTGTCAGTTGATAAAGGATACCAGCTTACATAACGCTCTCAAATATTTAAGAATCTTTTTGAGTTATGAATTTTTGAAAATTTGTTCAATGTAAAGGATAGGAATTTTCTCAATTTTCCAAGATTTTTCCTGAATGTGACCTCTGACCTCTGACCTCTGGAAAATTTTCATAACAATATATGAAAAATAGTGGGTTATGGGCTGTTCATGAACAGATAAACAATCAGGGGTGACAACATAACCTCGGCCAACGTATGTTAATCATGAACATTATGGTAATCATGATTTCACTTAAAAAGATCTAAGACATCTTCTGCAAATCCAAAAACAATTCAAGATGCTGATTAAACAGCATTATTCTTGCACGTGTGCAACAACTGGTCACATTGAAAGACCATTCTAAAATGTGCAGTTTAAGATCACACAACAGTGCACAGATGTTACAAGCTTTGAGGGAACTGGCACGCTGACTGCAGGAATTTCCACCAGAGCTCTGACCCGTGAACTTAATTTTCATTTCACTGGCGTAAGCTGCCTCCAACATAGCTTCAGAGAATTTTGCAGTACATCCAACCAGCCTCACAACTACATCCACCAAATCACAGAACTGCCCCAGGCCCTGGACAGCAACCACAGACCGCATGTATCCACGCTAGCCCAGGACTACCACGTCCAGCTTCTTTGTCAAATAAAGATCATTTTCCAATGTTAGCTACACAATTCAAAGTGGCCTTTTATTGTGACTAGGCCAAGGAACATCTGTGCAACAATAATGCTGTTTCATCAGCACCTTGATATGCCACACCAACCAAATGTACAGATTATCTTGGCAAAGGTGACACGCGCACTAACAAAGCAAAAAGTAAGTCTCTTCTGCTGCTCCCTTGTTTTCACTCAGGCTCGCCACAGCAAATCCAAGGTGGATGTTGATTTGGCACAAGATTTACACCGGATGCCCTTTCTGACACAAGTCCACATTACATGAAGAAATGTGGCAGGGGTGGGGTTTGAACCGGGAACCTTTTGCACAGAAACCAAGTGCACAGACCACTTAAGAAATTTGTGAACAAAATTTGATGGACACCTTTTGTGTACATAGAAGAAGTCTTCTGTTTCTTCAACTGATGGAAAATGGGGCAAAAATAAAAAGTCTTGCATTTCTATTATTTGTTGCCTTTATGGTGGTCAGAAGAAAAGAAACAAGGACTTCAGCAATCAACTCATGTTTTGCCATAATCAGTCCACCTGATAACAGCAAAGTTCAGCGAATCAGCAAACAGTTAATTAGTGAAGCTAACTTTTTCAATAGCAGATTATCTTCTCAAATAACTTTGAAAACCATTAGCAGACCAGTTATCTGCCACCAAATTTGGTTCCACTAAGTTTAACTCAGCTAACATTTTTTTTCAACTCTCTGGAGTTGAATGATGCGCCCTCGCGTAAAAAATCAAATGACCTAATTAAGCAGACGTAACACTCAATCTGCTGCACTCTGAGGCTCCCTTTAAATGCATGTTAAACGTGGAGACTTCAACATTTATAGCACGTTTTCAATTTTGTTAATAGGCCTAGTATAACTTGACTTATGAGTATTTTTTACACCATGCGTTTTCATGAATATTATTGTCATTTTTCACTGTGCATTTATGTGCACACACGCAGCCAAAAGGATCATTTCCTTCTCTACTGCAGCAGCAACAGTGGTGGGAAGAAATATGACTCCTTCCTCACTGGCTGGCTCCTGAAATTTTTCACCATTCAGAAGTCACTAACCCCACGTGTGTTTGATCACAGCACACCCACGCCACGTGGGTCTGATTGTGTGTGCGTTTTCTCTTTGTTACTGGTGGGAAGTGTGTGGGGTTAGTGTTTTGTTGTTTGGGTATTTTTTTGTAAAAATGAGGTGTTTTATGAATGTGGAGCAAGCACTTCAGTTATTTTTTGAACTGGGTGAAGACGGAGCATGCAGTGTATTGTCAGAGTCTGAAACAGACTGAGGATTCTGTTCATGAAAGAGATGATCCCTCTTCTGCGCTGGAGGAGCAACCAAAGCAGGTGGATCCACCAACATGTGCACAGAGATCTGAAGAGAGGGTCGGAGCTTGCACTTCTGTTTCCAGATCCAGATCTCTGCTCGGACACGCAGCAAAGACACACCCCAGCGCTGACTGCTGGATCACAGAGGAGGATGCAGACACTGCTCCAGCAGCAAGCAGATTTCAGCCTCGGAGAACACCAGGAGTCCAGATTGATACACTTTCCACCTAGAGTCCAAAAGACCTTTTTCTTTTGCTTTTTGCAACTGACACAATTAGAACAATTCGCACCAACACCAATAAAATTGCTGCAAAAACAAAGCATTAGGGAAAAAAATACAACTGGACAGACATTGAAATGGAAGATCTGTACAATTTTTTTGGACTTCTGATATACATGTCGTTGGTGTCACTGCCAAGTCTCCAGGACTACAGGAAACAAAGTCAGATTTTGTCTGTGCCCTTTCCAGCGAAAGTAATGTCCAGAGACAGACTTAGATTGATATTCTGGAACATCCACCTAAGTGATCCAGATGAGGATGTAGAAAATGATAGAAAAAAGGGAACCCCAGGTCATGACAAACTGTTTTGAGTCAGGCCAATTTATGATGACGTCCTCAGTGCCCTGCCAGCCCTATTACCACCCGAGGAGGGAGCTGGCAGTGGATGAAAGGATGGAGGCAACAAAGGCAAAAACTGGAATGACTCAATATTTGAAGGACAAGCCAACAAAATGGGGCATGAAACGTTTTGTGTTGGCTGTTTCAAGTAATGGCTACACACTCAAGTTCACAATTTACACTGGCAAGAGTGTGACCACAAGTGAGCACAGGCTGTCGTATGATGTGGTCATGAACCTGATCCAGCCATCCTCGCTTGGTACTGGGTATCACATTTACATGGATAATTTTTACATGAGTCCCAAATTGTTCATGGACCTGGCAAACATGAAGTTTGGGGCACGTGGCACATACAAGGAGAACAGACAAGGATGCCCACAGGGAGGGCAAATGCTCTCACAAAAAATTCTGGAGGGGCCTCTGGTGTTTGTAAAGTGGATGGACACACGGGAGGTGTCTGTGTGCTCCATCCATCATGCGTTTTCGGGTGAGACAGTGTAGAGAAGGGTGAAGGATGGACACTGGACGGTGAAACACATTCCCTGTCCTACCCCAGCGCTGGCTTGTAATAAAAACATGGGTGGAATTGACCTAGCTCATCCAGTACTACTCCACCCATCGGAAAACTGCATGCTGCTACAGGACAGTGTTACTGCACTTCCTTGACATTGCAACCACAAACGCATCCATCTTACATTGTGAGATCAGCAGTGTAAAGCAAGTGCAGCCCATGACACGCAAGGACTTTATGGTGGAGCTGGTGTGTCAACTGTGTGGCACAAACAAAACAGGTGTCCCACAGAACAGGAGCCAGAACCACGTTCCTGTGCCAATTGTGACAGGCACAGATCCTCGCCAAAAAGCCACAAAAGGTAGATTGAGATGTCAACGGTGCCTTTACATGGGCAACAAGAGAAGTGACACACCGTGGAAGTGTCAGGCCTGCGATGTGCCCCTCTGTGTTGTGTTGGACAGGAATTGTTTTGGCACAGGAATTGGCACAAATAGTTTAGCATGTCCTGCACTACATTGTACAAATGTTTTTGAAATTTACCATTTATATTTACATTCTAAATCTTATTTTGACATTTGATTTTTCGAAATAGTTAAATATCAGTATTTCCTGCACTATATTTGTACATGTTTTTGAAATTCTAAATCTTATTGTGAAATCTGACTGTTTTGTAAATAAATGTACAAAAAAAAAACACACGCATGAAGCATTTTCTGCATTTATGTAAATAGTTGTATTTAACTGTTTTTTGCTACATTTATACATATGTTGTTGAAATTTACAATTTATATTTACATTTGAAGTTATGAAAATGGTTCATTAAACAAGTTTGTGGTTTTCACAGTAAAAAAAAAAACTTTTTGCTACTCTGATTTTATGTTTTTTGTGTGTTATTAGGTTCACTGTGTTAATACAGTAGGTCAGAATGAATGAAAAACTGGAAAGTCACACAGGTGAGGTTGTGCTTAAAAAAATTACACCAAACAAGGCCAGGTAAACACTTTTTAAAGGTAAATTATAAAGGTAAAACCAAAACAGTAAAACGGCCAATAATACCCTGGACTCCAGAGGGTTATGTCAAGGCATCCGGATCCGGATCCAGATCTCCTCAAAAATGTAATGGCGTTTTCCATGGCCTAATATGTACCTGCGCTGAAAATTTTGTCGAAATCCGTGAAGTAGTTTTGACGTAATCCTTCAAAGCATATATAAAGTGAAATATTGATCCAGAATCTGGATCATCTCCAAAATTCTGTGGAGACTTACATGCCCTGATAGCTAACTGTGGTGCAAATTTAGTGAGAATCTGAGAAGGAGTTGTGAAGTAATCCTTCAAAGATTATATAAAGTGAAACTTGATCCAGAATCCAGATCCGGATCGCCTCCAAAATTTAATGGAATCTTCAATGGACTATCTATCCGTGGTGAAAATTTGGTGAGAATCCATGAAGTAGTTTTGACGTAATCCTTCACAGCTTATATAAATATTAATGGAGTCTTCCATGGCCTAATATGTATCTGTGTTGAAAATTTTGTTAAAATCCATGCAGTAGTTTTGACGTAATCCTGGTAACAGTAATCCTTCAAAGCCTATATAAAGTGAAACTTGATCCAGAATCCAGATCTCCAAATTTATTATATATATATATATATATATATATATATATATATATATATATATATATAAATTTTCAGGACAGAATTTTTTTTTTTTTTCAAACTAGAGTTTATTCATGTTTGAGAGGTCACTCTCGTATTTTTGAGGTTCACGATGCAGATACAGTTGTATGCAAAAGTTTGGGCACCCCTGATGATTTCCATGATTTTCCTTTATAAATCATTGGTTATTTGGATCAACAATTTCAGTTAAATATATCATATACCAGACAAACACAGTGATATTTGAGAAGTGAAATGAAGTTTATAGGATTTACAGAAAGTGTGCAATAATTCTTTAAATAAAATTAGGCAGGTGCATAAATTTGGGCACCCCAACAGAAAAAAATACATCAATATTTAGTAGATCCTCCTTTTGCAGAAATAACAGCCTCTAAACACTTCCTATAGCTTCCAATGAGAGTCTGGATTCTGGTTAAAGGTATTTTGGACCATTCTTCTTTACAAAACATCTCAGGTTTGTTGGTTTCCAAGCATGGACAGCCCGCTTAAAATCACACCACAGATTTTCAATAATATTCAGGTCTGGGGACTGAGATGGCCATTCCATAATGTTGTACTTGTTCCTCTGCATGAATGTCTTAGTAGATTTTGAGCAGTGTTTAGGGTCATCGTCTTGTTGAAAGATCCAGCCCCGGCACAACTTCAACTTTTTCACTGATTCCTGAACACTGTTTTCAAGAATCTGCTGATATTGACTGGAATCCATTTGACCCTCAACTTTAACAAGATTCCCAGTACCTGCACTGGCCACACACCCCCACAGCATGATGGAACCACCTCCAAATTTTACTGTAGTTAGCAAGTGTTTTTCTTGGAATGCTGTGTTCTTTTTCTGCCATGCATAGTGCCCCTTGTTATGTCCAAATAACACAATTTTAGTTTCATCAGTCCACAGCACCTTATTTCCAAAATGAAGCTGGCTTATTCAAATGTGCTTTAGCATACCTCAAGCGACTGTTTGTGGCGTGTATGCAGAAAAGGCTTCCTCTACATTACAGCATCATACAGCATCTCTTTGTGCAAAGTGCGCTGTATAGTGGAACGATGCACAGAGACACTATCTGCAGCAAGATCATGCTGTAGGTCTTTGGAGCAGGTCTGTGGGTTGACCATGACTGTTCTCACCATCCTTCACTTCAGCTTATCTGAGATTTTTCTTGGCCTGCCACTTCGGGTCTGAACTAGTACTGTGCCTGTGGTCTTCCATTTCCTCACTATGTTCCTCACAGTGGAAACTGACAGCTGAAATCTCTGAGATAGCTTTTTGTATCCTTCTCCTAAACCATGATGTTGAACAATCTTTGTTTTCAGGTCATTTGAGAGTTGTTTAGAGGCTCCCATGTTGCCACTCATTAGAAGAGGTGCAAAGAGGGGAAACATTTAAGGTGGCAAATGGCCACCTTAAATACCCTTTCTCATGACTGGATTCACCTGTGTAAGGAGGTCAAGGGTCAATGAGCTTACCAAACCCATTTTGTGTTACAATAATTAGTGCCAAATATATTCAAATCAATAACATAACAAGGGTGCCCAAATTTATGCACCTGCCTAATTTTGTTTAAATAATTATTGCACACTTTCTGTAGATACTAGGAACTTCATTTCACTTGTCAAATGTCAGCGTGTTCATCTGCTATATGATATATTTAACTGAAATTTTTGATCCAGACAACTAATGATTTATAAAGGAAAATCTTGAAAATTATCAGGGGTGCTCAAACTTTTGCATACAACTATATGACTCAAGAAAATATTTTATTTCAAACAGAGTTGTAACTTTGTGGAACAGCCTCCCTCATCATGTGGTAAATGCTCCAAGTGCTACTACTTTAAAGAAATAGTATGATTGTTTTTATGGTGTTTGATTTTTATTGTGATTAATGATTTTATTATGGTGTTTCATGACATTTATTGTGCTATTTAAGAGTTCTATAGTGTTATATTTCTGTGTTTTACTATGATGCTTTTTAAATGACAAATGTGTGCTTTTATTTTATTTTTATACATGTTTTATGAATAACTAATGATTATTGACCATGATTTTCCACCATAGTTGCTGACAGTCTGAATGCGCTTATCAATAATATTAGCAACTTTTGTCCTGAATATGATTTAAAAATCAACAAGAACTTCATTCATGCTGAACTTTGAAAATACTTCGTGGGACAACTTGCTGAAGCCACGGCAGAAAACGCAAAAAACAAGCAGAAAATGTCCTTTACAAGAGCATCTGGTGTTATTGCTGGCAGACGACCGGAAGTAAATTATCCCAACTCTCGCAGCCAAATGGCTGAAATCTCAGGGTCGTAAGCTCACAAACAGAACTCAGTGGAACGAGATCTTGAGTTGGCATTCCAGTCGCTCTACTTCTATGGTCAGAAACAGCCTGAGGAACACTTTTAAAATTAAAATATGATATAGATTTATAAATGTCATTTAACCAATATACTCACAGTACACTAGGGGACACTCCAGTGGTCCACGGACCAATCTTTGAGAAAGACAATTCTACTGTGATGACTTTACAATTATTGCCTGTCTTACCTGATCAGGAAGCTGCATATCACTTCTGTACAAATTAGTTTAAAATATGAGTATGTTCCATACAAATGGATTTCACTATGCATAACTACATGCACTCATCTTTGACAGCTGGAGCTCCTGTCTGGGTGTACGAGACAGGACGACTGGAAGAATTAGCTTCAAGATATTTGTAAATGTTCAAAGGTAAATATAGCTCAGTGTTCTCAGAGTCTTCCCAGAAATATTTAATTTTCCTTACAAACACATAAACAAGATGTGATCATCAACACTGATGAAATTCTTATTTGTGATCCTTTATTGAAACATTTAATGGCCCAGTCAAATGGCACTTAATGAAGGGCAACGAAGCCCTAACGAAACAAGAAATCTGGACTTTCGCTGACTTTCTTTGGCATCGTTTAACCTTCACGCAGCTTCGTTCCTGCAGCTGGCGCTTCGTCAGGATTTTTAAACTGTTGAAAAATTTGAACGAAGGGCAACAAAAACCTCAATTTGTCCATGTTTGGTTTTGCTGTTGTTCTTGATGTTTTTTTAATCGTTTGTTTCGTTTTTGTAACGTTATTGTTTAGTTTGACTTCTTTCGACCGGCTGAATGTTTTCACACAGTGCAGAAGCCGGTTTGTGAGCGCTGAGGCTGCTGCTGCGTTCATGTACCGTCGGACGTTACACAGCAAACTCAGCCTGTTTGCTTGGATTTTTTTATCTGGGTGGGGGGTCAGCTTCAATGGGCTCAGGCACCTTATATAGGCCAGAATTAATCTTTTGTGTGGATACAATTAATTATTTTGCCACAAGCAACTGCTGAATTTGAAACAACAAAAAAGTTGTGTAATTTCCGATGGTACATGAATGCAGCATTAGCGGCAGCAGAAGCTGCTGCATGCCCTTATTATTTATTAAATATAACAACATGAGTGTAGGAATGACAATCCAGCCCTTCTTACTTACTTACTTACTTAACCTTTATTTAACCAGAAAATATCCCACTGAGATTAAAAACCTCTCTTTCAAGAGAGTCCTGGCCAAAATGACAGCAGCAAACACAAAATACAGTTACATATTTATACAGTAAAAACACAGACGTTATAAACACATTATGAGAAACAAGTGCATATAGTACAATTGGCCTCAGTAACTCTTAGTTTGGATTTAAAAGTGCTCAAAGAAATTAATTCAGTTAGTTTCCAGTCTTTCTGTAGCATGTTCCACGCATAAGGTGCAGAATAAACAAAGGCTCTTTTGCCAAATTCCGTCCAAGCAAAGGGGACAGAAAGCAACAAATACTCTTTCGAACGAAGAGAATAGGATTCAACATTTCTCAGAGTACCGTATTTTCCGGACTATAAGTCGCACCGGAGTATAAGTCGCACCAGCCACTTTATCCATTATAAAGAAAAACAAACCATAAATAAGTCGCACCGGAGTATAAGTCGCACCAGCCACTTTATCCATTATAAAGAAAAATAAACCATAAATAAGGTCCACTGGACTATAAGTCCCATGGACATACAGGTATGTTAACATGAAAAGTTCAGATGATAATATTGTGACGGCTACCATTTTCGGATGCATATTTCACCAGTCGCAACTTGTAATCTGCAGAGTATGATTTTCTTTTTGGTGGCATTTTTTCGGGCCTTCTCCGTTGTCTTGTTATGTTATCAGTAACGTTAAAATTTTTATTTTTCTATGGTAGTCAGAAGTCGCAGGAACAGTCACACAAGCCTCGAGTGCCCTCTCGTGAGCTGCATTTTACCTACAGATATGTTTGTATTTTGCGGACCACATTGCGAGCCGAACCATGCAGCGCCTACCTGCGCAGCTCATGACCTCCCAGCGGTGTCGATCCAGCTCCTTCCAAGTGGAGACGCTAATCCTCCGCCGTCGCTCAGTGCTCCCATGCAGCTCTCAGCGTCAACTCTGCTCACACTGATATCCAAGGGTTTAAGCTGTTTTGTTAGCCGTCCCGGAATAAACACCATGTTCGTCTGCTTCAAACGCTTTTCACAATCATCGACGCCAGCTCCTTCCAAGTGCACACGCTAATCCTCCGCCGTCGCTCACCCAATGCTCCCACGCAGCTCTCAGCGTCAACTTAAACACTCTGCTCACATTGATATCCAAGGGTTGAAGCTGTTCTGTTCGCCAAGCCGGAATAACAGCAAGCACCGAGTTCGTCAGCTTCACACGCTGTGGGTGAGGTGAGGAATACGCATCCAAAGTTCTGTTCTCTGATTGGTTATCGCGACCAGCGTGAACTATAGGATGGCCGTCACACTACAGTGCCCATGATGCATTGCATTTCCTTTTCCGGTGGCCATTTTAAAACATAGATCGACTCTGTCACGTAAAATTGTTTTGTTACAGTAAATTAATTGAGATCCTACCGGTATATTTTTCATTTATAAGTCGCACCGGAGTATAGGTCGCACCCCCGGCCAAAACATGTAAAAAAGTGCGACTTATAGTCCGGAAAATACGGTAATTAACGAGCAAATGTATGAAGGCAGCAATCCCAAAATTGCCTTATACGAGGTCTGTTAGAAAAGTATCCGACCTTATTATTTTTTTCAAAAACCATATGGATTTGAATCACATGTGATTGCGTCAGACAAGCTTGAACCCTCGTGCGCATACGTGACTTTTTTCATGCCTGTCGGTTGCTTCATTCGCCTGTGAGCAGGCTTTGAGTGAGGTGTGGTCTACCCCTCTCGTCTATTTTTTATTGCGAATAAATGAATGATTTGGATCTTTGCTGCATCAATTTTTTTCCAGAAACTGTAAGAGACCTCCAGGTGGACACCGTTCGAAAAATTAATATGGCTTTCAGGGACGATTTTATGGGGATTAAACAGATTATGGGGTGTTACTGCCCCTTTAAGGACGTCCCACAACTGTTGAGAGTGCAGCGCGCTCCCAGCCCCCATCAACAGGCTGACACCCCGCACAAACAACCAGATCATTTCCAATGTGAAAGCTTTGTTGATCCGGGACCTCGTCTGACTTTCACAAAAAGGCAGAAGATGTGGACATCAGCACTTTTTCCGGCACATTCCACCGTTACAGTTTTTTTTTTCATGGAAAAATAAGCCGAGGGACGCGCCACGGAGCCGTTCATTACGCGGGACAAAACCACCTCGGTGTTGGTCTCACAGGACGGCTTAAAGGTGGATTTCAGACGGATTCCGGTTGCTTTCCAGTCATGTGAATATCCGATTGTGATTGTGCATGAGCTGAACATGCCAGAACATGTCCTGTGAGGTTTCATCACGGCGTTTCTTTTCGCCATGCAGCTCCGCCACGACGCGCGGAATTCCTCCGCCTTTGTTCCTCTTTCCATGACAAAAACTCCTCTAACAGTGAAATGTGCCGTTCATTTCTAAACTGGACGCTGTCTTGATCCGGTATGTCCTCTGACTAGCACAGGAATTGTGAAAAGACGTGGACATCTGCACTTTTTCCGGCACATTAAGACAGACGTGCGGAGGAGTTCGGCGCGTCGTGGTGCAGCCGCTCGGCGCAAAGAAACACCGTGATGAAGCCTCACAGGACATGTTGGGGCTTGTCCAGCTCAAGCTCAATTTCTTGGATATTCACACGACAGAAAAGCAACCGGAATCCGTCTGAAAGCCGTCCTGAGAGACCAACACAGAGGTGGTTTTGTGCCGCGTCAAGAGCGGCATGGTGGCGCGACCCTCGGCTTCTTTTTACATGAAAAAAAAACTCCTGTAACGGTGGAATGTGCCGGAAAAAGTGCTGATGTCCACGTCTTTTCACAATTCCTGTGCTAGTCAGAGGACATACCGGATCAAGACAGCGTCCAGTTTAGAAATGAAGGGCGCATTTCACTGTTACAGGCGTTTTTGTCATGGAAAGAGGAACAAAGGCGGAGGAATTCCGCGTGTCGCGGCGGAACTGCATGGCGAAAAGAAACGCTGTGATGAAGCCTCACAGGACATGTTCTGGCATGTTCAGCTCATGCACAATCACATCGGATATTCACACGACTGGAAAGCAACCGGAATCCGTCTGAAATCCACCTTTAAGCCATCCTGTGAGACCAACACCGAGGTGGTTTTGTCCCGCGTAATGAACAGCTCCGTGGCGCATCCCTCGGCTTCTTTTTCCATGAAAAAAACCTCCTGTAACGGTGGAATGTGCCGGAAAAAGTGCTGATGTCCACATCTTCTGCCTTTTTGTGAAAGTCAGACGAGGTCCCGGATCAACAAAGCTTTCACGTTGGAAATGATCTGGTTGTTTGTGTGGGGTGTCAGCCTGTCCATTGGCGCTGGGAGTGCGCTGCGCTCTCAGCAGTTGTGGGCCGTCCTTAAAGGGGCAGTAACACCCCATAATCTGTTTAATCCCCATAAAATCGTCCCTGAAAGCCATATTAATTGTTCAAACAGTGTCCACCTGGAGGTCTCTTACAGTTTCTGGAAAAAAATTGATGCAGCAAAGATCCAAATCATTCAGACATTTATTCGCAATAAAAAATATACGAGAGGGGTAGACCACACCTCACTCAAAGCCTGCTCACAGGCGAATGAAGCAACCGACAGGCATGAAAAAACTCACGCATGCGCACAAGGGTTCAAGCTTGGCTGACGCAATCACATGTGATTCAAATCCATATGGTTTTTGAAAAAAATAATAAGGTCGGATACTTTTCTAACAGACCTCGTAAATGAAAGTGTAGAGATGACTAGCCCTTCGAGTGGCCAGAGCAGACCATCCTACTTGAGTGTATAATTCACAGTGGTGAGTAGACATTTTACAGTTCGTAATGAACCTCAAGGCAGCATGATAAACAGTATCAATTGTTTGTAAACATTGAGCACCAGCATTCATGTACAGATCTCCATAATCCAACACAGATACAAATGTTGCAGCGACAAGACGCTTTTTCACATTAAAAGAAAAACACAACTTATTACGAAAATAAAAACCAATTTTTAGCTTTGTTTTTTCAGCATTAAGAACAAGGTTCTGTACATGTGGCAACAGGTAGATAATTCAAAAGATTATATAAAGAGCTGTTCTGGAAGGCAGAATTCACATTGGGAATCAGCTGCAGCTGGTTGAAATAACCGCACGTGAGTCAGTGCGCATTCACACACACTTATCAATTTACTGCTCTGATATATTCAATCATCTTTACACATATTTATTCCCCCTTTTGACAGTTTTCTGTTATAAATCAATATATATGGCTTAGAACATAATACAGTGATACAGCAGTGACCATGGCACATCAGTTTCTTTTTGGTTTTTTTTTGTTTTGATTTTTAAATTGGAGCAAGACGGAGCACGCAGCATGTCATCAGATAGTGAGTATTCTAATGATGAAGGAGATGATCCCTCTTTTGTTCTGGACAAGGAACCAAAGCAGGTGGTCCACGGACATGCACAGAGATCTCCGCAGCTTCTGTTTGCAGTTTCTCCAGGACTCAGGCTCTATGAGCTGCGTCCCAGTGCCAAGTCCTCTAACTCAGAGATGCAGACACATACTGCTCCAACTGTGGCTCCAGGCGCGTTTCATTTAAAGCGTTGAGATCGTTAGCTTCAGTTTTGTTAAGTTCCTCTATTGTTCCTTTTGCACTCACTTTTGTACTTCACAGGCTATTCGGTGATGAAGCTCTTTCGTCCACCTTTTTCAAAGAATTGTGACTTTTTTTACTTTTTCCATTCGTTCAGGAATCCTCGTGTGCCGGGTGACTGGGCCATTAGAATACTATCCATCCTTCAGATGCTCTGACTCTTACAGTTCTCCATAGCCATCTATAATATAATTTACTTTTGCACAGCAAATGTAACAAAAGACAGAGAATGAACTAAATGTTTAAGATTTGATGCACACAAGCAAAAGTGGCCTTGGTAGTCACCATGACCCTTCCATTGGCAACAAGGCTTCACAGCAGCACAATAAGCCTGTCAGTCTTTATTTCATGTTTTGGTCAGTGTGCATATTAAAAATGCAAACATGGGCTAAAATAAAAGGTTTCCTGTCAGAAACGAAAATTTCAGAGCTGAACATACAGTAGCTTTTTAGGAAGGTAGTTCATGAGATTTCAAGGACCCACTCACTGACTGAGTATTAATCCTATTCGTCCTACTGAGGTTTCAAATCCCGCAAAATCTGAGTTCATCGTTCTACGAGATGGCATTAACATTAAGAAATGCAGTGAGACAGTCTGATCATGCTGCAATTTAACTGCTGCACACAAACAACAGCATTAACATCGCAACATAAAACTCTTTTGTATATTGTGCCTAAAACTCTCGTGAATATATTCTCTGGGTTAAGGGCCCTTTCACACATAGTGCGGAGTTTGGACAAAGTGCTTTTTTTTTTTTATTCCACATAAGCAGCGCAGTGTGGTTCCACATATACCAGCTGGTTTCATTTTTTATTTCTTCAACATAAGCGGTGCCATGTGCTGCACCTGGCACTGTTCCTTCTCAAAAGACATGCATGCAAAAACTCTCGCACCGGGTTCGTGCACACCTGCCCGTCAGTGGGATGCTTTGTGGTGCGCTAATTTTGAATGGTTTTGTGGTGTTTCGCCGTAATCGACCAGACGTCAACCAAACTTCACACTATGTGTAAGGGGCCCTTATAGACATTATTATTGTATTTGTTTTATGCAAACATACGAGAATCTGCTGTGAGCTGCGATCGCTTCCTGTTCATGTCACTCTACTTTTTTTTTTACTAATAGCCCAATTTCATAGCCTTAAAAGTGTGCATATCATGAATGCTTGGTCTTGCTGCATTTGTGAGAATCTACTGAATCAACTGGTACCTTGTTTCCCATGTAACAATAAGAAATATACTCAAAACCTGGATGAATCTTTTTAGTCACATAGCACTACTATTATTCTGAACACTACTGTATTTACAAGATGTCTGAAATTTGGTTTGTGTTTATGAAGATCTACGCAAGTTAAATGTAGCAGACACAGATTATTTGTTTCAGCAAGTTTTCAGGGTCTCTTGCAAGCAGTCTCTTACAAATGTTACGAAAGGCATAAAAATTTACATTTTGGTCATATAATGTTCATCTGCAATTGTTGTCATGTGGTTTCTGTATGTTATTATGTCCGCCAAGGAAGCAATAAAATCACCCGTGTTTATTTGTCTGTCTGTCTGCCTGTCTGTTAGCAGGATTACGTCAAAACTGCCTCACAGATTTTGACAAAATTTTCACCAGACGCATATTAGGCCATGGAAGAACCCATTAAATTCTGGAGTGATCCGGATCAAGTATCACTTTATATAGACTTTGAAGGATTACTGTTAGCAGGATTACATCAAAACTAATTCACAGAGTCCCTCGAATTTTTGTCACGGATACATATTAGGCCATGGAAGAACCCATTAAATTTTGGAGTTGATCCAGCTCAAGTATCACTTTTTATAGGCTTTGAAGGATTACTGTTAGCAGGATTACATCAAAACTACTTCACAGATTCCCTCGAATTTTCGTCACGGATACATATTAGGCCATGGAAGATGCCATTAAATTTTGGAGGTGATCCAGATCCGAATCTGGAATATGGATCAAGATTTCACTTTATACATGCTTTGAAGGATTACGTCAAAACTACTTCCCAGATTTAGACGAAATGTTTAACACAGATACATATTAGGCTATGGAAGACTCCTTTAAATTCTGGAGGTGATCTGGATCCAGATCCAGATTCTGGGTCAAGTTTCACTTTATATAGTTTTTGAAGGATTACATCAAAACTACTTCAAGGATTCTCGCCAAATTTTCACCACAGATACATATTTGGCCATGAAAGACTTCATTAAATTTTGGAGGTGATCTGGATCTAAATCCAGATTCTAGATCAAGATTTCACTTTATATAAGCTTTGAAAGATTACGCCAAAATGACTTCACAGATTCCCCCAAATTCTCGCCACGGATACATATTAGGCCATGGAAAACTCCATTAAATTTTGGAGGTGATTTGGATCTGCATCCAGATTCTTGATCAAGATTTCTCTTTATATACTCTTTGAAGGATTACGTCAAAACTACTTCACGGCTTTTGACAAACTTTTCAACAGAGATACATATTAGGCCATGGAAGACTCCATTAAAATCTGGAGGTGATCTGGATCCGGATCCGGATTCTGGATCAAGTTTCACTTTACATACGCTTTGAAGGAATACGTCAAAACTACTTCCCAGATTTAGACAAAATGTTTAACACAGATACATATTAGGCCATGGAAGACTCCTTTAAATTCTGGAGGTGATCTGGATCCGGATCCAGATTCTGGGTCAAGTTTCACTTTATATAGTTTTTGAAGGATTACATCAAAACTACTTCAAGGATTCTCGCCAAATTTTCACCACAGATACATATTTGGCCATGAAAGACTTCATTAAATTTTGGAGGTGATCCGGATCCAAATCCAGATTCTAGATCAGGATTTCACTTTATATAAGCTTTGAAAGATTACGTCAAAACTACTTCACGGCTTTTGACAAACTTTTCAACAGAGATACATATTAGGCCATGGAAGACTCCATTGAAATCTGGAGGTGATCTGGATCCGGATCCAGATTCTGGATCAATTTTCACTTTACATACACTTTGAAGGAATACGTCAAAACTACTTCCCAGATTTAGACGAAATGTTTAACACAGATACATATTAGGCCATGGAAGACTCCTTTAAATTCTGGAGGTGATCTGGATCCGGATCCAGATTCTGGGTCAAGTTTCACTTTATATAGTTTTTGAAGGATTACATCAAAACTACTTCAAGGATTCTCGCCAAATTTTCACCACAGATACATATTTGGCCATGAAAGACTTCATTAAATTCTGGAGGTGATCTGGATCCAAATCCAGATTCTAGATCAAGATTTCACTTTATATAAGCTTTGAAAGATAATGCCAAAATTACTTCACAGATTCCCCCAAATTCTCGCCACGGATACATATTAGGCCATGAAAACTCCATTAAATTTTGGAGGTGATTTGGATCTGCATCCAGATTCTGGATCAAGATTTCTCTTTATATACTCTTTGAAGGATTACGTCAAAACTACTTCACGGCTTTTGACAAACTTTTCAACAGAGATACATATTAGGCCATGGAAGACTCCATTAAAATCTGGAGGTGATCTGGATCCGGATCCGGATTCTGGATCAATTTTCACTTTACATACGCTTTGAAGGAATACGTCAAAACTACTTCCCAGATTTAGACGAAATGTTTAACACAGATACATATTAGGCCATGGAAGACTCCTTTAAATTCTGGAGGTGATCTGGATCCGGATCCAGATTCTGGGTCAAGTTTTACTTTATATAGTTTTTGAAGGATTACATTAAAACTACTTCAAGGATTCTCGCCACATTTTCACCACAGATACATATTTGGCCATGAAAGACTTCATTAAATTTTGGAGGTGATCTGGATCCAAATCCAGATTCTAGATCAAGATTTCACTTTATATAAGCTTTGAAAGATTATGCCAAAATTACTTCACAGATTCCCCCAAATTCTCGCCACGGATACATATTAGGCCATGGAAAACTCCATTAAATTTTGGAGGTGATTTGGATCTGCATCCAGATTCTTGATCAAGATTTCTCTTTATATACGCTTTGAAGGATTACGTCAAAACTACTTCACGGCTTTTGACAAACTTTTCAACAGAGATACATATTAGGCCATGGAAGACTCCATTAAAATTTGGAGGTGATCTGGATCCGGGTCCGGATTCTGGATCAAGTTTCACTTTACATACGCTTTGAAGGAATACGTCAAAACTACTTCACAGATTCTCACCAAATTTTCACCAGAGATAGATATTAGGGCATGGGACACTCCACTGAATTCTGGAGGTGATCTGGATCTGAATCCTGGATCAAAATTTCAATTTATATAGGCTTTGAGGGATTTCTTCAAAACTACTTCACAGATTCTCACCAAACTTGCACCAAGATAAATCTTAGGGCATGGACGACTCCACTGAATATTAGAGGTGAACCAGATCCGGATCCGGATTCTGGATCAAGATTCACATTATAAAGACTTTGAAGGATTACGTCAAAACTACTTAATGGAGTCTCACCAACTTTGCACCACAAATAGACATTAGGGCATGGAAGACGCCATTAAATTTCAGAGGTGATCTGGATCTAGATTGGTGGGCATTAGAAATCTCGGTTTGCTCTTGCTTAGACTGCAGCAACTCTCTAGCACGCAAAGGATTATGGGATAGCTCAATCGGGCGAATGCTTGCTCTGCTGTTCACAATGAAGCATTTATTAAGACACTACAGTGACTCTTTCTCCATGACCTCCCTAGACTGTGGTGGCTCGCCTTAGACCAACTTCCTTAAACAGTTTCATGATGAACCAAAAACACTTCTCAACAACATAAATGAGATCTAAAGTTGTGTTTGTATTGTGCCTCAGCAATCAATTTGCACTTAAACCACCAAGCTGCATTTGAGACACCAATTCATTTCAACAATGCAACATTGTTTGTGGTAAGAAAAGTTAATATTGCACTATCCATTCCAGTTACCTAATCGTCCAAACAGGTAACATTACTCCAGAAGTCATAATGTTACCTAATGACGTTTGTTGTATCCTTAAAATAGACCTGCATTGAAATAAATGCAGTCAGATCTTTGGACCAAAAAATGACATATTTACACATAAGATCTTTCTGAATGTAGTAAAGTAAATCTGCAAGCCCAGATCTGTCATTCAACGGTGAAATCTTCATTTAAAAATGAGAAATTTACAGCTAAAATTTAGCCCTCCGCAAAACTGTCAGCATATCCGGGACGCTGCCGAGACGTCAGGGAGAAGACCCTATCCCAGCATGCACTGCGCGCGCCAACTGTAATTTGTGGATTTACATCAGTTTGCATCTGCACCTTTTTATTGTCTCATACGGAAGGATCTACTTTTTTAAAACTTCATATTGTCTTGCGGTACGCTTTGCGAGTACACATTTCTTTTATTTGTGCTTGAAAATTATTTTTGGGGACTTTTTCATACGCCCGTTTGATTGAGTGGTGTCGCATTGAAAATCTACAACCCCTGGCAAAAATTATGGAATCACCGGCCTTGGAGGATGTTCATTCAGTTGTTTAATTTTGTAGAAAAAAAGCAGATCACAGACATGACACAAAACTAAAGTCATTTCAAATGGCAACTTTCTGGCTTTAAGAAACACTATAAGAAATCAGGAAAAAAAATTGTGGCAGTCAGTAACGGTTACTTTTTTAGACCAAGCAGAGGGAAAAAAATATGGACTCACTCAATTCTGAGGAAAAAAATTATGGAATCATGAAAAACAAAAGAACACTCCAACACATCACTAGTATTTTGTTGCACCACCTATGGCTTTTATAACAGCTTGCAGTCTCTGAGGCATGGACTTAATGAGTGACAAACAGTACTCTTCATCCATCTGGCTCCAACTTTCTCTGATTGCTGTTGACAGATCAGCTTTGCAGTTTGGAGCCTTGTCATGGACCATTTTCTTCAACTTCCACCAAAGATTTTCAATTGGATTAAGATCCGGACTATTTGCAGGCCATGACATTGACCCTATGTGTCTTTTTGCAAGGAATGTTTTCACAGTTTTCACTCTATGGCAAGATGCATTATCATCTTGAAAAATGATTTCATCATCCCCAAACATCCTTTCAATTGATGGGATAAGAAAAGTGCCCAAAATATCAATGTAAACTTGTGCATTTATTGATGATGTAATGACAGCCATCTCCCCAGTGCCTTTACCTGACATGCAGCCCCATATCATCAATGACTGTGGAAATTTACATGTTCTCTTCAGGCAGTCATCTTTATAAATCTCATTGGAACGGCACCAAACAAAAGTTCCAGCATCATCACCTTGCCCAATGCAGATTCGAGATTCATCACTGAATATGACTTTCATCCAGTCATTCACAGTCCACAATTGCTTTTCCTTAGCCCACTGTAACCTTGTTTTTTCTGTTTAGGTGTTAATGATGGCTTTCGTTTAGCTTTTCTGTATGTAAATCCCATTTCCTTTAGGCGGTTTCTTACAGTTCGGTCACAGACGTTGACTCCAGTTTCCTCCCATTCGTTCCTCATTTGTTTTGTTGTGCATTTTCGATTTTTGAGACATACTGCTTTAAGTTTTCTGTCTTGACGCTTTGATGTCTTCCTTGGTCTTCCAGTATGTTTGCCTTTAACAACCTTCCCATGTTGTTTGTATTTAGTCCAGAGTTTGGACACAGCTGACTGTGAACAACCAACATCTTTTGCAACATTGCGTGATGATTTACCCTCTTTTAAGAGTTTGATAATCCTCTCCTTTGTTTCAATTGACATCTCTCGTGTTGGAGCCATGATTCATGTCAGTCCACTTGGTGCAACAGCTCTCCAAGGTGTGATCACTCCTTTTTAGATGCAGACTAAAAAGCAGATCTGATTTGATGCAGGTGTTAGTTTTGGGGATGAAAATTTGCATGGTGATTCCATAATTTATTCCTCAGAATTGAGTGAGTCCATATTTTTTTTTCCCTCTGCTTGGTCTAAAAAAGTAACCGTTACTGACCGCCACAATTTTTTTTCTTGATTTCTTATAGTGTTTCTTAAAGCCAGAAAGTTGCCATTTGAAATGACTTTAGTTTTGTGTCATGTCTGTGATCTGCTTTTTTTCTACAAAATTAAACAACTGAATGAACATCCTCTGAGGCCGGTGATTCCATAATTATTGCCAGGGGTTGTACTGTCTTTCGCCTCCGGTGTTACCGTCGCGGGGTACGGAGGCGGGACCCACAAAGAATCCAAGTCATTAAAAAGATATAAACCTCTCTCAGCGGCCACGGAGCTCTGCAGCTCCGATTACCGAGACGTGCAGCGCTGCGGATTTTGCCGCAAGAAGTCTGTCCTTGCGAGCAACAGGTGTCACCGGGTGCTCTGCATCAAAACGGCGAGCGTAGTCTCTGGACTTGTGCCAAGTTGGCTGCACCTCCATTCAGTAGACAGAGCCGTGTCTGCGGCTGCACAGCAGACACGGGGGTGTGAGTGGCCCGCGGCATTTAATGAGCGCGTGCACTCGTTAAGCGTATCGGAGGCAGTGAGAGCGAGGCGTCGGGGAAGAACAGCGCCCGCTGTCGATGCCGCCGCTGATCTGAGTATGCAGAGCTGTATCTCGCATTCATTGCAGCTTACTTTTGGATGTTGAAACCAGGATGTGTATAACAGTAACATTACTAACAGATAAAATCAATTTCAATGGGGGATCGGACTGAAGGTGCAAGCGCGTCGTCTTGTCCCCGACGTCATGGAAATGATCCAGATGTACAAACTGTTTTCGTGGAGGGCTAAATTTTAGCTGCAAATTTGTCATTTTTAAACGAAGATTTCTCCGCTGAATTACAAATATGGGCTTACAGATTTACTTTACTGCATTCACAAGGGTCTTATAAATACATATCAGCCATTTCTTTCTGAATTCTGACCACATTTATTTCAATGCAGGTCTACTTTAAGTTAACTAAAATATATGGTTGCAGGTCATGAAATACAAAGTAGCATATGTAAAGTTATATGACACATTAGTCATTACAAGTCACCATTTTTCTCAAAACCTTGAAAATTAAATACTGAAATTAAGGATGGAAAGTTTGCATACAGTTACAGCAACAGTCAACACGCATATCCTGCTCTCTACCTATTTTTGACTAAAAGTTTTTTATTTCTACTAGTAAGTGCTATGGGACAGTTATGATGTGTTTTTCTCATCCTGTATACGCAGGGTGCCACCCAAAAAGTGCCACAAAATCATTTGACTCTAATTCTGCAACAGCTAGTCTGAATTCTTTTTTTTTTTTTTCAGACATCAAGATACTGTATATGTGAGGAATTTCTTCTGATGTTGTTCGAGACTGATCCAATGATGATGCTGCTTACAATTGAGCAAAAAGGCGAACTGGGGTAATTCTGCTTTGAGACCAAATCGATCATGCAAACCAAACAACAATATCAATGTCATTTTGCAGTTAGAAAAGCTCCAGACAGAAAGACAGTATGGAGTATTGTAAAGAAGTTTCAGAATTTCAGAATTTTCTAAGGCTTTATTTTTGTGGAACTTTTTTTTAGGACACCCTGTGTATGTTATGATTTGGTTTTAAAAAATTAATTAATTACTTAAGTTCAAAACGGGTAACAATTATGCTTGATTTATCAGATTTTTTTAAATGAATGTTCACCTCAATTTTATGCTTTTAACATTTCATTTGTGATCTATATTATAATCTGCCTTGTTTACCATGCTTTGTGCATGTGACTTTTTGAGGTGCAGTTATCAATTATATTTGAAAACTAATGTATTTGTGATAAAATTACAAATGGAGCATTAAACTGTTTGCAAAAACACAAAGAACATTAGAGTCCTAAGTTCTTACCTGTGCTCCAAAGTGCAGCCAATTGCTGTATTGAAATATACAAAATTTTCTTCCAGAGGCGCATGCACCGAGACCCAAAACAGGGTCCAAGATACAAATCACACAAAATCCTGTCAGAAACACTGAAATAACTGCATTCCTCGCAGGCTAAGAAGACAACGGTACGATAGTGCCAAAACCAAGTTAAGATAATGCCGAAGTATTTCTCTTACAGTTGCTTTCCTCTCTCCAAGTTAGAATCTTTTCCAAAGATATGAAATCCTGACGACGATACTCCTTGCGTCTCTCCTCCACATCAAGCTGGAGCAGTCTCTCTGTGGAAGAGAATAACTGAAATTATACAATGAATGATGCTTGTTCAATACTAAAGGAGAAAAGAAGAAAATGGAATCTGGCACACAAAAGCTATAACTACTCTGGAATTCATTTCAAATGAAAATGGTTATATTTTCATGAACTAAATAACTTTTCTGTCCTTTTGTACAAATCAATCAATCAATCAATTTTTTATATAGCGCCAAATCACAACAAACAGCTGCCCCAAGGCGCCCCACATTGCAACGCAAGGCCATACAATAATTATGTAAAACCCCAACGGTCAAAACGACCCCCTGTGAGCAAGCACTTGGCTACAGTGGGAAGGAAAAACTCCCTTTTAACAGGAAGAAACCTCCAGCAGAACCAGGCTCAGGGAGGGGCAGTCTTCTGCTGGGACTGGTTGGGGCTGAGGGAGAGAACCAGGAAAAAGACATGCTGTGGAGGGGAGCAGAGATCGATCACTAATGATTAAATGCAGAGTGGTGCATACAGAGCAAAAAGAGAAAGAAACAGTGCATCATGGGAACCCCCCAGCAGTCTACGTCTATAGCAGCATAACTAAGGGATGGTTCAGGGTCACCTGATCCAGCCCTAACTATAAGCTTTAGCAAAAAGGAAAGTTTTAAGCCTAATCTTAAAAGTAGAGAGGGTGTCTGTCTCCCTGATCTGAATTGGGAGCTGGTTCCACAGGAGAGGAGCCTGAAAGCTGAAGGCTCTGCCTCCCATTCTACTCTTACAAACCCTAGGAACTACAAGTAAGCCTGCAGTCTGAGAGCGAAGCGCTCTATTGGGGTGATATGGTACTACAAGGTCCCCAAGATAAGATGGGACCTGATTATTCAAAACCTTATAAGTAAGAAGAAGAATTTTAAATTCTATTCTAGAATTAACAGGAAGCCAATGAAGAGAGGCCAATATGGGTGAGATATGCTCTCTCCTTCTAGTCCCCGTCAGTACTCTAGCTGCAGCATTTTGAATTAACTGAAGGCTTTTTAGGAAACTTTTAGGACAACCTGATAATAATGAATTACAATAGTCCAGCCTAGAGGAAATAAATGCATGAATTAGTTTTTCAGCATCACTCTGAGACAAGACCTTTCTGATTTTAGAGATATTGCGTAAATGCAAAAAAGCAGTCCTACATATTTGTTTAATATGCGCTTTGAATGACATATCCTGATCAAAAATGACTCCAAGATTTCTCACAGTATTACTAGAGGTCAGGGTAATGCCATCCAGAGTAAGGATCTGGTTAGACACCATGTTTCTAAGATTTGTGGGGCCAAGTACAATAACTTCAGTTTTATCTGAGTTTAAAAGCAGGAAATTAGAGGTCATCCATGTCTTTATGTCTGTAAGACAATCCTGCAGTTTAGCTAATTGGTGTGTGTCCTCTGGCTTCATGGATAGATAAAGCTGGGTATCATCTGCGTAACAATGAAAATTTAAGCAATACCGTCTAATAATACTGCCTAAGGGAAGCATGTATAAAGTGAATAAACTTGGTCCTAGCACAGAACCTTGTGGAACTCCATAATTAACTTTAGTCTGTGAAGAAGATTCCCCATTTACATGAACAAATTGTAATCTATTAGACAAATATGATTCAAACCACCGCAGCGCAGTGCCTTTAATACCTATGGCATGCTCTAATCTCTGTAATAAAATTTTATGGTCAACAGTATCAAAAGCAGCACTGAGGTCTAACAGAACAAGCACAGAGATGAGTCCACTGTCCGAGGCCATAAGAAGATCATTTGTAACCTTCACTAATGCTGTTTCTGTACTATGATGAATTCTAAAACCTGACTGAAACTCTTCAAATAGACCATTCCTCTGCAGATGATCAGTTAGCTGTTTTACAACTACCCTTTCAAGAATTTTTGAGAGAAAAGGAAGGTTGGAGATTGGCCTATAATTAGCTAAGATAGCTGGGTCAAGTGATGGCTTTTTAAGTAATGGTTTAATTACTGCCACCTTAAAAGCCTGTGGTACATAGCCAACTAACAAAGATAGATTGATCATATTTAAGATCGAAGCATTAAATAATGGTAGGGCTTCCTTGAGCAGCCTGGTAGGAATGGGGTCTAATAAACATGTTGATGGTTTGGATGAAGTAACTAATGAAAATAACTCAGACAGAACAACCGGAGAGAAAGAGTCTAACCAAATACCGGCATCACTGAAAGTAGCCAAAGATAACAATACGTCTTTGGGATGGTTATGAGTAATTTTTTCTCTAATAGTTAAAATTTTGTTAGCAAAGAAAGTCATGAAGTCATTACTAGTTAAAGTTAATGGAATACTCAGCTCAATAGAGCTCTGACTCTTTGTCAGCCTGGCTACAGTGCTGAAAAGAAACCTGGGGTTGTTCTTATTTTCTTCAATTAGTGATGAGTAGAAAGATGTCCTAGCTTTACGGAGGGCTTTTTTATAGAGCAACAGACTCTTTTTCCAGGCTAAGTGAAGATCTTCTAAATTAGTGAGACGCCATTTCCTCTCCAACTTACGGGTTATCTGCTTTAAGCTACGAGTTTGTGAGTTATACCACGGAGTCAGGCACTTCTGATTTAAAGCTCTCTTTTTCAGAGGAGCTACAGCATCCAAAGTTGCCGTCAATGAGGATGTAAAACTATTGACGAGATACTCTATCTCACTTACAGAGTTTAGGTAGCTACTCTGCACTGTGTTGGTATATGGCATTAGAGAACATAAAGAAGGAATCATATCCTTAAACCTAGTTACAGCGCTTTCTGAAAGACTTCTAGTGTAATGAAACTTATTCCCCACTGCTGGGTAGTCCAATGTTATTAAGAAATGATCAGACAGAAGGGAGTTTTCAGGGAATACTGTTAAGTCTTCTATTTCCATACCATAAGTCAGAACAAGATCTAAGATATGATTAAAGTGGTGGGTGGACTCATTTACTTTTTGAGCAAAGCCAATAGAGTCTAATAATAGATTAAATGCAGTGTTGAGGCTGTCATTCTCAGCATCTGTGTGGATGTTAAAATCGCCCACTATAATTATCTTATCTGAGCTAAGCACTAAGTCAGACAAAAGGTCTGAAAATTCACAGAGAAACTCACAGTAACGACCAGGTGGACGATAGATAATAACAAATAAAACTGGTTTTTGGGACTTCCAATTTGGATGGACAAGACTAAGAGTCAAGCTTTCAAATGAATTAAAGCTCTGTCTGGGTTTTTGATTAATTAATAAGCTGGAATGGAAGATTGCTGCTAATCCTCCGCCCCGGCCCATGCTACGAGCATTCTGACAGTTAGTGTGACTCGGGGGTGTTGACTCATTTAAACTAACATATTCATCCTGCTGTAACCAGGTTTCTGTAAGGCAGAATAAATCAATATGTTGATCAATTATTATATCGTTTACCAACAGGGACTTAGAAGAGAGAGACCTAATGTTTAATAGACCACATTTAACTGTTTTAGTCTGTGGTGCAGTTGAAGGTGCTATATTATTTTTTCTTTTTGAATTTTTATGCTTAAATAGATTTTTGCTGGTTATTGGTGGTCTGGGAGCAGACACCGTCTCTACGGGGATGGGGTAATGAGGGGATGGCAGGGGGAGAGAAGCTGCAGAGAGGTGTGTAAGACTACAGCTCTGCTTCCTGGTCCCAACCCTGGATAGTCACGGTTTGGAGGATTTAAGAAAATTGGCCAGATTTCTAGAAATGAGAGCTGCTCCATCCAAAGTGGGATGGATGCCGTCTCTCCTAACAAGACCAGGTTTTCCCCAGAAGCTTTGCCAATTATCTATGAAGCCCACCTCATTTTTTGGACACCACTCAGACAGCCAGCAATTCAAGGAGAACATGCGGCCAAACATGTCACTCCCGGTCCGATTGGGGAGGGGCCCAGGGAAAACTACAGAGTCCGACATTGTTTTTGCAAAGTTACACACCGATTTAATGTTAATTTTAGTGACCTCCGATTGGCGTAACCGGGTGTCATTACTGCCGACGTGAATTACAATCTTACCAAATTTACGCTTAGCCTTAGCCAGCAGTTTCAAATTTCCTTCAATGTCGCCTGCTCTGGCCCCCGGAAGACAATTGACTATGGTTGCTGGTGTCGCTAACTTCACATTTCTCAAAACAGAGTCGCCAATAACCAGAGTTTGTTCCTCGGCGGGTGTGTCGTCGAGTGGGGAAAAACGGTTAGAAATGTGAACGGGTTGGAGGTGTACACGGGGCTTCTGTTTAGAACTACGCTTCCTCCTCACAGTCACCCAGTCGGCCTGCTTTCCCGGCTGCTCGGGATCTGCCAGGGGGTAACTAACGGCGGCTAAGCTACCTTGGTCCGCACCGACTACAGGGGCCTGGCTAGCTGTAGAATTTTCCACGGTGCGGAGCCGAGTCTCCAATTCGCCCAGCCTGGCCTCCAAAGCTATGAATAAGCTACACTTATTACAAGTACTGTTACTGCTAAAGGAGGCCGAGGAATAACTAAACATTTCACACCCAGAGCAGAAAAGTGCGGGAGAGACAGGAGAAGCCACCATGCTAAATCGGCTAAGAGCTAGTAGCTACGCTAAGCTAGCGGATTCCTAAAAACACGCAAAGTGAATAATGTGTAAATAATTTAGAGGTGATTCAGCAGAAGGAGTGCTTTAGTTAAGGCACGTAAAGATTACACTGGGAAACAAATCGTAATCTAGATAACTAGATCAATCTAACTGCGCAGATTAAACAGCTAACAGATACAGAAAAACACCGCTGTGCTCCGGAACAGGAAGTGATACAATACCGCAGTGAGAGCCAACCACCAGTAGAGGCAAGCAAATCATACTAAAGCCAAAGAGTTCCTCTAACCATTTATAGACTGCCAAGCAGCACAGTCTGTTTGCTTCCTTATTATTATTATCTTTAATGTGAGCAGATTATTACACTTAATGCATAACATTTTTTTAATAAGCTATAATGTTAAAGAGCTCCGAGCTGGCACAGAAACATTTCAGTATAAAAGTACTTGAACACAAGCACTTCGGTTAAATGACAGCATCCACCTTGGAGACCTGAGGCATGATTTCCCTCATTATTCCCTCTTCCTTGGTTAATTGGCGAAACTGGATGTTTCTGCTGTCACAATCAGTGAGGTCTGTAACTTCTCCAAGAGTTGTCATGGTGTCTTAGTGCCTTTCCTCACGGTCAATATGCTTTGGCAAGGGCCTTATATGAAGAAGATTTGCCAGACCCTTACCACTTTTGACTAACTTAATTTAACTCCAAGGGATATACAACATTTTTTCTGTCAACGTGCTCATGAAATTACTGAATAATGCACAGCTGGCTGTGAAATAGTTCAGCAGCCATCTGTGCATTATGTTTATGTAATGCCTGAATAGATCCTTGTCATTTGATTGGCGGTTTGTATGTCATGTGATATGGATTACTTGTACCATTTGGCATACCATAAACCCCATAATGCAAGCAGCCCAACATAGGAATTGAGTGAAAATGCAAAATGATTTATTTTACAGGTGTATCCCGAGTGACAAACATCCACACAGTGCGTACAAGGGGACTAAGGAAGCGGAGTCCAACAAAAACACAGAGTAATACATAATAGACAACTAGTGGCAGGAAAAAACACGGGAGCTGGAACCACAGAACAAAGCATATACTCACAGACATAGCAGACACAGAGACCACAATGAATGAATCAGCAACAAAACACAAACTGGTGAGGGTTTAAATAACAAAACAAACTGATCAGTGACAGGAGTGAACCCAAATGAGACAGAGGAAGCGTGCACGTGAGATCAAAAACAAAACCTGACTCACGAATGAAACAATAATGCATAACAATGAATGCAATAATAATGCCACCACAGAAAAACAAACAAACTCCAAGTGCACATCTACAAAAACTAACAAAGAAATAAAAGTGAGATCAAAACAGAACGGGACAAACCAGAATAAACCTCAGGAAGTAATATAACAAGAATCATCACCCTGACACATACTGGAACACAAAGTACAATAATCACTGAGGATATCAATAAACACAAAACAAGACCAGGGCAAACATGATTGCAGGGGCAGGGACACATCAGAGCTGACAGACACAAACAAATGAGACTGGGGAAGGAATACATCTCACACACACACACACACAGGGACAGAGGAACGTAACCGTGAACCTTAGACCAAAGAAAGAGGGACAACCACCACCACAACAAGGGGACCCAGGACAGGGAGCACACCAGACAGCACATAAACCACCCATGAAAACACACACACACACCAACATAAATCATGTTTTACATGGAGAATCATGGCCACAGCTCCTCATGTTCCCAAGAAGTCTCCCAGCCAAGTACAAATCAGGAGCTACTCTGCTTAACCTCTGGGCTCAGGTTTGTGCAGAGTGGCATGGCTGTGGCCAAACTTAGTATGCTGTGACAGGTATCAAACAATTATCACTGTCCAAATATATGCAGACTGCAGACCAAATTCAACGTGACTGAAAATTAAATACTTCCTCAACAGACTCATTTGGATTGCCTGAAACCAATCCTCCCATCCAGGTGCCTCAGTGCTGAGGACCACAGTGGCTTGAGAAGGCCAAGGGGATGACAAAGCTTCACCTGACTGCAGCAGATGAATGGCTACTTTTGAGCGGTGAGGATGCACTGGTTATCTGGGAGTGGGGGCATCCAGGACCCAAGGCTGTTCTGTGATAGATACAGGGCCATGTGGCACCAGCACATCCCTGTGTTGAGAGACCAGTCCACCTATGTTTACGATGGCCTAAACGAAAAGTAATTTCAGCTAGTTAGGCAATTTTCTGCAACTATGGGTCCAATGTTCAGGGATCTCCCTGACCCTCACCACATAAATTATGGCAAATGAATACATGATGTGGCAAGTCTAGTGTGCTTGTGCCACAGTGGCAAATATTAAAAATAACCTTCAAATTCAAGTTGTACTATTGGCAAAAAAAAAACATGAATTCTGTCCTTTTGTGATGACTGGCAAAGGCCCCTTTGTACTGCACGCTGATTTCAATTATTTCTGAAGGCATTACACACTGCGTTGTTATTTATACCCAGTTCTTTCATGTAATTTGCTGCCCCTTACCAAGAACAAAACCATTGTATTCCTTATTTTTAGTTTATTAAAGGTAACAGCAAAAACTAGGTCTGTGTCCCTCACAGACAGTGTCCATCTTGTGAAGGCACACGAAGTAGCTTGTACAACACTTTTATACAATGTGGGTGTTAACAATGGGTGCGGTTTAGTATCACATTTCTAATGTTACTGGCTCTCACCAACAGGGGGACTTTCTCCCTGTGTCTGAAACATGGACATATGATGGAAGTGAAACGTATCTTTCTCAGAACTTCCAAACAAATAACAGACAAATACTTGATAGCTAACATAAAATAAAGAAATAGCACAGATATTACCTAACAGCATGCTGCAGCCTTCTCTGTAAAAGAGACTGCCTGACAAGAAAAAAAAACAATAATTGTACATTTAATGAGCTAACAATTTACTTTGTGCTTGTTTGTTGAAGAAAAGATAAAATGTGTCCATGTATAACAGGTGAACCACAATTTTTGTTTATTTGCACTGATGCACAAAGTACTTTCACTGCTATTCATTATAGTCATTGCCATTTATGTAAAGTCATTTTCATGTGAAGGGAGAAATAAGTTTTATTTTGAACAGCACCACAGTTTAGTGGCATTTGATGGCTAAAACCCTGACATTAAATGTTCAATGATTATGTACATGCCTCATGTCATTTAAAACAAAAACACACACATCCACATAAAAACACACGTGCACATGCCATCGTGATAATCACTGCTAATGTGATCCATTTTCTGTGCATCTCCACTGGCACAGTACATCATAATTATTCAAGTTTGCTGAAGTATTGTCAGAACAATAACTAAATGTTTGAAATCACTATCTGGCAAAATAGTGCACACTGAGACTGTAGACAGGGACACTGAGCACTTTCACCCACTGTGCAGCTTGCAAAACCTAGTCAAAATATCCCCATTAATTCATAACAAATGTAACTGAGTTTATTAAAATGTTGAGTAAAAAGCTGCATCACACCAGTGAATAAAGTACAACAATGTATAGACACAAATTATAACAGAACCAGGGGTGTATTCATGCACAGACTTGCCTGGGCTGAAGACTAGCAACCCAAAGTAACACAGAGCCCAACATAAATAAGAATATCATTGAAAACTTAATTTCAGCAATTCAGTTCAAAAAGTTAAACTCGTACATAGATTCATTACACACCGTGCTATATTTCAAGTGTTTATTTCTTTTGAATTTTGGTGATTATGGCTTCTAGCTAATGAAAACACAAAATTCAGTATCTCAACTAATTACAAAATTACGATCAACAAAAAAGGATTTTTAATAGATTCAATAGATTAAAATAGAATTCAATAAAAAAGGTGCACAACAGGGATAACTGCACCCTTGAGAGGATTGTGAAGCAAAGCCCATTCAAGAACTGGGGGAGACTCACAAGTCGTGGACTGAGGCTGGAGTCAGTGCTTCAAGAGCCACCACACACAGAGGTATCCAGGATGTGGGGTACAACTGTCGCATCCCTTGTATCAAGGCACTCCTAAACCAGAAACAATATCAGAAGCATCTTTTGTGGGCTAAGGAGAAAAAGGACAGGACTGTTGCTCAGTGGTCCAAAATCATCTTTTCAGATGAAAGTAAATTTTGCAATTCATTTGGAAATCAAGGCCCCAGAGTCTGAAGGCAGAGTGGAGAGGCATAGAATCCAAGTTGCTTGAGGTCAAGTGTGAGGTTTCCACAGTCAGTGATGACTTGGGGAGCCATATCATTTGCTGATGTTGGTCCACTGTGTTTTATCAAGTCCAAAGTCAGCGCAGCCATCTATCAGGAAATTTTAGAGCACTTCATGCTTCCCTCTGTTGGCAAGCTTTATGGAGATGCCAACTTCATTCTCCAGCAGGACTTGGCACCTGCCCACACTGGCAAAAGTACCAAAACCAGGTTTAATGACCATGGTATCACTATGCATGACTGGCCAGAAAACTCGCCTGACCTGATGGCCTCCATGCCACGCCGCATTGAGCCATGCACTGGGGAGGTGATTGTCTAGTGGTTAAGCAGTGGCTTGAGACCAGAGGATCCTCACTTCAAACCCCCGTCTGGTCAAAAAAAAAATTTTTTTTTAAAAATCACTAAGCATCCTTAATCTGCAAGTTGTGTCCGACGTGTACTGAGCTCTTTGCAGTGCAGCACTCTGACATCAGTGTGTGTGAGTGGCAGAATGTGAGGCATTACTGTAAATCACTTTGAGCTTCTGATTAGGGCTGCCACGATTCGACTAGTCACGTTTACGTAGACTATCAAAATAGTCAGCGACTAATTTAATAATCAAAGTCATCGTTTACTTTTTAAGCTTTGTTTTTCCTCTCAAAACTGCCGCTGTATTTTCCGCTGCTTTTCTGTCCTTGATGCACATGCGAAGTAGTAGTAATCCGGGTCAGCATCATGTTACCGGAAAAATTATGCCCTGACACTATCATGGCTAGTTGGCAAGGAAGCTCAAATGTTTGGGAGCATTTTAACCAGATCAAAGAGAAAAACATGCAATGCAAAATCTGCAAGGCACAAAGGCAATGAAGGAGCGTCTGAGAAGGAAACAGGCTGTGGCTGATTTTGACAAAGAGACAGTCATCTATCTCAATAAGCCAACTGGCTAGTTAATTGCTAACAATAATGGCCCAGTCACACTGCACTTAATGAAGGGCAACGAAGCCCTGATGAAACAAGAAATCTGGACTTTCGTTGACTTTTGTTGGCATCGTTTAACCTTCGCACAGCTTCATTCCTGCAGCTGGCACTTTGTCAGGATTTTTAAACGCTTGAAAAATTTGAACGAAGGGCAACGAAAACCTCAATTCATCCGTGTTTCATTTTGCTGTCGTTCTTCACGTTTTTTTAATCGTTTGTTTAGTTTTTGTAACATTATTGTTTAACTTGACTTAGTTCGAGCAGCTGAGTGTTTTCACACAGTGCAGAAGCCGGTTTGTGAGTGCTGAGGCTGCTGCTGCGTTCATGTACCTTCGGAAATTACAGGGCAAACTCAGCCTGTTTGCTTGGATTTTGTTTTTTGTTTTTTGTTTTTTATCTGGGTGGAGAGTCAGGTTCAATGCGCTCAGGGACCTTATATAGGCCAGAATTTATCTTTTGTGTGGATACAATTAATTATTTTGCCACAAGCAACTGCTGAATTTGAAACAACAAAACAGTTGTGTAATTTCCAACGGTACTTGATAGAGCCCGACCGATGTGGATTTTTTGAGGCCGATGCCGATATTTGGATGAAAAAATGATGCTAATCGATAAATTGGCTGATTTGCCGATAGCCGATAAATCAGCTTTTTTTTTTTTTTTTTTTTAAATGAATAAAATGTTCTTTTTTGGACCCTTAACAAAAAAAAGGTATGAGCTAAAAGCTGAAGCTTTGTCCTCATATTGATTAACTTTATAACAGAGAAGAATTTTCAAGTTTAAAAAATGCAAAAATGCAGTTGGAGCAGTTAGGGAGCTATTCAAACGGGCCAACTAGTAAGCTATCACTCCTGAAAACGATCTTTGCCATATCACGTGAGGTAAATCTGCCCTACAATTGGATTTTGGAAAACCATGTGACAGAGAACATCTTCACATCATCACATCTTCTATGAGGAGTACCAAGATGGCCGACGGTGGCTCGAAAGCAAAAAAAAGTAAGTAAGTTTCCATCTCATATCACTAAAAAGTTATTTACAATTTAGTAAAGCTTGGTCCCAGCCGTCGTATACGATGGCGTCTGCCCCACGGCAGTAATTCCCAGAACCCTTCCGGACGACCAGTGAATCTGAATGTTTCAACCTCTTAGCAGTAAACGAAAGTTTTTCATGCTAGAAATAAGGTCTACACAACGTGAGTTTAATAAAAAGCGTGACCGATGCAATGAAGCACATTTGACAAATTACTATATTAACTGAGTTAATCAAACTGAGTCAAACTGAAACTGGAGAAATGTGGGATGACTGTAATCACAAAGTTATTACTAACAACATCCTTATAAACTTACTTGTATGCCTTTGTCAGCCAATCAGTGCAGTGTGATGGTGAACTCCGGGGGCCGGTGATGAACACATTTAAGCAGGGGTGTAAGCAGCTCTCAGTTGAATGGAGTCAGAGCTCCATCTACTGGTCAAACGGTGCAAGGACATTTTACATTGCCGACACAAACATTATTTCAGTAACTGTTCTGTTTATGGGAAATTATCAGCATCCTATTGGCAAAATTTCAGCCAATAGTGAGTACTTTGAAAAGGGCTTATATCGGCCGATAATATCCGCCGGCCAAAATATCGGTCGGGCTCTAGTACTTGAATGGAGTAAATGCATGAGTGGAATAAATGCACATGGGGAGTCAATGCACGGCGTTCACAAGCACTGATCAATTTACTGCTCTGATATATTCAATCACCTTTACACTTATATTTATTCCCCCTTTTGACAGTTTTCTGTTATAAATCAATATATATGGCTTAGAATATAATACAGTGATAGATCAGCAGCCACGGCACACCATTTTATTTATTTTTTTTAAATTGGAGCAAGACGGAGCACGCAGCGTCCTCAGACAGTGTGGATTCTGATGATGAAGGAGATGATCCCTCTTTTGTTCTGGATGAGGAACTAAAGCAGGTGGGTCCACAGACGTGCACACAGATCTCCACAGCTTCTGTTTGCAGTTTCTCCAGGGCTCAGGCTCTATGAGCTCCGTCCCAGCGCCGAGTCCTGGAACTCTGAGATGCAGACACACACTGTTCCAGCTGTGGCTCCAGGCGTGTTTCGTTTAAAGTGCCGAGATCGTTAGCTTTGGTTTTGTTAATTTCCTCTTTCGTCCCTTTTGTGCTCTTGCTTCGCAGGCTGTTCGGTGACAAAGCTCTTTCGTCCACCTTTTCTCAATGAATAGTGACTTTTTCTACTTTTTCCCCTTCGTTCAGGAATCGGCGTGTGCCGTGTGACTGTGCCATAACATGTACGAGGTCTGTTAGAAAAGTATCGGACGTTTTTATTTTTTGCAAAAACCTGATGGATTTGAATTATGTGTGCTTGCATCAGCCAACCTTGAACCTTTGTGCGCATGCGTGAACTTTTTCATGCCTGTTGATTGCGTCATTTGCTGGTAAGCAGCCTCTGTGTGAGGATTGTGAAGCGCGCTCGGCGGATTTTCATTTCAAGGAAAAAGACGGAACGACTGGAGCAGCGCCGCATCAAATTTTGCCAGAAACTGGGCGACAGCCAGGTGGAAACCATTCGGATAATTCAGACGAATCGTATCATACGTAACACCCTGAAGGCCGAAGGCCTCAGGGTGTCTGGTTTTCTTCAGGGTGTATAAAGCCATATTCATTGGTAAAACAACTTGATAATGATTTTATCATACACCTATAAATGATAAATGCATGCAGAACACAATGCGCGTGCTCTCCCTTCGCTCACTGCCTCCGGGGGTACGGATGCGGGACCCGCAAAGAATCCAAGTGATGGCCACGGAGCTCTGCGGCTGCGGTTACCGAGACCATCCAGGGGGCGCTGCGCATCAAAACAGCGAGCATAGTCTCTGGACCTGTTGCTGCATGCAGCTTGGCACAGCAGACAGGGGGGCGGTGTGAGTGGCTCGCTACAGCGCTTACCGAGCCCGCAGATTCAGTAAGCGCATCGTAGGCAGTGAGAGCAATCGCGGTGATGCCGATCGGTGTCACGCATAATTCTTTTTTCCGCCTCACTCAGGAAACAGCGCTTGGAACTTGAGGTGGATGGATGATGATGAAAGAAGCAAAACAACAAAAAAAGAAACAGCACAGTTCAGCTGAAGCATTAGTGGATGTACGTGACACCAGTGGGAAATACACACGTGGAACAAGAGCAGTCTAAAATTGGCAGATTAACTTATACTGCAGAATAGTACAGACTACAAATGATTTTCAATGCAGCTCCTGAAGTGAAAGCTTCTGGTCATGCAAACAGTCTATGTGCAAACGTCTACAGTTACAGCAAGACTCTTGCGCAACGCTAATATGTTATCTTATCATCAGTCTTCTGCTGAAAAGCGCAGCATGCTTTTGATGGCATCACAGATGTATGTGTATTATATTTCCAGAGGCCAGCGAATGGTGTGTCTGAATACACTACTGCATGCTCGCACTTCACTACCCAGTCCGGTGCAGATCATCCTGCAGAAATGAAATTGGCCACAGTTTGCTTTAAAAAAAAAAAAAACACACATAACCTGCAATGTATTTTAATTTTAGTTTATGCTGTATCTTGGCCAAAAAGAAATAAATAAATAAAATAACTGAGCAGCTAAATCCACATTCAAGTTATTAATGTCAACAGGCACTGAGGAAATAATAATACACAGGGGTGGCTTGTCAGTAGGGCTCTACCCCCTTAAAATATTGAGAAAAGAAACGCAGCACAAAATAATTAATGAATAATTACTACAGTTTGCTAATGCCGTGTCGCCAGGCGACGGACGCGTCACCATCGCCCGGTGTGTCACTCTGCTTTCGCTGCGAAAATTCGCCCCAGTGCATCATCAAATAGGAGGTGCTTCCATTCCGGCTCCATTCCGGCTCCAGCTGTCAGTCAAGTTAACATGACGGACCTTGATCACACAGAGTGAGTTGCTGTGCTCTTAATTGTTGTGGAAAGCTGGGTTCACAACATCCTCATGAGACGTTCCCAATTCGGGAGCAGGAGTTGCGTCTGGATGACGGTCGTTTTCAGCGGTTCTTCCGCCTCTGCAGGACCCAGTTTGAGGACCTCCTGTCCCGTTCACACGCACACATGTAAACAATTAAAACAAACAAAAAAAAAAAACTCAGCTGCCCCTGCTGCGGGGCTGCTGCTCACTCTCTGTCATAATTGTGTTTATAAACCCGTCACCATTTGTTTTATTATACATCTATGAAGGGTCAAAGTGATCAAAATTAACTGAAATATTGAAAACAATTAATGTGGTTAAAAGTGAAAGCAGTAAATATTGAATGTGGTTAAAAATCAAAAGGGTAAAACTGGACCTGATAAAAATGGAAGGTGTGAAGTACTAAACATGTGTCATTGTACACATAAATACAATGAAATTTGTCTGCATTTAACCCATCCAAATTACAGTTAGACAGTTCTCCCAATTTAAGATCAATTTACAGCTTAATACCTGCTTGATGTGTAACAGAAACAACCCACACCCTGCTTACCAGATTATTAAATGCCCCAAACACACAGATTTTTTTAAAAATATACCTGCAATTAAATGATTCCTTTAGATTAACTAATCACAAACCCTGTAATGAATTACATTTTTTAATAACCTGACAGCACTAATTAAAATATGTATGCTGTATGTGTTTCAGATGGTTTTCTCAGAGACACCACTGCAAAGATTCATGCCACGGAATGGGATACCTGTCTACATATGCCTACACGTCATACATCGGTTGGTTATGTTTCACTGTGAATTTTGAATAAACTTTTGTACTTTTTGCTAAAATTTCTCCACTTTTGTGTAACATCAATTTGATTTGTAAAAGTTACCAAGGTTTACTGATTTAAATGAAATGCTAACAGTTTGAAAAGCCGTTTAAGCAAAATCCAGTAGTGAAGTAACTTTTACATTTAATGGGGTCATAAATGTAAATGGAAGTAAACAGACAGTAAAACTGGTTGTTCAAACTATCTGAATAAATTACTTCTGGTTTGGTATAACTTATCCAGCAGAATTATACACCACAGTACAATAGTTTGTGGTAAAATGTTACATCAAAACCTAAACCTAGTATAGCCAGAATTCCTTGATGTAATGGTGCTATCACTGAAGTGACTAAACCTTTTCATGTTGAATACCATTTGCTAAAATCTCAGTTTAGACATGATTATTCCAGCATCTTTGTAAAGATTTAGCCAGGTGTAATGTGCAGTGTCTTCTGGAGTAGCAAATCCCAAATTAAAATTCTTAGAAATGAACCATCATCGTACCAAAACGTCAATGACAAAATGTTTTTTACTGTTGACTCAGCCAGAAATGACAAATTATGATACAATCACATAAGTCAAAATGTTTACTGCAACTAAAAGAAGAGCAAATCCCCCCCCCCCCCCCCCCCCCCAAAAAAAAAATAAATAAATAAATAAATACATAAATCTGTGCAACACAAAAGTTCCATGTGGCTATAGTCCTGGGGTGGGGGTGCAGGACACACGCCCCGGTCATGCATCACGTGGATAAGCTCACCCAGCACGTCAAGGATTGCCCGATTAAACGCAGCTTCGAGGATCAGTCGGATGTGTCGATCACACTGAACCCAGTTCAGCTTCAACCTCAACATCGCTGGATGGACAGATTCTCCTGCTGGAACAGGCTCCTTTTACTCTTGCCTGGACAATAATGAAAGTAGAAATGGGAAGTGATTAACAAAAGCAAGTTTTAAAAAATTGTATATATACATACACACACGTATGTACATACAGAGTGACCCCCCCCCCCCCCCAAAACAAGAATTGTAATAAAAAAAACCTTTCAGTTACTATATGATCATTCTCCAGACTTTCAGTTATCTTGATCACTTTGCATAAAAGTTATGTTTTTCAAAATTTTGCCCCAACAAATCAGACCATTTGGAGCATAATTTGAAAGAACCTGACTTTTATGCAAAGCAACTAAGATAACTGAAATTTTGGGGATTTTGCTGGACCTTAGTGGGATTTTTTTTTTTTTTTTTAACCATTATATATATATATATATATATATATATATATACACACACATACATACACACACACACCGTATGTGGGAAATACATTTTGGAGCTAAAAGCTACGTGATGCGAGACATTATTCTTACCAGTGATGACACGTTGCTGTGTGGTGCTGGGCGTTGATGGTCGAACACTCCTCGCGTATGGAACTGGATTCTTCAACAAAAACACAAAATCACATGTTAAAAAAAAAAAATACAGTAATGGCACTAAATTAGATGTAAACTTTTGTTGTCATGCTGACGTGAGGTGTTTTTCTGTCAGAAGTTAATACTTTCAAGCGGAGCACAGAGTTAGCTAGCTCACTGTGTCTGCATACACGAGACAATGATGTTACTTTAACACAAGTTTAGACTCAAAATCTTCGTTCAAGTGTGCTTCCCACCAATGGGATAAGTAACGTTAAACGGTGCTTTCAAGCAGACTACAGACAAAGTCACAAAAAACACTTACCATCCGTCGCTTCCAACAAAGCTGTGGCCGAGTCGCGGCCATCCTGCCTCCGGGTGCTCGTCGGTCGGTGTCCGTAAACAGCGTTCCTTCGGTCGAACCGTTTCCAGCCCTTACAGTCTGACCTACTCCAGTCGTTGTGGTCCTGTAATCACTTTTAGGCTTTTTCAGCTGTTCTCTGCATTGCTGTAATGTCCGGTGAGCCGGGTGCTGCCAAAGACTGGGAGATTTTCTGATTTCGGGTTGCTTCTTCCACCTCTCTGTATTCTCTCCTCCGCCACCAAACACAAACGTCCACAACTCATCCACGGACCAGTGCAAGTAAAAAAAAAAACCTCACCATGAAAAGAAAGAAAAACCCGGTTTCTGTAACGCCGCTGTGACTATTTAAAAATGGCGGGTTTGATTCTCGTCTCGGACAGCGCGCTCATGACTCGTCCAGTGACGACATTCTCTAACCAATCAGTGGCCGACAGCCTGTTGACGTCACATTTTAGTACTGGCTCGGCTCGCTTGGAACCGCTCCTGAGCAGGTACTAAAAAAGTACTCGGTACCAGGTACTAATCCTACTAGAAAAGCAAAACAAACGAGAAGAGTCGAGCCGAGTAGTGCTACTTTTGTGAAGTAGAAAAGCGCTTTTAGATTTGGGCGCTCTTCGCCTGCGACTCCCAATGGTGCCACCTCGCGGTCAGTGACATGCGCAGTGTCTCTGGACTACAAATTTCTGCTGTCGCAACAGTGGTTGCTGCCGTATTCTGATCCAGCGGAAGTGAGCAAAACTGCACAGTTGACGCGGTGAATGATAAAACTGAAGTGTGTAAAGCGACCTGCTAAAATTGAGGCAGTGAATGAAAACATTCAACATTAACATTAGTCTTACACACCTCTCTGCAGCTTCTCTCCCCCTGCCATCCCCTCATTACCCCATCCCCGTAGAGACGGTGCCTGCTCCCAGACTACCAATAACCAGCAAAAATCTATTTAAGCATAAAAATTCAAAAAGAAAAAATAATATAGCACTTTCAACTGCACCACAGACTAAAACAGTTAAATGTGGTCTATTAAACATTAGGTCTCTCTCTTCTAAGTCCCTGTTAGTAAATGATATAATAATTGATCAACATATTGATTTATTCTGCCTTACAGAAACCTGGTTACAGCAGGATGATTATGTTAGTTTAAATGAGTCAACACCCCCGAGTCACACTAACTGCCAGAACGCTCGTAGCACGGGCCGAGGCGGAGGATTAGCAGCAATCTTCCATTCCAGTTTATTAATTAATCAAAAACCCAGACAGAGCTTTAATTCATTTGAAAGCTTGACTCTTAGTCTTGTCCATCCAAATTGGAAGTCCCAAAAACCAGCTTTATTTGTTGTTATCTATCGTCCTCCTGGTCGTTACTGTGAGTTTCTCTGTGAATTTTCAGAACTTTTGTCTGACTTAGTGTTTAGCTCAGATAAGATAATTATAGTGGGCGATTTTAACATCCACACAGATGCTGAGAATGACAGCCTCAACACTGCATTTAATCTATTATTAGACTCAATTGGCTTTGCTCAAAATGTAAATGAGTCCACCCACCACTTTAATCATATCTTAGATCTTGTTCTGACTTATGGTATGGAAATTGAAGACTTAACAGTATTCCCTGAAAACTCCCTTCTGTCTGATCATTTCTTAATAACATTTACATTTACTCTGATGGACTACCCAGCAGTGGGGAATAAGTTTCATTACACTAGAAGTCTTTCAGAAAGCGCTGTAACTAGGTTTAAGGATATGTTTCCTTCTTTATGTTCCCTAATGCCATATACCAACACAGTGCAGAGTAGCTACCTAAACTCTGTAAGGGAGATAGAGTATCTCGTCAATAGTTTTACATCCTCACTGAAGACAACTTTGGATGCTGTAGCTCCTCTGAAAAAGAGAGCTTTAAATCAGAAGTGCCTGACTCCGTGGTATAACTCACAAACTCGCAGCTTAAAGCAGATAACCCGTAAGTTGGAGAGGAAATGGCGTCTCACTAATTTAGAAGATTTCCACTTAGCCTGGAAAAAGAGTCTGTTGCTCTATAAAAAAGCCCTCCGTAAAGCTAGGACATCTTACTACTCATCACTAATTGAAGAAAATAAGAACAACCCCAGGTTTCTTTTCAGCACTGTAGCCAGGCTGACAAAGAGTCAGAGCTCTATTGAGCCGAGTATTCCTTTAACTTTAACTAGTAATGACTTCATGACTTTCTTTGCTAACAAAATTTTAACTATTAGAGAAAAAATTACTCATAACCATCCCAAAGACGTATCGTTATCTTTGACTGCTTTCAGTGATGCCGGTTAGACTCTTTCTCTCAGATTGTTCTGTCTGAGTTATTTTCATTAGTTACTTCATCCAAACCATCAACATGTCTATTAGACCCCATTCCTACCAGGCTGCTCAAGGAAGCCCTACCATTATTTAATGCTTCGATCTTAAATATGATCAATCTATCTTTATTAGTTGGTTATGTACCACAGGCTTTTAAGGTGGCAGTAATTAAACCATTACTTAAAAAGCCATCACTTGACCCAGCTATCTTAGCTAATTATAGGCCAATCTCCTACCTTCCTTTTCTCTCAAAAATTCTTGAAAGGGTAGTTGTAAAACAGCTAACTGATCATCTGCAGAGGAATGGTCTATTTGAAGAGTTTCAGTCAGGTTTTAGTGGACAGTGGACTCATCTCTGTGCTTGTTCTGTTAGACCTCAGTGCTGCTTTTGATACTGGTGACCATAAAATTTTATTACACAGATTAGAGCATGCCATAGGTATTAAAGGCACTGCGTTGCGGTGGTTTGAATCATATTTATCTAATAGATTACAATTTGTTCATGTAAATGGGGAATCTTCTTCACAGACTAAGGTTAATTATGGAGTTCCACAAGGTTCTGTGCTAGGACCAATTTTATTCACTTTATACATGCTTCCCTTAGGCAGTATTATTAGACGGCATTGCTTAAATTTTCATTGTTACGCAGATGATACCCAGCTTTATCTATCCATGAAGCCAGAGGACACACACCAATTAGCTAAACTGCAGGATTGTCTTACAGACATAAAGACATGGATGACCTCTAATTTCCTGCTTTTAAACTCAGATAAAACTGAAGTTATTGTACTTGGCCCCACAAATCTTAGAAACATGGTGTCTAACCAGATCCTTACTCTGGATGGCATTACCCTGACCTCTAGTAATACTGTGAGAAATCTTGGAGTCATTTTTGATCAGGATATGTCATTCAAAGCGCATATTAAACAAATATGTAAGACTGCTTTTTTGCATTTACGCAATATCTCTAAAATTAGAAAGGTCTTGTCTCAGAGTGATGCTGAAAAACTAATTCATGCATTTATTTCCTCTAGGCTGGACTATTGTAATTCATTATTATCAGGTTGTCCTAAAAGTTCCCTGAAAAGCCTTCAGTTAATTCAAAATGCTGCAGCTAGAGTACTGACGGGGACTAGAAGGAGAGAGCATATCTCACCCATATTGGCCTCTCTTCATTGGCTTCCTGTTAATTCTAGAATAGAATTTAAAATTCTTCTTCTTACTTATAAGGTTTTGAATAGTCAGGTCCCTTCTTATCTTAGGGACCTCATAGTACCATATCACCCCAATAGAGCGCTTCGCTCTCAGACTGCAGGCTTACTTGTAGTTCCTAGGGTTTGTAAGAGTAGAATGGGAGGCAGAGCCTTCAGCTTTCAGGCTCCTCTCCTGTGGAACCAGCTCCCAATTCGGATCAGGGAGACAGACACCCTCTCTACTTTTAAGATTAGGCTTAAAACTTTCCTTTTTGCTAAAGCTTATAGTTAGGGCTGGATCGGGTCACCCTGAACCATCCCTTAGTTATGCTGCTATAGACTTAGACTGCTGGGGGGTTCCCATAATGCATTGAGTGTTTCTTTCTCTTTTTGCTCTGTATGCACCACTCTGCATTTAATCATTAGTGATTGATCTCTGCTCCCCTCCACAGCATGTCTTTTTCCCAGTTCTCTCCCTCAGCCCCAACCAGTCCCAGCAGAAGACTGCCCCTCCCTGAGCCTGGTTCTGCTGGAGGGTTCTTCCTGTTAAAAGGGAGTTTTTCCCTTCCCACTGTTGCCAAGTGCTTGCTCACAGGGGGTCGTTTTGACCGTTGGGGTTTTTCCGTAATTATTGTATGGCTTTGCCTTACAATATAAAGCACCTTGGGGCAACTGTTTGTTGTGATTTGGCGCTATATAAATAAAATTGATTTGATTTGATTTAAATCGAGTACAGCAAATGATACAATTGAAGTGGGTAAAGTAGCGGTACTAAAATCGAGGCAGTGAATTAAATTAGCCAATGTTATATTTTTAAGACATAATATTTATAAGATTAATATTTACCAAAAATGTGATTTTAATGGCATCCAAATTTAACTATTCTAATTTTCAAAGGGGCAATATTAATCAGATGTTTTTTACGTCACTCATTTTCATGTTTAGTATTTCACACCTTCCATTTTTATCAGGTTCAGTTTTACCCTTTTGATTTTTTAACCACATTCAGTATTTACTGCTTTCACTTTTAACCACATTAATTGTTTTACTGCTTTCATTTTCACCACATTCAAAGTTTTACTGCTTTCATTTTTACCACAATCTATGTTTTACTGCATTCATATTTACCACATTCAATATTTCAATTAATTTTGATCACTTTGACCCTTCATATACATCTGTGTAGTTAATAAATAAAACAATCTTCACAGACGATTTGCTCGTGCGCACACGTAAGAAAAAAAGAAAAACTCCGCTCCTCCTCCTGCAGGGCTGCTGCTCCCTCCAAAAACTCTGTCATAATTGTGTTTAGAAACCAGTCACCATTTGTTTTATTATACATCTATGTAGTTAATAAATAAAATAATCTTCACAGACAATTCGTTCGTGCGCGCACGTGAAAGAGAAAAAAAAAAAAACCTCTCCGCTGCCTGCTGCGGGGCTGCTGCTCGCTCTCTCCCCAAACTCTGTCATAATTGTGTTGATGAACCAGTCACCATTTGTTTTATTATACATCTGTGTAGTTAATAAATAAAATAATCTTCACGGATGATTCGCTCGTACGCGCACGTGAAAGACAAAAAAAAAAAAAAAAAAAATTCTCCACTGCCTGCTGTGGGGCTGCTGCTCGCTCGCTCCCCAAAAACTCGGTCATAGTTGTGAAATAAAGGACAAAAGGGACATAAGTCCTGCTCACAGGCTGGCTACCAGAGACAGGACATGTTCACATCCAACTCAGTCAAACTCCAGTCCCTGATTGGTCAACGCTGCGCGACAAGACAAAAAAGTTCCGATTTTTCAACTTGGGGAGGAGGGCAACGCGACATGACGCGACACAATATCACGCCACAAACGCTCAAAATCGCTTCACTCGCGTCGCTTCATTCGCATCCACTGCGTCGCGTTGCGTGGCTTGCTGCCACAACGCCTCCTTCCATAGGGATTACATGGCAACCTGTCGCTGCCGTCGCTCGCATCGCGCCTGGTGTGAACGCGGCATAAGAGCTAGCGTATGCAAGTGCCTGTCAGTGTGCATTTAAATGTATTCCAACACTTCATTTCAGTGTTTTCAATTCATTTAACATCATTTTGGTTAGTGAAGGTAAAGCCTACTTCTTGGTTGGGTCACAAATCATATGAAAGTCTATGGAGGGTCGTACTCTTTTCATAATCATGTGCTCTAAGGCTGAATTTTAAAATGAGTATCAAACTTTTCCCTCAGCTCTGTACAAGTATAACCTAACTGCGTAATACCAACAAAAAGCTCTGAAGAGCAGCCTGAACAGCGATTATACACCATGATCATTAAATACACTGAATGCTGATTAATATCATCCGTTGAGTATGTGTGAGTAAGACACTGAGTGAGAATTAGGAAGGTTACTGTATTTGACTCCACATAACTATATACTCTGTTGCCAGTTTATTAGGTACACCTCCTGACAAGTAATGTAGCCCTGCAGCAAATCTCCCTTCATGAAGAAGTGAAGGTGCGCAGTCTTAAAAATCAATAGCCTTCCACCAGCCTCCACTGATAACAAAATTCTGTAAAAATAATGTAAGATGCATGGTGGGTGTGGCTTTGTACTATCCCAGCATGCAACTGTGGAGTGAGATGGACTGACAGATAAGGTGATGGTCCTCTGTCTTATCATATGCTGCACCAAGCAAGCTCGGCCACAGTCCATCCCCTCTGCTCCACACCCCGCTCCATCTGCACCCGTCACTCACAACTTGACTTTTCATAAATATTACCCCATATGTTAACAAACTGCATCAGACTATTCACTGTTTCGAATCAAAATGTGTCTCCACATTTAATCCCATGGGGGCACAGTCCAAGATCCCACCAACTGATGCCTATGTCAGGTGTGCATTTCCAAGTCCTCCCACACATGAAGAACTACCTCCAATGGTCAGCATTCTTTTAAAATATAACTTTACCAAAACAGTCTGCATTTGAAAACATCCCAGTAACATTTGTGTAAAAATATCTTCTATTTATTGATAACTGCTTTTGCAACCAATTCCAAAATTTACTGGCAGATATCATTATTACACCTCATAAATGCTGTTTAACTACTGTGCCTGTCTCTCTGATCATCACAATTCATGTCACGTTTATCTGTACCACCAGACAGTCACAACTTGTTACTGTCTGACCAGAGAGAAACAGGTTGTTCAACATAACAAGCCGAATTCTCAATATGTGCTTCTCCTCAACTAACCCCCAGTGGACACACTGCAGACTTTAGTCATTTAAAATGTTCCATTTGTAAAGGAGTTGAAACAATCTTGCAGTGACATGAGTGTAAAAGAAGATTACCACCAGATTATGTTCCATTTACATCTCATACACACACACACACAAACACACTGTAGTTTGGGGTTTGAGGCCTAGCGTGCATTCACCCACATGAAGGACAAATACAACGCAGTTGACAAATCATCTGATAATCTGCAGCTGTGTGTGTGCACTATATGTGTGAAAGGTAAACTCTGGACACTCCAGGGGTCATATGAGAAAACAGTTTGCTATATTACCACCTTACTTCAACCCATCTAAGTGGTTTACATGTAACAATCTAGGCAATCAAATAGCAATACACTAAAAACCCTAAGTACATATGTAATTTTTTTTTTTAAGTGACACTGATGCATGAAGTTGCCAAAGTAGATCTGGTATGGAGCCACGTGTTGCTTTAGCATAAGTTCCTAATGCAGCTACTGATGTACAAGTAAAATTGGGAACAGGAACAGGAGGAGACCTACACATTGGGATGTAAGCGCACTGCAATCTGGGGGGGAAAAATGCAAATAAATTTACACAAAATTCTAGATTCAAATATGGATTGAGAGGTTCACCAACATACGAGATGGGTTCTTTCTTAGACTGGTTTTACACCCAAAAGTCAACCACTGACCACATCCTACCTCTCAGAGTACTTACTGAAGACACAAGTGAATATCAGTATTATTATAGGAGTGATATTGCGGCACATCACCTTTTAATCTACATTTTACATTTTCAAGTGCTTGATATTTAATATTCAACAGCTCCAAAGTCTCACAAATCTGAATGTTTGCACAGACATTCTCCTGTTTTAAGCAAAATTGACAGCTTGTTTAACACCTCGGTGACATATGTATGAGGGGCAATTAACACATTTTGAGCCGGACCCAGAAAAATTAGGGTTTGGTTCTCCATTGTTTGCATTCTGAGAAGCCAACATTTCTCAAATGCGTGAAGTTTTCACTCACTGGGTGCAATGTTGAGAAATATTGGTTTCTCAGAATGCAAATGATGCAGAACCATGCACTACTTTTTCTGGTTATGTGTATTTTGCTAGGATGTTTCTTTTAAAAACTACACTGTGTAAAGCCCTGGTCACACCGAATAATAAAGCCATGAATAATGAGTCATGTATGGATTTGTCAGAAATTTCAGTAATTAGTCGAATAATGAGCCACGTATATGATGTTCTTCTGAAGGAATTGCAGGAAACACTAAAAAAGGCTATAAGGGCTTTCTCAGAGTGGAACCGGCTGTGTTGTAGCCTGTCCTGTCCTCATAGCCACCAGGTACTCTGATAATGGGTCTCTAATATTCTCATTTGTCCTCATAATACCTCGTCTACAAATTGCCCCGCGCTATTTTTGCTAAATTTTGAACTTCTTGAAATTAGTGCTACAGAGATGAGCCTCATTAACTGAATAATCTGCCTCTAAGAGCCACTATTCTCCCACGTTTCTTGAATAACTCGACTCATACCAAAAAAAAAAAAAAAAAAAAACACACGCTACGTGATTCATTGTTCATTATTCGGTGTGACCAGGGTTTAAAACTAGCAGGAGCTCTCTTTCTGCTCTGACACACACATCAGCCTCTTCAGTTTGTTGTCTTCCACACTGGGATGGACACCACTTTTCTACAGGCCGTGTGAGTATTCGTCAGAGCTCGCTGCGGTCAAAGTTGAATTTCATTTGTGCTTATGCCGAGTAGCAATGGCCCGTGCACAGCAGAGTGGCACACAGTTGCTTTGCGCTTTGCTCAGCAGTGGATTCTGCATGGGGCTAGCCATTGAAAGCTATTGGTGTCAGAGTGGCACTTTGTACCTTCAGTGTTTCAAGGTCCTTAACTTAGTTACTTTTAAAATTGACTAATTTGTAAAGTAAGTTACTTTTTCAAGGAGTAAGCAGTAATTGGATTACTTTTTCAAAGTAACTGTGGCAACAATGCTCTGTACATAACATGTAAACAAGTGTGACAACATCTCATAGCCGTGCAGAACTTTTCAACATAATTTACAACACAGATGCATCAACTCAAAGTAGAAGAGTGCCTCCCCTCAGTATTCAGGAAACATTGGGACACGTCATGGGAATACAGAATAGACGAGTCCTTTTGGGCAATTATACTGATATATTAAGTGTGTATTTTCTGCTTTCCTCTAGTGAGGAAAATAAAGTTTCTTCACATCATCCTTTGTCAAAACCAGATCAAGATAACAGACCGGTTTCTTCTACTTCTGTCCCTCTTACCCACTTCTGTCATTGCTGAGGCTGACATTATTGTACATGAATGAATAAAATATAGTTTGGGTCTTTGAACACAGTAAATCTCTTTGGACTGTACTACACCAGCTAAAAGTTAACACTTCTAGAATTTTAGATGCTGAAGAACATGAAAATTGAGGTGGAACAACAACAACAACAGGGTGGATATGAGTATCTGCAGACAACGTTGTGATGGAGAAGCCAAACATGACTAATGTTTCATCTCTTACATGCTTTTGGGATGAGAGTTCCAGAAGGCAGACAACATAATGTTGCCAGCAGAATTCTGGCAGTCAAAAGGGACAAGAACTGACCACTTGTCACACCAGATCTCATTTTAAAAAGGGTTTTTGTTTTTTTTACAAATTTACTTGTTTTGTGAGCTTAAATGAACAATATTCTCTATCTTTAAACCAGATTGTGTTCTAGGGGTGTAACAAAAACAGACTGAAAAATATTAAAAGCCTGCATAGACATTAAGCACTTTCAGGGGCGTGTCCTATAGGACAAGTACAATGAAAGACACACTTGTCCTATTGCTATCCTGACTTGTCCCATGTTGGCAGGTTTGGCAAAGAGGTGCAACAGAGTTAACCACGCCCTTAGGGTATTTAGTGTATGACGCGCCTCGGTTTTAGGCAACGTTACTATATTCTTAAATATTACAAATAGTAAGTCAATGATAATAATAATAATAATTATTATTATTATAATCAGTTATTACTACTATTATGATGATGTGCAAAAACTGTTTAAAAATTTCTAAAAAAGTGGACCTTTCAGGGGTTTGGGGTAGTTCTGTGCGAAAACACTACTGGAAAATACTTTTATTAAATGCTTAAATCCTTAAGTTTCAGAATTTCACTCACATTTTGACTTCCTTTCAGCTTCTCTTAAAGCAATTTAATGATGAGAAGTATATGTTCAGATTTATTCTGAGCTTCAGTCTATGCCCTTACCAGCACAAACCAGAAACTGCATTGGCCAGGAATAATTATTACTTTTTCTGGATAAAATAAAATGCTTGAACACATTCTAAATAGTTGGTCTCAAGGTAACAAACCTGTTAGCAATATACTGTTTAAAATACACGATTGACCTGCAAGATTAAAGTCATTAATTTTAATTGAGAAACCAGTTAGCACTCCCTGAATACTATACTAGCACATCAGTAGCTCCTGCTTAAAGTAGAAGGAAGTCTAAAGTAAAACTGAAAGCTTGAAGGTGCAACAGTGCACTGTTTAGAGGGCACACCCATAAGCTAATGTTTACAGTAAGTCATCTGAAAAGGAGCACTCTCACTCATGCTGATAGAAACAACTTAACAAAAGCTTGTAAAAATATCTCTTAACTTAATTTCAATGTTTTTTGTTTTTTTTTCAACTAACAGTTCTTCCTATCAATGTTAGATTCCAGGTGGTTTTAAAATGTTTGCTTTGGACTAGAGTGGTGGGGTGACGACACCTTCGTCAACATTTCTGTGAGAGAATGTCTCTTCAAAGTGTATTAACTGTGCACACCCACTCTCTCTCTCTGTGTGTGTTGGCTGAAAGTTCTACCTCCAATGTGATTATTTCAAGAAAAAGCAAGACATTGAAGTGAAAGTTCTATGAGAATAATCCTTTACATTATAAGTGTTCGTGCCTGCAATTTCAGGAATGTGCACAATCACCTTCAAACTGACACATATACACAGTAGCTGGTAAAAAATGGCAGCATACATGGGTGTTTACGTGAAACAATGTGCCGTTATTTAAGTTGGACATTCATCAAAGAATAAGTGTTGTCTTTGGCAACGCCTGGATGACTAATCTAAGATAAATTAGATGTGATCAAATGTCAGGAGTATGTATTTAGTTCAAGCACTTGAATCAAATGTTTTTTTGTTTTTTGTGGTGTTGTCAGGTTTTTTTTTTTGGTTTTTTTTTACTTTTTCAGTTTCTGAAATCTTTTTTCTTGATATTTTTTACATAACAGTTATCTTTGCTATGCACAATTTGTCACAGTTTTTGGCACTTGGTTTTCGACTGATGACTGCAAGACAGACAAACAGGCATACAACTGGAACCTCCATCCAACTTTGGTGGTGTAGGTAAATCCATAACAGAAAAATTATGGATTTAGTTTATGGAAAAGAGTGATTGAGGCACTTTTGATTGAGATATAATGCAAAATTTACACCAAATGGGCTTTTCAATATTAAATTCAAATGTCCACAAAATCCACAATGCAGATCAAACTTTGTCAGGGGATAGTGAGTGCCAGTCTGCACCTTACATTCAAATATGAGAGTGATTGGGGCACATTTGATTAAGACATACAGTAAAACACGCCTAAACCATCATCATATAAACCAAATATTGGTGCTCACCAGACAAAAGCAAAAGTGCCAATGCTTTACAGTTTTCCATGTAATAAATATAGTTAAAGCAAAAACTGTGTAATAAACACATCGGACAAAACATCCTGTCCAATCGCAATGCAATCCTATTAAAACCCCTTGCATATACTGGACAAAGCAGTCTGGACACGCCCAATAAGTGAGGGATGAAATTATGTTCAGCAGTGACACTTGCCGATTCGAGGAAAGTGGGACCATATTTCCTTGTTTAAAATGCTGGCCACTTATTTTTTCCAAACCATAATTAGACCCAGCACTTAAACGAGGCAGGGCGTAATTTAATGCCAGCATTTATTAACAAAATGCTGCTTGTTGCCTGCACTGTAATATGGTGTTAAGTTTCACACATATCCATGGGTTAAAGCAATAAATTGTCATCTGACTGAAATTTTTTCCTGGCAAAAATCAATGCCAGCAATTCCCTAAAATGTGGTATAGTGGGGGCACACACTGTTTTTTTTCCTCAATAAATACAATAAACACATTATACAGTATACAAATCTATTCTAAATAGCTTCTGAGGAGAGAGAGAGACAAAGCATAAGAAGAATGCAAAACCTGAACTTAAAGGTACATGAAAGGGCGGTGGGGAGCAGGGTGTAGTCTTGATTCTAGAGGATCTGGGGGTGCTCCCCCAGAAATTTCTTGAAAGAGCAAGTGAAATTTTGTATATTCTGGTGAATTTTAATGGGTTTGAAGCCCTCTGAAACAAAGAAAACTCACTTCAAACTGTCAAGTAAAAACACATTATTAATTATGGGGGATCTGGGGCATCTCCCCCAGAAATTTTTTAAAAGAGCAAGTGAAATTTTGTATATTCTAGTGAATTTTAATGGTATAAAGTCCTCTGAAACAAAGAAAACTCACTTCAACCTGTCAAGTAAAAATTCTTTGTCTTTGTCACCAAAAGGGTGCTGTGTCACTGGCTGTACAGTCAATAAAATACAAAATTAGGGCCTAAAGCAACTGACAACGTTGTTCTGCTGTGCACAAAGTAACACTGTCGCCTGTTTTGAAAATGCATGCAAACTGAGAAACTCATAACTGGCTTATTCACATTTAATCGGTAAAGTGCTCTCACTCGTAAAACAAACTAGGGCTGCAACTAACGATTATTTTAGTAATCGATTAATCGGTTGATTATTTTTTCAATTAATCATTTTTTTATTTTTTACTTACATGTGAGTTTTGCCATTATTCCTTTGAGTTATTATTAAAAGGCCTTTATCATGCAACATCAGCGTTTGAGCTTGTAATAAAGTTATGATGTTATATTCTCGTCAAAAACATACCTGGAGTAATGTTTTGTTTTATTTTGCACATACATACATCACCAACACACCACAAAGAGATTTCTATCAGGTTTCACCCGATTATGAGCATTTTTAGATGCCTACAGCAACTATCTCAACCACTGCCAACATATTACAGCAAGAGTCCACAAAAGTATTTTAAAGGCCTGACTAAAGTGTAATGTTATATTTAATAAGATATTTTCATGAAAAAAGACACAAATGTGCAGTTTACTGCATTTTATTTTTTTTCTTGTGTAAAAACACAGCTTAGATGTGGTTTGACCGAAACAAATTATCATTAAACTTAAATAAAACAGGGATGAAGCGGAGATGTAAGAGTCACTAAGTGTTCACAGGAAACAGTTATTTCTATATTTATTTATTTATGTTCACTGTTAGTTGGTTTAATCGTTTCTGTTTTGTTTTAGCATATTCTTTTTGTCTGTTTCTCTAAACCTGCATTGTGGCATTGTTAGTTATTATTACTATTATTACTGTTGTTGCTTTTATTATTATTGATATATAAATAAAAATAAATGAATAAAATTTTACAATTTGTAATACATTTGACTCTGTTACAGCTTAATGCTAACTTTAACATTGAAAATGCCATAGACACGCTAACGCGTTAGCATCAGTCCCATTTTTAAGTTATAAAATACATCTATCAACTGTTTCAGAAGACCATAACAGGTCGGTTTAACATAAAAAGGTAAATATTACTCACAGATATATGCTCTTTAGGGTTTTAGCGGGGGAAAATTAAGATAAAGTGAAATAAAACAAAGAACTGAAATAGCGGATCGAAGCATTGCTTCATTGCTTCAAAGCAAAGCCACACCCTTCTCTACTTGGAGAAGGTCTGCCAATGTTCCCTAGGAAACAGAGTGGAGAGGAGTGAAAAATTCACACGGTCCCTTCCTCCACAGTCCACGCTGACATTGCTGCTGCTTTGAATAGCGCAGAATGGGATGTTGCTTTGATAGTGAGACTATCATATTTCGGCCCCAAAACACGCATAACACCACATGTGCGCGCGTATGTGTGGTTAAATTTTCCAAATGACGGAAATCCGTCGTGGTGACGGAGAACTTTAACCCATGCATATCCCTGGGTGTAACAAACCAAATTGCTGTAAATCAGAGCCCTCTGCGTGGCTGCAAACCTGTACACCTGCTAAATAATGGATACCACCAAGGGCTGTGATCTGTCACTTTTCATAGGTCAAATACGTTTGGCCGGACCCGCAATTCATGGATGAAAATTGTATGTACTGTACCATTGGTTTGAAGGTTGATGATTGCATAAAGAAGTGGAGCTCACCGAGGGACAAATTAACCCAGAAAAAGTCACGGTTCCTGCAGCAAATTGCAATAAGATACTACAGAGAACTTTAAAAAGGGTCACGTGCATGTTGACGTCATTGCACAGCCACAGGGTTACAGAGTTGTAGATGCATAAATCAGGCTTTATGATTTTAAGGTACCGTTCCGCAGCGGACTGAGAAAAAAAAAAGAGTAAATCAACCAAATGTAATCTTTTTAATGTACATAATGTCCGGTGCTTACTTAAAGCTCGAGCGCCAGGAAGCATACTGAAATTGAGACGACTGTTAGAATTTTGATGGGGACCAAAGTAATTTTGTTCGTTAGTGTGAATATAAAGGATTCCCAAAATATTAGTCTGAACATGATTAAAATTCATCCGTATCAAAGCAAATTCTGAATTATTGGCACGTGCCAAAAATATGAAAGCCAGGACGCCATCAGGGTGACATCACAGGTCACGTGGGGGGGTTTCACCGCTAGCTGCAATGCATGCTGGGATAGAAATTTAAAACTGAAGAAGGCAAGATGGAGGAGAGAGACAGTAGAAGTGGAAGAAAGCGAGGAAGACCGGCGATATACACAGAAAGTGCGAAGAAAAGACGTAATCTGGAGTGAGAGAAAAAGAGAAGATCAACAACAGTGAACATTGGGAACCAAAGAGATCGTTGGGAGCAACTGCGACAGAAGACTGGCGATCAAACTCAAGGATTTTGCAGCACTGCTTTTGGACAGGTGAGTTGCCTGGTGACTGGTGTCTGACGGTGTACAGTTATGGTTATTATCTGAGTATCTGATTGAATTTGTCTGCAGGTTTTGACGTTCGCTGGGGTGAAATACGCTATGGATTTCCCTCAAATTATGTATGTTCCAACGAATTAAAAATTCCCAAAAAAATTTAATGGGTTCTAAATATGATGTAGTTAATATATATTAAACTTCAGACTATATTTTATCTATTGAAGATTGCCAATATTCCAGCTTTAAGGCAGGAGATTAATTTTTTTCAGTCGAAGTTTGAACCGGTCATTAAATAAGGCAGACCCCTATTCAAGGTCAGGCATTTAATCAAGGAAATACGTAAGCCGTTTTGGTGCTGAGGTTTCCCCGTTCAGTGCCTGACTGTAACTAATCCATTACATACATATAATGGATTTTGTCCGTTTTACACGTATAACAGATTCTGTGCATGTTATACATATTACTGATTTCTTTCATGTTACACATATAACTGATTTTGTCTATTTTATACATACAACGGATTTCGATTATAATGGACAAATTTCGCTGGTCCACCTGAATCCATTATATGCAAGTTTTTCTATAATGTAAAATATACATTAAATTGGGTTTTCAATGTTTTATTTAAATGTCCACTGGATCAGCTTCGGATCAAACTTTCTTTAACTTTCGATAAAAGATACCATTCTACATATAACACTCTCAAACATAAAAGAAATTTGATCTTTTTTGGCAGAGTTATGAATTTTTGAAAATCCGTTCAGTGTTAAAGATGGGGATTTTTCTCATTTTACAAGATTTTTCCTGTCTTTGACCTTTGCTCTATGACTTGAAAAATGAATCAGTTCTTTCCTATCAGGATATGAATTTTCAGTACTCAGAGTACTGAAGTACCTTCAGTACTCAGACAAGCATTCCATAAGTGATCCTTCTCATCAGTTTCCTTAAATAACCACTTGTTTGATTCAAAGTCATTCTAGCAGTATCAAAGGATTCACTGAAGAGATGTAGTACCATCCCATCTCAGGTCACTGGTTAGCATCAAAGTCTCACAACCATACAGGAGCCATTATAACCCTAAACACTTGGCTCTTCATTCAATTTCATTCAATTTTATTTTAATTAAATTAAACATTTTTGCTGCATACAGATACATGTGTGCCTACTTTGGCTTTGTCCAATCGGTGTGGTCCTCACTAAGGCAAAGTATGCTTGATCATACTCAGGAAAACACACCTCATTGCCTTAGTGCAGTATTCTATCAACAGCCTAATTCATTTCAGGTAACAAAAAGGACATCTTTTTTCACTTTAGATCAGATTAGAGATCTAATCTACTTTTTTTTTTTTTTTTTACAGAGTGTATTGCCGTACATAAGAAAACATACTGGCATTTAATCAGGTTTTGCACTTATTGAATGATGACTGTCCACGGTCTTATGTTGCCATGTATTTGGCAGTATACCTACATAGAAAAATTTGTTATTTTTAAATCCCCTACTCACTTATAAGCCCAGGGTGTGGATTATACTGTAGAAATGTACCCACATGTGTCACATTTCATAAAAACACACTGACTACATGGTAGAAGTATGTTGTTTAGTACACTTAATGGAGACATTCTTATCATTCTTATTGCCATGTGTTATGTCTGCACCGCCAGTGCTCTCACACCATCAACAAATCAAACTTGAACAGGTTTATGCATCCAAATTTTGAACCATATGCCCAATTTTCCTTGAATCCAGCAGAATGTGATGGACCCAACAGCGTCAATTTTTTTGTCCAGTCTTCACAAAACATGGCAAAGTTGATCTTCAGACCAAGCCTCACTACTCTACATGACTGAGTTTTGAAAGCCTTCCTCTTTTACAGCCAACTGAAATTGTTGGACAAGCCACCGAAAAGGATGTGAGGTTATATCTCAGCAATACTTTCATGCATCAAAACCAAACTTGGTATGCAGCCTCAGACATCATTGTAAGTAAACACAAACAAAATGGTACCAATTAACCTTTAGAAGGTACTGCTTCTTGCGTGGGATACTCAGCCAATTGTTTATATATATATATATATATAAAATTTTGTACTATACAATCTTGAATGTGATCCTATGGCATTATGACGACAAAAAGAGAACATTGGAAGTGTTTGTGGCTAAAAAAGTGAACACCCTTGCTACACCTTGCTGAATTATGGTCTTTTACAAATGTATCAACCTGAATCACTTGTTGCTGAATAGAGGTTTCAGAAACGGTATTTGTGGTTTGTTTGTTTTTGGTCCACCACCCCCCACCACCCCGATCTGCCCCGGTTTCTTATTCTCAAGGTCGGACAGTACCACAACGTCTTCTGGTGGCCCCTTTTGATCGGTGAAAACATCGCAGAACTCAATACAAATATGTGTAATTTGGTCACTTTTCAATGGGGACAGACTCATCAAATAAAGTCAATTTCGGGTCAGCTTGGTGTATAAATGTCATCGTTCCAGGCAATGATAGCTAACAGCAAGCTAGAAACAAAACCAAACCAGCTGATTTCAACAGACAAACAATACAGACCGAGCATGTTTTCACCAAGTGGCCAATCACACCTGCACGGAAGTATGACTTCTCATCTTTAGATTTGCCACTGCACCAGAAGTGGCATACCCGACTGCGAGAATTACAGTGAGGAAAATAAGTATTTGAACACCCTGTGATTTTGCAAGTTCTCCCACTTAAAAATCATGGAGGGGTCTGAAATTTTCATCTTAGATGCATGTCCACTGTGAGAGACATAATCTAAAAAAAATCCGGAAATCATAATGTATGATTTTTTTTAATAATTTATTTGTATGTTACTGCTGCAAATAAGTATTTGAACACCTGTGAAAATCAATGTTAATATTTGGTACAGTAGCCATTGTTTGCAATTACAGAGGTCAAACGTTTCCTGTACTTTTCACCAGGTTTGCACACACTGCAGCAGGGATTTTGGTCCACTCCTCCATACAGATCTTCTCAAGATCTTTCAGGTTTGGAGTTTCAGCTCCCTCCAAAGATTTTCTATTGAGTTCAGGTCTGGAGACTGGCCAGACCACTCCAGGACCTTGAAATGCTTTTTCCGGAGCCCCTCCTTAGTTGCCCTGGCTGTGTGTTTGGGGTCACTGTCAGGCTGGAAGACCCAGCCATGACCTATCTTCAATGCTCTTACTGAGGGAAGGAGGTTGTTTGCCAAAATCTCACAATACATGACCCCATCCGTCCTTCCTTCAATACGGTGCAGTTGTCCTGTCCCCTTTGCAGAGCACCCCCAGAGTATGATGTTTCCACCCCCATGCTTCAAGGTTGGGATGGTTTTCTTGGGGTTGTTCTCATCCTCTAAACATGGTAAGTGGAGTTGATTCCAAAAAGCTCTATTCTGGTTTCATCTGACCACATGACCTGCTCCCATGCCTCCTCTGGATCATCCAGATGGTCTCTGGTGAACTTCAAACGGGCCTGGACATGTGGTGGCTTGAGCAGGGGGACCTTGCTGCCCTGCAGGATTTTAAACCATGACAGCATCAAGTGTTACTAATGTAATCTTTGTGACTGTGGTCCCAGCTCTCTTCAGGTCATTGACCAGGTCCTCCTGTGTAGTTCTGAGCTTTCTCAGAATCATCCTTACCTCACAAAGTGAGATCTTGCATGGAATCCCAGACCGAGGGAGATTGACAGTCATCTTGTGTTTTTTCCACTTTCTAATAAATACAACCCCTGGCAAAAATTATGGAATCACCGGCCTCGGAGGATGTTCATTCAGTTGTTTAATTTTGTAGAAAAAAAGCAGATCACAGACATGACACAAAACTAAAGTCATTTCAAATGGCAACTTTCTGGCTTTAAGAAACACTATAAGAAATCAAGAAAAAAAGATTGTGACAGTCAGTAACGGTTACTTTTTTAGACCAAGCAGAGGGAAAAAAATATGGACTCACTCAATTCTGAGGAATAAATTATGGAATCACTCTGTAAATTTTCATCCCCAAAACTAACACCTGCATCAAATTAGATCTGCTCGTTAGTCTGCATCTAAAAAGGAGTGATCACACCTTGGAGAGCTGTTGCACCAAGTGGACTGACATGAATCATGGCTCCAACACGAGAGATGTCAATTGAAACAAAGGAGAGGATTATCAAACTCTTAAAAGAGGGTAAATCATCACGCAATGTTGAAAAAGATGTTGGTTGTTCACAGTCAGCTGTGTCTAAACTCTGGACTAAATACAAACAACATGGGAAGGTTGTTAAAGGCAAACATACTGGTAGACCAAGGAAGACAGCAAAGCGTCAAGACAGGAAACTTAAAGCAATATGTCTCAAAAATCGAAAATGCACAACAGAACAAATGAGGAACAAATGGGAGGGAACTGGAGTCAACGTCTGTGACCGAACTGTAAGAAACCGCCTAAAGGAAATGGGATTTACATACAGAAAAGCTAAACGAAAGCCATCATTAACACCTAAACAGAAAAAAAGAAGTTTACAATGGGCTAAGGAAAAGCAATCGTGGACTGTGGATGACTGGATGAAAGTCATATTCAGTGATGAATCCCGAATCTGCACTGGGCAAGGTGATGATGCTGGAACTTTTGTTTGGTGCCGTTCCAATGAGATTTATAAAGATGACTGCCTGAAGAGAACATGTAAATTTCCACAGTCATTGATGATATGGGGCTGCATGTCAGGTAAAGGCACTGGGGAGATGGCTGTCATTACATCATCAATAAATGCACAAGTTTCTGTTGATATTTTGGACACTTTTCTTATCCCATCAATTGAAAGGATGTTTGGGGATGATGAAATCATTTTTCAAGATGATAATGCATCTTGCCATAGAGCAAAAACTGTGAAAACATTCCTTGCAAAAAGACACATAAGGTCAATGTCATGGCCTGCAAATAGTCCGGATCTTAATCCAATTGAAAATCTTTGGTGGAAGTTGAAGAAAATGGTCCATGACAAGGCTCCAACCTGCAAAGCTGATCTGGCAACAGCAATCAGAGAAAGTTGGAGCCAGATTGATGAAGAGTACTGTTTGTCACTCATTAAGTCCATGCCTCAGAGACTGCAAGCTGTTATAAAAGCCAGAGGTGGTGCAACAAAATACTAGTGATGTGTTGGAGCGTTCTTTTGTTTTTCATGATTCCATAATTTTTTCCTCAGAATTGAGTGAGTCCATATTTTTTCCCTCTGCTTGGTCTAAAAAAGTAACTGTTACTGACTGCCACAATTTTTTTTTTCCTGATTTCTTATAGTGTTTCTTAAAGCCAGAAAGTTGCCATTTGAAATTACTTTAGTTTTGTGTCATGTCTGTGATCTGCTTTTTTTCTACAAAATTAAACAACTGAATGAACATCCTCCAAGGCCGGTGATTCCACAATTTTTGCCAGGGGTTGTAATCATAACAGTTGTTGTCTTCTACCAAGCTGCTTGCCTGTTGTACTGTAGTCCATCCCAGTCTTGTGCAGGTCTACAGTTTTGTCCCTGGTGTCCTTAGACAGCTCTTTGGTCTTGGCTATGGTGGACAGGTTGGAGTGTGACTGATTGAGTGTGTGAACAGGTGTCTTTTATACAGGTAACAAGTTTAAACAGGTGCAATCAATACAGGAAAAGAGTGCAGAATAAGAGGGCTTCTTAAAGGAATATTAACAGTTCTGTGTGAGCCAGAATTCTTGCTGGTTGGTAGGTGTTCAAATACGTATTTGCAGCAGTAACATACAAGTAAATTATTAAAAAATTATACATTGTGATTTCCGGATTTTTTTTTTTTTTTTTTTAGATTCTGTCTCTCGCAGTGGACATGCACCTAAGATGAAAATTTCAGACCCCTCCATGATTTCTAAGTGGGAGAACATGCAAAATCGCAGGGTGTTCAAATACTTATTTTCCTCACTGTAGATGCTGTGTGATCATGGTGGCTTGTCATTGAATGCGGTGGAATGCACACAGCACTTCAGCAATAGCCACTTCATCATCCTAGTAAAGTAAGACCCTTCGGCTGCTCCCTTGTTTTGACTCGAGGTCACTACAGCAAATCTGAGGTAGATCAGCATGTTGATTTGGCACAAGTTTTACGCCAGATGCCTTTCCTGACACAACTCCACTACATGGAGAAATGTGGCAGGGGTGGGATTTGAATCGGGAACCTTCCACACTGAAACCAAGTCCACTAACCACTTGCACTTGGCCATCACCCCATCTATAAAATGACATTTAATTTGAAAACTGTTTTTGTATGAAATACTGGGGATAACTGCACCTTTGATGATGGGCAAAAATAAATAAATAAATCACACACACACACACACACACACACACACACACACCTGAAGCACTACATTTTTCATCAAAACTGCAGGGTGCCTAAAAGTTTTGCACAGTGCTGTATGTACATAACACCATGTGTTTGAAAGTAAAAGCGATCCTATTGTCTTGCAGTGTTCTATGCGTTTCCTGATCTTGCACGTGAGCCACATGGACATTTAGTTGCAGAGTGTGATGCACGATTGAGTACAGCAGGTAAATAAAACCAAAGGAAGCACATGTAGACACTGTGGGAACAGTGTGAATGCGAATGCCAAACACGGACTGAAAACATCACTACAACATGTATACCGCATGACACTACTTAGGTATCAAAATACTCTCTTACACCATCACAGCAATGCAGAGAAGGCGTAAAAAATGCTGTCAGTTTTATAGAATGGTCACAGTTAATGCTGTCTGCCATGGAAACCATGATAGCCCCCAAAACAAGCCTTACCTCTTTCAGTCTTCCAGTCCTTTTTCTTTTTGCTCATGCTGCCGGAATGATTAGACTTCGAATGGCTGTTTTTTGACTGTGGCACCCCCAGGCTCACAGTGAAAGGTTTTCCGAAAAAAACCCGCTGAAATATCAAAAGTCTGCAGACGGACGTCTCACCTATGAAGCTGCTGTCAAATTTCTATGAACCCACAATCTGGCGCAACCTACCGTGAGTGTGCCGTAAATTATGTGTACGAGCCGCAGCAAGCTGATTGGGTGTATGAAAGAAGGAAGTGGGCGTCCGATTGGATCGGAGTAGATGTCAATCATGTTTGGCTCCACACATACTCTGAAGCAGGGTAGGTTGCTACCGGCGGTGGGGTGATGGTGTGTTCGTTGCAAATAAACTGTTACGAATCTTTATAAAATTGTTACATCTATTAATTTAAGAGCGTTCAAACAGGTATAGTATACAGCAATGTGTTTTTAAAGTAATGTCAGCACGTAACAAAATGATTTTAGGTATTGCCTGCATAATATATAGTGCTTGTACTCTGTGGAATTTAGTTCTTAATTCTATATTTTCAAAATGTTACTATATAAATAGAGGTTTACTGTTAAAGAGTATTTAATGCTTTTAATTTTGCTAAACAGTCGAGCTGATTTCATATCTTATTAGCTTTTACTTGCTAATCTCGAGTGGTGGTAAGTTAATAAATATTTCTACAACTTAATATTTCATGTGTTTTCCTACAATAATACTCTTCTGTTTAAATATTCATTTGTTTAGTGTTTTTAGTCTATTCATTTCTGCTTACCAATGTTGCTTGTAGTATTAATTATATTCTGTTGATTTGTTTGTTTTTTGTCCATTAATAGAAATGCTTTTTGTTTTAGTTTTTTGTTGTTTTTGCTTTTTATGTCATCTTCCAAAAACATTATATGCATGTCTTTTTTTTGTAGCTGTATTATCTAAATAAATCAAATCAAAATTCTGTCTATTTTTCAATGTCTAATCATGAAACATCACTTCTTGCAAATTGTATTTTATTTATTTATTTAATTGATTTATTGCAGTGTTATGATATACAATTTTACTGAAATGACTTGTTTATTATGCAGTTAGTTGATCAATGGAATAATAATTGGAAATGGTTTCGATAAAAGATTAATGGTTGCACTCATTTATCCAGAATTATTATTTGTTTCATTGCCTAAAATGGGATGATCTGGTTCTTTTCCTTTTTATTTCAGATAATTAAAAAAAAACTGCTTTCAAAGGGGATATATGTGCAAGTTTTTATCTACCTTCTACCGTTATATAGCTTTGGGGTTTCATGTTTCACATCCTCAAGTGGCCCTCAGTTCTGTGTTTGTGCACATACAAATGAAAAAAATGTGGGCCACAAACAACTCATTTTTGAGGTATGTGATTAAATTCATGCAAATCCAGACTTGTTTTTTTTTGCTTTATGGAGCACATTAAGGGGACATTCATTATTTTCATTATTTCAAGGTACTACAGAAAGTAATAGGGGGGTCAGTCACTATATGTACATCTTTTAAAAAGTGTATATCAGTTTTTCTTTTGTTTGTTTGTTTCTTTTGTTTGTTGATTTTTTTTTTTTTTCAAAACTGAATTGCGTTGTCAATTTAAAAAGATCTTTCTTATCATCATCATTATTAATTGGACAATAGAATTTTTAGGGTGTTGAGCAAAAATTTTAGATATTTGATGGAAATAATAGAAGCAGTTTTAATTACATATTTAATAATAAAATTAGTGTTAGTTGCCACCCTGCCTGATACAGAACATTATCACAAATATATTGCAAGTTGCCTGGACATGTTGTGTACAGAGTCTTTAGTGTTTGATATGCATCTCAACATGTGCAGCAACATTTTGTGGATAATGTTTAAAGTGATATCTGAATAAATATATGTGATTTCATAATAACTGTGAATAAATGTCACCTGCTTCCAGTGTTTTGCAGGTTAGAGCAGAACCAACTCATAAATCAGGCAGTCACGTATGAGCGTTTGGGTCCAGAGACAAGTGCCTGTCATCTGCTGTGTTCATAGTGTTCTGATCTAGAGCCATCTGCTCCTAAAACCACTGACATCTGAGGGAGAAATGCTCACTAATCCAGACTGCAGTCTGATCCAGATCTCTCTTACAAAATCTATTCTTATTTGTTAAACATGGAATTTATCTCCCATCAGTCTTGTTATCACAGATCAATATTTGCATTAATATATGAAAAATATTAAGAGCAAACAGATGCTGCAGGTGGAAGCTATGCTTATATCTCCAAGTCACATGTTCCCAACATCTAAGTGGTGTATTTTTCTCATGTTATTCACGAGAACTGTCTAAATAATACAGATCTTAATCTCACTCAGCTACTGCCCATTCCAGGGAATGAAGACAGATTCAGCCCCTATATTAAATTAATCATTGCTCTTTGTTATATCTTAGTTTAAAAGACTTTATTTGGGTTCAGAAAGTACTAGACTAAGATGTCAGTGACTGCTTTATTATTAGTATTCAAAACCACATTCACCACATTAACACTCAGAAACATCTTCTGACTAAAGCACTTTTATTTTCCTGTGTACTATTCAAGCCACACCACTAGGTGTCAATCTTGCAACATTGTAATCAGCAATGCACAGCGTATGTAGTTCAGTAAAATCACATACAAACGACAGAAGTGAGAACAAACCTATCTATTAAATATCAGATAATTCAACATTGTATCACCTCTTGAATATGCCTAAGTTGACAAGTAGAGTATTTTCTCTTATGAAGCACCACAAGTACTTAACGTAGACTATTGAAAATACATGCCTCAGAGTAGAACTTCCAGTGGTTTACATTATACTTTGTGTAATCACACTAAAACCAAATTTCAGTTTTTCGCAGTACACAACTCACAATTCAGTACATATAAAATATTGCATGCATTTATTGATTTATTTTGCACCCCATAGTGCCTACTACGTAATGTATTGCACAGAGAAGAATATGATACTGCATAATGGAACCATAATAACCCCTATTTTAACAAGCAACAGTGACCTCTACTGGCCACCTGTACCCTGCAATTGCCAGCAATGTTTGCCACAGTACTTGATTGGCTTGTCTGTCTTTGTTTATTTTGCATGTTATAAGTTAACAGAGGTGGAAAATCCCAGCTTCAGTGAGCAAACGTCCTACCACATATTGGTTCCTTAACCACTAAACCATCAGATTCTAACTGGTTTAAACACTAAAAGCAGGTAAGATAAGTTAATCAATCAATCAATTTTTTTATATAGCGCCAAATCACAACAAACAGTTGCCCCAAGGCACTTTATATTGTAAGGCAAGGCCATACAATAATTATGTAAAACCCCAACGGTCAAAACGACCCCCTGTGAGCAAGCACTTGGCTACAGTGGGAAGGAAAAACTCCCTTTTAACAGGAAGAAACCTCCAGCAGAACCAGGCTCAGGGAGGGGCAGTCTTCTGCTGGGACTGGTTGGGGCTGAGGGAGAGAACCAGGAAAAAGACATGCTGTGGAGGGGAGCAGAGATCGATCACTAATGATTAAATGCAGAGTGGTGCATACAGAGCAAAAAGAGAAAGAAACAGTGCATCATGGGAACCCCCCAGCAGTCTACGTCTATAGCAGCATAACTAAGGGATGGTTCAGGGTCACCTGATCCAGCCCTAACTATAAGCTTTAGCAAAAAGGAAAGTTTTAAGCCTAATCTTAAAAGTAGAGAGGGTGTCTGTCTCCCTGATCTGAATTGGGAGCTGGTTCCACAGGAGAGGAGCCTGAAAGCTGAAGGCTCTGCCTCCCATTCTACTCTTACAAACCCTAGGAACTACAAGTAAGCCTGCAGTCTGAGAGCGAAGCGCTCTATTGGGGTGATATGGTACTACGAGGTCCCTAAGATAAGATGGGACCTGATTATTCAAAACCTTATAAGTAAGAAGAAGAATTTTAAATTCTATTCTAGAATTAACAGGAAGCCAATGAAGAGAGGCCAATATGGGTGAGATATGCTCTCTCCTTCTAGTCCCCGTCAGTACTCTAGCTGCAGCATTTTGAATTAACTGAAGGCTTTTTAGGGAACTTTTAGGACAACCTGATAATAATGAATTACAGTAGTCCAGCCTAGAGGAAATAAATGCATGAATTAGGTTTTCAGCATCACTCTGAGACAAGACCTTTCTGATTTTAGATATTGCGTAAATGCAAAAAAGCAGTCCTACATATTTGTTTAATATGCGCTTTGAATGACATATCCTGATCAAAAATGACTCCAAGATTTCTCACAGTATTACTAGAGGTCAGGGTAATGCCATCCAGAGTAAGGATCTGGTTAGACACCATGTTTCTAAGATTTGTGGGGCCAAGTACAATAACTTCAGTTTTATCTGAGTTTAAAAGCAGGAAATTAGAGGTCATCCATGTCTTTATGTCTGTAAGACAATCCTGCAGTTTAGCTAATTGGTGTGTGTCCTCTGGCTTCATGGATAGATAAAGCTGGGTATCATCTGCGTAACAATAAAAATTTAAGCAATACCGTCTAATAATACTGCCTAAGGGAAGCATGTATAAAGTGAATAAAATTGGTCCTAGCACAGAACCTTGTGGAACTCCATAATTAACTTTAGTCTGTGAAGAAGATTCCCCATTTACATGAACAAATTGTAATCTATTAGACAAATATGATTCAAACCACCGCAGCGCAGTGCCTTTAATACCTATGGCATGCTGTAATCTCTGTAATAAAATTTTATGGTCAACAGTATCAAAAGCAGCACTGAGGTCTAACAGAACAAACACAGAGATGAGTCCACTGTCCGAGGCCATAAGAAGATCATTTGTAACCTTCACTAATGCTGTTTCTGTACTATGATGAATTCTAAAACCTGACTGAAACTCTTCAAATAGACCATTCCTCTGCAGATGATCACTTAGCTGTTTTACAACTACCCTTTCAAGAATTTTTGAGAGAAAAGGAAGGTTGGAGATTGGCCTATAATTAGCTAAGATAGCTGGGTCAAGTGATGGCTTTTTAAGTAATGGTTTAATTACTGCCACCTTAAAAGCCTGTGGTACATAGCCAACTAACAAAGATAGATTGATCATATTTAAGATCGAAGCATTAAATAATGGTAGGGCTTCCTTGAGCAGCCTGGTAGGAATGGGGTCTAATAAACATGTTGATGGTTTGGATGAAGTAACTAATGAAAATAACTCAGACAGAACAATTGGAGAGAAAGAGTCTAACCAAATACCGGCATCACTGAAAGCAGCCAAAGATAACGATACGTCTTTGGGATGGTTATGAGTAATTTTTTCTGTAATAGTTAAAATTTTGTTAGCAAAGAAAGTCATGAAGTCATTACTAGTTAAAGTTAATGGAATACTCAGCTCAATAGAGCTCTGACTCTTTGTCAGCCTGGCTACAGTGCTGAAAAGAAACCTGGGGTTGTTCTTATTTTCTTCAATTAGTGATGAGTAGAAAGATGTCCTAGCTTTACGGAGGGCTTTTTTATAGAGCAACAGACTCTTTTTCCAGGCTAAGTGAAGATCTTCTAAATTAGTGAGACGCCATTTCCTCTCCAACTTACGGGTTATCTGCTTTAAGCTACGAGTTTGTGAGTTATACCACGGAGTCAGGCACTTCTGATTTAAAGCTCTCTTTTTTAGAGGAGCTACAGCATCCACATTAATCAGTGAAATCCCCTACTTTAGCTGTAGTCACTGATGCAGTCACCAAATTTGGCACAAATACTCCTTAGACATTACTCATTGAAAAAGAAAACAAACAAACAAACTGGCCACTTGAATTTTCAATAGGCAGCCAGGTAGGAGTCCATTGAAGAACGACATAGGGGTCAAAATTTAGAAATGCTCCAGTCATATTGAAACCTATACCACATTATTTGTCTGAAAATAAAGATTCCAAAAAGGTATAGTTTAGATGATGTATGACTGAATGCTTTGGAGTTATGGGATAAAAACAGCAAGAATGGTGACAAAGGTCAATTTCAGTTTGTACAGGGGCCAAAAGTTAAAGTTGCTTCAATTTTGATAAAACATGATGCAAATTATTGATTGAGTTAATAGGGTTTTTAAAAGGAACAGTTTGCAGCATCTGTCATGTTTAGTTATCATGTTACGGGGTAACATGGATGGATGGATGGATGGATGAGATTTGTTGTCATTGTCATTACAAGTGCAACAACAATGAGATTATATCCACACTCACATTTCCACAGACAAACAGCAATTAATCCACAATTATTACTTGTTTACCGTAATAATGGCACACATCAGAATTAAGACAGCACATATACATTTGACATTGTTTATGTGCACTAAACTTGAAACAGTCTGTTTTCCAAATTGAGGCAATGTGAGTGTGTGGTAGCCACTGCAACAGGAGTCGCGCCGCCGCTAGCTTGAGGGGAACGGGGACCTGCTGCAGCTAAAACCGCGCAGCCCCCAGAGGGGAAAGGGGTGGCGTGAGCGGTGGCCGGGATGGGGTGTGTGATGGGGGGCAGGAGGGGAGGTAGAAGGGAAAGTGGAGCATGCTTCAGTCTTTGTCCATGTGTGAGTCTGTCTGTCCTTGTGTACTGGAGTAAGAAAGATAAGGAAGCAGCCAATCTTCCCAAGGACATAGAAATTCTACTGGAGGAAAAACAATGGGCATTTTATCCTTGACAGGCTGATAAGCCTGCCGTGTTTGTGGTTGAGCAGTGAAAAACACTTTTCCAGCTTTACATGAACAAACCAAATCCCAATTATGAAAAATTCCCTGGCCTCTGAAATCTTCACCTTCTCCTGCAATGCACGCATTTGCTCTGAGATGTTATCCAATTTGCATCTGAGTTCAAGGGTTAACGCAGTCTGAGAATGCTTCGCCTTGCCTAACTCATTAATCATGACGGACAAGCAAGGGGTCGTGGTTTTGGCGGCAACCGTCTTGCCAATTTTCCGGTAGATCAGGGCAGCACATAAGCCAATAAATACCAGCCCTCCTAGTATGAATCCAAATATGAACAAATCCTCAACGTCCTCCACAGAGAAAGGCGGAAAGTATGCGACCTGCCAAGTCTCCCAGGCGTCGAGAACATAGCCCGCAGGGTAAGTTCCATCCAGGCACGCAGGGTCCCCCGGGCCTGATCTTCTTGTACAAAAAATGGTGTCAATAGCGTTCAGAGACCAGCTGATCAATTCCATGATTAATCCAATATAGTTTGAAGAATTCACAGCCTGGTGAAGTAGGGACTTTGAAGGGTTGGAGCAGAAATAGAGAGAGGGGGAGATGCGACCGCCCTCACCGGAGTCCCAAGCTGTAATATATGTCACATGTCATAGAATCTAATGACATTGACATTGTTTGACCTTTAGTTTGGAGACCAAATATTCAACACAGTCAAAACTATTCCACTTACTAATCTTATTAGTTCAACCAAAAATTTGCACCACTTTTACCCCAAAATTGGAGCAACTTTAACTTTTGACCCCTGTACAAACTGAAATTGAGTTTTGTCACCATTCTTAATGTTTTACCACATAACTCCATAACATTCAGTGTTAGTCCAAACTATACCTTTTGTAAATCTTTATGATCAGAGAAATGGGGGGTATTTGTGCTGAATTTGCTGTTGTGTCAGCATTTGAAGTATTGTTTCAGTTATCCGCTGCACAAGTGCACAGGTAGAACCAGTACGTGATCAGGCTTTTGCTTACTGAAGTCAGAGTTTTCCATCTCTGGAAGTTACCAATATGGCCCAAAGCAGGAGGTGCATTCGTTCTCACCTGCAGTTCTCATAATTTCAAAATATCAGTGTTGACTATGCAGTGAATTATACAGAGTTACTGGTGTCAATTCTGTGGACCTGCAATCATCTGTGTAACTGCAATCATCCTATGCATGGTTGGCTAATCGCAGCAAATTTGGTGGCAAATCAACTGTCTTAAATAAATATTTTTACTCTCTACATTATGTAATCCTGTTTTATCATTTTACTGATTTTTTTTTTTTTTTACTTGGACGCACAGAAACATGATCATTTTTACACATCCATTATACATCACAATTACTTGAGCAAAATGTTTCTTCAGCAGGTACACTGCAGACAGAAGGACGTCTGATGAGATGCTAAAAAATACAACAGCAGATGAGGCAACTAGTCAGGATGGTTAATAGGTGATGTGTTTTGGAGTACCATATTATAGTGTATGTGATGGACCTTTTTCACTCATTTTTAACTGTAAAACTACAGGTCCTGTCAATTATGACCTCTGCTTTATGTTTTTCTATAATTGTTTTTGCTTTCTGAAAGAATATATAATGTTTCTGCAGGGCGATCTGTATTCGCACACAGGAGAATCTATTTGTGAAACACTGTGTAGGCAACCGTTATTGTCATGGTTACACAACAAGGAGGTTCAGCCTGAGGCTGTACCTAAAACCAGCCAGAACATTGCATTGCCAGTTGCCAGTTGTCATCTGTTGTTGCTTCATGGTGTCTGTCATAGCCAGCTTATGATCATAGCAACATAACTAGAGTGAGCAACACAATTACCCACAGTGACAGTATCTCTAGCTATAGAAAATAATTACAGAAATTGATGTTTATAGCTGTTCTTGTGTCAGTATCTTCTTATAACTTCAGCAGTTTTGCTTTATATGAATATTTTTGAATCTTTATGTATAATTTTGACCCTGTGTTGATTTCAGAAAAGCTGAAGTAAATTAAAGGTTGGAGATGTATGTTGCACAATTATTCTGCCCCAGAAAAGCAACAGTTCAAAGAAATCACTGGAAGCCCAATTGTGCCATGACATTTATTTCCATGATGACTGTATGCAAACGTCTGACCACAACTGTATGTCTGCTGTTAACCAGATGTGAGTCTTTGTCATAGAAAGGAGCCGAAAACCTCAAAGAAGTAATTCTACAAAGATGATCATTTCTGCACAGATGTACTTTGATACCGCTCGTTTATGTGTTTGATATCTATATTTTGCAGCACATGTGCAAACCATTTGATGGCTTCTGACAATAATATATATATATTTGTTTCTATATGGCTAAAAAAAAAAGTTGAAGAAACTCTGGTCTGTACTTTGAGAGTAATCCAGATGACTTGCCCTTTTTTATTCATGGATTAGGCTCAAATTAAAGGATTCTTTCAATGAAATATTATAAGATCAAAAAGTGATTTAAACATGTTCTCAATGAATGGATGTTGTGAATATTTAGATTCAAAAGTTTTGGTAATTCATAAAATTCAGCAGGTAATGAGGAAAACGTCAAGCTGGTCAGTTCTCTATCAAATGCAGAGGAACTGTCATATGGAGTAGTCCACTCACAAACACACATCTGGGTGCATGGGTGACCCTGGTATCGCTGCAGTGCCAGGGGAAGGGCCCATACACAACACATTTTGCAGACTAAGATGAACTCTGCCGGGGCTACATTTGGTCCCACTCCAACAACAGTTAAATAAACTCTATTGTGTGAAATCAGCTCCATTGTCTTGTCAAATCAAGTTTTTCAACTCCAGTAAGAGTCATTCACAGCATGATAGAGTTGATTTAACACTGTGATAGACTTTATTTAACTTTGTTTGGAGTGGGACCAAATGTAGCCCCGGCAGAGTTTGTTTTACGCTGACTGTGTACAGAGTGCATCCGGAAAGTATTCACAGTGTTTCACTTGTTTCACATTATGTCACAGACAGGGACTGGGGACAGACCACCAGGATGACAACCACAAATGACAAACACAAACTGAGGAGACAACACAAATACAAACAAGAGGGTGCAGACAGAATACAATGACAATAAACACACAAGCATTGACAAAGGACTGGCCAAGGATACAGAGAGGGACCAGAACACAAATAACCAGACAGACAAAGATGAAGAACACACCACAACAGGGATACTTCCTCCTGAAAATCTTCATTGGGTGAAATGAACCAAATGCTCCATCACTCTCAACATTAATGCCTACATTCATGAAATATGGTCGATTGAAGTCGGAACATACCTGCAATGTTCAGATGTAGGGTTACTCAATTTTTTGACAAGTAAAAATATATTTTCAGAGGTAACTGCCTTCTTAATGACATTTCAACAAATGCTTTATTAATAAAACATACCCAAATGTACCAAATCTGACAGACTGTACTATTTCACAGTGAATGGCTTTCAGATGCTTATAGACCTTTGATATCGGATGAAGCTGGTCATAGGTAAAAATCAGTTTCTGGCAGGAAAACAATTTTGGCAAACGCACACATTTTGGAGTAGTACAAGTGAGCAATTTCACTGTGCATTCTGACTATACGATACCTAAAATGAACCATCCTGTTTGTGTGTATGAAAAATCCAAAGGTCAGCTGAAAAGTTCTGCATCCAATGCAATTACGGTGCACCCAGAAAATATTCACAGTACTTCACTTTTTTCCACATTTTGTTATGTTACAATCTATTCCAAAATGGAGTAAAATCATTTTTTCCCTCAAAATTCTACTCACAACACTCCATAATGACAACATGAAAAAAAAAAGTTTTTTGAAACTTTTGTCAGGGTCTGTAAATTTCAACATAGGTACACTTCAACTATGAGAGACAAAATTAGAAAAAAAAAAAATCCAGAAAATCACATTGTAGGATTTTTAAAGAATTGTAAACCATGGTGGAAAATAAGTATTTGGTCACCCACAAACAAGCAAGATTTCTGGCTCTCACAGACCTGTAACGTCTTCTTTAAGAAGCTCTTCTGTCCTCCACCTGTTACCTGTATTAATGGCACCTGTTGGATCTGCAAAAAAGACACCTGTCCACAGCCTCAAACAGTCAGACTCCAAACTCAACCATTGCCAAGACCAAAGAGCTGTTGAAGGACAGCAGGAAGAAAATTGTAGACCTGCACCAGGCTGGGAAGAGTGAATCTACAATAGTCAAGCAGGATGGTGTGAATAAATCAACTGTGGGAGCAACTGTAAGAAAATGTAAGACATACAAGACCATTGATAATTTCCCTCGATCTGGGGCTCCACGCAAGATGTCATCCCGTGGGGTCAAAATGATCATGAGAACAATGAACAAAAATCCCAGAACTACACGGAGGGACATGTTGAATGACCTGCAGAGAGCTGGGACCAAAGTAACAAAGGCTACACATTACACAGAGAGGGACTCAAATCCTGCAGTGCCAGGCGTGTCCCCCTGCTTAAGCCAGTACATGTCCAGGCCTGTCTGAAGTTTGCCAGAGAGCATATGGATGATCCAGAAGAGGATTGGGAGAATAGGTATATGTGGTCAGATGAAACCAAAATAGAACATTTTGGTAAAAACTCAACTCATCGTGTTTGGAGGAAGAAGAATGCTGAGTTGCATTCCAAGAACACCAAACCTACTGTGAAGCATGGGGGTGGAAACATCATGCTTTGGGGCTGTTTTTCTGCAAAGGGGACAGGACAACTGATCCGTGTTAAGGGAAGAATGAATGGGGCCATGTATTGTGAGATTTTAAGCCAAAATCTCCTTCTGTCAGTGAGAGCATTGAAGATGCAACGTGGCTGGGTCTTCCAGAATGACAATGATCCCAAACACACCGCTCAGGCAATGAAAGAGTGGCTCCGTAAAAAGCATTTCAGGGTCCTGGAGTGGCCAAGCCAGTCACCAGACCTCGACCCCATAGAAAATTCATTGAGGGAGTTGAAAGTGTTGTGAAAGTGTAGTGACACGGACCCACAACAGGGGGCGCAAATGAACGGACAATAGAAGGAGTCAAATTTGAACACTTTACTGTTGTGAATGCCACAACCAAACACAGCAGATTATAGAATGATACAAAGTCAATGGATAAAGGTGTCGTGTGGGCAGGCTCGACGATAGGATACGTCCGTCCAAAGAAGAACTGGAACCACACGATTTCCTCTGCCACCGAACCCGAAGGATACTGGAGCCACCAGGTCCCGAGTCCCCCAGGTGGCCACCGTGTCCGCGTGTCAGATCTGGTACTGCTGGCGAAGAGCAAAGACAGTCAAGTGTGGGTGTGTGTACACCCAGTAACAACAACGGTGGGAATTCCACCTCCACCTCAAATCACACACTCGTGCAGCTCCTGTTTCAGCACTTATCTGGAAAGAGTGAGAGGCGAAGACGTCGGCACTCTCACGAACCACCAATCAGCGGACAAGGCTCCACAGGAAAGCGGCTGCAAAAAGAGTTCAGACTAAGATACAGTTTTAGTTTATGGCTGAGAATATTACCTCCTTAGAAGAACGATATCTCGGCGACGTGGTGGAGGTGTCATCCTGCTTTTATCCGGGATGAAGTGCAGATGATCAGTGACAGCTGTCACAGTTGATGAGTGACAGCTGTCACTCCGGCTGTGTCCGTGGCGGCAGCGCCCTCTCGTGCCTGAAGCCCGCACTTCAGGCAGGGCACCCTCTGGTGGTGGGCCAGCAGTACCTCCTCTTCTGGCGGCCCACACAACAGAAAGTCCGTGTTGCCCACCAACAGCCCCAAAATATCGCTGCTCTAAAGAGATCTGCATGGAGGAATGGGCCAAAATACCAGCCACAGTGTGTGCAAACCTGGTGAAGACTTACATGAAAGGTTGTCATTGCCAACAAAGTTTATGTTACAAAGTACTGAGTTGAACTTTTATTATTGACCAAATACTTATTTTCCACCATAATTTACAAATAAATTCTTTAAAAATCCTACAATGTGATTTCCTGGATTTTTTTTCTCATTTTGTCTATCACAGTTGAAGTGTTCCTATGATGAAAATTACAACCCTCACTCATCTTTCTAAGTAGGAGAACTTGCACAATCAGGTACTGACTAAATGCTTTTTTTTTTTCTTTTTTTTTTTGGCCCCACTGTAAGTATTCCCACCCTTTGCTCAATACTTTGTTGATGCACCTTTGGCAACAATTACAGTCTCAAGTCTTCTTGAATATGATGCCACAAGCTTGGCGCACCTATCTTTGGGCAATTTTGCCCATTCCTCTTTGCAGCACCTCTCAAGCTTCATCGAGTTGGATGAGGAGCATTGATGCACAGTCATTTTCAGATCTCTCCAGAGATGTTCAATCAGATTCAGGTCTGGGCTCTGGCAGGGCCACTCGAGGACATTCACAGAGTTGTCCTGAAGCCACTCCTTTGATATCTTGGCTGTGTGCTTAGGGTCATTGTCCTGCTGAAAGATGAACCATTGCCCCAGTCCGAGGTCAAGAGCGCTCTGGGGCAGGTTTTCATCCAGGATGTCTCTGTACATTGCTGCATTCATCTTTCCTTCAATGCTGACTAGTCTCCCAGTTCCTGCCACTGAAAAAACATCCCCACAGCATGACGCTGCCAACACCATGCTTCACTGTAGGGATGGTGCCTGATTTCCTCCAAACATGACGCCTGGCATTCATGCCAGAGAATTCAATCTCTGTCTCCTCAGACCAGAGAATTTTGTTTCTCATGGTCTGAGAGTCCTTCAAGTGCCTTTTTGGCAAACTCCAGGTAGGCTGCCATGTGTCATTTACTAAGGAGTGGCTTCCGTGTGGCCACTCTATCATACAGGCCTGATTGGTGTATTGCTGCAGAGATGGTTGTCCTTTTGGAAGGTTCTCCTCTCTCCACAAAGGAATGCTGGCACTCTGATAGAGTGGCCATTGGGTTCTTGGTTACCTCCCAGACTAAGGCCCTTCTGATTGCTCAGTGTAGTCGGGTGGCTAGCTCTAGGAAGAGTCCTGGTGGATCCAAACTTGTTCCATTTACTGATGATGGAGGCCACTGTGCTTGTTTCTGTGCCATTTCCCAGATTTGTGCCTCAAGACAATTCTGTGTCGGAGGTCTACAGACAATTCCTTTTACTTCATGCTTGGTTTGTGCTCTGACATGCACTGTCAACTGTGGGACATTATATGTAGACAGGTGTGTGTCTTTCCAGATCATGTCCAGTCAACTGAATTTACCCCAGGTACGCCCCAATTAAGCTGGAGAAACATCTCAAGGATGTTCAGTGGAAACAGGATGCACTTGAGCTCATTTTGGACCGACATAGCAAAGGCTGTAAATACTTATGTACACGTGATTTCTTTTTTTTTCTTTTTTCTTTTTTTTTTTTTTTTTAATAAATTTGCAAAAATGTCAAACTTTTCTCACATTGTCATTACGGGTTATTTTGTGTCAAAGTTTGAGGAAAAAATTTATTTCATCCATTTTAGAATAAGGCTGTAACATAACAAAATGTGGAAAAAGTGAATGATGTGAATACACACACACATGCACACACACTGGACAAACCCAGAAGAGCTGCTTCAAAGCTCAAAAATAATGGTCTTCTGAGTGGTCACTGTGCTGGCAGTGCTTAATTTAATTTAATAATTTTATAACCCGCCAGATCACAACAAAAGCTGTCTCAAGGCGCCTCACACAGAACAATTCAATATAAAATTAAATAAATAATTAAAAATGAATAAAAAATTACATAATTAAAAACAGAAGTAAAACAATAAAACAGATAATAAAAAAAAATAAAAACTACTCATAAGAGAGAGGTTTTAAGTCTTGACTTAAAAATGTCCACAAACTCCGACTGCCTCACGGTTGCAGTGCACGATGAGAAAAAGCTCTTTGACCCGCTGACTTCTTTTTCACCCTGGGAACACAGAGAAGTCCCACATCCTGCGACTGCAAAGCACGGGCCGGCACATAAGGTTCCACCAGATCAGCCAGATAAGACGGCGCCAGTCCATGAACAACTTTATAAGTCAATAACAAAACCTTCAAATCTGCTCTCACAGAAACAGGGAGCCAGAGTAAACATGCCAAAATGGGTGTGATATGTTTAGACCTTCTGCTACGTGTCAAAAGTTTGGCAGCAGCGTTCAGAACCAGCTGCAGACCCTTAATGCTGTACCCTAATGCCCCTATTCCAGCCAATCACATGCTAACCCCTAATTACTCTGTCTATGTCATGGCCAACAGATAAATGGCTGCCAAGGTATAGAGTGGGCGGAACAAATGAAGCCCAAACACAGCCCGATCTTACAGAACAAGCTAACGGGAATGGGCTACCCTTGGTTTGGGTGTTTCATCGATCATATTTTGGGGGACCGGCTTTCATAACGTGTCTTTGGTGCCTTGGGACCCATGCTTATCTGTGCATTCTGTAACATGAAAAGGACAAAAGCATATGACTCCCCTGGGTAGGACGCCAGTCCAGTGCAGGTTTCTTCACCAAGCAAGATCGGTGTTGCTGACCGAACAGTCCTCCCTAAAAATCAGTCCACTCCACCTTCACTACTCATGTGTCATTTCGGAGCTCAGCAGTGTCATTTCTCAGCGTCGGCAGCTACCCGCCGATTATTACCTCATTTCTGCTTCAATCTGCACTCCAGTCATCTATCTCAGCGACAGATATCTGAAGCTTTTGTACAACAATCATTTCCACATAAATTCAGCATTATTTCATCATAAAAGACAGGGGACCGACCAGAGCACCACAGCAGCACTTCAGACTCAGATGTGTTGCTGTGCCTACATCATTTTAAGCGTCAGTAGCGATTCACAGATTACTGCCTTGTTTCTTCTTAAAATAGACAGAACATATTGATCATGTTTGAAAAAAATAATCAAGTCAATAGGAATCATAAGCAAAACAAGATATTTAATACATCACAAATGTCTTTTAACATTATATTATAGTTTAGTTTATCCATATTTAAGTTATTGTAATATTGTATGGGGAAGTACCTTTGCAACTTATATAAACAAAATATTTCTTTTACAGAAAAAAAATTGCTCGAATAGCTACTCCTTCGAAACCTTGTGCTCCAAGTGCACCTCTGTTTTTAAATTGCAGCTCAAATATTTTCCATATAAATATTTTCTTGACTTGTACATTTGTTTTCAGAGCTCTCTATGATATTAAGTGGACTTCCTTCATTAAATATTATTTTGTGCATAACCATCAAATTCATAATTATCCGACCAGGCAGGCTGCACATTTGCATTACCTTTGCATAGAGCGACTTGTTATTAGCATCACATCAGATATCATGGCATTAAATCTTGGAATGATAATATACATCTTGTGAAGCCATCTATCACCTTATATTTATAGTTTATAGTTTTGGTTTTGCTCCCATTTTGTATGAGATGAACTCAAAGATCTAAAACTTTTTCCACATACACAATATCACCATTTCCCTCAAATATTGTTCACAAACCAGTCTAAATCTGTGATAGTGAGCACTTCTCCTTTGCTGAGATAATCCATCCCACCTCACAGGTGTGCCATATCAAGTTGCTGATTAGACACCAGGATTAGTGCACAGGTGTGCCTTAGACTGCCCACAATAAAAGGTCACTCTGAAAGGTGCAGTTTTGTTTTATTGGGGGGGATACAAGTCAGTATCTGGTGTGACCACCATTTGCCTCATGCAGTGCAACACATCTCCTTCGCATAGAATTGATCAGGTTGTCAATTGTGGCCTGTGGAATGTTGGTCCACTCCTCTTCAATGGCTGTGTGAAGTTGCTGGATATTGGCAGGAACTGGTACACGCTGTCGTATATGCCGGTCCAGAGCATCCCAAACATGCTCAATGGGTGACATGTCCGGTGAGTATGACGGCCATGCAAGAACTGGGACATTTTCAGCTTCCAAGAATTGTGTACAGATCCTTGCAACATGGGGCCGTGCATTATCCTGCTGCAACATGAGGTGATGTTCTTGGATGTATGGCACAACAATGGGCCTCAGGATCTCGTCACGGTATCTCTGTGCATTCAAAATGCCATCAATAAAATGCACCTGTGTTCTTCGTCCATAACAGATGCCTGCCCATACCATAACCCCACCGCCACCATGGGCCACTCGATCCACAACACTGACATCAGAAAACCGCTCACCCACACGACGCCACACACGCTGTCTGCCATCTGCCCTGAACAGTGTGAACCGGGATTCGTCCGTGAAGAGAACACCTCTCCAACGTGCCAAATGCCAGCGAATGTGAGCATTTGCCCACTCAAGTCGGTTACGACGACGAACTGGAGTCGGGTCGAGTCCCCGATGAGGACGACGAGCATGCAGATGAGCTTCCCTGAGACGGTTTCTGACAGTTTGTGCAGAGGTTCATTGGTTATGCAAACCGATTGTTTCAGCAGCTGTCCGAGTGGCTGGTCTCAGACGATCTTGGAGGTGAACATGCTGGATTTGGAGGTCCTGGGCTGGTGTGGTTACACGTGGTCTGCGGTTGTGAGGCTGGTTGGATGTACTGCCAAATTCTCTGAAACGCCTTTGGAGACGGCTTATGGTAGAGAAATGAACATTCAATACACGAGCAACAGCTCTGGTTGACATTCCTGCTGTCAGCATGCCAATTGCACGCTCCCTCAAATCTTGCGACATCTGTGGCATTGTGCTGTGTGATAAAACTGCACCTTTCAGAGTGGTCTTTTATTGTGGGCAGTCTAAGGCACACCTGTGCACTAATCATGGTGTCTAATCAGCATCTTGATATGGCACACCTGTGAGGTGGGATGGATTATCTCAGCAAAGGAGAAGTGCTCACTATCACAGATTTAGACTGGTTTGTGAACAATATTTGAGGGAAATGGTGATATTGTGTATGTGGAAAAAGTTTTAGATCTTTGAGTTCATCTCATACAAAATGGGAGCAAAACCAAAAGTGTTGCGTTTATATTTTTGTTGAGTGTACAAAAGTGGACTAAAAGCAAAGATCCTGCAGGAGTATTTACAATGATTTGTTTTAATCTGGAAAAAAATGGTGTAATTCTGTTGTATTCTGTTATGTTTGCTTTGTTTGGGAGTGGATTCTTTATAAATCTTTTGGCTTCCACCATTCCCTTGCACATTACTTATATTGTATTTTTTTCTCTCCTTCTCTCTTTTGTTGTTTTAATGTATATACATTATTTAGTATGAGTTTTATTTTGTGCTAAATAAACAAATCAAATCAAATCATTGGCCTCGTTTCTGCTTCAAACTGACTTTAAAATGATTTAAGAGGTTTTACTTTGTCATCTGATGGTTAATAGAGTCAGACTCAGAGAGTCAGTCTCAGACCTATACACAGTGCACCAATTTTCAGAGAGGACCATTCGGTCAATGACATCGGTACCCATTTATGGCTGGGTAGACTATGAAAATGCAGATTGAGTGTTTTCTCCTAGGACACAGACAGGGAGCATAAGTGGGATTTGAACGCAGGTCTACATACTGGTAGACTAGGTCCTTATCCACTGAGCCACCTGCTTTACGGTGGGGTGAGTTTGCATGTTCTACTCATGTTTTTCATGGGTTCCCTCTGGTTGCTCTTTCGTCTTCCTCCCACCGCCAAAGAGAAGCAGGTCAAGCGAACTGGAAGCTAAATTGACTGTAGCTGTGTGCGGAAGCGTGAATGTTTGTTTGGCTGTTGGCCCTGCGATGTTCTGGCAGCCTGTCCAAGGTGTACCAAACCTCTTGCTGATCTTCGTGATGCCTAATTGGAATAAGCCAGTTTAGAAAATGGATGGGAACATAATGGAACCTTCAATTTATTTATTCCTTTTCTGTTTTTGTTTTGGTGTTAGTTTATCTATTGAAGTGCTGCAGGAATTGGCTGCCAGAAAGCACCCCAAAAGCCATGCTCACTTCCATGTGAAGACCTGTGTAGCAGGAGATTCATCTTATCCCCTTAAATACATTATTTCTGGGTTTGGCCGAATGTTATTACACTGTTTTGTGTTGAATCACAGAAGTGCGTTAACTTGGATTCCCTTCAGTATTCTGTAATTTTATGTCGTGATTGTAACAGAGCACTTTGTCCTGAGTTACGCTGTGACATACTGATGTGCATGTCGTGTTCCACTGAGTGGTACTTTGTTTAGACTATCGGCAAAATGGGTTAGGAGTTGGACTTTAAACAAAATCACCACACTGTGAGGTTTTTTTTTTTGTCTTGAGGATTCCTGTGGGTTGTAGCTTTGGCAGAATGTGTTAGAACGGTTCCCTCTGTTTGTTTTATTCTATTGAATAAAGCCCCCGTGTAGCATGTCTCTACACACACTTGCTTTTCCCCCTTTTCAGAAACAGCAGGAACTCCTTTATGATCGCTGGCTGAACTTAAGTTGAAAAGATTTGCTGCAGATAGACGCTGAACATATTAAAGCAGTTACACAAGAGCATTTGGTCCAAAATCTTACAAGTTCTATGTCTCAGAACTGATGATTGTACTGATAGTTTAGTTTTTCATCATGATATATTCCTTATGTGTGTGTCTCTGTGAAGTTTTTCATTTCAAGAGTTTAATTTGTTTTCAAATTTAGCAAAAGTGTAAAGCAGAGGAAGTAATTACAGATGATTTTACAATAGAGGCTTTGCACTTTTTCAGTTAAAAATCAGCTTAAAAGGATCATCACATTTGATATGGTACTCTAAAACAGATCATGCACTCACTGGCCACTTTATTAGGTACATTTGTTTAATTGCTTGTTCACACAAATAGCTAATCAGCCAATCACATGGCAGCAACTCAGTGCATTTAGGTGTTTAGATGGAGCAAAGACAACTTGCTGAAGTTCAAATCAAGCATCAGAATGGGGAAGAAAGGTGATTTAAGTGACTTTGAATGTGGCATGGTTGTTGGTGCCAGACAGGCTGGTCTGAGTATTTCACAAACTGCTGACCTGATGGGATTTCACACAACCATCTCTAGGGTTTACAAAAAATGGTCCAATAAAAGAGAAAATAGCCAGTGAGCCACAGTTGTGTGAATGAAAATGGCTTGTTGATGTCAGAGGAGAATGGACAGACCGGTTGAATGGGCGACTGCGTCATGCCATCATGTCAGTATGGACCAACATCTGAGGAATGTTTCCAACACCTTGTTGAATAGAATAGATTTCACCAGGTTGTGGATGTGTAATGTCCATTTCAGATCGTTGGTGATGTGAGTGCCAAGGAATTTGATTGCGTCCACCCTCTCCATCTCTTGTCTGCTGATGTGTGGTGTGGTGGGGGCTGTGAGACTCTCCTGGTCCTCCTGAAGTATATGATTACCTCCTTGGTTTTGGTTGTATTGAGGAGCAAGTCATCTGCACACCACTCTGTCAGGTGTTTGACCTCCTCCCTGTACCAGCCAGGTCTCATTGTTATCCGTGATGAGGCCTACCACTGTAGTGCCGTCGGCATGTATAACTGCTAAATCAATGTCACAAAGAATTAAGGCTGTTCTGAAGGTAAAAATGCGTATTATCAATGTGTACCTAATAAAGTGGCCGGTGAGTGTGTATTACCCTTCTGGATTAGTTCCCCTGTTTTTCACACATAAAGCCAGATCCACAACACAGTATTTGCACACACCACCACAACAGAGCTGAATGGAACAATCAAGCTATGTTCCTATGTGAAGCTGTATAACTGGTGGGAAACGAAGAAGATAGTCCTATACTCGTATAGGCCCCGAGGCCCGAGGTGCCAACAGTTCTCTCCAAATTCTGTAGCATGAATCAGAGGGGAGTTTGAGACAGCAACCGGACTGGACGCCGGTCTGACACAGTACTTGCTCGACCTCTTTACTACTCTAACTGCTGGTGCAATAGACAAAAGTTGTAAAATGCAGTTTCTCCAGTCACAGCCACAGAACCCTTCAATCTCTGTAGCTTCTCTCAGTAGTTTCTTTCTTGCAAGAACTGCCTACTCCAGGCATCAGAGTACGCCAATAATGCCCTTTCAGTCAGCATTGCTTCCATCAGTAGCTTCACATTACTCATGCTATGAAAACTAAAATATAAAAGTTTCCTTTTGTACAGACTTCCTGCTTATAGAAGATGTTAAAAATGATTTAAAATTCTACTCTGGCAATGATTTTTGTCACACAAAGTTTGATATTTCATTCATTTTGGGTGTGATCATTGGTGACCTGTGTCAAGGTCGTGACCTAACTTTGAAGAAACTGTGATGATGCTTAATTATAACATTCGATGAAACGTCATTGTTCTTCCAACAGCAATCTGGACCTTGTAGGTGAACTTGCTTTTCATTTTACCTGTGACAATGTACGTACAAAGTAAATGCAGGATCTGATGTTACAGTATTAGAGCTGATGATGCAAATTCAGTGTAGCTCAGTACATTGTGTGTGCATGCAACAGTGTGTGCATGCATGAGAGTAACAGAAAAAGCCTCCAATGAGTCATTCCTGGAGGTTGTGTGGTCAAAACAAGATAACATCTAATAAAATGGGACTTGCAGTTTTTCTCCACGCACCATCAACAAAACCAGGTTTCCACAGAGATTTGATGGCATTCGATACTAAAGCTGCCCCCTAATGGTGAAGTGGCACCCTCTTTGATCCCTCTGGCTCCAACTCTTTCCCCATTAATTGCACAATACCCCCCCCCCCCCCCCCCCACACACACACACATACACTTTTTTGTGTAAACGTGATCCAAAACAAACACTTCACTGCACATAATCGTCAGCGAATGTGCTTGTTCTGGTCTGTTCAGTATCTATTTAGACCATAAAGTTAAACATGCCTGTTTCAGTTCGCTAATGATGAACTTTTGTGATGTGTTGCTGTGATTGTGCTGACTGTATATTTAGTTTTCTGTATTAATTTGGCCTCCCTCAAGGAGGTTATGTTTTAATTTCAGTTTATCTGTGTAGTCTGTTTCTTTGACAACAGGATGGTAGGCCGTGGAAGAGTTGATTAAATTTTGCTGCAGATCTGGATAAAGAGATGGATGTTACATTTGATATAGTATCTTTGACTATGATCTTTGATCTTTTATCTGGATTTTTTTTAAATACTTTGGTCGGGAGTATTGATTAATTCAACAGTCATAATCAATGGCCAAGATCAGCCCCTTGACCTGATGATTTAATTTAACCAGGTTAGTCCCTTTGAAATTGAGATTTCTTTTGCAAGGGAGAACTGGACAATTATAAAGTTTCCAATTCACCTAACCTGCATGTCTTTAAATGTCTGAGGAAACCAGAGCAAACCCATGCAGAACATGCCAACTCCACACAGAAAGGCCACAGGTGGGAATCGATTCCATAACCTTCTTCGTGTGAGGAAACAGTGCTAACCACTAAACCACCATGCTGCCAACTGACGATTCCTTTGATCCCAATAACAGGACCAGAGCAAAACAGGCAGATAAAGAACAACAAAAACACTGAATCAAAGCAAACAGCAGTCAAGATCAAAACCCAGTGCAACTGTCTCATCAGTGGAACTAATACGGTTATTCTAGGTTATTTAAATTTAGTTCTTAAAAACTGTGATACATCAGTATGTGGATTGTTCCTCCATACAATTAAACAAGTAAATAGATCTGACAAATGGGTCCATTCCCTTAAGTTTGTTAAACACAATAACTCAAAAATGGCTAATATCATCTTTTAACTCACCAAATTAAAAGGGCCAATAATGAAGATAAACTGATTAGATGTTGTATAACTTTGATGCAGTAGATCAAATCGAAAAAGCAACTTTGTGTTACTTCCATAGTATTCCATAGACCTGAACACCACCTGATGAACACTGCCATCTGCTGGACATGTTGCAAAGAATAATCTTATCACATGCATGAGCGAAACGAGGAGCGGATGTGGTTGACATTACACCCACCATCCCTGGTTCTCAAGACCAGGCACCTAAGTGGCTCTACTCTACTCTTTTCTACTCCTCTATTTTACTCTTCCTTTTTAGATATTTAGATATCTTAGTATACTAGCATAGTATACTAAGGTATAGTTCCACTAGCATAGCATATACTAGCATAGTTTCACCTTAGAATTGGAATATAATATATAAGATATACCTTACTGAATTTTCATGTAGGCTGGAATACAGGTTCTTTTAATTCCAAAGCCTAGGTATGATGGCCACCAAGGCTGCTTTCTTGCCTATTGCCTGATATGCTTTTACAAATTTTGGGAAGAAAATGTATTTTTTTTTAACAGAGAAAGCAAAATGATAACTGGAATTTTATTTATTTATCTAGAACTAAACATGCACTAAATATATAAAAAGGCCTGTGAATAATTGTCAGTTGTTGAATCTCACACAAGCTTGCAATTTATCCTGGAATGTAATACAGCAGAAAAAGAGAACTGCCATGATGACAAAAAGTGTGCACATCAGATTTTGCAGATTTTGCACATGTGCACATCAGATTTTGCAGATTTTTTTTTTTACTCTCTTGTACTCTTGGTATTACTTTCAATATCACAACAAAAATGCTCTTCACCAGAAGACACTTTACAGATATTAATGCAAACATTTGTGGGAAACTGCAATAATAACTGTGATAGTACCATATAGACTCATACTAATTAATAAAGTAATTAGCTTAGATTTTTGACAGCCCTATATCTCAGTACATTTTTATTGAGTGTATCCTTAAAAGTTGAATTAATCAGAACAACATCACGAGTTTAAGACTTTATTAAATAACAAGCTGCCAAGCACCCAACAGTCACACCAACACCAACAAAGAAGAATCCCAAATCTCTTCTTTGTCCCAGCGAGCTCCTTGTAGTAGAGCTCTTTCTGAGTAGCCAGTTCTTTTCTAAAATACTTTTTCCTGGTCTTCTAGTTGCTTTTTGATGTTGTCCTCCTTCATTCGAAATGTGTCCTCTTGATTTTGTTCTTTTTTAAACACGTCTTTTGTGGCATGAAGCTGGTTTTGCAACATGTTCTCCTCCAGTCTAAATCTGTCCCCATAGTTGTCCAGTTACTTTTTCAAATTTTGCTTTGTGGCTTGAAGCTCTCTTTGTAAAAACTCCTCCCTCAATTGAAATGTCTCCTGATACTTTTCCGTCTGGTTTTTAAACTCTTCTTTTGTGGGTTGAAGCTCATTTTGCAACACGTTCTCCCTCAATTGAAATGTGTCCCGCTGGTTGTCCAACTGTTTTTTGAAATATTCTTTTGTATCTTCAGGCTCTTTGTGTACTCTGTCCTCTCTGGATTGACATGTGTCCTGATGGTACTGCAGCTCTGTTTTTAAAATTTTCTTTGATGGCTTCAAGTCGTTTGTTTGATTGTGTCTTCCCTCAGCCAAAATGTGTCCTGGTTGTCTTCCAGCTGCTTCTTGAGTTCATCTAGTGTAGCTTGAAGCTCTTGGTGTAATCTGTCCTCCCTGGATTGAAAAGTGACCTGGTGGTCTTTCATTTGTTTTCTCTTTTGTGGCTTCAAAGTCTTTTCTGACTGAAGAGTGACATGATGGCTTCCCAGGTGGTTTTCAAGTTGTTTTGGGGTGGCTTCAAGCTCTTGCTGGTAGATGACCTCCTTTGACTGAAAGCACTCCTCCGTGGCTGCACACAGCTTTCTAAATGTGTCATTCTTGGCTTTCAGCTTCCTGTTAAAATCCTCCTCCATGACTTTAAAACCCTCTTCACTGGCTGACAGCAACTTTTTGTAATGAAGCTCTGTCTCTTGTAGATGTTTTAGGACACTGTATTAGTAGTACAGCTGTGCCTGTTGAAAATTCTTGAAACTGTGCTTTCGACTGGACCAAGGCAGCCATGGCATCATCTGAAAGTTCTTTCTGCTGGTTAATGTCCCTGTCAGACTCTTTCTCCTGCTTCTTTAGTAGATCTTTAAGATGGCTACGTTTTGAGTGAATGTCCATTTTGTCTCCTCCCTGATGAAAAGCACTGGCACTGCGCTGAGGAGAAGCCAGTTCTGTCATCTGTGTCGGTTGTGCCATCATGTTCACCTTGCTGGTCTCACAGATGAACTTGTGGAGCTTGATGGACGTTGATTTGTCCTGCTCACTGCTGTGGGCAGTGTGATAAAGTGGCCCAAGGGTGCAATTTAGAACTAGAAATTGGGGGGACAAAGTGCGAGGCCCGCAGGGCCGCACCCATAGGCTGGGGGTCTGGGGGCTGCTTTAGGCCCCCAGACGTCAATGGTTTCTAGATAAGCTCAGATGCATTCTGAGCATCCAGAACAGTAATTTTAATGTTTTGAGAAGACCATAAAGTGGACACCATTTGACTTATGCAATTTGAAACTGTGGATATAAGTACTTTATTCTGAGAATAGCCAGCATTGATTTTATTAACATCCTGGTGTAAATAAGGTATCACCACATGTGTAGAACTAAAAAAGAATGATAGGTTGAGTTTTCATTAAAAAACAACTGCAATGTGGTAAAATGTATTCATAAATATGAAAGAACAGGCTCTTAATAATTATTAACTATCGCATACTGTATTTTTTTCTCAAGATTTATTTTTGCATAAGTTTGAAAAAACAACAGATCATAAGTTTAAGATAAATTAAACTAGTCCCTAGAGGCAACTATTTTTGGTTTCAAATCTGGGCAAATGCAGTCCCAGAAAATTCCAAATGTGACAAACAAGAAACAGGTGTTGTAAACAAGTCAAGTCAATGCTGCTAAAAATCAGTGGCGGTCCTAGAGTGATTTACTCCCCGGGCGAAACCCCCTGCGTGCCCCCCTGCGCACACTAACGTGGCCACCACCTCTGCCCCACCACTCATGAAAACACTAACTTTGTCCAGAACACCCACAATCCCACAAATTAACTCACAACAGCTATTTTCAAGAACAAATTTCCGGTTTTAATGACTACTGCAATAACAAACACAAAGAAATCGGCACAGTCTGTGTCATCATCCATGGACGTATCTGCAATGATCATCTCAAAAGTTTGCAGGAGGCATCATAATTGTTTGCCCAAGTGCTCACTATCCGTGATGTGAAATTCCATCGAGTAGGAGCATTTCTGGGCAACCTTGAGCAGCCTGCAGACTCAAGAAAAGACATCCTCTTTGTGGATTTTGAGAAAAATGTGGCAAACCCAGAGAGTGATGCAAAAAATATTCTGCACTCAGATAAGTATTTAGCCCCCTGAGACAGAACCAGATTCAGTCTGTGTGCATAACAATGCACAAACATTGCACTGGGGGCTATTGCTTTAACTTTGGCCTGCAAACCATTGAGAGCTGAAGCCATGACAGAAACCATGGCTTCTTCGTAAGGAAGATTATCAAATGGCTTCGCCAAAATCCGGTCCACAACATTCAAATTGTCTGCCATTATGTGCAGCTTGCTACCTAGCTAGCTCGCTAGCTGGGACTGGCGCGAGGCTAGTGTGAAGTGTGTCCGCCTGTGAGTGCTTTGTGACGGTGGAGGAGCTCAGCAGCACCCGCTGCTCGGTAGGGACAGAAACTGCGATAGAAGTCAGAAAGAGTGATAGAAATCAGTCTCTAAACACAAGCAGCTACAAAAAAACAAAACAAAAAAAACACCAGAAATAGAAGCTTGATTTGTCGCTAGTCGTTTTTAACAAAGAAAATGCCGCTAAGAGGATTAGGAAAGTCTCCGGTTCAACTCAGAACAGAATGAAAATTAAAAAATGCTCCCACGGATGTTTACACCAAAAGATCGCTGATTCGCTCATTTCGCTGTCAATCAAAAAGGGATTCAGCCTCAGACAGATCATCCAATCATCATGCAGAAGCTGAGCGTCCAGGCCAGCCGAGGCCAGCCCACTGCCCCATAGACCCCCAGAGACGCTGAGTGTCCGATGGGCGGGACAAAGCCCAGCATTTATCCAATGACTTGTCTCGTTTCACTGCACTCTTTGCTTCACTATTGAACTCTGTGGACGCTCAGCGTCCACACTGTTTAAAGCACTGTGAAGCTGCGGAAATGAGTGAGAGAGGAAAGCTACCATGGGACGGGGGGGAGGGGGAAGGTGGGGGTGCCGCTCTGCCGTAACGTAACCACGAATCCCCCCGTCAGGACAACCCCCACCCTGTTTTTTTTCCGCACAGTCGTGCAATGCCGCCCCGGGCGGCTGCCCGGTCGGCCCGCCTCCAGGACCGCCCCTGCTAAAAATGCAAACTTGCAGAAACAAAGATACTATTCTGACATGGTTTTGCACATAAGACTGACATGGTTTGCACATAAGACTGGCATAGCATGTTTCAAGTACACACATATATGTCAGAAGGTGGGGGGGGACATGCCATATTCTGTCCCCTCTGGTTGAAAAGGTGGGGGGGACATGTCCCCCCATTCTCCACCAAATTGCGCCCATGATACTGGCCTGTGAACACACAGATAAGAAGAGTTTGTCTCCTTATTCAACGTCTCAAAGCTCGCCTCCCTCATGTTAAACCACGTGGCCAAACCACGTGGCCCAGTGTTTGTGTGTTCAAGCTGACTTCCTTAGCAACGCGTATCTGAACCAGGAAGTATTTCCGAAAGCGTGTAGCTAGTTATGTGCGGCACAGAGGGCGTTTTAAGCAGTTTGTCACAGTTGCATTCATGAACCCAGTTCCATTTTATGTGCCTTAAAAGTAAAGGAGCCGGGTAGCGTTGGAGCCACCGTGTAACGCTGCTACAAAGGACGTCAATCTGCACACTGTAAGTCGGGTTTTTATGATTGCTGTGTATTAGCGAGCTAACAAGCTAACGACAACTCTAAGGCTGCTACTTTTACTTTAACTTGTTCGTCAGCTTCTACCGTCTTTTTTATTACCTGTAACATAGCGGGAGTAACTTCTTTACAGTGGCAAAGTTAAAAACAACAAAGGTAAGTTTGTGTTAAGCGCTAAGGCTGGTGTTGTGTGGAAAAAGTGCTGTGCTTTGAATGACTAAGTGTGAAGCGTAATTAATAGCTGAAGTTACCGCCACAAAATCACATACAGTGCCCTCCAAATGTTTTCGTCCCTTTGGTATTTCACGCATTTTAATTTATGCCATTTCAAATACAAAAAGTAAATCAGCCTTCTCAATATAAAAATTTCGAAAATTATCTTCCTTAAATTCAAACTCAAAGCAAATCTCTGCAATTTGACATAAATTAATAAAATAATATAAAAGCCAAGATGATGGGTTGCATAACACTTTGGTAATACCTGTAAATAATCAGTTTTATGGCCAGTTTTCTTCAGACATGTCAGGGGAAAGTCCAAGACATATTCAGTGTTTGGACTTTATTTACATCAATTATGAGGAAATACAAACAGTATGGCACTCTGTGGTAAATCTGTATGGAGTAGACTGTTCTCAAAAATTAAGTGACTGCAAGAAAGAGAAGAGTGAAGAAAGACACCAAGACACCCAGACAACCCAGAAGACGATTTGAGAAATTGTGTATAGTGCATGTTTTGCATTTAGCATCCCCAGTTATACAGCTTCATAGTGAAGTGGTGAAGAGGAGGATTTTCTTAAAAAAAAAAACTTGAAAGTTAAGCAACAATTTGCCAGAAGGTACATCTGAGATGTAAGCCTAGATTTGATGTTTTGGTGAAAGAAAATCTTTCTCTGCTACACTTCATGAAGCTGTATAAATGGGGATACAAAATGCAAAGCATACACTATGCACAATTTCTCCTTTCACAGCCACAGAAGCCTGTAACTTCTTCTGTGTTGTCTTGGTGGCTTTCCTCACTCTTCTCCTTCTTGCACAGTCACTCAGTTTTTGAACACTTTCTACTACTACATGTTCTTAGCCTGTTCATTTCATTTGTATTCTTGATCAAAATGCTGAACTGTTGACCATGTATTGTAGTTGATGTATATTGTTATATGTCTGCTTCTTTTGCAGGCGTGGCCTTCACAATGAAGTTCATAGTGCAGTCTGGTAAGCCATGATTGGCTTGACAAGTTATGCAGGGGTTATGGAAAACCTAATAAACTGTGCTGATGAGCAGCCGTCAGCCTCTCCTCCGGACAGTTCAAGCTACAATCAACAAGGGTCAAATGAACATCGAAGACCAACAAGAGTTGGTGGATTTGTTTTAGTACATGCAGGTACAGTTAGTGCTCACAGCATATTTTACTAATAGCATTTTCAGGTATAACTTTGCCAAGTCTGAGATTTCAAGTCTTTCAAAAGGGGATATTTCTTTTTAATCACCCTACGTCCGTTAGACCCAGGAATATCTATAAATACGCACCATCCTTGTAACCATGCATGTCATTCACTGTTTCTAGTGCTCGATAATTTCAGCAAAACATCTGATTTTAACCAAAATTGAAATAAACATCTTATATGCAATTATTTCAGACAAGTTTGAATTTGAGCATGATCGAGTGTCACGCAGAACCTGTGGAAGTGCCCATTCTACAAAACATAGCATTGATTTTAATCCCCTGGCAGCTGTATTTATTTATTGTTTGTCAAGATCATCTGGCTTTTTAATGTTCCTACCCTGAATAATCAGCTAGAGAAACCACATCAGTATTGCATTGACATAAAATATAAACCTTCGCACTTATAGTATAAGAACACAAAGGATGTGTGTCAGGGAATGTCGCTTAATTTATCTACTGGATTGCTCAAGCCAGTTGAATGACATGGCACAAATCACTGGTATACAAATTCTTTTTTATCCTGAGTTTTTATGTGTAGCTACCGTAACTGTGCAGTGTGCATATGGAAAAAGAAAGATGGTGCTATACCTCAACCCAAGGCGTTCGAAGCAGTGTATTGGAGTCTTGACCTGGGTTCCACAGCAAGGTCATCATCACCTCTGTCTAGCTGAACTACTGAAAAGATGTGTGTGCTGCAGCTTTGATACAAGCATACAAATCCCCAAACCTCCAGTCCTTAGGGTCACTGGGTTAAACGGGTTCCTATAACACGTCAAAATTTAATAATACTTGCTTAATTTTTAAATGTTTGTGTAAGGAAACAACTGTGGAGGACTATCAGTTTTTCAGTGGGAAGTCAAAAAATACTAAATTTCTGTCTGTTTGCCATGTGATTATTTAGATTTCTATTAAATGCCACACTTTCAATAACTTTATTGCTCCTGATCATGCTTGTTGTCTATTATGCATCAGTTTATTGTGTTTTACATCACAATTTAAGCATGCAGTTTAAATATTGCAGATGAGTCAGCATCAGTACTTTAAGACAATGAGAATAAATGCCAATGAAAGTTAAAATATTAATTAGTGCAGCAAAAAATTCATCTCTTATGATTGCTGTTTTTGTATACTGTAACAATGAATGCAGTAATGCTTTTCTATTGTAAAATGTTCCATTACCATAGCTTCATGAATACTTAAACACTTCATATCATTTGTTTTTAGGAGCAGGATACCATTCTGAATCAAAGGCCAAGGAGTACAAACATGTGTGCAAAAGAGCCTGTCAGCGAGTAAGTTTACATTTTCAGTTGCTCAAATAGGTCGTATTTGTACAAACAGACCTCAACATGTAAATGTAAAGTTGAGGTGAATTTTAGACTCCAGGTCACGTTAGCCTTTACACCAGGATATTCATTTCCAGTCCTTGAACTTTTAGATGTCTCTCTGCTTCAACACACCTGAGTCAATTAATGAGGTCATTAGCAGCACTCTGGAGAACGTGACTGCATACTGAGGAGGTAATTCAGCCATTTGATTTAGGTGTGTTGGACCGGGGACTCATCTAAAAGTTGCTGGACACCGGCCTTCGAGGAACACCCCTGCTTTAGACTAATGCTTGTATGTAATTACACAACATTGATCATTAATATAACACTGTTTAGAGTCTTACATCTGAAAATTTGTTCAGTATTTTTTTTTTTTTTTTTTTTGAATCCCTTGATGTTTGTTTAAAGCATTAAGGCACCTTGACACTTGTATGAATTTGATCTGTGCACTGGCATGCAATCTTGCGTGCCAATGAGTAAACGCATCATAAACTGTTGTAAACTGTGCGCGGCTGCGTGCCAGTATGCAAAAAAAAAAACTTTGAAATGCTAAAATTTCTGGCACGCATTAATTTCGTGCCACTTGTGTGAAGTAGTCATGAACATTGCACAACCTATTCAAAAGCACTGCATGTCAAAGCTTGTCATTGTGTGTAGGGTATCTGAACGATTATGACGAGATATCACATCTATAATAAACATAACTTTACAGATACATTATCTAACTCATAAGGAATGAAAATGCAACTGTTTTACCAATCCATTAGTGTGTGTGTATATATATATATATATATATATATATATATATATATATATATATATATATATATATATATATATATATATATATTAGAAATATTTTCTTTTGAGACAAGATTTCAAATGCGTTCTCCACCACACGATGCGCACGAGACAACCTGTAGCTGTGCAGTTGATTTTGTTTTTGTTGTTGGGTTTTATCTGCGTATGGCACATAACGTGATGCTTTAGTCTGATAGCACTCAAAATACTGTACAGTAATACAGAATAGCTAATAACAACAGCAGACGTTTCTTCAGGCTTTGGAGCCACATCAGAGTCACCTAAATTTGGTAATGAAAATAAAATTTGGCATTGAAAAATAAAACCTGAACTGAACAAGAAAACATTTTTTTGGGGGGGGGGGGGGGGGGGTTATATTGTACTTAAAGGGCATATCTCACTCCAATGAACACTATCCTTAAAAAAAATATACACCAGATTAGGAATCATTATTTCCAACTCTTTAACTTGTGCGGGTGCTGATGTAGCTGATAGAAATAAAATTAGCCATACAGCGTCTGAACAATACACACAGCTTCGCAGCTGTTTTTAGCCATAAAAGTGACGTAACCCCTGGTGCTAACTATTCACTGCCTGAAAGTTACTCCGTCTGTGTTCAGTTACAGTCTACTTCATGACTTACACCAGTACACACAGTCAATCTGGGCTGCTTTTTAACGACAAATGTAATCTGACTTTAATTTGGCTTTCAAGCCAAAGTCTTGTATTTTGCAATCAACATACAGTGAGGAAAATAAGTATTTGAACACCCTGCGATTTTGTAAATTCTCCCACTTAGAAATCATGTAGGAGTCTGAAATTTTCGTCTTAGGTGCATGTCCACTGTGAGAGACGTAATCTAAAAAAAAATCCGGAAATCACAATGTTTTTTTTAAATAATTTATTTGTATGTTACTGCTGCAAATAAGTATTTGAACACCTGTGAAAATCAATGTTAATATTTGGTACAGTAGCCTTTGTTTGCAGTTACAGAGGTCAAACGTTTCCTGTAGTTTTTCACCAGGTTTGCACACACTGCAGCAGGGATTTTGGTCCACTCCTCCATACAGATCTTCTCTAGATCTTTCAGGTTTGGAGTTTCTGCTCCCTCCAAAGATTTTCTATTGAGTTCAGGTCTGGAGACTGGCCAGACCACTCCAGGACCTTGAAATGCTTCTTACGGAGCCCCTCCTTAGTTGCCCTGGCTGCGTGTTTGGGGTCATTGTCATGCTGGAAGACCCAGTCATGACCCATCTTCAATGCTCTTACTGAGGGAAGGAGGTTGTTTGCCAAAATCTCACAATACATGACCCCAGCCGTCCTCCCTTCAATACGGTGCAGTCGTCCTGTCCCCTTTGCAGAAGAGCACCCCCAGAGTATGATGTTTCCACCCCCATGCATCACGGTTGGGATGGTTTTCTTGGGGTTGTTCTCATCCTCTAAACATGGTAAGTGGAGTTGATTCCAAAAAGCTCTATTCTGGTCTCATCTGACCACATGACCTTCTCCCATGCCTCCTCTGGATCATCCAGATTTTCACTGGTGAACTTCAAACGGGCCTGGACATGTGCTGGCTTGAGCAGGGGGACCTTGCTGCCCTGCAGGATTTTAAACCATGACAGCATCATGTGTTACTAATGTAATCTTTGTGACTGTGGTCCCAGCTCTATTCAGGTCATTGACCAGGTCCTCCTGTGTAGTTCTCAGCTTTCTCAGAATCATCCTTACCCCACAAAGTGAGATCTTGCATGGAATCCCAGACCGAGGGAGATTGACAGTCATCTTGTGTTTCTTCCACTTTCTAATAAATAATCATAACAGTTGTTGTCTTCTACCAAGCTGCTTGCCTGTTGTCCTGTAGTCCATCCCAGCCTTGTGCAGGTCTACTGTTTTGTCCTTGGTGTCCTTAGACAGCGTTTTGGTCTTGGCTATGGTGGACAGGTTGGAGTGTGATTGATTGAGTGTGTGAACAGGTGTCTTTTATACAGGTAACAAGTTCAAACAGGTACAGTTAATACAGGTAAAGAGTGCAGAATAAGAGGGTTTCTTAAAGAAAAATGAACAGGTCTGTGTGAGCCAGAATTCATGCTGGTTGGTAGGGGGTCAAATACTTATTTGCAGCAGTAACATACAAATAAATTATTAAAAATCATACATTGTGATTTCTGGATATTTTTTTTTTTTAAGATTATGTCTCTCACAGTGGACATGCACCTAAGATGAAAATTTCAGACGCCTCCATGATTTCTAAGTGGGAGAACTTGCAAAATCGCAGGGTGTTAAAATACTTATTTTCCTCACTGTATGTCTGTCTCCACCTCTTTGTAACCTGCAGTGTATTCAGAAAAAAGGAATATAAACCATCACATACATCTTTAAGCTTGAATAATAATAATAACATACTGCGAAAGTGGTGTCGCTAATTTCACTCCTGCTGTGTTTACACACAGAGCCATGTAAAATTATTGTTCCACTGTGTGGTGCTGTCTTTTGTCCACAAAAAAATTGGCATTTGTCCATTACCTTAGCCATTGGTTTAGCTCAGCTTAGCCAGGAACTCAAAAGGCTGGCAGCTGGTTCACGTCAGGGCTGTCTTGTTAACAGCAGTCACTCCTCGTTGCCTTTCTGTCAGACTCCATGAGCACTTCCTCTGTGAGACTTGCCGGCGTCCCACACGTAGCATCTTAGCTTAGCGTGATGCGATCCCGCGGCACAAATCACAAACACGCTTTCAGGAGAGGAAATGCGCTTTGTTCTCCTGGCCACATGAATGGAAAGAATAAAATCTCTGCTTAGAGTCATGTTTTGAAAACTGTTCTTGCGCTGTGCTGAGTTTCATTTCTACAGTCTGTCCCAGAGACACCCCCACATGTCACTTTCCTCCTTAATATATTCTTTTTGGAAAATCTGTTAAATTTCTTTAAGACTGACATTTTAAAAAAATGTCTTATCTTGCCTTTAGCTAATGGGACCCTGGGACGGCACAATGAGAACTCAGAGTAAACCACTTTTTGTCACCACTGAACAGGCAGACACACCATTAGAAATGTCCAGTTGCATGGGTTGTTGCCATGTGGGGTTAAGTGATATATGTTCACCTCATTAAATGTAAATATGCTTTTTTAAATGACTTTTTAAAAACCCCATTGCCGGTCTTCTCTGAGGCATTACAAGTCAAGTGCCAGAAAGGGGCTGGATCTTACAAGATGAGCCCCTCCTGTAGGTAGGTAGATGGATAAACAGATGATAGATGGTAGCTTTGTGTGAACTTGCAGAAAATTCACCTGATCAGAGGTATAAATAGTTATTTTGTTTATATAGTGCTCTCAAGCACTTATATTATACAACAGTGTACTCATCGTAGAATCACAGAGCATTTTACATCACACTCTGAATTAAGTTTACAATTTGTACAAATCATCATTGCTTCAGGCTGTCATTGTGGGTCAAGGTGAGTCGGGTCAAAAGTTGAGTGTTACCTGAATGTTCTGTTTTAAGTCAGTTGAAGATTTTAATTGCATGTTTTATCACAGTCTTTTATTTGGAAAGTATATACATATTTGTGTTTTGTGTTGTTTTTTATTATTGTTGTTTTATTCAAACTGCTGTCCCTGTTTGTATTGTGTAGGCTGTGGACCAGCTCAAAGCTGGTGCCCTTGCAGTGGATGCAGTGGCTGCAGCACTGGTTGAACTTGAGGTTTGTTTTGAGTTGTTTATTTAAATGCAATAATCAATGTTGAAAATTCATTGTATGTATATAAAAAAATCTCTGTCTGCCTTAATCTGATGTGTGTGCTTTTATGTTGAAAAGCCATTGAATTGTGATGAATTTTGTAGGTAATCTGAACACAGCATCTGCAAAAAAAACAGTGCAGTACTACATAGCAAACGCTTGTCTTTTACGTTTGATGACAGAAGGTGTTTTTAATGTTAAAAAAAAAATATTTTCCTCTGTAACACTTGAAAGTGCAGATTTTGCATTGATGGCAACTGAAATGGGCACTTTAAATGAGTGATGAAATTACTTGACAGCAATTCAGACAATGAATGGGACTTTTGTGTTTGGGGACCTCACTTTGCAGGATGTTGGGGTGTTTTGGTGAGAGGTCAGATGTTGGTGTAGCTTGGGGTGGGCTATGCAGAATCACTTACCTCAATGATTGAGCTAATCAATACAATTAGTGATTCACAAGTGCAGTCTGTTTCTCTGGGACTCTATACCACACCCTGTTGTTGACTAGTTATTCCACCATTATGAACAATGATTTGTGGTTGTTTAGTTGATTTCTTTTTTTTTTTTGCGTCTGTCAATTTTGTGATGTGTCTTGTTTGAATGGCCAAAGTAGATGTCATCCCACTGAGTTTTGCCTGCTTGAGGTTTCTTCCTGTAAAAATTCAAAACACTGAGGGAGTTTTTCTCTTGCCATTTTGACCAATGTGTTTGCTCATGGGGTGCGTAAGATCTAGACCTTACTTGTCTATAGCATGTTGAGGTAATTTGTGCTCATAAATATTTTCTTGACTTGTACATTTGTTTTCAGAGGTCTGTATGATATTAAGTGGACTTCCTTCATTAAATATTATTTTGTGCATAACCATCAAATTCATAATTATCCAACCAGGCAGGCTGCACATTTGCATTTACCTTTGCATAGAGCGACTCGTTATCAGCATCACATCAGATATCATAGCGTTAAATCTTGGAATGATAATGTACATCTTGTGAATCCATCTCATCTATCACCTTATATACGTATAAAAGTAGTCTAAAAGCGAAGATCCTGCAGGAGTATTTACAATGATTTGTTTTAATCTGGAAAAAATGGTGTAATTCCTTTGTATTCTGTTATGTTTGCTTTGTTTGGGAGTGGACTCTTTATAAGCCTTTTGGCTTCCACCATTCCCTTGCACTTTATTTATACTGTATTTTTTTTCTCTCTCCCTCTCTCTTTGGTTGTTTTATGTATATACATTATTTTGTGTTTTATTTTGTGCTAAATAAACAAAATCAAAATGAAATTAATTATTTCACGCTGTAGAATGAAATGAAAATTAAATGCAGAGTTGCATCTTCTGGTTTGTAACAGGAGCACATCCATGTCAGTTTGATGTACACGCAGAAGATATATAGCACATGATAAACAGTATGAATCCTTCAGTTTAAGGAATTGTCACAAATTATAACAAGCCAAAATAGGTCATCAGTCAACAAAAATAAAAGGTAGTTATGAAATGTCACTCGAAGTGCCTTTTCAAAGAATGAAAGCGTTTTACAAGACAAACTTTACCAACTTATTTGTAAGGCTTAGACTATCCTGACTGTTTATAAAAGCAAATATTGACTTGATATGTTTGTTTTTTGAGGATTAAAATGTGGAGCAGAACTGTTTTTAGATATGCTGAAAACTTGAGTTCAGCTCTCAACTTAGTTCAGGAAAAATTTGGTGGATAAAACAGAATGAAACGTGAGTGCTTACAAATATGAAGATTAATTATTAGCCAGTAACAAAAAACAGGAAGACATTATTTGATTATCATTTTCAAGAAAACAATTTCTGCAACTTGGAAAGAGCATGAATGTGACAGGCAGAATTGTTTCGATTCTTAATAAAATATTATTGCTTTTCATACTTAGGCAGATGATCAGTTTTATTTGGTGGTTGTGCTGGACTTTGTTTTTCCCGAGCAGTTGGAATTTGTTTGAAGGATTACTTATTGCAGTAGAAAGTGTAATAACTTAGGTTTGACTCTTTTTCTCTTGGGTTATTCAGCATAAAACAATTATGTCTTCAATACAGGAGCACTGACCAATACAACTCAGAAAATGCAGTTTCATTCTTCGTTCATGTTCTTAATGTTTTTCTCAGGACTCTCCATTTACCAATGCTGGGATGGGATCCAACCTGAATTTATCAGGTGAGATTGAGTGTGATGCGAGCATCATGGATGGGAGGTCCCTGCAGTATGGAGCTGTAGGTGCCATTAGTGGTGAGTTACTGTCCATGTTAGTATTTAGGTCATGTTGCTTTATTGTTGTGGCTGTCTGCTGCAGTCACCGGGGGCCTCCTGTGCAAAGACTTGCATGGATTTCTTACTGAAACATGGCGTACACCAAAACCCACAAGCTGGTGTAAGCACAAAATTATCCAGATGTATCAAAGTATGATTAAGCATTGATCCAAGCACGTTCCATTTGTACATGGACACGCACCAAACTCCGCCCTGGCCACGCCCTTATTTAAATATGCAAATCCATGTAAGTAGGCCCTGGTGCTGGGATTCCCCACGCCGTCACAGCAGACAACATGAACACATAAAAGAAATTATACTGAGTGTGTCCTACAGATGACTGGAAATTACGTGGAGACATGCAGGGATAATTTATTTGGTACCCTGTTAAAATGAAACTGGAAAAATGTTTGTGGGAGCGTGTGTGTGTGTGTGTGTGTGTGTGTGTGTGTGTGTGTGTGTGTGTGTGTGTGTGTGTGTGTGAGGCTGTGAAAGCTGTCTGCTTAGAACACCGCACACACACACTGGAGTTAAAAATGTGAGGTGTGCCACCGCTGACAGTGTGTGACATTCACAGCTTTATACACACGTTTATTGACAAATACTGAACACAGGGAGACAATCGGTTAAGAAGCGCTGCTACTCCAGTCTCACCATCAAGAAAAGAAATGACATTGATAATAACAAACCAGATATGATGTGAACATTAATGGAAGGAAATTGTTTCCTATTAACAAAAACAAATTTACCCTGTGATGGTGCCTTTATAGCAATATGTGTGCAGTTAATAGCTCCGATTACATTAGGGAAACCGGCTCTCGCTGCAAATTGCACTTTAATGTTGGAATGTGATATACCTAGATGACATTCAGATGATTGCGTTCCACACAGCTGGCATGGCTCAAGGTTGACTAGTACACTCCTGACTGATTTGCCAGCTCACACTGGAATGCCCCTGTCGCCAGGAAGCCCATTTGCAAGGTCTTCTAACAATGCTAACGCAGCTATTGATAGTGCCATTTTACTCATCATTTAGTTGCTCATGCTTTTATGTCCACCCATGTAATTGCAAACATGGTGGTGTGTTAATTGCTCATCAGTGTGTCATTCTGATGACTTCTTGTTTTCACACTATTAACAGTGTCCCAGCATCATCTGCACATATTGGCAGTGGAACAATAGCTGGAGAAATGTGTGTATGCCAGCCAGGATTTTTGCGTGATGCACTGCACATTTCCACAGTCATTTCACTTTTGATACATGTGAATGTTGGTGTGGAGATGGTCGAACGCCATGTTTTTGTACATAGTCACGCTTTGTACATGAGGCCCCTGGTCATATTAGCAGATTGACTCTTATGATTTCATTGCTTTTCTGTGTGCAAGCTTAGCTTTAGAGTTTTATATGTTTGTGCAGGGAATTGGCATCATAAATTGTTATAATTGGGGACCACCCAGTCTGTCTCAACTACGAAGATGATAAGGAAATCTGTTAATATGTTCACATCAGCACACAGGAGATATGTGTTGTTTTTCTTTTCTTTTTTTTTAACTTTCACAAAAGCATTTTCAGGACCTCACAATGTATTTCAAAGAACACTTCAGGGGCATTTGACAGCAGTCCAACAGACAACAGATTGTTTTTATCACCATGTCTGCTTGATGCTCCAGTTGGTACATAATGAGTAAACGTTTCTTGGCTGTGATCTGAAGCCAGCACTTCAGTCAGGCAAGCAGTCTTTCCTTTTTAATCTTTGCAAGGTTGACATGTAATCTAGCCTTTGTAAGTGCGTTTTTATCCTGTTATTGTAAATAACTTGAATTTGGGTTTTCCACTAAGATGGTTGCTAACTCAAATCACTTGACTGCAGTGCATTAATAAATACCCCTAGTTTACAGTACAACTGGTATTTCAAATGCCTGGTTTATAACAGATTTTTTTTTTGTTGTTTCATACATGTTTAAGAAAACATTAGCTAAATTAGTATTTTCAGGCCTTTTTGCATACATTTCGTTTTTATTAAATGAAATAATTCTGCTTCCGTTTTCGCAGATTGAACGGTCTGCCCCTAAAAATTGGTCCGCCCTGCCTTCACTGTGCATGCATCATCTCGGAGCTCAGCAGCTCCTCTAAGACAGAGAGAGCCTCTTCACCCAAAGCGATCAAATGCATTAATAGGATTATTAACCATCAGACTTCTTCTTCTTTGTCTTTAGGCTGTTCCCGTTAGGGGTCGCCACAGCAGATCAATCGTTTCCATCTCACCCTGTCCTCTGTATCTTCCTCTGTCTCACCAACCACCTGCATGTCCTCCCTCAGCACATCCATAAACCTCCTCTTTGGCCTCCCTCTTCTCCTCCTGCCTGGTGGCTCCATCCTCAGCGTCCTTCTCCCTATATACCCTGGGTCCCTCCTCTGCACATGTCCAAACCATCTCAATCTCGCCTCTCTGACTTGGTCTCCAAACCGTCCCACCTGAGCTGTCCCTCTGATATGTTCATTCCTAATCTTGTCCATTCATCAGACAACAAGGTAAAACCTCTTAAATCATACTAAAGTCAGTTTTAAGCAGAAATGAGGCAATACTCTGTGATGTTTTGAAATGACCAACGCACAGTGAAAGCATCAGCTAGCAGCTCATTTAGCCGCAGCTCTCGGATCGCTTCCTCCATCTTTTATGATGAAATAATGCTGAACTTATGTGGAAATGATTGTTGTACAAAAGTTTCAGATATCTGTCGCTGAGATAGATGATGAGTAGAGTACAGTTTTAACAGTTTTAAGCAGAAACAAGGTAATAATCCGTGAACCGCGGCTAATGGCGCATGTGCAGTGAAATCAGGGCGAACTGATTTTTAGTGGGGGGGTTGCTTTTGGACGGCGACACCGGAAGCTTTAATTTGTTCTTGGAGGACTTTTTTTTTTTTTTTTACAATTTTTGATCAAATCATTATGTATTAACTGTCTAGTATATTATTATTTCTAATGTAGAAATGGAATGACTAATCCTGTATTAAATTTGTCGTTTCCTCCAGGTATTAAAAATCCTGTTTTAGTTGCAAACTGTCTGCTGACTGAAGCAAAAAAAGGGAAACTTTCAGCTGGCAGAATACCCCCCTGGTGATTATCCTACATATAAATCCATGCCCATTACTATATTTCGCTTATTCCATTATGTTTTTGTATGGTCAGCTTTTTAGTCGGTCGAGGAGCACATGACTGGGCTGTGACCCATGGACTACCACCATGCCCCTCAGAGAAAATGGCCACTAGTAAGTATTGTTTCACTGATTTGTATAATTTAAGAACTGCATTTTAGCCATTTCAGAATTGTCAAAATATGCTTTAGCAGATCTGCAAGTATTTTTACTTGTTTACCAGGACTTTAGAACACAAAATTTAGAATTTGTGTCAGATAGATCTTGAACTCTAGTTTTAACATAGTCTTGTTTTTAACCTGGTGTCTACTCTTATTTTCAATGATTGTTATAAAACCTGTTGGTTTTCAGAGATTTTCACCCTCAAGATGTGGCATACTGTAAGGACCTTGGTGTTAATTATTTATTGTGTGCTTCAGAAACCGTATCTTTTCAGGTAAGACTATTTTGTCTCACACAGAATTTAGCTTATCTGCATACAAGAGGAACAAGCGCAAGATGGAGCTGGCAGAGAAAATGGATACAGGACATAATCAGACAAAAAAAAGGCGACAGTCAAGCGAAAATGTAAGTAATGTTAGTGGTTACATTTGTTAAATTCATTTTGATGGGTTTGAAGATGCTAAAATCATTTCACAAATTAAATTGGAGATATTTGATCAGGATTACTTGATCCAACCAACCATCTTTAATTTTGTAATTAGTAACTATTTCTGTAGCTTTGTCAAAGAAATGTCACAAAGTGCTTTCTAACATCCATAAAATTAGCAACAGAACCATAGTGTGTGCCTTTGTGTGTGTTTCAGTGTTTAAAGCTGTTGCCTCAGGTTAGGTGATTTGGTTAACTATAGACTGTCGATGTGAGTGAGCATGTGAATGAGTTTGTCTGTCTGTGTTAAGAGCCAAATTTGTTAAAGATCAGACGGGCTGTGATTCAAGCCGACTTGGATTTCAACGAAACATGGCTCAGAGATGGAACCTACCAAGAAATGAACTTTCCCAAAATTTTTGACCAAAAATCAAACAGTGACCTTGGCAGGGGTCATCAAAGTTCAAGGCAAAAATATGCAAAAAACTGATATTTCATTAAATTCCCATCTTTCAAGTGATGTAACATTCAGCGCCATCAAGTCCTACAGCCAATTTAACTATCAAATGACTTATGGAGGCAAACTCTTTCATCTTATATATACATATTACGTTGGGCGTTCAATGGTGCTGAATATAGGGGGCGCTCAAAGTCTGATCATTTTGTGAAATTGGCTGTATTTAAAGCCCCATAACCTTCTGCGCCATCAAGACCCCAACCAAATTTCAATGTTATCAACAAATATAGGCCCTATTCTATCAAATGCAACTGAAAAAAACATCAGGGTCTTGATGGCGCTGGCCACCAGGGGGCGCCAAAGTACTTGACTTGACCAATTTTGAGGATGTTTAATGCCACCTGGTGGCCCGCACCATCAACCTTTTTTAACAAAATTTGCAGGATAAACTAACATCTCTACTTTATATAGGAGTTTGCAGAATTTTGGGGACTCCTCTTATACTGGTTTGATACCCCTTTTTAATCAGGTCATTGAACGCATGCTTCTAACTCAATTGCATGAATTACCACATGAATGCATGTATGATCTGATGATATTTTCTTTTGATTCTTCTTCTCTTATGTACAGTCAATCCAATACGTGTATTGGTATCAGTTGCTATGGCAACAAGCTTGTGAACATCTTCAGTAGTGTTGGCGAGTAGATTGCGCAGTGTTGCGTGACATTTATGCCTGAAAGATTTTTTGAACATTTAAAAATTCTCTTTGCGCAGTTGCACTCGCCAGCACCCCTCTCACGTTCAGTCTACACCAGTTAACAACGGGTTTACTCTCCTGCACGACACAGAGTGTGCAAGTGCGTGCATCAAAGTTGTGCAAGTATCAAAATTGCTCACCCTTAACTGGCTGTGTAAGGGTGAGCATTCAGTTTAGATAATTTAGATCGCTCAGTTAGATAATTTGAGAATTTTTTTTATCTTTTGTATTTTTGTGTTAGAAATGCATAAACAAATTTAACATCTGTGAAATACTAAGTGTTGGAATACTTTTGCAGGGCACCGTACATCCTTGTAGCAAGAGTCAAAACTGGTTAATGTCATTAAGAATGTATACAATTTTAATATTGCAGAAGCAATTTGCTGCTCCCATTTTCCTCCATAAGTTTCTCCATATGTTCAGGAATCTCTTGATCTCAGAGACAATGTGTCCAGAGATGTGACTGTTCTTGCTGGGAAAGTGAATATTTCCACAAGTTTGACCCTTTCACAGCATACAGATACACTTCTGATGGCAGAATATACAAAGTCATTGTAAGCCTGGATCTTAAGGTGTAGTCACACTGTGACAGATTGAGTCAGCTGATTAGTAAGGGATTTAAATAATTTGTCTCATGGCAAAAATCACATAATCTCTTGGTTTCTGTTGGATTTGGGGCTCTGATGGAATGAGTGCACAACTACTGACTGTGGGTGTGTAGTGCTTCTGGACGTGAACAGAAGACTAACAGATAATGCACAAATAAAACTAAAGTCTGCCCGACGTCCACTGGCAAGCTAATGAACAAGTACAGGACAAAATGGTAATTGTGCAACTACCATGGAAGCATGCCATGTAATGTCTGCTCAGAGTTTTGAGCATGCACAAAACATTTGAGGGACTCACCAGACATCAATTGACAACACATTTCACAAATGAGAAGATGATTTGTACAAGATAAAATGGACTTGAAGGGATATCAGAATTTCATATCCATTACTCATACTACTGCTTCATCCGACACAGTGTGACTTGGACTTTAGTTTTGATCCAGGAAAATGGTAAACCTAAATGCTCCGAATCCTCATTCAATTTTTTTTTAAGTGCTGTAATCAGGGCATCCATTGATTCCACAAAGTTCATAGCATCGTCCATTAAGTCAAGGTCTGTAAACCTTTGCAAACTAACAATGGCATCTAAGATGCTAGTTTCCACAATACCACTCAACACCCAGTCCAGCAAAGCATTGAGCAGTGTAGGAGCCACATACATTCGAGATGAATGGCAGTATTCACTGGGAAAACATTAGTGAGTCTGCCCTGTTCTGTTCAGCACTCATAGTACCAGTGTATATGCTGGCTATAATATCCATCCTGTCCCACAAATTCTCTGGATGTCCCAAAGAGTAAATCAGCATAAGCTACAAAGAATCACCACCAATATTCGCTATGTACATTGTTTCAGGATATTTCAAAAAGCTTAATAAGAATTTTTTTTAAAAACTAAAGGGACTATCAAAAAACTTTCAGAAGTGGAATATTGAATTTTAAAAATGCACTACCCATGTAAGACATTAAAATACCATCTGCTCTTCATGCTTACAGGCCCATCAAAGAAAATGGCATACCATCTTGCACAAATGTGTTCCAAAAAAATGATTCATTTGTCTTCAGTTGGTGCAAAGCTTCAGTGCACAATAAGAAAATGGTTTAATGATGGGTTGAGTAGAAAGTAGCTGCGCTCATTCTGATCTTAACTTGGTAGTAATAAAGATGGTGGGAGAGTTTATCTTGGCTACGGTCTGAATTGTGTTAAATGGGCCGCTACGTAATGAATACATTCACTGGATATGTTAAGTTGGATCTGTTTTTGGAACAGTGGTATTGTTTATTTAGTTAAGTTACATTAATTCTCAATATAATTGAATTTCCACAAATGCAAAGAAGTCTAACAACTGAGATCTACTTTTATTTTGACTTATACTTATTATTACTATGTGATGAAATGAACGATTTATGTGTCAAATGGGTCGTCAGTGTAATGGGAGTAAGGCTTGAGTTTACGTTCTTTCTCTATGTTAAACAAACCTGCTGGACCTATTAAGATTAATTAGACGAGACCTTCTGGGGGACTTCAACTGATCTCAGATCAGAATTTAAATGTTCATGTTCACTCTGGTATTACTCTATGGTAAATGGACTGCATTTATATAGCGCTTTTCCATCTGTATCAGACGCTCAAAGCGCTTTACAGTAATGCCTCACATTCACCCCGATGTCAGTGTGCTGCCATACAAGGCACTCACTACACACCGGGAGCAATAGGGGATTAAAGGCCTTGCCCAAGGGCCCTTAGTGATTTTCCAGTCAGGTGGGGATTTGAACCCATGATCTTCTGGACTCAAGCCCAACACCTTAACCACTAGACCATCACCGCACCTCTATGTTACACAGAGTTGGCATTGTGAATATTTTATTCATCAGAATTTGCCAATTTTTGTATAAAGAGTGGTAGTTCATGGTTTTGACCAAAATTACAGCATAAAGTCTGGTTTTAATTGTCATAAATAGTCCCCCCCCCCAAGCAATAAAATGCTTCCATTCTGTGTTCACTTTGGTTATTGATACCTGTGTGGCGATGGTTTATAATAGCATTGTTTAGAGATAGTGTAACATATGTCAGTATTATTTTAATCAGGGTTTTTGGTTTTACTGCTGTTATTTAGTGTGCATTTTCCCCTTATTTAAGGACACTTATAAAGAATAGCAGGATAGTTTTGTGGTGTCGGGAAATAGCTGATTCTCACTCTGTCTGGCATATAGCAATTTTGGATTGGATACAGTGCTGATTTAGGGGAGCATGAGAAAGATGGGACATGCCTTTATCCTCTGCAGACGTTTTAGTGCTGGTTCACTGTGGATTTTCAGATGGTTGTAGGTGTGGCTTTCCATTCATGTATTTTAATAGTCATTTTTCACCGTTACCCTGTGGACCGTCATGATTCACACAGTCTAAATTATGATAATTCCTATGTCATTTCCAAAGAAAACTGCAATCAGGGAAGGAAAACAAATGATTGAAGTTAGGCCACATTTTGGTTAAATATGAATGCCTCAACAAAGTGAATTATAAATTGCTCATACAGTGTATCCAAGGAAGTACATTCTTTTGGCTTCTCCCTTTTTGTTCAGGGTTGCCACAGCAGTGCCGATGTGGGTCTTGCATGTCGATTTGGTATTAGTTTTAAGCCGGATGCCCTTCCTGCCTCAACTCCACATTACAAGTAGAATAGTTACAGGTGATCTTGAACTGGGAACCTTCTGTTTTGGAAGCAAATGGGCTGACCACCTGGCCACCATGCTGCCCATACTGTGCATCCTACATTTTGTAAATTTCCTTTGCCAAAGATGTCTTTGCTTCAGAGTGTGGAGGTTAATTATATTTTCAGTCAGTAATTTACAGTTTCTACTGTCTGTAATTATTTTAATGTCGTGAAAGAGGAACCGTGTTTTCATAGATTCTGTGTCACATAAATACATCCACCCATCAATCCACTATGCATTGAGACTGCAAATAAATTCTGTATAAACACAAGAAATGCAGCAACCATGTGGCTGCATGGTAATAATCAAGGGATCAGTGTTTGAAAAGCAGTGAGCCTTCTTTCATGTAAAAGCTGTGTAGCTGTGCTACAACCACTTAGGAGTAGAGTGGGAAAAAATTTTTTGTGGGAGAAGGTGTACATGGTTACTCTGTGATGAATGGTAACAAGACCATCATATAAACTGTAGTTGTAGCAGAGGAAATATAACTGATATTATAACATTTGAGATTGAAAATACAGTCGAACTCGCGTAATAGTTTCAGGTGGACCAGCGAATTATGTCTGTTATAATCGATATCCGTTATATGTATAAAATGGACAAATCCGTTAAACGTACGAAATGGACAAAGCAGTTATAAGTATCTAACACATTAGTTATAGTCAGGAGCAGGGTTGGGAGGGTTACTTTAAAAATGTATTCCGATACAGTTACTAGTTACCTGTTGAAAAATGTAATCAGTAACGTAATCCAAGTACCATAATATTAAAGTTATGTAATTTGATTACTTTCAATTACTTCTGGATTACTCCAATATCAAATATGCTAATACAGACAAAAGAAACTAAATATAAATAGTTTTGACTACATAGTACAGTTTTATTAAGCAAGCAAACTGTTTCTTTTACATGGCATGCTCTGTTTTACTTTACTTTACTTTACATTATGAATTAAGAGCGCCACAATATTGTTTTAAACACACCCAGTGTTCACCTGCTAAATTTTCAACAAAAAAATGCCAAACAAATGAAGGATAATGAAAACTCAGGCATGTGCGGATGAATTTGTAATTAAAAGTGGCTTTGCAGAACAATATACAAAACAAAAGTCTACTACTTGTTCAGTAAATTCGCACCATGTTTAATATATCAGTCCACTTATTGAACTTTCAAAATAAGAACAAAAGCATAATGAAACCATTAAGTAAATCCTGTCAGTAAGGAGGTTGTGATCGCCATTTTTATTCTGGGCAAGTTAGTGATTTGTGTGCATAGAAGTTCAAGAAACAGGTGGAATATGCGGAAAGCTGCGCATGTTGGCAAAGCCACAAACGGAGGAACAAGGGAGACAATATTTCCTTCCATAAGTAAGTGGTTTTGGTTCTTCTTGTCACTTTGTCCGTGATATTTGGATGATAAACAGCTATATGTTTCCTGCCGTACCTGTGTCGCCCGATGACACGGACCATTAACTCTTCACTTATGTCTAGTTGATATTTTCCACTGCTAGACCAATGTCTAGTTAAAATACTTGTCGTTGGTGATTAAAATTGTTCGACAAGACTGGGGATTTTTTTTAATTTGCACCTTAAAATAATGAGATTATAATGACCCGCGCACTGTGCTGCTCACAGTCACACCCACACATAGAGATGTGTACCCACACCACTGACTTCATGAATGAAACTCAGTCAATAAAGGATAGTAAAAAAAAATATGTATATAAATGTATTGTAATGGTTTTAGGAGCTGCATTGAACAGCAGCTGCAGGACGCCTCAGCTCAGCAGCTTGAACAGCGCAGATCCATGTAACTTTCAACACTAATATTTGGGAATGTGTGTGTGTCAGAGTAAGTTTAATACTTTCCTGACATAATTTAATGTAACTTAATTTTACACTGAAAAAAATGCTACTTTGGATCAACTTAAAAAAATTGATGTAATTTGTTACAGCTAATTTTTTAGTTTCTCACAGTGTATATGTAGGATTTTGTAAAGTAATTCTAGCAGTTTTAAACTGGAAACCACAATTTTTCCATTAGACCAATGTAAATAAGTACTTTGAATGAAGTGCACTGTGTTTCACTTTTTCAGTGTACTGGCTCAATATCTAGGTCAAAATGGCATTTTTTAACACGTATTTGCGAGCATTTTTCTGAGTGTGTCCAGTCGCGGCTCTCCATTGAAAATGCATTAACATCCGGGAACTTCATCAATATTTTGCCCGGTTAGGATAAAATTTTAGCGTAGTGGTAATGTCGCGGGAGCAAAGCGACGGGGGGAGGGGGGCAGCTTTTGAGAATTTAAGTTAAAAATTGGCCATTCTAGGGGTACCCAAAGGGGGAAAAGCCAGGTATGACAGCCCAAGTTCCTTCATCATGTCCAGAAGGCTGGGGAAGTTTGTTGAGTGGGCAATCTCATTCTGGGTTACCAGTACATGGCCCTCAGTGAGGCAGTCGGAGTCCTTGGACATTTTTAAGTCAAGACTTAAAACCTATTTTTATTCTCTTCTTATGAGTAGTTTTTATTTTATGTTTTATTTTTTTTTACTTCTGTTTTTAATTAGGTATTGATTTATTTTTATTTATTTATTTTTATTTTTTATGTTGAACTGCTCAGTGTGAGGCACCTTGAGACGGCTTTTGTTCTAATTTGGTGCTTTATAAGCTGATTAAGTTGAAATTGAACAAAATTTTATTGAGTCTTAAAGTAAATAAATATGAAATTGGTTACTGGATCCTTAAACTCTAGACATAATAAACTCTACATGGTGGATCCTTGATCTCTGGACATAAACAGAAATAAAATCTGTTAGTTTTTGTCAAAGCATTTCCTTTCAGACATTATTATTGGCATGAATGTCTTTCCATACCCATGAGCTGAGCTCTTGCAGATGTGCTGCAGGTCATGTTTATAAAGAATGCAAGACGTCTCATTTTGGGAGGAAAAATGTTTTAGTCGATTGTAGGTTATTGTCTGTATTGCAATATTTGTAAGAGGTGTAATTTTATTTAAAGCGGCGATTTGTTTTGAAGTTATTAATTCCGAGCGGAGAGCCGCGCAGCATTTGAAGCTGTGACAGAATGGAGGCCGATTCTCGTTTCTCGACTGCAACAAGACCAGAGTCCCAGTTAGTGACTTTAATCCACACAAAAGTGACTCATGATATTTTAATGGCTTTCAGAGGGGTGAAGAAGCGGACTTACCGCTTCTGAAGAGCAGTGAATCAAAGAGCCACGATCCATTGAATCGAAGCAATGCTTCAATTCATGCTTCAAACTGGAGTCGCGCTGCAGAAACGGTTGATTACAGACGCTGTACTGAAAATTGTAAGGGGTCCAAAATTCTAGCGTAACGGGCCGTAACGCAAGTTTGCGCTAGCTAGAACCCTGGATAATATCATAAAATGCAATAAAATTGTAATCCTGTGACGTAATCCCCATTTTTACTAAATATACCTGTAATCTGAATACGTCTTTTTTTTCTGTAACTGTAGCGGAATACAGTTACCTTTTTTTGTATCCTAATTACGTAATGCCGTTACATGTATTCCGTTACTCCCCAAGCCTGGTCAGGAGGTGCCCAGTGGTCTGTGGGGAATCCTGAATCGAGACCTGCCTCACTTAATGACCAGGTCAATATTTCGTCTGAATGCCTGCCTTAAATAAGAGCCGGTCTCGCGGGCCGAACGGTTCCCCCTAAAAATTGTCCGCCCTGCCTTCACTGCATATGCGTCATTTTGGATCATCAGCAGCGTAATTTCTGAGTGTCAGCAGCGATTCACCGATTATCACCTCATTTCTGCTTAAAACTGCACTCCATTCGTCGTCTATCTCAGCGACAGATATCTAAAACTTTTGTACAACAATCATTTCCACATAAATTCAGCATCATTTCATAATAAAAGATGGGGGACTCATCAGAGTGCCACAGCAGCACATCTGATTCTGACATGCTGCTGAACCTACATCATTTCGAAGTGTCAGTCGTGAAATGAGGCAATCATCGCCTCACTTTGTCCGATGTGAGCAAAAATCCATTGTATATGGTGTTTATTACATGAAAAACCATACAAAACCACTGGGACTTTTGCTTTTGTCCGGTGAGTGCGAATATTATCCAGTATATACGAAGATGGTTTAGGTGAGTTTTACTGTACTTCCGTTATGAATGCACACCTTTGTTCTTCCTCTCATGTGAGTCCTTCTGAACTGTAGGAAAATCGCTCAGCTTGTCTCGACACAGTTGGAGCCATTGTGGTAGACCTGGACGGGAACGTTGCTGCAGCAGTATCCAGTGGCGGACTTGCCTTGAAACACCCCGGTAGAGTGGGCCAGGTGAACAGGTCTTCTCTTTCTTTTTCTCTTTGTGCATGTAAGCGTGCATGCGCCAATGCCTTTACGAACAACACAGTTGATTTGTCCTTGAAGCAGATCGGAATTTCATAAAAATATTTATTTTCTTTGTTTGGTGATATTTTGAACTCTGGCCATGTTGTCTCACAGTGGTCTATTTACAACCCTAAACCAGAAAATTTGGTATGATATGGAAAATTAAATAAAAAAAAAAGCGACTTCTGTTGACTTTTATTTCATTGCAGACAGTAGGAACCAAAGATATTTCATTTTTTGTGTCATAAACTTAATTTCATTTTTTAATATAGAGCCATTGTTGCATTTAAAGCCTGCACACATTCCAAAAAAGTTGTTAGGGACAGTTTATTGTAAATATGAGGATTATCTTAACTAATCTTTACTTTTACAGTTAGTTTTTTTTTTTTTTTTTTTTTTTTTTTTGAGAGAGAGAAGTTGGGGGCGGGATACATTAACATTTCAAAGTCACTTTTATTAAATACAAATGGTATGGTAATTATAGTAAATCTGTGTCAAGTCAAGCAGTAATCAAAAATTGATAGACCATGCTCGAAGGAGACTAGAGACTCACGAGTCTCCCACTTGTGCTGTGCAAGTCCTGAAATGTAAAGGAGTCTGAGGTCAGTCATTCTCAGGCTCGTGCCAAAGCTTTAATTTTATTGATAAATTGTTTATGTATTCGCTATGTTGATAGATTGGAATTGAAATTTGCTGTTATATGTTTGCTTTTGCCAGGCTGCTCATTATGGTTGTGGATGCTGGGCTGAAAATGCCTGTAATATGAACCCTTATTCTACAGCAGTGAGTACCTCAGGTATTACACAGAACTCTTTCAGTCTAGTCTGTATTGCTGAATGTATTTTCCATGAGTGAAATTTCCCCTCTGTAAATGAATGTTTCCCACTAGCGTACTTTTGATTTGAGATAATATGATTCAGAAAATGAAATGTGACGCTGGCCTCTTTTTAGGCTCAGAGCATCAAGCTTCAAAACCCTGGTCATATGTTCCAGTGGCCTCCAACCATTCCTTCTGAGTGATTTTCATCAGTCATTTACTCAACTGATTGAGTCATCACCCTCTTCGCTGTGTTGCAGAGCTCTTTGAATTTAATGACATTTGACATGAGACCCTTGCTATGGATGTGATGGTAAAATAACCGCAGGGGCAGTGCAATGGAAAACCATTTGGTGAGCTTTAAATACACTTGTAATAGAGCCCAGTATGATTTTTTTTTTTTTTTTTTTTTTTTTTTTTTTTTTGTGAGCCAATACTGATAATGATATTGGGAAGTACATAATTTATGATACCGATATATTTAAAAAATGGCATTGATTCCTAACATCTTGTTGTCAAACCCTTATGGCAAAGAAATGCCATGGAGGCTTGTTTTTGACAGTTCAAACATGAACTTTATTATAAATAACTGCAAATGTAACCCATACCCAACCAACAGACATCACACTGCCTTCTTGTCTATTTTGGCCATTGCCTAGGTTTGGGCATGGTGACCATTTGTCTCTTGCTGCTGTACAACTTCCACTCTGGTTGATAATGAATGGCAGGTGGTCACTTTGCCTCTGTCAATTGTAACTAACGTGGACCAAGGGGTGACGGGGTCCTAGTTTCATTTTAGATGTTTACATTATTTTACTTTGCACACAGAAACAAAATTATATTTAAAACATAAACTACCAGGGTCAAAATTATTAATTCCCAAAATTCTAATACTCAGCTGTGTGTCCTTTTTGCTAGATAACAGCCTGCAGTCATCTGTTGTAGCTTTCAGCAAGTCTCAGACATGTCTCCTGAGGAATCCCAGCCCATTCTTCTTTGGTGAATCTCTCATGCTCTTCCAGATTTGATGGTCTTTTAGCATGGACCTTGGTTGTCAGTTCATCCCACATATTTTCAGTGGGAGTCAAGTCAGAGCTATGTACAGGCCTGTTAATAATATTCCCTTTGGTCTTTTGGAGGTAGTTCTTCACCAAGAGCGACATATGTTTTGGGTCGTTGTCATGTTGGAAGGCAAAGTGATGACCCAGACCCAGTTCTACGGCTGACTGCTTGATGCGTTCTTTCAAAATGTTCACATATCCTTCTTTCTTCATGATTCCTTCCACCTTGAGGAGATTCCCAGTTCCAGACACACTGAAGCATCCCCACAACATGATACTCCCACCGCCGTGTTACTGTGGGGACAGTGTTCTTTGTGTTCTACACCTCTCTCTTCTTTCTCCAAGCGTAAACAATGTTGTTATGACTTCTCGGAGAGCTCTAGTTTTGTCTCATCTGACCAAAGGACATGCTTTCAGTATGCATAAACTTTCTCCAGGTTGTCCTTGGCATACTTCAGTCAGGCTTGAAGGTGTCTCTTCTGCAGGAGTGGACATTTTCTTGGTCTGCAACCTCGCAGTCCATTCCTGTTCAGGGCTGTAGTGATTATCTTCTGTGAGACTATAATTCCTGACTTCGCTAAATGATTCGAGTGTCTTGGCAGTTGTTCTGGGGTATTTAGACACTTCGCTCACTAGACCCCCCCCCCCCCCCCCCCAAGAGTCAGAAATCTTTTACTTTATACATCTCCCAAGCTTGTTCTGTACTGTGTAGCTGTCTTTGAATTTCTTTATTGTACTTCCCACTCCAGTTCTTGACACTTGGAAACGCTGTGATAACTCCTTGTGCTTTGTGAGAATGCTTTGTGCTTTCTGCCTTTATGTTTCATTCATATCAAAGTCTTCTGTATTCTGTACATTGAAATAAATGCAGTCTCTGAGAACAAATGTACAGTAAATGGAAGAATACAGTAATTACCAAGACAGTGGATAAAGGGATAATTAAAAGGTTATGTGCACATCCTTATTGCAGCTCTGGAAATGAGACATATTATATATTGTTGCCTTGACTGAAATGTATAGTTACTCTCACACAGATGATATGTTGTTTGTGGTATTTAGAGGCTGTGTTGCACAGCCACAAACACGTCATACATGGTTGTCAGTGACAGCTTTGGTCAGTACTTTCTTCATCACCTGGCCGGCCCTTACACACCACAAATATGCCACACATGTCATCGATGTGACAGGTTGGAATGCACCAGGTTCCAGCCTGTCACATCGATGACAGATTAGAGGTCTAAATCTATGACAAAATGGGAAAAAAGAGCTAAAGGTGACAAAACATTGACCAGAAATCAGCAGAGGATGCGCTATGTGTAATGCCACTGAACTCTGCACACACGCAGTGGTCACATGATGAAAAGGCTCATGTCAAAGGCCTGGTTGTTTCTCTGCTTTAACATAATGCTGAATGTCACTTAGACAGAAACATCTTTTCCCCTCAGGGCTAGTCTGCCACTTTCAGAGAAGCACTGGCACTCTGCTTGAAGATATTTATACAACTTACACCAGATCACCTTAATTTTTTTTTGTTTGTTTTTTTGTTAAGTCAGATGGCATGTGTTTTTTTTAGCTGAAAAGAACATTACTATTTGTGAGCAGTGTATTCAGAATGTTTGATAGAGGCTTTTTCAGCTTACTTCTTTAGGGTGCATTGGCATTTTATGTGACACTGCTTCTGGGTAACAAAACCTTTTTGATGTGGATCTGTAGCTTAATGCATGTCAGTGTGGATGAACGATTTTATTCTGACAGCCTGAAGCTGCAGTCGTGCACTTTGGTATGGAGCACTGAGACAGCCAGTACTTTCCATGAAAGCTAGAAATAATACTTATCATCAGCATTCTGTCAGAGAAGAAGAAGAGGTTCGTTATTTAGCGTGGGTAGCCAACGAAAATCCGAAGCTTATTTCCAGAAAGGCCACAGCACGTGTCTCTCATCCTCCCTAGCACTCCTGTTGACATGCCCCGTTAGGAGCTGTTTGCAATCAGAAAGCGAGCCCAGATTGCTGGCATCCCAGTCCAACGTGCAAACCATTATGCCACTGCCTTCCTAGAGAATCAGGATTGTGTAACAAAGAAGTTGTGTATGTCAATTCTAAGCAGCGTCATGTTAAAATTGAATGAGTGTGTGAGCCCATAACTGTGAGCCAATGCAGGCGGCCAACTCTTTCCATTCACATGATGTACTCCACTCAAACTTAGTCAATCAGTGCACTGTCGTCCTTGGGCCTCTGTCAGCTGATACTGCAAATACGCTTCCTGATTCATGCTTACTCTGTGTTGATGCAAATCAGTTATTATGTCCCAGCTGATACACTAGCACATGCCTGTGGGGATCTAGATTGGGTAGTGTTTATAATATAATAATAATAATAATTGTGTTTATAATGACTTTACATTTCCAACAAAATCTCAAAAGTTGCTACAACATAAAAATGAACAAACATATTAAATTACACATTAAAAATCTTTCTAAATAAAATGCCTTTAGCTGCTTTTTAAAAGACTCCACAGACTGTGGCGCTCTCAGGTGCTGGGGCAGGGCGTTCCAAAGTCATTACAACATAGGTAGCTGACATTTTACAAGGATGGTAATAAATTAGGCAAAGTTTCTATAATGAGTTGTAATGGTGTGTGAGTCAAGAGTGTTTATTGGACCTTAGAGCTAAATAGTTTTTAGAGGAAGAACTCAGCCCTTTTTTTCCTGTTAATTATGTAATTTTTTTTAAACGTTAATTTGCTGTCTTAATGTATTTATAAATTATTTTTGTTCTTATTATCATATATGTACTATTATCTGTACTAATATCTGGGTGGCGCGGGTCCCGCTTGCTGCAGCCTTCACCCACTTTACCTCAATTCGGATGACAGACTGCTTCAGGTTTAGTGCACATAAACAATGTCAAATGTATATGTGTTGTCTTTAATTCTGATGCGTGCCATTATTACGGTAAGTAATAATTGTGGATTAATTGCTGTATCTTGTCTGAGGTAATTGGAGTGTAAATATAATTTCATTGTTGTTGCATTCGTGTAATGACAATGACAATAAATCTCACAATATTATTATTATTATTGGTTCTATTTTGTCATTGATTTTTAAATGGACCACAATGGAATACATGTTTTCACCTTCATCCTTGTATGGTTACATATTTACAATTATATTATGTACTTACTTTGAACTTACTAAATAAAATCACTCATGCCTAATGTACACAGATGCCACTTGGCTTTTAATATATCAATGATTTACCACCTCTTCCTGGAATGGCATGTGAGTCCAGAATGTAATTATCAAATGTCCAATGTTCAGTGTTGTTAGCTAATATCTGTAGTTTCTCCAAAAACATTAGTTCCTATCAGTGTTCCTTTTTGGTGGTGTTCCGTCCTTGACCCAAAATACATACGTATACAAAACAGCAATGTCAGCCCTCACCAGTTTGTTTGTGATCAAAGGTTATAGCACACACACGTATGCACGCACGTATACATGTACACAGACCTCACTTTGATTGTAACATATTGTGGTAAGCTGCGTGGAAGAAAGAAAACCGAGTCAGAGCTTGATGACTTTTCTGCATTCTGACCCAAGCAGGTGCTTTATTTTTTTCACACTCACAACAGAGACCGTGGCGGGAAACCATCAAACGCAGTACACTTCCCACTCATGGTAATGCAACATGACACTTAGCTAAACTGACTAAACCAATTGAACCTACAAAAGCACAGGTCAATGACACTAACAACACTGTTAACTAACATGAACCACAATAACAACTTTGAAAACACCAAACTCCCATGGTGCATTGCAGCACAACATCCTTTGTTCACAGCTAATATCTGTAATTTCTCCAAAAATATTAGTCCTGTCAACTTTCTGTTATCTCAGCATTCATCCTTGACCCAATATACATAAGCATCCCAAACGGTACATGTCAGTTCTCCCCAGTTTTTCAGTGACTGAAGCCACACACAGAGGCCACTTGACTATTTTATATATATATACCGTATTTTCCGGACTATAAGTCGCACTTTTTTACATGTTTTGGCCGGGGGTGCGACCTATACTCCGGTGCGACTTATAAATGAAAACATATACCGGTAGGATCTCAATTAATTTACTGTAACAAACAATTTTACGTGACAGAGTCGATCTATGTTTTAAAATGGCCACCGGAAAAGGAAATGCAATGCATCATGGGCACTGTAGTATGACGGCCATCCTATAGTTCACGCTGGTCGCAATAACCAATCAGAGAACAGAACTTTGGATGCGTATTCCTCACCTCACCCACAGCGTGTGAAGCTGACGAACTCGGTGCTTGCTGTTATTCCGGCTTGGCGAACAGAACAGCTTCAACCCTTGGATATCAATGTGAGCAGAGTGTTTAAGTTGACGCTGAGAGCTGCATTGGGTGAGCGACGGCGGAGGATTAGCGTCTCCACTTGGAAGGAGCTGGATCGACACCGCTGGGAGGTCATGAGCTGCGCAGGTAGGCGCTGCATGGTTCGGCTCGCAATGTGGTCTGCAAAATACAAACATATCCGTAGGTAAAATGCAGCTCACGAGAGGGCACTCGAGGCTTGTGTGACTGTTCCTGCGACTTCTGACTACCATAGAAAAATAAAAATTTTAACGTTACTGATAACATAACAAGACAACGGAGAAGGCCCGAAAAAATGCCACCAAAAAGAAAATCATACTCTGCAGATTACAAGTTGCGACTGGTGAATATGCATCCGAAAACGGTAGCCGTCACAATATTATCATCTGAACTTTTCATGTTAACATACCTGTATGTCCATGGGACTTATAGTCCAGTGGACCTTATTTATGGTTATTTTCTTTTATAATGGATAAAGTGGCTGGTGCGACTATACTCCGGTGCGACTTATTTATGGTTGTTTTCTTTATAATGGATAAAGTGGCTGGTGCGACTTATACTCCGGTGCGACTTATAGTCCGGAAAATACGGTATATATGTATGTATGTATGTATGTATGTATGTATGTGTATATGGATGGATGTATGTGTATATGGATGGATGTATGTATGTGTATATGGATGGATGTATGTATGTGTATATGGATGGATGTATGTATATATGGATGTATGTATGTATATATATGGATGTATGTATGTATGTATATATATATGGATGTATGTATGTATATATATGGATGTATGTATGTATATATATATGGATGTATGTATGTATATATATGGATGGATGTATGTATGTATATATGGATGTATGTATATATATGGATGGATGTATGTATATATATATGGATGT